>NC_084798.1:72710608-73407275 GCF_963169125.1 Humulus lupulus
AGCAGCAGCAGCAGCAGCAGCAGCAGCAGCAGCAGCAGCAGCAGCAGCAGCAGCAGCAGCAGCAGCAGCAGCAGCAGCAGCAGCAGCAGCAGCAGCAGCAGCAGCAGCAGCAGCAGCAGCAGCAGCAGCAGCAGCAGCAGCAGCAGCAGCAGCAGCAGCAGCAGCAGCAGCAGCAGCAGCAGCAGCAGCAGCAGCAGCAGCAGCAGCAGCAGCAGCAGCAGCAGCAGCAGCAGCAGCAGCAGCAGCAGCAGCAGCAGCAGCAGCAGCAGCAGCAGCAGCAGCAGCAGCAGCAGCAGCAGCAGCAGCAGCAGCAGCAGCAGCAGCAGCAGCAGCAGCAGCAGCAGCAGCAGCAGCAGCAGCAGCAGCAGCAGCAGCAGCAGCAGCAGCAGCAGCAGCAGCAGCAGCAGCAGCAGCAGCAGCAGCAGCAGCAGCAGCAGCAGCAGCAGCAGCAGCAGCAGCAGCAGCAGCAGCAGCAGCAGCAGCAGCAGCAGCAGCAGCAGCAGCAGCAGCAGCAGCAGCAGCAGCAGCAGCAGCAGCAGCAGCAGCAGCAGCAGCAGCAGCAGCAGCAGCAGCAGCAGCAGCAGCAGCAGCAGCAGCAGCAGCAGCAGCAGCAGCAGCAGCAGCAGCAGCAGCAGCAGCAGCAGCAGCAGCAGCAGCAGCAGCAGCAGCAGCAGCAGCAGCAGCAGCAGCAGCAGCAGCAGCAGTAGCAGTAGTAGTAGTAACAGTAGTAGTAGCAGTAGTAGTAGTAGTAGTAGTAGTAGTAGTAGAAGTAGTAGTAGTAGTAGTAGTAGGAGCAGTAGTAGCAGTAGCAGCAGCAGCAGCAGCAGTAGTAGTAGTAGTAGTAGTAGCAGTAGCAGTAGCAGTAGTAGCAGTAGTAACAGGAGCAGTAGTAGGAGCAGTAGTAGGAGCAGTAGTAGTAGTAGTAGTAGTAGTAGTAGCAGTAGTAGTAGTAGTAGTAGGAGGAGGAGGAGGAGGAGAAGGAGTAGTAGTTGTAGCAGTAGTAGCAATAGCAGCAATAGCAGCAGTAGTAGTAGTAGTAGCAGCATGAAGTTTCGAACCAATGCAGGAGTTGGGTGCATGTTGGGAAACCAGCAAGAAGCCAGAGAATGCTACAATTACTCAATCACAAAGGCAAGAAAAGGCGGATCAGGAAGCGGAGCCGAAAAAAGGTTGCTAGTAGTAAATGAAACGCAAGCCCAATCAGGTGAACTAGTCACCAAATAGGGTGTTGCCCAATGTGAGGATAGGGAATTAGATCCTCACTTTGGGGATTTTGAAGAAAACATTGGGCATGTGGAGGACCTTGAGGAGGTCCAACTAGAAGAGAAAGATCCAACCAGGGTTGTGAAAGTTGGTACAAACTTAGAGACAACAACAAAAAACAAATTGGTGGAGTTTTTTAAGAGGCACCAGGAGGTCTTTTCCTGGTCGCATAACGACATGGTTGGGATAGACCCATCGATGATCAGCCATGACTTGAATATAGACAAGAATCATCCACTTGTACAACAAAAAAGAAGGCTGCTCGACAAAGATAGATCTAAAGCCCTAAAAGAAGAAGTCTAGAAGCTGAAGGAAAAGGGATTCATCAGGGTAGCATTTTATCTGTCTTGGGTCTCTAATCCCGTACTAGTTCCCAAGCCAAATGGTAAGTGGAGGATGTGTGTGGATTTCATAGACCTTAATAAAGCCTGCCTGAAGGATTGTTTCCCACTTCCAAGAATCGACCAGTTGGTCGATGCTATATTAGGACATGAAGTTTTATCATTCATGGATGCATACTCTGGTTATAATAAATTAGTATGTGTCCACCTGATGAAGATCACACTAGCTTTTGAACAGATACAGGACTTTACTGCTACAAATTAATGCCCTTCGGTTTGAAAAACGCTAGTGCGACTTATCGACGACTAGTCAACCATATGTTCAAAGAACTAATCGACAATAACATGGAAGTCTACGTCGACGATATGCTGCTCAAGTCAAGAAAGGCCCGTGAACATATCAGGGACCTACAAGAATGCTTCAACATCTTGAACAAATATCAGATGAAATTGAATCCTCTAAAGTGTTCCTTTGGTGTAGGATTAGGAAAAATTTTGGGATTCATAGTAAACTCACGAGGAATCGAAGCTAATCCTGAAAAAATTCAAGCACTAATTGAGATGCAATCACTTGCCAAAGTTAAAGACGTACAAAGCCTGATAGAAAGAATTGCAGCCCTAAGTAGATTCATATCTAAGTCTACGGACAAGTGTGTCCCATTTTTTAATCTACTCAGAGGAAACAAAAACTTTGAATAGACAGAGGAGTGCGACAAGCTTTTTAGGCGCTCAAAGCCCACATGTCGTAACTGCCAATGTTTTCCAAGCTGGCCGAAGGAGAGACTTTGTACATCTACTTAGCAATAATGGAGTATGCTGCTAGTGCTGTTTTAATCAGAGAGGAAGACAACATTCAAAAAATAGTATACTACGTAAGCAAAAGGCTAGTGGGAGCAGAACAACGATATTCGCCCATAGAGAAATTGGCTTATTGCTTGATACTGGCATCTAGAAAATTGCGACCCTACTTTCAGGCTCACCCCATAATAGTGCTTACCGACCAGCCACTACGGCAAGTCTTACAAAAACCAGAAGTCACTCGTCAACTACTAAAATGGGCAGTTGAGTTGGGGAAATTTGAAATTTCCTATGGACCACGAGCAGCTGTTAAGGGACAGGCCCTAGCGGATTTTGTTGCAGAATTTACTAGACTCCTTGTCAGCGAACCAGTCAAAGAAACCAATATTAAAAATCAAACCCCTACCTGGAAGTTGTTCGTAGATGGATCCTCCAACGAGCACAATGCAGGGGCAGGGCTGATCTTAATCACACCCGAGGGACATCAGTTTCACTGTGTGATCAGATTCAACATTACAGTCTCTAATAATGAAGCCGAGTACGAGGGTCTGCTCGCAGGATTAAGACTAGCCAAGGATATGAACATAAAGTCACTAGAAATATATAGTGACTCCCAACTAGTAGTTAATCATATTATTGGAGAATATCAGGCTAAGGGTCTCAAGATGGTTGCTTATTTGAACAAGGCGGAGGATTTATTAGCACAATTTGAGAAGTATACTCTCCAGCAAGTACCTCGCGATCAGAATTCAAATGCCGATGCCTTAGCTAAGTTAGCAAGTGCCAAAAATGCTGACGCTTTGAGCATAGTATCGGTTGAACATTTATTTGCACCAAGCATTCAAGCGAAAGAATCCTCGCTAATTATACAAGTGTCAGGCACATGGATGACTCCCATCATTAAATATCTCGAACAAGGCTTATTACCAGCAGATAGGAATAAGGCGAGGACGCTTCAAAGACAACCTACTCAGTTTATTTTGATCGATGGAGTCTTGTATAGACGAGGATACTCAATGCCTTTATTATGGTGTGTCTCTAAGGAAAAGGTTAAAGAATTGATGCAAGAAGTACATGAAGGTTTCTGTGGAGAACACGCTGGGGGGCAAAGTTTGTCAAAGAAGAATCACCGGCAAGGATATTTCTGGCCTACCATGATCGAAGACTCTGTGAAATTCGTTAAGAAGTGTGATAAGTGCCAACAATTTTCCAAGATACCATGAGCAGACCCAAATGAGCTTATAAAGATGCAAAGCCCATGGCCATTCACGATTTGGGGAATTGACCTAATTGGATCTTTTCCTACAGAAAAAGGGAATGTCAAGTATGCAGTAGTTTTTGTCGACTAATTTACTAAGTGGACCGAAGCTGAGCCACTCGCAGCAATCACGACCAAGAAAGTATTGGATTTCGTTGTCAAAAATATTGTATGCCGATATGGGTTGCCGAAAAAATTGTCTCAAATAATGGCACACAATTTTACAGCGAAATTTTCACCGATTTCTACGAACGGCATGGTATCACGAAGAGTTTTTTGTCAATTGCGCGTCCACAAGCCAACGGATAGGTTGAAGTCGTCAACAAAACTCTGAAGGACACATTGAAGAAAAGGCTCAAAGAAGGAAAGGGAGCGTAGCTAGAACAATTGCCAGAAGTACTCTGATTGTATAGAACATCTCAACGAACAGTAACAAGCCATACACCATTTTCCTTAGCCTGTGGCTATGAAGCCATGTTACCCGTTGAGTTAGATCCACCATCGCATAGAAGGTTGACATACGACCAGAGCACGAATAACCAGTTATTAATGGAGTCTTTGGACTTGGTCAACGAAAGGCGCGAACAGGCTCAACTTCGAGTTGTAGCTTACCAACAAAAGGTTGCTCGATATTTTAACTCTAAAGTACGCAAAAGAAAGTTTAGCGTGGGAGATTTGGTACTTAGAAGATTTTTTCTCAACACCCGCGACCAGAATGCTGGAGTACTCGAACCGAACTAGGAAGGTCCATATCAAATTGAAGAAATCCTTCAACCAGGCACATATAAACTTGCTCACTTAAATGGAGATCGCATTCCTCGCTATTGGAATGGAGAACACATGCGCAAGTATTACCAATAAATAATTCTTTTTAAAGAATTGGCTTGTATAAATTTTACTTTTTACAAGTTTGTGAACAAGGATTGGTCAGTTAGATGGTTGATCGCTTATAAGTGTAAGAACAAATTTTGATCACTCGTACAGACATGAATTTTGTCCATTTTATTACGAGAAATAAAAGGAACTGTGCGCAGGCAGTTAGTCATGCCAATTATTGTATTTATTACAAGTATTTGATCATTACGTGTGTTGTTTTGCTATATCATCATTGATTGTTTATAAGTACGCGAGTAGTAATGTTTGAACAGGTATTGGTCATGGCAAGTGACCGAGAACCTTAAGCTCCTCGATCACTTGGGGGCATATAAGATACTAAGTGAGCAAAGCATCTCAACAGACATATGTAAACACACAAGCAAAATAAGGGAAATCATACTACGACATTTGGAGTATTTTTCAAATTTTTTAGTTAATTTTGTGAAATCTTATTAAAGTGCTATGCTAAGTTCGGTCATACGAGCAGATGTTATAACAGTAATAAGAATATATTATAATATCACAATGAAATTTATTTACGCCGCGAGCAATTGCTGCTCGGATGTAATTAAAAATATTAAATGGAAATTAAAGCTACCTTAGGCAACAAATTGTCTTAACATCACGAACTGTTGTTCGTATGTTTTAATTACATAAATAAAATTGTTAATGTGCAGTTGAAGGAGGGTCTTGCTGAGACTGTTGGTCGAATGAAGCTCCGGCTTCTTCTTCAACACCATCAATGCTGGCCACCATGGAAATTTCAGGAGACTCCGAGGCATTTTGAGCATTTCTTTCATCCTCTAGCGAGCAGTGCACTTGGCAATATCAGCTTGTTTTGCTTGCTCGAGAAGATAATCAATTTTTTCCTCTGGATTATTCTTCCAAAACATGTAGAAGCAATTGAAGGTAGCTCCTCAGAACCTCTCCAAGTTTTGGGAATTCGTCTCCTCGAGCAGCTTCACTCGCTCCTCTAGATCAGTGGCCTCCTTCATGCTCGCCTCCAGATCCTCTTGAATTTTGGCTGCTTCTTGTAGTTAGTCTCAGAGGCTTCCGTAAACTTCTTCTTGGCAGCAACAGCTTTGGCCAGATCTTCTTGGATCCTCTTCAGCTCCTCAGTTAAATTTGTGACTTTGTCTTCAGCCGCCTTAACCTTCACTTCGCATGCCTTAATCTCCTCGGCATGTTTTGCATCGACCTCCTCAGCACGACACCAGCCATTGTTCATGGTTAAGAAACCCTGCAAATAGAAGAAGAATGAAGCTTTTAGAGCTAATCAAAGGAAATGTTGTTTGACTAAAACACAATACAGAAGAAACTTACACTAAGGAGTTCATTGAACCCACGACCAAGGACCTGGCTGGGTTTCAACGTAGGAAGACAGGTGAAGGCCTCCTGGCTACGACGGTGCTTGGACAATTTCTGCAATTTTTCATTTGTTAAGTGTTGACGCGGTTCTTCGCCAACAGGTAATTAAGAGAATGAGAGAAAAGGATTAGTGCTAAATGTGAACCGAAATAGATATATGATCTTAGAGGACGAAAGGGGTGACTCAAGACACGGTTTATAAGTGGTTCGAAGGTTAAAATCCTTCTACTCCACTAGTCAATATTATTGATCTGTACTGAGTATTTGGTTACAAAGTATTTCTTACAAGAGATTATTTTTCCAACCCCTATCAACTCCCAGGGTCTCCATATTTATAGGAGAAGGCACCTGGAAGTTGTTAGGGAGGTCATCACGTGACCTTCTTACTTGTTGTATCAATTCTGTGACATTCATGATTAATTCCTAAACCTGACACATAAGTGTGGTCAAATCAATAGGTAAGGAAGTAATGGGCCGCACGGCCCAACCCCACCGTGGGTGTCTGAACACGCACGTTCCTGCTGCGTGTCCGAGAAGTCAGGGGGATATCAGACACGTGATGCCTGATATATGCACGTTTACCTTGCGTGTGTTTACTTTTCAAGGGGTCACACCCCCATATCCAGCTCGTACCGCGAGCTTCATGCTGGACTCGACCTTCGACCTTTAGGGGACCTGCTCCAGTCTTGGACAATGGAGGGGAGCCCTTTGGGCTTCCTCGAGCTAACGACAGAAGCTCCGGTCTTAGGGGAGTTCATGAGATAACTACGATTAGTCAGCAGCTCGGCTTGCTAACTAGCCCGTGGGAAAACCAGGGCGTACATCTGCCCCCCAAGCTCTTGCTCGTGGTATACCACGTCGTATATAAGACCACAGTAGAGGCTTTTGGACTTCCCCATGGACTCTTCGCATTCCACCTTTTATGCAGGCGTTTGATACGTGGAACATCGTGGGTGGTGACAGTACGTCTTATGAGAACCGCATTTAATGGCCTAGCCCATGCCCAGCCGTCGTTTCGTATTTCGAGTGGAGGGCCTCGGATCCCCCATCAGGGCCATCCAACGGCCCTCTATATGTGATCCTTTACGCATATAAAAAGGGGTGGCCACTCTACGCATGGGCCACCCTTTCATTCAAAAAAATTTAAGCTTCAAGCTCCTCTTCTTCTTCTCTCTATATCTCCAGAAGAACAAAACCCTCGATCCCGCTACTGCTACTTTCAGCGTTCAAGAAGCTTAGGTGCACGGACTTCTCTGAAGCTTTGGAAGCCATTACACCGACGAAGCTCTTACCAACGCAACACCTACGTCTACCTCCCAGCCACACACTGTAAGTTTCCTGACCCTGTGTGTTTTGAAAATATGCTACTGTAGCTTAGGTAAAAAAAAATTTACTGTAGCCGCATGCAAGGGTTTGCTGGGTTTTGTGGATATGGAGGGTGACAGCCCTTTTAGGTTAGGGCATATTTGTTGTAGGAAATCGCTTTAGAGTATGGGTTTCAGGATGCTTTTTCTGGGGAAAATTTCTGGGTAGGAGTTTTGGGAATTTTGGGTGCAAAACCGGGTAACTTAGGGAACACGCCTCACAAGCGGTTTTGCAATTTCCTGCCTACTGAACCTTTCCCCCCAAGGAAAATTCTATCCTGACCCTCCTGACACACGAATCACGAGTAATCGGGGATCGGTTGGGAGCACAAGCGCATGTTCATCGAACCGCGTGGTCCCACTCTCCACGGGCTGGTCTTACCTCAGCTCGTGTAAATAATGATTGCTTTTTCCTCATGCTTGGGTCGCCTTTTCTGAAATGTTTTCTTTTGTTCGTTAGGCGACCAGATGGCTCCAAAGAGAAATCTCCCACAGAAGAACGTCAGCAGCTCGGCCTCCCAGCAGGACAAAGGGAAGGCGGCGATGCCTATCTCCTCGATCCCCCGCTTTGAGCCGACAGTAGAGAAGGAGGTCGAGGTGGCCCCTGATGCCTTCTTTGAGGCGAAAAGGATCGTCTCAAAGATAACCGACCAGGCGAAGATTAACAAAATCTTCCTTTCCCAGAACATCGCCTTGGGGAAAGCGTCTGTAGTGGCTCGACCTACTTCAGAGGGCAAGCGGAGTTGTGCGCCGCTCAACGAGTCGTTTGCGGCCTGGAGTGGTGAACATTTTAAGGCAGGGGTCTTCCTTCCACTGGATCAGTACTTTGCTGATTTCCTTAACTATGTGGGGTTGGCCCCATTTTAGCTCCCCCCCAATTCCTACCGTCTGCTGGCAGGGTTAAGGTATTTGTTCCAGAAGCACGAGTGGGAGGTCCCCACTCCTGCAGACATTTTATATTTCTTCTGCCTCAAAGCCAGCCCGGACCAGCGGGGGCGAGGTGACGGGTTTTACTATTTAACCCAGTTTCCCAATACGGCGGTGGTCATCGAGCTGCCCAGCCACCCCAATGACTTTAAGGACCAGTTCTTCATGTCAACTGGTTTCCGGAACTGCGAGCATTACTATTTCAATCGTCCTCGTAAGTTTCTCCCGTCCTTATCTCGCCTTTTAAGTGTTATTTTAGCTCCTCCCGTACCCCATTCTGATTCAAACTAACCTTGCAGCCATCTTCGCGAGGACAGAGAAGTCTGTGACCCTCGGGGGCCAATATGAAACGCTGGCGGGCTTGCCCCCCAGCGAGAAGGATTATCGCATGCTCGTGACGGACAAGACGATGGTGTTCTGCAAGCTGATTTTTCCAAATTAGACCTTGAACCTAAAGAGGCCCCGAGGGCCGCCCCCAGCTCGGGACACCAGACCCATCATCGTGGAGGAGTTCACGGGAGATGAAGACGAGGAGGACGAGGGCAACGAAGTTCCGCTCGTGAGGAGTAGGAAGAGGACCTTGGAGGTCGCCCAGAGGATGGGCGAGGAGAGGATCCAATCCGGAGCAGCCGCGGGTCCTTCTAGCCAAGGTAACCCTTACTTGCTTAGGAGTCTAGATAGGGCCACCGCAGACCCCCGGCTGGCTAGGTTCAATCCTAGGCAGCTCGTCCATCATCACCGAAGCGATCCGGACCTGAACACACTCCTGCTCCATTGTGTCGACCGGCTCGTGCTGGATCACCAAGAAAGCCGGCCTAGGGGTACCATAGTAGTAGATAACACCCTAGCCTTTAGGTCGATCCTATTCGAGGAGTATGGGACCAACTTACGCACATGGCCATCACTCTAGAGGGGTATCTATGCTCCGGGGCTTAGGCAGTATGTAGAAGAATCTAGCCCTGAGTCAGAACCGGACCCAGGACTTGCGCCAGTTCGAGAAATAATCGTCTTAGGTTCTTCCAGCTCGGGGGGTAGGGCTCCCTTAGTATTCGCACACTTTTTATATTTAACCCTTTGTCCTTGTCTGTATGGTTGCTAACTTGTACTAACAATGTTTTTGTTTCGACTGAAGAGATGTCTCAGCCCAAGGATAGCTTGCGAGGCGCAGTCTTCGGGGGAAACCCCTCGGCCGGACCAAGACTAAAAAGGCTCCGGGGGTCCAGGAGCGCCGCTGGGACCTCCACCATGTCTTCGGCAAAGGAGAAGGAGAAAACCCCGGCTGCCCAGGACACGGGAGCAATTCTTTCTGCCGCAGGAGCAGGTCAAATGCCTCCACCACCTCCGCAAGCTCCAGCCGTCACTCAGGACAGAGGAACGGAGCTCGGGACTCCGTCCGTGGCGGTCTCCATGTGCGCATCCCAGTCAACCCTCAGGACCTGGAGAAGATCCCAGAGGCCTTCCGGGGGACAGTGTACGAGTTGGCGAACTACGCCGTCAACCATATCTATAAGTTCACCGAGAAGGAACTTCGGGCCATTGAGACACTGAGCCCGGTTGGGGTGATGGAGTCTTCAATGAGCATGACCCTAACGGTAAGCTGCCATGTTTTCTCTGTAAAGTTCTTACCCTTACACGTTGCCCTGTTTTTCTTTTAAGGCAATTTTATCTTTCATTTCCCGCAGGGCGTCGTCGCTCTCCACCGGAGCATCATCAGGGCCAAGACTCAGCTCGAGGATATGAGAGCCGAGCATCAGGCTTCCCTTCAGGAGGCTAAGGCGACTGAAGATGCCTTGGCGACCGCGAAGGCCGAGTTGGAGAAAGCCCTCTCGAAGGTCCAGGAGCTCGAAGCCTCCCTTGCCACCTCGTGGACGGACCTCGAGGCTGCGAAGACTGAGATCCAGGCCGCCCAGGTCGCCCTAGAGGCCGAACGGGCCACTTCGGAGCAGTCCATGCAGGATTTGTTCTATCACTGTTGGGCTTACAATCCGGAGGCTGACTTCTCCTTCATGTCACCGAGCCTTTGGGCGCGCTTGCTGGTGAAGTTCCAAGCTCACCTTGAGAAAGAGGCACCGCCTTCGGAGACTGGAGAAGCCTCGGGCGCGGCGGAGCAGGGTGAGACAGCGACCTCCAAGGGGCCATCTGACGGAGCTTAGGGCATTCTTTCCCTGTTGCCTTTGAACATTTTTAAGTATATTTTTTTTGTAACCTTTGCATGAGGTGTTTTCACCTCGAGACAATTTGCTTTAACGTTTTTAATTTACGCTCTTTCATGCTTTTAAGCATTTCGGCTATAATTTATTGAAAAACCTAGTTCGCGTTAACTTTAACCCATATTTCGAGCTCTTGAAGTAGAACAACGATCAATAGATTTAAATCAACTTCTAAGTTTTATGACCTGGTTAAAACCAGGAACTTAATTTGAAAAATTAGTTCGTGTTAACTCTTATCCATATCTCGAGCTCTTTAAGAAGAACAACGATCAATAGATTTAAATCAACTTCTAAGTTTTATGACCTAGTTAAAACCAGGAACTTAATTTGAAAACTTAGTTCGTGTTAACTCTTATCCATATCTCGAGCTCTTTAAGAAAAACAACGATCAATAGATTTAAATTAACTTCTAAGTTTTATGACCTGGTTAAAACCAGGAACTTAATTTGAAAACTTAGTTCGTGTTAACTCTTATCCATACCTCGAGCTCTTTAAGAAGAAAAACGATCAATAGATTTAAATCAACTTCTAAGTTTTATGACCTAGTTAAAACCAGGAACTTAATTTGAAAACTTAATTCGTGTTAACTCTTATCCATATCTCGAGCTCTTTAAGAAGAACAACGATCAAGAGATTTAAATTAACTTCTAAGTTTTATGACCTGGTTAAAACCAGGAACTTAATTTGAAAACTTAGTTCGTGTTAACTCTTATCCATATCTCGAGCTCTTTAAGAAGAACAACGATCAATAGATTTAAATCAACTTCTAAGTTTTATGACCTGGTTAAAACCAGGAACTTAATTTGAAAACTTAGTTCGTGTTAACTCTTATCCATATCTCGAGCTCTTTAAGAAGAACAACGATCAATAGATTTAAATCAACTTCTAAGTTTTATGACCTAGTTAAAACCAGGAACTTAATTTGAAAACTTAGTTCGTGTTAACTCTTATCCATATCTCGAGCTCTTTAAGAAGAACAACGATCAATAGATTTAAATCAACTTCTAAGTTTTACTACCCGGTTAAAACCAGGATAGGACTTAGTTAGTGTTAACCCTTATCAATATCTCGCGTTTTTAAGAAAACAACGGTCAATCGATAAGAATCAACATCTAAGTCGTTAAGGAGACCTGGTTATATCCAGGTACCATATGCCCCCCAAGTAACTGGGAAAGGGTCTTTCGTGGTTACTTTAAGATTACACTTGCAAATATGCATAAAAAGTTGATTTTCATTAATACATAAGAAGTGGCCTTCCAGGCCTTACAAGTAAATCATTGGTAATATCTCTTTAATTGGACGGCGTTCCAAGTTCGCGGGACCGCCCCTCCATCAAGTCGAGCTAGCTTATAAGTTCCCTCCTTGATGACTTCGATGACCTGGTATGGTCCTTCCTAGTTCGGTCCCAAAACTCCGTCTTTGGGATCTTTTCCAGCGAGGAAAACTCTTCTCAGAACCAAGTCGCCTACGCTAAAGGTGCATTTTTTAACCTTGGTGTTTAAGTAGCGGGCGATTCTCTGCTGATAATGGGCGAGCTGAAGTTGCAAATCTTCCCGCCTTTCCTCAACCAGAACGAGGGAATGGCACAGGAGCTCGTGGTTTCGATCTTGGTCGTAAAATTGGACTCTATGCGAAAGAACCTTTATCTCCACGGGGAGGACTGCCTCACTCCCAAAAGTTAAAGAAAAGGGAGTATGACCCGTAGGAGTCCAATGCGAGGTCCGGTATGCCCATAGGACCTGGGGGAGCTGTTCTGGCCAGACCCCCTTCGCTTCATCTAATCTTTTCTTGAGGCTCACCTTTAAAGTCTTGTTGACAGCTTCGACCTGGCCATTAGCCTGAGGATAGGCCATGGAGGAGAAACTTTTCACAATCCCATGTCTGTCACAGAACTCGGTGAATAGGTCGCTGTCGAACTGAGTGTCGTTATCGGAGACGATCTTCTTGGGCAGGCCGAAGCGACAGATGATGCTTTTAACAACGAAGTCAAGCACCTTTTTAGACGTGATTGTTGCCAACGGCTCTGCCTCAGCCCACTTGGTAAAGTAGACGATGGCTACCACGGCGTAACGGACCCTGCCCTTTCCAGTGGGCAGGGCGCCTACTAAGTCTATTCCCCAAACGGCAAATGGCCAAGGGGCCAAGATCATTTTCAGCTCGACTGGAGGAGCTCGGGCAACTACAGCGAATCGCTGGCACTTGTCACACTTCTTCACCTATGAGATCGAGTCTTTGGACAGAGTCGGCCAGTAATATCCTTGCCTGAGAACCTTTAAGGCCAGGCTCTGCCCCCCAGTGTGGTCTTCGCAGAATCCTTCGTGAACTTCCTGCAGGATGGCCTTTGCCTCACTTGAATGAACGCACCGGAGGAGAGGTAGGGAATGCCCACGTCGGTACAACACCCCATCGACTAGCGTATATCTCGGAGCTTGATACAAGATTCATCGTGCGTCGTTACGTCCTTTGGGCAGCTTGCCCTTGACGAGATACTCAAGAATGGGGGTCATCCAGGTCGGTCTAGCGTCAATCATTTCGACCTCGGCTCGTCCTTCTTCTATACTTGGTTGTTCCAAGAATTCTATCGGCACCAACCCCAAGGTCTCCGTCTCTCCCGAGGTGACGAGCTTGGCAAGAGCATCTACATTAGTGTTCTGCTCCCGAGGTATCTATTCGATCGATCCTCGCTCAAATGCGGACAGCTCAACTTTTACCTTCGCCAGATAGGCGGCCATCTTGGGTCCCCGCGCCTGATATTCGCCCAGGACCTGGTTTACCACGAGCTGGGAGTCACTGAAGCACTGGACGGAGCTTGCCTTTAACTCCCTGGCTATCCTCAGGCCGGCCAGCAAAGCTTCGTACTCCGCCTCATTGTTGGAGGCCTTAAACCTGAACCTTAGCGCCGAGTGGAATCTATGTCCCTCGGGGGATATCAGAATGATTCCGGCCCCGGAGCTGTTCTCGTTGGATGAACCGTCTACAAAGATCTTCCACAACGATTGGGGCGAGGTGAGCTGAGATGAGCCCTCTGCTGGATTCTCCTGGAATCCCGTGCATTCTGCCATGAAATCAGCGAGGGCCTGACTTTTTATGGCAGTTCGTGGAGTGTAGAAAATCTCGAACTGGCTGAGTTCAACCCCCCATTTTAACAAACGTCCCGACGCTTTAGGTTTTTGCAAAACCTACCTTAGAGGCTGATCGGTCATGACGTGTACTGAGTGGGATTGGAAGTACAGCCTGAGCTTTCGCGAGGCCGTGATTAGGCAGAACGCCAATTTTTCCATCAGTGGGTATCGTGACTCTACCCCGAAAAGTCTCTTGCTGATGTAATAGACTGGCTTCTGAACTTGGTCCTCTTCTCGTACTAGTACGGCACTAGCTGCATCCTCAGTGATAGTTAGGTAGAGAAAAAGAGGCTCACCTGCCTTGGGCTTGGATAATACGGATGGTTCAGCCATATGCGCCTCCAGGTCAAGGAATGCGCTTTCGCACTCTACTGTCCATTCAAACTTCTTGTTTCCTCGGAGCAGGTTGTAGAAGGGCAAACACTTATCGGTTGACTTGGAAATAAACTGGTTCAGTACGGCCAATCTCCCTGTTAGGCCTTGGACATCTTTCCGCGACCTGGGCGAAGGAAGCTCGAGCAGTGACCTGATCTTGTCGGGGTTTGCCTCGATTCCTCGGGTATTGACTATGAACCCCAAGAATTTTCCTGACGCGACTCCAAAAGTGCATTTTTGGGGATTGAGCCTCATGCCGTATTCTCGTAATATTTTAAAACATTCTTCCAGGTCGGAAACATGGTTGTCGGCAGTCTTTGACTTGACTAGCATGTCATCAACGTACACTTCCATGTTTTTTCTGATCTGGTCCGCGAACATTCTGTTTACCAATCTTTGGTAGGTAGCTCCGGCGTTCTTCAGACCGAAAGGCATGACCTTGTAGCAATAGACATTAGTCGGGGTCATGAAGCTAGTGTGTTCCTGGTCTGCCGGATTCATTGCGATCTGATTGTAGCCTGAGTACGCGTCCATAAAGGACATGAGCTCGTGCCCTGCCGTGGCATCCACCAGCTGATCGATCCTTGGTAATGGAAAGCAATCCTTGGGGCAGGCTTTATTCAGGTCGGAGAAGTCAATGCAGGTTCGACACTTTCCGTTGGGCTTTGGAACTAGCACGGGGTTGGCGACCCAAATTGGAAATTTGGCTTCACGGATAAAGCCACATATTTTGAGCCGGGCTACTTCTTCTTCTAGGGCTTCAGCTCGGGTTGTTCCTAAACGTCTTTGCTTCTGAGACTTGGCAGGAACGCTTTTGTCCAGATGGAGCGTGTGCATGATGACACTCGGGCTAATTCCCACCATGTCCTCGTGGGACCAGGAAAATACATCTAAGTTAGCCCGCAGAAACGTAATCAGCCCCGTCTTCCTCTTGCTACAGAGGTTTTGCCTGAGCTTGACCATCCGTGATGGATTTTGTGGATCAAGGTTCACCTCCTCGAGCTCCTCAATAGCCTGGAGCTCGGATCTGTCTTCGCCTACTCGGGGGTCAATGTCCTCACTCAAGGCGACATTTTCCCCTTTGGCATTTTGAGGTTTTTCAATCTCAGGAGCCGCCAAGGGTTCCTAGGATTCCTCTTCACTTAGAATGGCCATGGCCAGCTGCCCGAGTTTAGATTTTCCCTTCATGGAAATGCTGTAGCATTCCCTGGCAGCGAGCTGATCGCCCTGGATCATGCAGATTCCCGTCGAGGTGGGGAACTTCATGGCGAGGTGTCGGATGGAGGTGACAGCCTCGAAAGCTATGAGCGTAGGTCGGCCCAAAATGGCGTTGTAAGCAGCGGAGCAGTCTATGACCACAAACTCGAGTAGTTTGGATACTGTTCGAGATTCTTCTCCTAGGGTGATCACCAGCTCAATCGTCCCTATCGCTGCTGATCCTTCTCCCAAAAAACCATACAGCATCATGGAGGTTGCCTTTAGATCGGCGACAGTCAGACCCATCTTCTCTAAGGTGGATCGGAATAGAAGTTTTACCGAACTCTCGTTGTCTATTAGTACCCTTCTCACCCTCCGGTTGGCGAGCTGGACTGCTACAACCAGAGGGTCGTTATGAGGGAACTGGACATGGCCTGCATCTTCCTCTGTAAAGGTGATTGGCTGCTTCTCCAATCGCTGTTGTTTTGACTGACGCTGCTCCGGGACGAACTCCACTCTGTTATGAGCCTATAGTTCATTCACGTATCTCTTCTGGGTTCCTCTGCTTGTGCCAGCCATGTGTGGACCTCCCGAGATGGTGGATATCTCTCCTCCGACCACGGGAGGAGGGACGTCCTGATCTACCCGGAACCCGGGCTGACTGGCTGGGACCTCTGGAGTAGGTCGACTCGCTAGGACCCTGTTCCGCGAGTATTGAGCCAAGGGACCGGCTCGGATGAGAGTCTCGATCTCATCTTTTAGGTGCCTGCAATCGTCGATATTGTGGCCCACATCGTTATGAAAACGACAAAACTTGGAAGTGTCTCTCTTTCCTTTATGGTGCTTCAATGGCTCCGGCCTCTTCCAGGGGAACCGAGTAGAGTTTTCCAAGAAGATACTCTCTCTGGACTGGGTGAGCTCGGTATATGTCGTGAAAACGGGCTTAAACTTATCTACGGACTTATTCTTCTTTTGGCCGTGCTGACTGTTTTCGCCATTGCCCTTTCTCTTGCCTCCACCGGGCTGGTTGCTCTGCGCGACGTTCGGGGTCGTCGCCACAATCTCCGCCCCTATTCCCGCAGGCTGATCGGGAACCTGGCTGGTTCCCGCAGCTGAGGCCTCGGCTTCTTCCAAGTTTATCCACTCTTGGGCCCTGTTAAGGAATTCGTTGACCGAGCTGACTCCCTTCCTCTGTATATCCTTCCATAGGTCTCCTCCGACAAGGATTCCGGTTCTCATGGCCATGAGCTTAGAGCTATCATCCGCGTCTCTAGCTCGAGCAGCGACGTTTGCGAATCTGCTCAGGTAGGCCTTCAGAGTCTCACCAGGCTGCTATCTCACGTTGGCCAAGGAGTCGGCCTGAACACGGGCGGCCTGAGAGGCTCGGAATGCCCTTTTGAAGTCGGCTGAGAAGGCCTTCCAGGAGCTGATTGACTGTCTTTTACTTTGCTTGAACCACTGTCTGGCGGGTCCAGTCAGCATGGAGGGGAAGATCAAGCATCTCAGCTCCGGGCCAATGTTATGGGCCATCATTAGGGTGTTGAACATCCCTAAATGGTCCGAGGGGTCTCCGTCCCCGTTGAACTTTGACAGGTGAGGCATACGGAAACCAGACGGGTATGCCGTCGCTGCTATGTTGGGGGCAAAGAGTTCCATCTCGTCCCCTGAATCATATTCGTCTTTTTCTTTTTCTGATAGAAGTTTCCTCATTAGCTCCTCCATTTGGGTCAGGCGATCGAGGGTTTGGTCCTGATGTCCTTGGTTATTCCGGGGCTGTTCAACAGCTCCGGATCCATTATACACATTTGGTGGGTTATTGCCCCTCCTATCTTGAGATAGGTTATTTGGGACATTCCCCCCGTTGCGTATTTCGGACAGGACCCCCCCTGAACGAGCCTGGCCACCACTTCCAGCTCGGTCTTCTCTGTGAGAGTTAAGGCGATCTCGCAGGTCACCTCCCTGGGTGCTCTGGTGACTTTGCGCCGAACTTAACCGCTGACGCAGGTCTCCCCCAGAGAGATCACTCCGGCGACTGCCGGTCCAGTGGCTCCTGCTGGATAGGCTTGGAGTCCGCCTTTGGTGGTGACGACCTGAGTTTTCCCCTGGCGCCCTGCTACGCCGGGAAGGTCCAGCAGACGGTGGGTTTCTCCTACTACTCCAATAGGCTGGGACGTCCCGGACAGGCCGAGGAGGAGACAGATATCTGATCGGAGATGGAGGATGCCTGACTGGAGAGGCGATCCTAGTTCCGTCTGGACAGATCAAGTTTGGTGGGGGCCTTTCGGCCCTGCCAACCTGCTGGTCCTGCGCCGGGCGATCTGGACGAGGCGCAGGACGGTCGTCGGGGACGGGCTGACGTCGCGAGCCCCCCCCCCCCCCGGATCTCCTTCGAGAACTTCCTCGACTTCCCCTGGGCGTTCTCGAGGATGGCTGAGAGCTAGGAGTCGACGTCCTGACCGAACGGCTGTACTGCGGTCTTCCGGTCCTAGGCACTTCCTCAAAGTTTGCCTCTCGATGGTGTGACGAAGGGGTGGAGTTGGCTGCCGGAAACCTATCCGAACGGCTACGCCTGGACCGGTTATCCTGGCGAGACTTAGGAGCCTCGCCTTGCCTCTCTCCGACGTTAACGCCGGTTGTGAGAGGGGGTAATCGGGCCAGGATATCCTTGATTTGCTGGCTGGCCGTTGCTAACTGGCTCCTCAGTTGAGCATTCTCCATCTCCACCGCAGTATAATAACACGGGTTCGGATTAGGCCGAGGCGCCGAACTACCAGTATCGTCTTGGCCCGCCGGTTGTTTTCCCGGCCGCTACTGGACTTCAGGAACTTGTTCCTCAGGGATGGTGGTATGATGAGCCTCCTTCCCATCATGTTGTTCTGTCTCATTACCATGCCTGGACCGAGTAGTCACCATAGTTGGATGTTTGCAGCAGCACTAATCGAAAAAGCTCTCAATGAAAGCACTAAACTGTTGACGCGGTTCTTCGCCAACAGGTAATTAAGAGAATGAGAGAAAAGGATTAGTGCTAAATGTGAACCGAAATAGATATATGATCTTAGAGGACGAAAGGGGTGACTCAAGACACGGTTTATAAGTGGTTCGAAGGTTAAAATCCTTCTACTCCACTAGTCAATATTATTGATCTGTACTGAGTATTTGGTTACAAAGTATTTCTTACAAGAGATTATTTTTCCAACCCCTATCAACTCCCAGGGTCTCCATATTTATAGGAGAAGGCACCTGGAAGTTGGTAGGGAGGTCATCCCGTGACCTTCTTACTTGTCGTATCAATTCTGTGACATTCATGATTAATTCCTAAACCTGACACATAAGTGTGGTCAAATCAATAGGTAAGGAAGTAATGGGCCGCACGGCCCAACCCCACCGTGGGTGTCTGAACACGCACGTTCCTGCTGCGTGTCCGAGAAGTCAGGGGCATATCAGACACGTGATGCCTGATATATGCACGTTTACCTTGTGTGTGTTTACTTTTCAAGGGGTCACACCCCCATATCCAGCTCATACCGCGATCTTCATGCTGGACTCGACCTTCGGCCTTCAAGGGACCTGCTCCAGTCTTGGACAATGGAGGGGAGCCCTTTGGGCTTCCTCGAGCTAACGACAGAAGCTCCGGTCTTAGGGGAGTTCATGAGATAACTACGATTAGTCAGCAGCTCGGCTTGCTAACCAGCCCGTGGGAAAACCAGGGCGTACATTAAGCTATAGGCATTTCTCAATAAATCTACAGCCATGGATCTTCCTTCCTGGTTGGTGGAAGGAGCAGTGCGAGGAGGAGGAGGAGGAGGAGGCGTAATTAATTTAGAAGGAATGGGAGTTGGAGGGTCCTCTGGTCACGCTCTTTTACTTGAAGGCTCCCCACTGCCTTCTCCAAGGTGTCTTCTGCTTGACTTCTTCCTTCTTGGTAGAGCATCTGTGGAAGCATAGATATCAAAAGCGTCGTCGGATGGCATGACTACAAAACAAGAACAAATGAGTAGACATGTCAAAAAATAGTTTGGCACAATAAAGGAACAAATTAAAGAGAAATTCTAAGTAGTATTCCCGAACTATTATTACTGGTCGCTACATTATCTACCTCGAAGAAGTCCACGCTAAAACTACTGGTCATAAATTTAAAGTTGTCATCTCTATCAATTAAATGACAAGGGATGGGCAAGTTATTTAGAAGTGAGAAATCTATACCGTTCTCGTCTGAAGATTCGAGTATAGGGCTAGTGAATTCTGGTAGTTTTTGTTTTCCCCTCCCATGTTGGGTAGGGGTGTTAGTTGCTCAAGTGTTAGGGGATGGTTCTCGAATGGTCACTCCCATTGGTCGTTGCCTCTGGGGTTGTGACACATCTTGCTGCTGCTTGGGGATTTCTTGTCCTTTAGTGCCCTCTCCAGTGGCACTCCCCGCGGTGGATTCCCTCACCTCCTGGTGAGGTTCTAAAAGGCCGAACAACCTTAAATTGCTCTCCGTGACCAACTCCTTGACACTTTTTTCTATATTCGTCATGCTGGCTAGAGTTGTGGCTCTTATCTCCATTTCTGGAGTAGGGTCTGGTCGGTACCATGGACCTAGATGCAGAATAAAACAACTAAGGACAAGGAAAGATGAAAATATGACTAGATTAATGTCAACTAGAGATTGAAAGCTTACCTCCTCATGTGAATGCCATGTTGTCAGCGACCAAGTCAGTTGTAAGGAAGTACTCTTGGAAGTATCTTCCTACATTGGACTTGTGGGTTATGTCACTCAGGAATATGCGAGCAGACTCCTGATGGTAAAAATGGAAGAACCCCGTGTTGTTCTGATTGAGGTTGGATTTGAGATCGAATAGGTAGTTGATCTCATGCAAGGTAGGCCCAGGCCATTTTTTGTGGTTGTATAAGATATAGAGTGCTGAAAGTACTCTATATCCATTGGGTGTTATTTGGAAAGGGGTGACCTCGAAATAATTGGTCACCCCTTGGAAAAAGTCATGCAAGGGCAAGATTGCCCCTGTTTCTATATGATACCTCGACCAGGCGTTGTAGCCACCTCCGAGTACGTTTGCCCTCTAGTCAGGTGTCGGTTTGTACAGGGTAATCCCAGGAAGCCCATACTTCTTGGGATATTTTGCCACCATCCTGGTCGATATGACGCTAGGAAGGGAAATATACCAGTCTACCTCTGCTCGATGACTATCACGGGGACGAGCTTTAAGCTGGATATCTAGTGGTGAAACGTTCAAAGGTTGAGGATCTCTTGAAGGACCCTCTGCATTGGTTGTAGGCTGGTTAGAAGGTGAATTTGTGGTTTTCCTTTTTCTACGACCAATGTATTTGACGCAACCCAAGTTCGATTGGTTTTAAGACGGGTAGTCTGGAGGACTAGTCGTAGGGTTTGGGTGTAAAGACGAAGGCTCAGGAAAAGGCAAAGAAGGTTGTTCTTGATCCTCGAACAGTAAAGCGAGAAGATCATCATCCATTGGTCTCTCACCTCCGTGGGGATCATGCATGAATATCTGAGAAAAGCAAAGGGGAAGTGAGAATCTACGACCAATAGATAGAAGAAAGAAAGAAGCAAGGATAACGTTGCTCGTGTATAAAAGTTAAGCTTTTATACGACCAGCAGCATCCTGATAAAAACACAATAAACATACGCGCAGATTGGAAAAACAGATCAAAAAATGAATGTGAAAAGTTTTTTCAGAAAAACTTTTCAACTCCAAAAGTAGGTGTGATAAACCCATTTTTTCTGAAATACTCAAAATAGAATTTTCACTTCGATTTTGGGCGCGAAATTGGTGTACCTATACCCCACATTTCTTTTTAAGCATTGTCTAGTCATTTATATTGCCTAAAATCCCTATTTTAGCATACTTATTCTATGTATGTTTGCCTAAACCCGGTTACCCAAGAGATTTCTCAAGAACAGTAGAAACCCAGTTACGGAAACTTGTGAATCAAGACCATAATACACAAAAATTTCTACAAAAATAAGAGGATGGATTCAAAAACTTACTTGGAGTACGGATTGTAGGAGAAATCACGAAAGTTTGGCTTGGAGTTGCTCGAAGACATCTCAAATCGCACTAAAGTCTCTGGGTTTTCTTGAAGGTTTTTCTAAGTTCTTGATGAGAAAGAAAAGGTTCGAGTAAAAAAATGAAAAAGGTGAAGGGGGTTATATTTATACTACTCGGAGCAGTAATAGAAGGTAATGATGGGAGTAAGGTTTCGATGCATGGGGAATTGCAATAACCGTCAAAATATTTATGGGAAATTGTAAAGATCATGATTACTTGCCTTTTCAAAAAAGTACCGACAGATGTGACAAGTCAGATGAATTGCTGGTCGAGTAAGTTTATTAAATGTTGATCGCATTAAAATAAACTTGGGGGCAAATTTTTACTCTGAAAAATACTTACCTGCTGACATGGCATAATCAGTGTGCACGTGGGTAGAACGTGACTATTTATTGATGACAGTCTGGTCGACTAACGACCAGAGTATAAGCTGCTCAATGGATTCAAGAAAGATGCTGAACAGTACGACAGAAGATGTGCTGACATATGCGACCGGGTCTGATCGTAGTAACGAAACCAAAGTTCGAATATAGTTATAAGTGAGATATTTCTAAGATATTTGACCCTCTTTGTGTGTAACTATTACGATTTCTGTTATTATTGAAATATGCTTGTAATAAAGTTTAAACACTGCCCACTGGCCCATATGTGCATCCTTGAGCCTATAAATAGGATTCATGAGACTCATTTAAGGATAGGCAATAATTTGTATTCAGAGAGAACTAGTGCTTTTATACACGATTTTTGTATCCTTTTTTGGAGCTTGTGAAACTCAGTGAACCCTAGTTTGTTGATCGTAGGTTTCAGAGTACATCAATAGAAACACTAAGTGGATGTAGGTCATTACCAATATCTGGGGTCGAACCACTATAAATCCTTGTTTTGTTTAGTTCTTGCATTCATCTTATAAATCTTTATCATTTTAGTGACTCCGTTTCATTGGCTAAATCGACAGTCAACTCATAGTATTCCCATGGTCTACACAACCTATCAATCACCCTACTAGATACAAAGGAATGCGTAGCCCCAGAATCAATCAAAATAGAATAAGAAGTGCCAGCACTAGAAAGCTAACCTGTTACTACCAAGGGTCGAGCCTCGGCCTCTGATTGTGTCAATGTGAACACTCGAGCTGGAGATAAGCTATCTTCCTTCTTTGGTTCTTCCTTCTTACCCCTTGGGAAATCTTTCTTAAGGTGCCCAACTATGCCACATAAAAAGCAGGCCTTCGCCTGACACTCTCCCAGATGACGTCTCCTGCATATGGCACATTTTGGATAAGTCCTCTAGCTCCCATTGCCGCCCTGGTGGCCAATTTGTGTACCCCATAGCCTCCTGTCTGGGCCTGGAACTATAATGGTATCTAGAGTCTTTCTCTTTTGGTCACTAGGGCCTCCGCCCCTACCAGCTCCAATAAAGGGAGGTCCTACCCTCCTAGTGTCCCTTCTGGCCACGTTCTTGCGCCAGATCTTGTTCTCAACGCCCTCAGCAGTAAGGGCATTCTTCACTACTTGAGCATAAGTCGACACTCCAGGTATTGAAGTAATTTTAACATCCCAGGCTATCATAATGTTTAGCCCTCGAACAAATCTCTCTTTTCTTATCACATCAGTTGGAACCAAGTCTGCAACGAACTTGGCCAACCTATCAAATTTTAGGGCATACTTTGTAAGAGTCACGGTGCCCTGCACCAGATTACTGAACTCATCAGCCTTTGCATCTCTGACTACAACCTTATAGTATTTCTCATTGAATAGTTCTCTAAATTCATTCCAGCTTAGGGTTTTTACTTTTCTGGTTTGGGATACCACTTCCCATCAGATTCGGGCTTCCTCCCGAAACATGAATGTGGCACATGCCACTTTGTCATTACCTGACACCCCATAAAGTCCAGGATGCAGGTGGTCATACCCATCTACTGCTCAGCTCGTAGTGGATCTGGCCCTCCCTCAAAGGTAGGAGGGTGTTGTTTCATGAAGCGCTCATAGACAGGCTCCCATCTATTTTCAGCCCCTGGCTGTTGCTGTAATACTGGTGCCACAACTGGTGCAGCATTCCCTGCTAGAACCTACTGCTGTCTCAACAAGCAGATTTCTTCTTATTTCCTTTGTATGCTAGCTTGAATATCAGCAAGCACCTGTTGCCAGTTCTCAAGAGTTTGTGGAGGGTTTTGACCCTGGTTGTTGTCTCTAACCTGACTTCCAGTGTCGACTGGTTCATTTGATTGCCCTAGAAGCATACTTCCAAGTCTATCTGCAATCATTGACTCGTCACATTAAGCAACAATAACAGTGCCTGACACCACTTCCATGGTCCAAGACCGAACGATTAAGCATACACATGCAATAACAATGCTAATAAGCAGTTCAGTAGCTTTCACACACAACAATCATGCTAATAAGCAAGTCAGTTCATATTCATGCTCAGTCAGAGAGTTAATAAGCACATTCTTCAATATTCATGGTAGTAATGGTGCTAATAAACACATCCTTTATCATTCACATAAGAGTCAAAGGTCAGGCCCTATCAGTATAACTCATGCTTACTAACCAAGCATGCAAACGAGACATTCACATATAAAATAGGTAAGTAAACACATATTAATATAAATAGTTACCAAACCCTGAGTCGAGCTTGTCTTCAACAGCGAGTGTACATGCCCAACCAATCTTCAGCAACCTTTAAACCTAAACCTCTCTAATACCAAGTTGTAGCGTCCTCCTAATCCAAGACCGTTACACTATGTAAATTAAATCGTGCTTAACTAGCTAAATGAGTCATTTGGAGTTAAACAGTGTAATTAAAACTAACCACGGGTTCAGGTACTAAAAATTTTGGTCAAAATTCAACCATTTCATTAAAAGAGTTTGACTTCAATACATAGGATCCCAACGCAGTTTAAAACAGTTACAACCCAAAATGTAAACAAATGTCGATTTAGGCGGCAAAATCAGGGTCCAACCCTAGTTCCAACTGATAACCTCGACCGTGGCAAACGAGCACGCCACATATGTACACTCTGCCCCTGAAGCTCTCCAACTCATGGTTGGTCCAGGTTTTCCTTTTCTTTACCTGAACCATTTAGAACCCGTGAGCCGAGGCTCAATAAGAAAACATAACCATGCTTATCAGAAGTACATTATCAGATCACAAATTCATAGTTAGCATGCCTAGCATTAATAACCCTACTCATTCATGCAATCAATTCAGATAAGTGACTATAGAGTCACACTAGGGCCTATTGCCAAATCTTGCATATAACCAGCCTTAGAGCTGGCCAAGTAGGTCTGATGCTTTAACATTCTACACAACCCTAGGGGCCTCCAAGTGTATATCTCACTTCTGGGTTGGCTTAACCCTATCAGACAGCGTTTAGCATGCTATTGCCGCCCTCGACTCCTAAGTCGGGTCTTGAAACCCTCGACTTATAAGCCGAGTCCCTTAACCTTCGACTGATAAGTTTAGTCGTATTATTTTCGACTGATAAGTCGAGTCCTTAACCTTCAACTGATAAGTCGAGTCTTTAACATTCGATTGGTAAGTCGAGTCTTTTAAAACAGATATGTCCTTGACTATTAAGACAAGCTCGTCATTAGATAACACATATGAATCCTCAGCTTATAAGCTGAGCTTCCCAATTAGATATACAGACAAGTAGTTTTTACATAACACAGGTAAGCACAACGCATATAACATGTTTAATACACTACAACAATTTTCACTTTTAATGACTATCTATGATGACTTACACCAATGTTGTAAGACATTAAAAGTAATTAGGGATATTTCAAGTCTAAGGGTGTAAGTCATCAAAAGTTATTGTTTATGACTAAGTGTGTAAGTCATTAAAAGTAGTGGGAGACGTTATTTATAATTAATTAAAAAATCGAAATAAAATAATTAAATATATATAAGTCTGACAATTTGAGGCTTCTAACGTCTCCCCAGGGAGGACGTGTACACTTCTAACGTCTCCCATGGGAAGACGTGCACACTTCCAACGTCTCCCCTGGGAAGACGTGCCACGTTGGAGGCCTCCCTTGTATATAACCTATTCCCTCTTCTTCTTCCCCGAGCACACAAACCAGAGGCGGAAATAGGCGATTTTGGCTTCCGTTTTTGGTTGATTTTCATCAACAAAAATTACTTTTAGGTATGTTTTTAAGATTTAATTACTATATAATAGTCAAAATAATGTTTTTTATTTATTTTCTTTAAATATAGTGGGTTAATGATGGGATTTTAGGGTATTTGTATAGTGCGGTTTTGGGTAATTTTAGGATATTAGAATTATTTATTTAAAGTTTGAAAAATAATTTTAGTGAAGATTTGACATTAAGAATTGTGATATTGATATTATACCACATTATTTACTGTTTTTTAATTTTTTTTACTATTTAATCCGAAAATTGTAGATTTTTTAATTAATTTTTTAGGTTGATTAAGTATTAATATATATATATATCTAAAATAAGGAAAATAATTTAATTTTAATTACATACTAAATTGTATGTATAGATATAAGTAATTCAAATATTTATGTTTATGATTTTTTTAATTTATATTATTATTTAATTAAAAAATTATATATATTTGTATAAATATATTTTAAATATTTTATTAACATTGAAGTAGGTTGATTATATATATTATGTTTTTTATTTATTTAGTAATATTTTATTTATTAATTAATTTAATTTTGTAGGTTGTGGTTTTAACTAGAGAGATTTTTGCCTCAAAATTTCTATTTCAATAACACATTTGAGGTTTTTAAGATTATAAAATTGCAAGAATAAGTTATTGTTAATCCAACTATTTAGTGATATTTGTTTAGTAATTTCTTATTTATTAATTAATTCAATTTTGTTGGTTGTGAATTTAATAGCAAAGTGCATTGCAAAGTGAAGTAAATTTTCTAGCTAGGATTACTAATTGCAAGAGGTACGTACATTATCTTATCTCTCGTTTTAGTATTATTAAATTTTTGTTAGAGGAGTTTGAATATCTTCAATATTCATCCATAGTGAAGTAGGTTCTGAGATTAAAATTGTGTGTTGCGGTGATAACAGAAGGTTGAGAACTGTATGTTTTAGTGAAGTAGGTTCTGGAAAATTTGTTTGTGTGCTGTGGAGCTATAAGGAAGAAACTTATTGTGTGCTGTTTGAATTGTTTGACTTGTTGTTAACAGATGGTTAGATCAATATT
Organism: Humulus lupulus; assembly: GCF_963169125.1. NCBI lineage: Eukaryota > Viridiplantae > Streptophyta > Magnoliopsida > Rosales > Cannabaceae > Humulus > Humulus lupulus. The sequence goes on from NC_084798.1 coordinate 72,736,981, forward strand.
ATAGGGGAAATGCTGTCCGATTTTGTCTAAAATTATGTATTCTATTATTATATTTGAATTGTGTTGTGCTTATTTGATTGGATTTGATAAGATTGACTGATGGCTAGGTTACTAATATAGAAGAAATGTTGCCCAATTTTTCATACGCTCGCCCATATGCTTATGTAGTTTTTATTGTTTAATTTTTCATAGACATAGGAGAAGATATGGATAGAAAATGGATGTCAACGAATAGGTTATTCGTGGAATATAAAAACGGGGTCGATTTATTCTTAAGATTTTGTTCGGAGAATGTGAAAGACCTAAAATTTACTCGTTGCCCATGTATTAAGTGTGGAAATGTAAGGAAAATGGATCTTAGTAAGATCAAACAACACTTATTTTTCAATGGAATCGACAAAAGTTACACGGTTTGGTATATGCATGGGGAGAGAATGCATGTCGCGCCAACTCCACCAAGTAGACCCAATGAAGTAAGGAGGAATATAGTAGAGGAGAATTGTGATGCATTAGATGATATGATTGATGACGCACATTATGGATCCGGAGTAGACCCAAATAAGTTTGAGACACTACTTAGTGATGCTGAGAAACCGATTTACCCCGGTTGTAAAAAATTTACAAAGTTATCCGCACTCCTTAGGTTGTACAATTTGAAAGCTAAACACTGTTGGAGTGATAAAGGGATGACTAATCTACTTTTTTTTTTGAATGATTTGTTGCCGGAGTGTAATGAAATGCCAACTTCATTTTATGAAGCAAAGAAAACATTATGCTCATTGGCCATGCAATATGAAAAAATTCATGCATGTCCTAATGATTGCATGTTATACCGGAATGACTTTGCAGATGTGTCCTACTTGTGGTGAGTCATGATGGCAAAAGAAAAGAAATGGTGAGGATGTCAAGGAAGGAGTACCCGCCAAGGTCTTGTGGTACCTTCCTCCTATTCCTCGTTTCAACCGGTTGTTTAGAAATGCTGAACATGCTAAAAATTTATCGTGGCATGCTAATGAGAGAATAAATGATGGTAAATTAAGGCATCCAGCTGACACCCTAGCTTGGAAGAGGGTTGATTTGAAGTGGCCTTGTTTTGGAAATGAATCTCGTAATATTCTTCTAGGTCTTTCGACTGACGGGATTAATCCACACACTTCTCTTAGTGGTAAGTATAGTTGTTGGCCTGTTATGCTTGTCATTTACAATCTACCCCCATGGTTGTGCATGAAGAGAAAATTTACCTTGTTGACATTGTTGATATCGGGACCTAAACAACCTGGTAATGACATCAACGTATATTTGTCGCCTCTTATCGATGATTTGAAAACTTTGTGGGATGAAGGGGTTAAGGTTTATGATGCGTTCAGGCAAGAAGAATTTAATCTTAGAGCTGTATTGTTGTGGACTATCAATGACTTTCCTACTTATGGAAATTTATCTGGGTTTAGTGTGAAAGGATATAAGGCTTGTCCCGTTTGTGAAGAAAAAACATGTTCTAAATACTTAAAACACTCCCGAAAAGTATGTTATATGGGTCATAGGAAGTTCTTGATTAGTACGCATAAATATCGAACTTGGAAAAAGGCATTCAACGGCAAACAAGAGTTTGAGGAGGCTCCTCAACCTTTAAATGGGAGTGAAGTACTTGAGAAGATGTCTAAAATCATGTTTAAGTTAGGTAAGCCTAAAGTTCGTACACCTACAAAGCGGAGGGGTCGTGGGAAGGCTAAGGTTGTGGAAGAGCCCAAAAGTTGTTATAAAAAGAAATCTATTTTTTTCGAGCTTGAATATTGGCAATTCTTACTTGTACGCCATAATTTAGATGTTATGCACATAGAGAAAAATGTATGTGATAGTTTGATTGGAACTTTGTTGAATATTCCTGGGAAAACTAAGGACAGAATTAAGGCTAGACAAGACTTGGCTGCAATGGGTATACGTGAAGGATTAACTCCAAAAATAGATAAGAGACGAACATACTTGCCTCCTGCTGCTTACACCCTCACTAAAGATGAAAGGAAGGAAGTTTGTTCCTGTCTATTCAATGTAAAAGTTCCAGATGGCTATTCATCAAATATAAGGTCATTGGTAGACATGAAAAGTTGTACTCTGAGTGGTATGAAATCTCATGATTGTCATATTCTAATGCAACACTTGCTACCAGTGGCAATTCGTTCAGTCTTACCTCAAAAAGTTTGAGAGATTATCACAAGGTTATGTTTATATTTCAATTCATTGTGTTGTAAGGTGATTGATCCTATTAAGTTACCCAAGTTACATGATGAAATTGCTGAGGTCTTGTGTGAGCTGGAGAAATACTTCCCACCTTCCTTTTTTGATATAATGATTCATCTTATAGTTCACTTGATTAGAGAATTGAGATTTTGTGGTCCCATTTATTTAAGATGGATGTATCCATTTGAACGATATATGAAGATTCTTAAGGGGTATGTCAGAAATAGAAGTCGCCCAGAAGGGTGCATTGTGGAATGTTATATTGCTGAAGAGGCAGTTGAATTTTGTTCCGAATACATGGCTGGTGTACAGATTATTGGGGTAAATGAAGTTAATAATGATGAGATTCAGAGTCATCGGGGTAGTGTTGTTTGCGCAGTGAGTCAAGATGAACTAGATGAAGCACATCGTCTAGTATTGCAAAATATTAATGAAATCCAGCCTTATATCGAGTAAGTTTATCTTCATAGATATAATGCATATGCAATGTAAATATGTGATAACTTTCATAATTAGTTCACTAACAGCATATGTAATTTTGAAGGGAACATTTTAACTGGATCAAGACAAAATTTCCATCAAAGTCAAGGAACTCCAAATGGTTACAAGTAGTGATTACTGACGCTATTAAGCCGGCGACACCTCTTCCTTATGCAAAACCTGATCAGCATATGCACATAGTCATTCAGGCTATTGGGCATCCTATATCATGGCCTAAGGAGTTGGTCATCGTATCTAATGATATACATGAACAGGTGATGTATCATGTTTATATAATCATATTTGTTATTATATATTTCAATTTGTTTGTAAATTTTCTAATTATTAATATTATTTTACAGACTTGTTCTAGAAGTAATAACATATCAGAATGACCAATTGCTCCTTCAACACAACAACCCCGAGAAAGAATACAACGTTTGAGTGATCCTCTGACACAAGACACCAGTCCTTTGGAACAGATATACAATATTATATCTCGTTGGAATGACGATGACTGTGTCAATCCAGGCATAGATGAGGATGTATTCGGTCAGGATATTTCAAGTCTTTACATATGCAAAGAGGACATACTTCAATTTATTCGAATGGAAAAGATTGAACAAGGAGTTGTCGTTTGCTACATGAGGTATCTCACAAGTTTTTTACTTAACCTTTCTTATTTGATTTATTTTAACAACAAATTTCCTAAATTATATTTTTGACTACTACTCTTTTTTTAATAGGTTGTTATACAATTTTTTGGTAGAACAAGGGAGCCAAAATAAGTTTTTATTTGTCAATCCTAATGTTGTAGCCACTAAAGGAAGTTCATTTGAAGAGCGTGTTCAAGGTCTGTTCAAGTGTTGTCGTCAATTAAGATCAAGTGAGCAACTTATGATTGTCCCCTGGAACCATGGGTAAGTTCAAAAATTTGTTACTGCCAGATACTTAGTCCTTATAACATTTGCGTTGGAGACTTATACCAAGTATTGTTTTTCTTGTGTAGTGATCATTGGATGTTGATTATATTGGCCCCATATGCATATTACATTTGTTGTTGTGACCCGGTGAACTCAGAACTGGAAAACCGTGAAGAAATTGTGGCAGTAATAGTCAATGCTTTCAACCTTTTTCTGACCAGTCTACCAAAACCTCCCAAGATTCCAAATAATATAGAAATTGTGCAACTGAAAGTAAGTAACTACGACTTTAATTATACTTGAATTTTACTGATATTTTTTTATATTAATTGCTTTATATTTTATTTAAATATTAGTGTCCGCACCAACCAGACAATGTGACATGTGGATATTATGTGATGAGAATGTTCAAGGATTACATTGAACATTCACGACCTGGACGTTACTTGAAGAAAGAGGTATGTATATAAATTTATACAAAGTTAACAATTTATTTATTATTAAAGTATATATAATCAAATAATGATTAACTAATATATTTTACTTTGTATTTTTTGTGGCTAAACACTACGCCATAAACACAAGCACAGATTAATGAAATGCGACAACACTGGGCGAACCATATGCTACTGATAATTCAAAGTCATCGTCCCACATATTAGGTTTTTTTTTTACTTTTACTTTTTCTTTCTTACTATATGTTTAGCTAGCTAGTGTAATATTTGTTAATTTTGTATGTTTAACAACAAATATTACAATTTTGTATATTTAGCTAGCAAAAACATATTAGATATACACATTTCGGTTTTATTAATGAAAATTCAAAATTTAAATTTGTATATAATTTAGATTTTTTAATTAATATATTTAATTCTATTTCAAAAAAAATTAATATATTTAATTCTATTAATTAATATACTGAAAATAATTATTTAATTTTTAAAAAAAAAAAAATACAAAAACCAATGATGACTCGTTATATGAGTCATTGAATGTCTACAAAGTCTCCTCATGGGAGACGTTGTAGGTACCTATGACGTCTCCCATGGGGAGACTTTGTAGACATCCAACATCTCCCCCTAGGAGACGTCATAGGTTGTACACGTACACCCTATGACGTCTCCCAGGGAGAGACGTTGGATGTCTACAAAGTCTCCCCATGGGAGACGTCATAGGGCCACTTTAGATGGCCTCTGCAACAACGTCTCTCCTAGGGGGAGACATTAAATGTCTACAATGTCTCCCCCATATAGCCATTAAATGCCTATTTTGTTGTAGTGATAAAACATTATTATCATAGTAATAATCCTGTACTATAACTGGGCCAAGCCCTAAACACAGACTGAGTGCAGTTTTCTTACCTCAGGTCATGAGTAAACAGTGTTTGACGACCCCCGAGTATGGTCCTTTCCTCCCAAGCCTAACGGTTCACCACAGTCACAACCATAAAAATGAATAACTATCAAGAAATGAACTAATAAATGCCTCTGAATTAAGTCCTAACCTCTAGTTACTTGCATTCTACTAACTGGGGCAGTAGAATCATTCCCGAGCCCTTAGGTTTGGGTTCCCAGATCTGAAAACCCAATTTTTCTCATTTCCCCTATTAGAGCCACGATGCCCCCCACTTAGGGCCGCGGCGCAACAAGTCAGAGAGTTCCCGAGCCCAAAACCACAGGGCACACGCCGCGGCGCCAAGGCAGTTCGAGGCACCTACTTGTCCCTTTGAGTTCCTAAGGGTCACAACGCCCAAGAATAGGGTCGTGGCGTGACATGGCGAACTTAGAAAACCAGCGATTTTAAGAATCGCTAATCCTCAAAAACCATTCCAAACACATGGTTTCACCTATTTTGACCATAATAATGGTCCCAACAGTTTAGAAACACAGTAAACAACTTCGAAACTCAAGTATACATCGAAAATTCAACAAACTTTAAAACTCTAAACAAAACCAAAACTAAAACTCAAATAACTGAGTTACCTCTGATTGAATCCGACCTAGCTAAGTTTCCTTAAGCTTGTAGACTTCCAATCCACTAAAGTCTTGCCTCTAACCTCAAAGATCAAGTGATTTCTAAGAAACTTTGAATCACTTAGAGAGAGAGTGAGAAACGAGAGAGAGAGAATGCCTGCCTTGTTTTTACTTTGTTTTTCCCCTGCTTCCTAAGTTATACTACTCAACCAATCTCAAAATAACTAATGGTCTAAAGACCAAAATGCCCTCAAGGAAACTCTCTCCTCTCAACACCATTCGATGGAAAAAACGTCAATTACACTCCTGTCTCACATAATACTTGAAATTCCCAGTTAATTCTGCTAAACCCAGAATATCACTAATTTTCCCCAAAATATGACGCATACTCTAGTGAGTCCTGGTAACCCACCAAATTACAAGAATACCCATTGGCTCACCTCGAGCTGGGTATAAATTCCTCGTTGTGACTAAACCACTATCTTGCTCGAAAGGATCGACTCCTTCTGAATATCTCAAATATATCCACATAATAATGTGGTCTTAATCACATAATATCATGTAATTACAATTAGACCCTCAATGAGTTAAAATTACAAATATGCCCCTTTAAATAAAAGCGGGCCTGGTTTGCACATTTAATACACCTAACACATGCATAATCATCAATATAATAATACAACACATGCAATTCACATAATCGCATCAATATCCAATTAATTCACATAAATATTCCAATATTGCCCTCCCGGACCCCTAATCAAGGCACTAAGTCTTTTTAGGAATTTTAGGACATTACACCAATGATTACCCAATTAAAACAAAAATAAAAACCACTCCGGTCTTGTGTTAGGAATGCTTCTAAAAGCACTTTAAGCCTTGGAAAAAGAAAACTATTCTAAAGTTATGGGTGAATTTCCTCATATTTCAACTTTTATCTCTTAAAAACTCTTCCATCATAAGCCACAATTTGTAGCTTTGGAGGGAAGAGCTTCTAAAAAGCTAAAAGTAAAAAAATTGAAACAATCTCAACCAAGCCCTCCAACAATTTCTTAACACAAACTAGGGTTATAGCCGGAGCAATTTACGTTGCGACCTCCATAACTAGGTTTAAGAGAGAAAAACTTCAAGGTGTGGGGTCGTTGCCTCATCCATTCTCTACTCGACCTCGTGAAAATATGTCAATATGGGGTCGTGATTGCGTCAACTCTAAGATAGGGTCGCAACCTCAAAAATTCGTAATCGAAAGCTCAACTCATATGAACCTTCGAAGACAATTTTAACACTAATATAAACCCTAACTATAAAGCATGGCAAATAACACTATAAGTGCATAATGAAAATTTTAAAGATATAAAATACAATCACTAATAACGCATAATCATGATGTAAACACTTTGAAAAGAAATGACTAACAAAATTAACTAAATTAAGATAAAGCATTAATCTATCATATCAAACTTGGCTACTTGGTGAGCTCATTTAAAACTTTTTTGAGTGCTTTGGTGTTAATTATTTCAACTTCTAAAAATAATGGTATTGTTTGGTAACACTTAAAAAATAGTTTTTTATTTAATTAATTAAAAATTTAACAATTAAACAAAAAAATGTGTTTGGTAATTTTATTTTTATTTATTATTTTTTAAAAATTTTAATTAAAATTTATTAAATTTTGAAAATAGAATTTTTTCACTTTCAAAATTTTTTTAAACAATTTTCAGTCTTTTCTTTCTTTTTTTCTTCTCTTCTTCAAATTAACACCTCATATTGTTAAACAAAAAATAAAAATAAAAGTTATCAAACGCGTCTATTATTTTTTATTTTTAAAAAAAAAAACAAAAATAATTAGCAAACATATTTTTATGTTTTAAATATAAAGAAATAAAAATAAATTTTTATTTTTATTTTTATTTTTGTGTTTAAAATATTTTAAAACAAAAATTTTACCAAACATAATCAATGTTTGTTCAAAGTGGAAAAAAAAATTTGGGCCTGACGCGTCCCTAGATGCGTTGAAAGGGAAAGCCATGATTGATTATAAACTGATCCCAACAATCCACATTTTAACTATCTATCGAAAAAGGAAAATATATAATATATATTTATTAAAACATAAATATTCGAAACTGATTTCTTTGTACAAAATCAGCCAATAAATAAACAATAAAAAGAAAAATAAGAAATTTATAATGCGAACAGCAACATTTTTGGTTTTGGATTCCTTGTATTGTAAAATGTAAACTCCCTTTTTATTTAACCTAGAAAAGGAACGACAACACACTCGATATTTGAAACAAAAAAAGAAAAAGAAAAAGCGCAATGCTTAAAAGTGGCTCAACTAGGCAGCCAAGAAAGAAAAACCCAATAATTGGCACTTAAAATCAGCCCCTACCCTGCGGTCCCCTTTCTGATTGATCTGATAATCACGCGCTATGGATAAGTGTGAGAATGTGGGACCACATTTTTTATATTTATTTATTTATTTTTCTTTTCTTTTTTCTCTCTCTAATAAAAATAGCCTTTCACGTGTGTTTGTCAACCTGGGCGATGGTTGTCGGTCAAACTGGTTTCCCACAAGGCAAAATTATTATTATAGGATGGATGGAATGGAGTTATAATAATAATAATAAATTAAAAAAACAAAGATTATTTTTTTATATTAAAAAAAAATCATAAAGAAATGGGACTGTTGGGTCTGCATTCGTAATGTTTGACAGATCGAATTTATTATCTCTATAAAGACTCTTTCTGCTTCCTTCAGTTCAAACCCATTTGTGATTATTGTACTCGTCTTCTTCTGCTTCTCTCTCTCTTGCTCCTTATTTTCTTTCATTCTTTCTTTCCCAGTATGGAACTGGGTTTGAGCTTAGGAGACCCTCCCAAACCCCTTGGGTTCGTAGAAAAGCACCACCGTGACCGTGACCACTCGAACAACGACAAGGCTTCTCCATTTTGCATGGACTTATCAATCGGTCCACTACGCTCTAGAGGTGGAGAAGAAAATGGAAGACAAGACGAACTAAATAGCAAAGAACAGCAGAGAAGACGAGACGAGATTTCCCAGATTGAGGGTACTACTACTACTAACGACGGTAAATCCGGTTCTTCCTCTGAACCCCCGGTTCAGCTCGATCTTCTTCCCCACACTCCGGTTCCTCGCAGCCATGGCGGCAGCGGCTTCCCTTGGTCCTCTTCCGCTGAAATTCACGGTAAGAATATCAAAAACCTTTTCTTATTAGATTTATTACTATGTATTCTTTTTTTTTGTAATATTTATGTTTTTATGTTCTTTTTTTTAAGATGGCGCTAGTGCTGGTTGTGGAATATTGGAACTGAACAGAGTTTCAAAAGTGGTGGTCCACACCTCCGCAGCGGAGGAGGCGGACGATACGACGGCGCTTTCGTCCTCACCGAACTCGAACAGTGGTGGAACGTCGTCGTTTCAGATGGACATAGGGTTGTACAGCTACAGGGGAAGCGGAGGTAATAATAAGAGGGACCAGTACTCGGAGGGTGAGGCGGAGAGATCTTCTCCTAGAGCCAGTGACGATGATGACGTCAACGGTAACAACCGGAAGAAACTCAGGCTCTCCAAAGACCAGTCTGCTTTTCTTGAAGAGAGTTTCAAAGAACACAATACCCTCAACCCAGTAAGTTCAATTAAGAATTCTAGAAAGACCCAAATACCCTTTTGTCAAATCACTTTCTGATTTTTCTTTTTAATTTTAATTTTTCAGAAGCAAAAGCAAGCTCTTGCTAAACAGCTCAATCTTCGCCCTCGTCAAGTGGAAGTTTGGTTTCAGAACCGTAGAGCAAGGTGTTTATCTATCTGTATGAAATTATTAAGAATGATTTAAAATGAATATTTATCTTAGTAATATATAATTGTTAAAATTACTTATTTAAATTAATTATAGAACGAAGTTGAAGCAAACGGAGGTTGATTGCGAGTACTTGAAGAGGTGTTGTGAGACTTTGACCGAAGAGAACAGAAGGCTTAACAAAGAGCTTCAAGAGCTCAGAGCTTTGAAGACTTCAAACCCTTTCTACATGCAACTCCCAGCCACTACACTCACTATGTGCCCCTCTTGCGAGCGCGTGGCCACTACGACCAACACCGTTACTAACCCCAGTAGCACCAATCCCACCAGTAACAACAATGAATCATCATCATCAAAATCAGCCGCTGGGTTTCCACTGAACAGGCCCAAATTCTATCCATTTCCCCTGGCCCAGACCCAAGCCCAAGCCCAAACCCAAACCTATACTCACCAGTCCTCTACGGCTTCATGATCGAAGCTGACGCTGATCATGGTGGTACGTTGGACGTTTTGCATCAAAGAGTGGGTTTTTGATTTGTACATAGACAAAGTAAAAGATTTCGGAGAATGATAAAATAGGTTTTGTTTGATTAATTAAGGTTGTTTTAATCCTTGTTCTGGGGAGATTAAAAGAAAAATTGGATCTCCTATCTTAGTCGCTGAATTTTGTTGTGATAGAGCGAGAGTCAGAGGGAGGAAAAGGAAAGAAAAAAACATATATTTGGGTTTTATTTATTTATTTATTGTAATATCTTATTACCCCTACTTTTTTACTGGGAAAAAAATAGAAGGAAAATTTGTATTGCCGTTTGAAAATATTTTTTGTTTTGATAATAATAAATTGTATATTGATTGTTGGTATATATTAATTATAGAATTGATTAGTGGTTGGGGAGTTTTGATTTTGAAATTCTTTTTCCGATGGAATGGTTAATTGGTTATTGGCCGTGGTTTAAGGCATGGTTTGGAGGAGCATATGGGGCAATAAGGGAATGAGAGACTTATGTGACTTTATTGTGTAATAATGTGTTTTTGGGACTTTTTAATGATTTCAATTCAAAGAGAGGAGCATTTGCACTTTCCACTCCATTTGATGATGCGTGGGGTTCATGGAAAGTAGACTGAGGCTGACTTAGTAGTTGGGGTCGTGGGGTTCAGTTAGGAGGGAGAAGGGGTCGTCATTAAATTCCCTTTGGTATTTATTTTGTATATTGTCCTTGAAAGTAGGGTAGCCCCTTTTTCAAACCCCAATCATGACTACACTCCACCACCAAAGATATTAAAATCATGTAACTATATCTACCTCGTCTTATATGGTATTCAATATTTTAATACTCTACCATCACTGCTGGTCACGTGAGTTGTCACGAGCCATGTATGTTTGTTCATACAATTAGGGGACCACTGGTGTAGTTTTTGTATTTTTAGCATATGGATAAATATAATTTTAATTACTTGTATATAATGTATAATTTGTAGTTGTAGTAAATGTCTTATTAGTTTTTAAATAAATTTGAAGTTGGTAGTAAATATTTTATTAGATTTTAAATAATTTAGAATGTTGAAATCAAAATTTTAGTTTTTAAATAATTTAGGAGGTAGAAATCAAAATTTAAATATTCTATTGCATACGAATATAAAAAAAAATACCCATATTTTTTTGTACTTTAAACTTATTTAAAAATTTTAAAATATTAATAAAATATCTGTTAACAATCATATATATATATATATAAATATACTTATGGCATAATAAATTTTCTCCTTGAATTTTCTATTTGACCGTTTTTTTCATTGCAAAAACATCTATTTGAATTATTATTATTCTTGTAAAAATAATCAATATATTTTATGTTTCATTTATTATTATTTTATTAATTACGTATCAAACTTAGCTAACTATAGTTTGAGATTTTTTTTATCACACTACCTCCATCAATTTAATTTATATCATTTTATTTATATTACATTATAAATAATAAAGATAAATAGCTAATGATAAAAGTATTAATTTAGTACTGCAGTTGGTAGTTGCAGCAGGAGAAAACTTGTTACAGAAAATTAAAGTGACTTAAAATATAATAAATCTCGTTAGTAAAGAGTATTTTATATAAAAATTAAAATTGACAAAGTATAACATAATAAATTATTTTTAGGAGATGGTATAAGTTTAAAGAGTGTTTCCGTGATTCGGAAAAAGGCGAGCGAAATAAGATAAATAATGTCACTTGGAGCTAGTTCGAGTAGTTATTAGATGTGTGAATATGTAGAGGAGAGAGGGAAGGTTTCAAATCCACCCAATACTAGACAATACGTTTTTATATATAAATTAAAGATAAGTAATAATTTAATGAGAATTTATCATTATTATTAGATAAGGTAATTTAATTGTGACTGTAATTGTAATTTTAATTATCAATATTTTATAATAAATTAATTTTATTTTAAATTGTGTGGCTCAAAATTATTTTGAATGGTATAGTTGAAAATAGTGATATATTGGTATGTAATTTTTAGATATAATCCATATGTCCTTAAATACACTATTCATAAATTGCAATATATATTCAAGATAGAAATGGGAAAGGAAGCTAGGCTGCTAAGACCTAAAAGAAGAAGAAAAAAAAAAGGTATATGTAGTTTCTGTTTTTTTCCCGCAAAACAATTATCATATAATATTATTCATCCAACGGACAAAAGCCCCAAAAGTCAAAACTTAAGTAGTGTTTGACTAATTTTTATTCATCAATATTACTTTTACGTGTTAAGTTTTCTTTATAAAAAAAATTCCAAAAAAGTGTTCACGTCAATATGAAGGAATTAATGATTCACGTCAACCAAAATTAAATTAAAGAAAGAGCATAATCGTAGAGTAATCTTTTTATTTGACTATTACACCACATAAGAGCCGTAGAAAAATACATGAATTCATTTTCATTTTCATTTTCATTGCTTCTCCACATTAATTTCAATTTAGAGTATTGATTGAGAAAAAAACAGAAAAGAAAAAAAAAAAAGCAAAAAAATTCGGGAGTATAGAATAATTCTGTTATAACAAGTGTTATAACTCAAGTGAAATTTGAGTTTTTATGGTTCATCAGGAGTTCCAAGTAAAAAAAAAATACTATGCATTTAAATTATTTTTAAAAATGTCAATTCTTTTGAGAATATTTAAAATATTCCTCACATAATTTTTATCAACTTCCTCTTCTCTCTTCCCTCTCTCTACCTCAACCCATTCCTCTCAACTCTCTCTCTAGAAAAAAAAATCTATGGGTAGGTAAAATATAAGAGAATTCAATGTAATGATAAGTATTATTCACTTAGAACATTAAAATACTACATTTCGAACAGATCTAGGCATGATTTTTAGGTTTTTTTGCGATTTTTTTTTCTTCAGATCTGAAATTTTGAAATCTGCAGAAAATCGACGTGGTTCGATAGTGCTCGATGCCAGCTCGATGGGGCCTTCAAAATCAAGATTTTCATGAAAAATCGATGTTGCTAAATGGTGGTTCGATGATGTTCAATGCAATTCTTGCAAGATACGTAATTTTTCAATCGGGTGTCCGTTTAGGGTGATATATTTTTTTTTTTGGTATTTTTTTTCAAGATCTACATGTTTGAGATGTGTATATACACATGTGGGAAATGCAAATCTTGAAAAAAAATACAAAATGCAAAACATACCTCATGTTCAAGATATGTTTTGGTATGTTTTCAAGTTCTAAATTTTGAAAAATGTGTATGTGAACATCTAAAACGTGTAGATCTAAAAAACATACCTAAAATAAAAAAAAATCACCCCAAATGGACACCCGACTGAAAAATTATGTCTCTTACAAGAATTGTATCGAATCACTATCGAGCAACCATCGAACAACCTCGATTTTTTCAAGAAAATCTTGATTTGAAAGGCCATATCGAGCTGGTATCGAACACCATCGAGCAACGCTAAGTACTACAACACTCGCATCAGCGAAGGCAACGAGAATGCCCGACTACTGACCGAGTTTCTGCCCAAGGACTGGCTGAAGGAACCTGTCTCTGCTCCTCGCCACAAGGAACTTGAACCTCTCCTCGTGGGGAGTATAGGAGAGAGGGTCATGCCACTTGGCACGCAACTCCTGCAGGGATTAACGACATCCCTGTGCGAGATGACCGCAGGCAGCTTCGCCCGTTGCAGCGGTGACAACGAGATGGCGTTGGTGGCAACTAGAAGTCACGCCGCCACTAGGGTAAGTCTTGGTTTCTATTTAAGTTCAATGACTATCTTGTCTTTTTGGCTGATTCATCATCCTGAATTTACAGGTTACTGCTTTAAACAAACGACTCAGGGACCTGGTGCTGACGCGGTCTCTTGAGCTGAAGAAGACTCGGGAGGAGCTGGCTCGTGTCTAGGTGGAGCTTGCTCAAACCCAAGAGATTGCGGTTCCTCTGGAGGAACATTCATGGCTTAAGAAAGAGGTGGAGGACACCAGGGGCTGCGTTTGAGAGGTGGAGGATCAACTAGTCATGGAGAGGTCAAAACTGTCTGCCTTAGAGGAGACATCCGCCAAGTTAATGGAAGATGCTGCGGTCCGGACATGGACCGTGGAGGAGGAACTGGCCCGAGTCCGCGAGGAGTTTCTGTTAAGCTGGATGGAACTTGAAACCCGTGTTGGTGAGTTGGAAAAGACCAATGGGAACTTGGCCAATGACCTTGACGTGATGGCTGAGGACATGCTCTTTATCGCGTGGCAAAGCAACAAGAACATGGACCTCTCCTTCACAGAAGATCATGATATGAGGACCAAACTCGAAGCGTGTCTCGAGGCAGACATTGCCTGCGAGGCTCAAGAGAGAGAGGCCTTGGCAGCGGGCTGGATTCCCAAAGACAACCCAGTGGTCGAGCTGGTGACAGAGGTGCCATCATGTGAAGGCCCTCAGTAATTCCTTGAGTAGAAACAAGCCCTTGTGCAATGCTTTTTAGGGGAATAAACATTTAATGCTCGAGGCCGCGAGCACACTTGTACTTATTTTCCTATTTAGCTACGCATCTTTTCCTTTCACTTGATTTGGTTTTTTTTAATTCAACGTAACCTAAGTTGTCACGCGAATAAGCACTCAAACCATTTTATACACGTGGTTCTATAAATTCAACATAACATGAATGTCATGAGAACAAGAACTCAAATCGTTTTGAACACTAGGTTCTATAAATTCAACGTAACATGAATGCCATGAGAACAAGAACTCAAACCGTTTTAAACACTTGGTTCTATAAATTCACGTAACACGAATGCCACGAGTACAATAACTCATACCGTTTTAAATATTTGGTTCTATAAATTCAACTTAAGATGAATTTCACGAGAACAAGAACTCAAATTGTTTTAAATACTTGGATCTATAAATTCAACGTAACACGAATGTCACGAGAATAAGAACTCAAATTGTTTTAAACACGTGGTTCTATAAATTCAACGTAACACGAATGCCACGAGAACAAGAACTCATATCGTTTTAAATATTTGGTTCTATAATTTCAACATAACACGAATGTCACGAGAACAAGAACTCAAATTGTTTTAAACACTTGGTTTCCGCGTTTAGCCTCTTATAGGCCCATAGTCCTAGAAGTATCTTTGACGTGAAATTTACCATAGGTCTTCACTCGTCGTCTTATGCCCCTGCAATCCAAAGATTTGGGCTCTCAGGGGTCCTGGCATGTGAAAACATCTGCCCCCCCCCCCCCCCCCGAGTATGCATTACTCGAGAGATCGGGGGTTTTGGCACTGCTCCCCGAGTATATATCTCCTCAAGAGGTGATGTTAATGAGACGCCCAGGCGTAGGCCGCTTGGGTATTCGTTCGTATTGCATAGATTAGGATTTGGTTATTACTCTTTGGTAGGTAATCTAAACTCTTAAGTCTGTTATACTGGTTTTTTTAGATATGGGATATAGTGACATTAAGGGCACTTCGCTCATCAACTAGCCAAGCTTCCCATGTCACGGATTTCTCGAGGCTAAGTATAGGGTACTCGGCCTTCCGTTCGTATCTCGAGACCAAGAGACTTGGTCAGAGCTCCTCGGGCTCGGTGTCCACGGGAGGTGACAATAGTCTATTCTCGCGTTACTTGGGTTATCTAGCTCTTAGTTACTAAGCTTAGTTCTGCCTGGAACAAGCTGCCTTCTAGGCTAGACTTTACTAGTTTCCTAGGACTTTCTATTCTCGGGATGGCGACGCTAAGCTTACTCCTCTTGGAAATTGACAAGTTTAATTTCCTTGGTCGTTCCTTGTGAGTAGTACTGTCCTAACTCCATGCCCCCCAAGTGATCGGAGACTAGTCTGCTACTTGTCCAGGCGAGCGAGTGCTCTTACACATCATTAATATAATATAAAGGAAACCAAAGAACATAAGCAAAACAAACAAATTTCTTACTGTGTTTTATATACACGATTTCCATTACATTTGCCCGAAGGCTACAGGGGGTATTACAAAAATAGACAATGTTTGTTGCTCATAATACCGGTAATACTAGCGAAGATACTCGACATTCCAAGCGTGAGGAATCAGCTCCCCATTAAGTCGGGCTAATTTGTACGTTCCCGGACTGTTATCCCCAAATTTTTGTTCGATGACGTGGCAATCAGATGGGACAAGTGGCAATGCATGGTCAGTAAATGACTCATTAATAGTCAATAAATGTGTTGACTAAAAAAGTGAAAAGGTTGGGAGTTGACCTGCGGAGTTGTGATATTACTGGTCAGAAGTGATTTGCCCAACCAGTGGTGTGCCATGCCCGACCAACGTTGTACCATGCCCGACCGGTGGTGTGCCATGCCCGACCAGTGGTGTGATTTTCCATGCTCGACCGGTGGTGTGCCATGCCCGACCGGTGGTGTGATTTGCCATGCCCGACCAATGGTGTGCCATGCCCGACCAGTAGTGTGATTTGGCCAACCGGTGAGTTGTCTTGGCCGACTAGTCACTTCGAGGATGGATTTGGTCAGTCGACGGATCAGAATCTCAGAAGTTACCGTCTAGTGACTCTTCAGTAAAGCCTCAGTAACAACTTCAACCTGAATCGCTCACCGCGGGAATCTTTGAAATATCCCGAAGTAGTAGCTATATTGTTGTAATTTAAATTTGTTTATTATTTATTAATTAAAGTTGGTTGAAACAGCCAAGGACCCTGTTAAAACGAGATATTTTTCATGTACAATCCATGAGCCTATAAATAAAGAGCTCATGGCATCATTTTTGGGGATCGAATTCTGGGAGATAAGCGAGCATTCTCTACTTTGGAGATTTGGGGACCGTCATTTGGGGCATTCTGGGAGTATTTACTGAGAGTTTAGAGAGAGAAACACTGTATACACTTGAGAAACTCAGTTGACTCAAGTTCGTCTGATCTTAAGTGTAGGCTATAAATATCACAACTCTAAGTGGATTAAGTATTACCAACAAATTGGGGTTGAACCACTATAAAAACTATTGGTGTTAATTACTTTCTATTCAAGGTTCTTGTCGTTTTTGCGTCTACTTGCAGTTTGCCAAAATCGTGGTCAACATTTTTGGTGCTTTTATTGAGAGCCTGAATAGAAGAAACACACTACTATCCTACCAATATGGCTCCCATGAAGCCCAATACGTCAACTGCAAAAGAAAATGTTAGACCAGAAGGTCCTGCACCTGAGAACCCTGACACTGAGCCCAGGGTCTTTCTCGAGGAGACAACTCCAGATGTCAAACAACTCCAGGAGGCCATGGGGGCTTTCCAGGAGGAGATGATGCAATTTAACGCCTAATAGGAGTCTTTCGCTGAAGAGATGGCCAGGCAGAGAGCTGCGTTAGAACAGCAAAGGCGCGATATGGAGGCCAGAAGTGAAGAGATCAGACTACGACAGGAGGAAGTTGACTGGAGACATAGTGAAGCAGCACTTGCACTAGAAGCGGCTACCCAATTGGACCATGCCAATGCTCAAGCAGCGGCACGAGCAACTGTCCAGGGAGCACGAAAGGACAACGCTTGTCAAAAGTCCCCTACTGGAAGGACAGACTCTCGGGGACCTGACCAAAGTCAAAGAAATCAGACTGGTCGGGTAGATGACGGAGTCCGCTCTAAAACTGCATCAACACAAAGGGAGAACTCTAGAACCCCTTCCAGAGGTCACCGGTCAGAAACCTCCCGATCAAAGAGTTACCGGTCGGATAGTAAGCAGACTTCGCCCGGAAACAACCAAACCAAAGCTCATCGAGATAAAAAAAAACTCCTAGCTACAAAGATGGACATGGTCGAGATGAGGGGGACAATCATCAGACCGACCGATCAAAAGAAAAAGAAAAGGAAGGAATTGACCAGCAAGGAGGAAAATACTGCCCAGGCCGTACCGAAAAGCCGCCACTACTTCCCAGCCAGCAGCGTAGTGGGAGAGAGCAGGTCCCACGCAGTAAGCCTTCTGAAAAATATAAGAGCATGATGTTTGACCGGGTAGGAGAACATGCTTCTTGGAAGGATCTAATGGACGTTATCACCAACAAGAGGAAGACCGTCCCGGTCGAAGGGCAAGATCTGACTCGCCCTACCGATCAAGTAGAAATACTTGACGAAACTGCACCAGATGGAAATGCCCGACCGGGAAGTCAAAATTTTGGAGCCTCATCAATTGCACCAGCCATCCAAGCCCTGCTTGACGCACTAATGGCTGATGTGCAAGGTTTATCAAAACTACCTTCCGGGATTGATGCGGTAGACCACAAGAGTGGCAATCCATTTTGTCCTCGGATTAGAGGAGCCCAGCCGCCGACAAAATATAAAGCATTGGTGC
This sequence comes from Humulus lupulus, assembly GCF_963169125.1. NCBI lineage: Eukaryota > Viridiplantae > Streptophyta > Magnoliopsida > Rosales > Cannabaceae > Humulus > Humulus lupulus. Next base: position 72,755,229 of record NC_084798.1, read on the forward strand.
TGCGGGTATATACAGAAAAGGCGGATCCCATCAGACATGTTAGGAAATTTGATGACCAGATGGAACTGCTCGGGGTAAGTGACAATCATCGGTGTAGAGTTTTCCCGACTACATTGTCAAATACTGCCCAGAAGTGGTATTGGATGTTTAAGCCGAATTCCATTACCTCTTGGGAAACACTAAAGAAGAAGTTTTGTAGACAATTCAGCACTGCCCGAACTCCACCAGTTTATGCCAACCACTTGGCAGATATCAAACAAGGAATGGATGAGTCTCTAAAGAATTATATACATAGATTCATGAGAGAAGCCAATAGAGCAACTGTCGTAGGAGACGAGGGGAAGATGGTTGCCATATCCTTTGGAATCACTTACCGGAGCCCTTTGTGGGATAGTATACATAGAAATCCAATTTCAACACTTCAACAATTTCTTGACCGAGCGGACAAGTATATGAAATTGGATGATGCAATTGAGAAAGATGAGAATGGAATAAACAATCCATATGGATCGGCTGACCCTCCTAAGAATGGTGGAAAGAAGCGTGGGAATAATGGGTCTGACCGCCATGAAGAAAATAAGGCTAAGTCGAGTTCAAACGAAAATCCAACCAAGTATGAGCCTCAGTTCACTAATTACACCACTCTCTTGGCCAGCCGGGCGGAAATATATCTTGCTAGTCATGAAGAGGTTCCGTACAAGAAACCTCCACCCATCAGGAAATAGATGAGTAAGAGAGACATGAATAAGTTTTGTCGTTTCCATGGAGATTATGGTCACGACACGAATGAATGCAATCACCTCAAAGACGAGATAGAATTTCTTCTCCGGTCGGGCCAGTTGAAAAAGTACCGGGCAGAGAAACCCCAAGGAGAAGGAGGCAATGACAATCCTAGGTTCAAACGATAGAGATCTCCACCCTTGCAACCCGGGCCTGTGGATTTTACCTTAGACACTATATGTGGAGGTCCACACTTGGCTGGGGATAGTAACAAAGAAAGGGAGAGGTATGCCCAGACGCTTCGGCATGAGCTGGAGTGCTAGGATGAGATTGGGTGAACAGAGCTTGATCAGGAACCACTGGAATGGCGAGCGGCTATGGATATATTATCACTAAATATCGCTTTCAGAGTGGTAGCTTAATTTCAAGTTGTTTAACTTGTTATTTAAGTTTGGTTTATGAGTTGGTTATTTGTTAACCAGTCATTTAGTTTTTGAACAATTTTTGTTGTTTAAGACTCGTTATTAGACATGTTTTGTCCTTTTTTAATTTACGAGTAAGAAAAGAGACTGCGCGCAGCGTGGTCGATTCTTGCTACAAATATGCATGTGTGTTAATTTTTTGAATAGTGTTCAACTGCTCGGTACGTTCTAGCAATGTTCAACTGCTCGAATATTTTCCATATATTGTATGTGTTTCACGAGTAATTAACTGCTCGAATAGATTCGGTCAAGTAGCAAGTGACCAAGGATCTTTCATCCCTCGATCACTTGGGGGGCACATTGGGGTATACTGGTATATAATTTAACATATGCAATAAGAGCATGAGTTAAGATATCTATTTTTAGGCTGACTTGTAAATTTTCGAAGTCAAAAAAGGCCATTAAGCTAACTTGTTTGACAAAGCTTAAGTAACTTGGAATTTTTCAAAATTTCAAGTTGGAAGCAAATTTTCGTGTGACAATAAACATTGTGCTCATAAAATGCTAGAGCAATAAGAGTGTGAGAAAGTATACTTAGTAGGGACTTATGAAATGTTTAGAATTTCTAAGTTAGAAAACTAAGTACTCATGCGAAAATATAAGGCATACATCAGAGTGACTTTACTATTCACAAAAAACTTATAATGTTTTAAGTCTAAAAAGACTTAGAATGTTTCAAGTTAGCAAAGAAAAGGAAAGTATAAATGCCAACAGCTCGGCTGTACGAGAAAAATATCAAAGCTGCTAAGCAGCAATTGTTTTCACAAAAGTATAAGAAAAAAGAGTAAACTACTGGCCAGGTACAAAGTTTAGCTGGTCAGGTGCAAAGTTTAGTTGGTCAGGTGCAAAGTTTTCCTGGTTGGGAGAGCAGATACAACTTCCCTAGTCGGCTGAGCATGTATCACTGGTCGAGTAGGAAACTCTGTTGTTGGATAGGAAGCTCTCAGGTCAGCTAAGAGTGTCCACTGGTCGGGTAAACTAGTCCCTGGCTAGTCAACACCATCGTCGATATCCAGGACCTCCTTTGGTCGGAGTGATAGAGCAGGAGAGGCAGGCACAGTGTCAGCTAGAAGAGCTGCCTCCTCTGTGGCCTTGGCTTCGCATTTGGCAATTTCTTTAGCCTTGGCTTCTTCAGAGAGAAATTCGAGGTTGAGAGGCTTTTTTAACTTCCCAATCTGATAGAAGCAGTTGAAGCAGATATCTTCATAACGAGCCAGATCAATTTCCTTCTCCTGTTTCTGCTCTTCATTCTCTTGAGTCTTCTTCTTCAGCTGGTCGGTCAATGTCTTATTGGCCTGGACTAGCTTGTTGTTCTCGTCAACCAAATCATTCAATGATCTATCTCAGTCAACAATTGTTTTCTCAACCTGCTCAGATAAAACAGTGATGATGTGGTCTGGATACGTGGCTCTTCGATGGGGGCGGGCAAAATTACGTGAGAGAAAGAACCTCTTGGTGGAGTCCCCCGGAGGCCTTTTCTTGGAGATCTTTCTCAGACTTAGTTAGACTTTCAATCGTTGCCTGGGCTTCCACCTATTGATCATTCAAGATCTTGACCAGCTCCTTATAGTCGACTGCTAGGCATTGAGCATGACTAACAGTGATGAGTCCCTGGAGTAAACCAAACAGAAAATGAGTGCAAAGCAAAAATATTCACTACACAATGAAAAAATTTCTTTGAGAAGAGAAATCAACGTACCCCAGATAAAGACATATTTTGAGAAAAAAATAGTAATTTTGAGAGATTCAAATAGATAATTCTGAATGTCGAAGGACTAAGGCCTAAGGTGATGGCCGAGCATTCAGGTGTGCGTCCAAGCATCTGGGGCGCATGTCCGACCAGAGGAGCCGCATGTCCGAGCAGCTCGAGGAGCACGCCGAGGGGATGTGCATCCGAGGGGATGCATGTCCGAGGAACTAGTGCGTCTGAGGAGATGCGCGCCCGAGGAGATGGCACGTCCGAGGAGATGTTGTCCGAGGAGCTGTTGTCAGAGGAGCTTGCGTGCCCCTGAGCATATGGGAGTGTTCCCAAGGAGCTAGGCACGTTCAAAGAGCTGCTGTCTGAGGAGCTAGGCATGTCCAAAGGAGCTGGTTGTCCGAGGTGTTTGGGCGTGTCCGAGGAGCTGGGCATGTCCAAGGAGCAGGTAGGAGCGTGTTCCGAGCGGCTAATACTGTCCAAGTAACCAAATTACTTGAGTGACTAGGAGGTATTCGAGCAGCTTGCAGGAGTTTCGAAGGGCCAAGGTGATGCCCGATTGGCTAAGGATGTATCCGACCAGTTAAGCATTTCCGAGGAAGTCAAGACAACCGAGTGGTTGAGGTGCATAGGTCGAGCAGCTTGGTGGGTTCCGAAGAGCCAAGGCAGCCGAGAAGACTCGATCTGCTAACAGAGTCCGAGCGGCTAGGGGACCGAGGAGGCAAATCACCCGAAAGGCTAGTTGGGTTCCGAGGAGCTATTTGGGTTCCGAGGCACAAGGGTTCAGAGGGCCAAAAGGAATCTGATCGATTAGGAATGGTAAAAGAAACAAGTTTGATGGGCTAAAGGGTATGGAGCATAGCGGGATGTATAAACATATTTTCTTAATCTTGGACTGTGCAAATAAGATCAAGAAGGGAACTTCAAGGGTTTCAAAAAGTTTCAAGAAAACTTCAAAGTTCATACAAACCCATGAACCCGAAAGTGCGATGGAAGATGGGAAACTGATAATTACCGTTTTCATGGACTCAAAAGTTTGATCATGGGTTTACTTGAAAAGGCAGGAGAATATAGAAGGTCATTTTTGAAATGTTAGGACACAATAATTATTAAATTTACTGCGGATCCTTGCAAGGAGTTGGAAGAAAAGTTTATCATATGAGAAAATCATATAATAAACTTGGGGGGCAAATGTTATCCCCAAAATTTCATTTGATGACGTGGGAATCCGATGGTGTGCCATGCCCGACCAGCAGTGTGCCATGCCCGACCAGCGGTGTGCCATGCCCGACCAGCGGTGTGTCATGCCCGACTGGTGGTGTGCCATGCCCGACCGGTAGTGTGATTTGGCCAACCGGTGAGTTGTCTTGGCCAACCAGTCACTTCGGGGATGGATTTGGTCGGTCGATGGATCAAAATCTCAGAAGTTACCGTCTAGTGACTCTTCACTAAAGCCTCAGTAACAGCTTCAACTCGAATCGCTCGTAACTACCGCGGGAATCTCTTAAATACCACGAAGTAGTAGCTTTATTGTTGTAATTTAAATTTGTTTATTATTTATTAATTAAAGTTGGTTGAAACAACCAAGGACCCCGTCAAAACGAGATATTTTTTATGTACGATCCATGAGCCTATAAATAAAGAGCTCATGGCATCATTTTGAGGGATCGAATTCTGGGAGATAAGAGAGCATTCTCTACTTTGGAGATTTGGGGACTGTTATTTGGGGCATTCAGGGAGTATTTACTGAGAGTTTAGAGAGAGAAACACTGTATCTTTTTACCTACACTTGAGAAACTCGGTTGACTCAGGTTCGTCTGATCTTAAGTGTAGGCCAAATATATCACAACTCCAAGTGGATTATGCTATTACCAACAAATTGGGGCTGAACCACTATAAAAACTATTGGTGTTACTTGCTTTCTATTCAAGGTTCTTGTCGTTTTTGTATCTACTTGCAGTTGGCCAAAATCGTGGTCAACATGGACATACAACGCTCTCAACTTCGTATGGGCCCTCCCAGTTGGGTCACAACACTCTTGCATCGGGGTCTCGAGTGGCTAAGAAGACTCGTCGCAACACCAAATCTCCGACCCCAAACTTCCTATCTTTCACTTTGGAGTTAAATATATGGCCACCTTTTGCTTGTAGGACGCTACTCGTAGTTGAGAAGCTTCGCGTAGCTCCTCCACGAGGTCCAGGGACTCCCAAAGTAAAGCATGGTTCGTGGTTGGATCATACGTATCCTGTCGGTGCATGGAGATCGCTACTTCGACCAGGAGCATAGCCTCATACCGGTAGGCCATCAAGAAGGGAGAATGGCTGGTGAAGGTCCGGGCAGTGGTGTAGTAGCTCCACAATGCTCTAGGTAGCTCCTCGGGCCAAGCTCCTTTTGCCTGCTCCAGCCTTTTCTTTAAACTGGACTTGAGTGTCTTATTAACTGCTTCCACTTGAGCATTGGCCTGTGGATGGGCCACAGAAGAGAAGCTCTTGATGACACCATGTCGTTGATAGAAGTTCATGAACACTTCACTGTCGAACTACAACTATCTTCCTCGGAAGCCTATACCGGCAAATGATATTTTTTATGACAAAATCCAAGGCCTTTTTGGAGGTGATTGTGGCGAGCGACTCAGCCTCAACCCACTTCATGAAGTAGTTGATGACCACTATGGCATATTTCACCCCTCCTTTCCCTATAGGCAGGGACCCTATAAGGTCGATGCCCCATATAGGAAAAGGCCATGGGTTGGTCATCTGAGTAAGCTCATTTGGAGGTGCTCGGGGGATATTGGCGAAGCGCTGACACTTGTCTCATTTCTTGACGTAATCCCTCGCGTCTCCATTCATGGCGGGCCAGAAATACCCTTGTCTTAAGATCTTCTTGGAAAGGCTCTGCCCCCCAGTGTGATCTTCGAAGAAACCTTCGTGTACCTCTCATCGTATTAAACTGGTTTCTTGCTTGGACACGCACTGAAGCAAGAGCAAATAATAGCCTCGTATATATAGCCTACTATCCATGATTATATACCTCGATACTTGGTACAAAACTTTCGAGCTGCCTTCTTATCTTGGGGCAACTCCCCAGAGATGAGGTATTTAAAAATTGGCTCCATCCACCCATCTTGGGGTTGTACTAATTCCACCTTGTCTGGAGCAGAGATACTCAGAGACTCGAAGTAGTCAATGGGGACCGCATTGATTAATTCAGCATCTTTGGTCGTGGCCAGCTTAGCCAGGGCGTCCGCATTGGAATTTTGCTTCTGCGACACTTGCTGAATAGTGAAACTTTGGAAGTTATGCAGCATTTCTCGAACCCTTGCCAAATACGCTGCCATGTTTGTTCCCCGGGCCTAGTATTCTCCAAGAACTTGGTTCACCACGAGTTGGGAATCGCTAAAAATTTCGAGTCCTTCGGCCTTGAGCTCCAGTGCCACTCGGAGCCCCGTGATCAAGGCTTCGTACTCGGCTTCGTTATTAGAGGCGTTAAACCCATAGCGGAGGGCACTATGCACCCTGTGCCCTTCAAGGGAAATCAAAATAAGTCCCGCCCCGGCACCATTCTCATTCAAAGACCCATCCACGAACAACTTCCATGATGGTCCGACCACTGGGGTGCACTCGGTCCTCTCTTAATTCCTCGTGCATTCGATGATAAAATCAGAGAGTGCTTGACCTTTTATGGCATTCCTCGGGTGGTAGGTGATGTCAAACCGACTCAACTCCACCGACCACTTCAAGAGCCTTCCCGATGACTAAGGCTTCTAAAGGACTTGCTTAAGTGGGTGGTTTGTGAGGACTTTAATTGGATGCACCTGGAAGTAGGGTCTTAGCTTCCAGGAGGCAACCATTAAGAAAAAGGTTAACTTCTCCATCAGCGGGTACCTAGACTCTACCCCGAGGAGTGTCTTGATAATAATAGACGAGGTGCTTAACGTGACTTTCTTCCCTTACCAACGCAAAATTGATGGCATCTTCCAAAATAGCCATGTAGAGCAGGAGAGGCTCTCCGCCCACTGGCTTGGATAAGATCGGAGGGTTTTCCATGTGCGCCTTGAGCTGTTGGAATGCCTGTTTGCACTCTTCTATCCATTCAATCCTCTGACCTCCTCTGAGAACATTGAAGAAGGGGATGCACTTGTCCGTTGCCTTGGAGATGAAACGGCTCAAATCTCCGATCCTTCCTGTCAGGCTTTGAACATCTTTATGCTTCCAGGGAAAGGGCATTTTGATTAGAGCCTTAGTCTTTTCGGGGTTCTCCTCGATCCCCCGAGCGCTTACGATGAAGCCTAGGAACTTGCCGGAGGCAACCCCAAATGTGCACTTTTGGGGGTTGAGCTTCATCCCGAACCGACAGAGCACTGCGAAGACCTCAGCCAGGTCGCCTACGTGATCAGAGGCGGTCTGGGACTTAACCAACATATCGTCCACATAGACCTCCATGTTCCGCCCCAAATGGTTTTTGAACATCTCATTAACCAGCCTTTGGCAGGTGGTGCAAGCGTTCTTCAACCCGAAAGGCATCACTATGTAATAATAGACACCTTTTTCGGTTCGAAAGCTAGTGTGCTCCTGATCGGCGATGGGCATGGATATTTGGTTATATCTCGAGTATGCGCCCATGAACGACAACGACTCGTAACCGAAGGTGGCATCGACCATTTGGTCTATCTTGGGGAGCGGAAAACATTCATTCAGACAAGCTTTGTTAAGGTTCGAAAAATTGATGCATGTCCTCCAAGTGCCATTCAACTTTGGCATGAGGACAGGAATGGATATCCACCTGGGATATTGGGCTTCTCAGATAAACCCATTGGGGAGGAGCTTGTCCACTTCGGTCTTGAGGGCCTCTTTCCGAGTTTGGTCAAACGTCTATTGCTTCTACTAGACGGGAGGAAAGCTAGAGTCAACATTCAAGGCATGAAGTATGATATTCGGATCAATGCTAGTCATGTCAGAATGTGACCACGCGAACACGTCTTGGTTTTCTCAGAGGAAAACCACCAATGCCTCACGGACTTCCGTTTTCAAGCTTTCCCCGAATTTTACTGTAACGCCCCAACTCCAGGGACCACTACAGTGCACATTACAAACAGTGCTAAACTCGCTAATCGAGTCGTTTGGCCATAAACGTGTAACTAAGTATGATTAGCGGTTTAGGGGTTAAAAACTTTGGTTAAGATATAACGTTTCACTAGAACGTTTACTGTATGCATTGGGATCCCAAAAACATAATTTCAGAGTTTATTACAAGAAAGTGTTTACAACAGGCCGTTCTAAGCGGCAAAACAGGGTTCAGCCCTAGTTCCACTTTCAAACCTCGCCCAAGTATTGGTCGAGCAGTTGCATATGTGCACATCATCACCTAAGCTCTCCAACTCAAGGATGGTCCAGCTTCCTTTTTCCTTTACCTACACCACAAAGCACCCGTGAGCCAAAGCCCAGCAAGAAAACTCATATGCTCACAAACAGTCACATCATGATATCAAATCATATCTGGCATGCCTAGCAATCATAGCTCTATTCAGCATGCAAATGAATTCAAACAGATGCTGGGGTATCCAGGATAAGAAATCCTTGCCTTCTGACCGGATGACTATCAAGTCAATCCTAATCAGATGAGTGTCCCAACACTTGAGGTTCTGGTAAACCATACTGAGTGACTGACAGGCAAGTCACTAATCCAAGTGGAAGGGTGGCTCTTGGGTAAGCCTCTAACCTTCAACAGGTTCTGGTAAACCATACTGAGTGACCAACAAGCAAGTCACTGGGGCCTCAGTGCCCAGGCCATGCATATGATGATCAAAATGATCATACAGAGCTCATAGCTCTGATTAGATGAGTGAATATCACTTTGAGGTCCTGGTAAACCATACTGAGTGACTGACAACCAAGTCACTAGGGGCCCAGTGCCCATAGTCGTGTAACAACACCGTTACCTAGGCTTTCATGCAATGGCTCTAAATGACTAGCCCTTGGCTAGATAAATGCTTGTTTATATTCATCGAACTTGAGGTCGGTCTTGCATTAATGCTCTTTGAGTCATTCAATGCAGAGGGTCGATTAGGTCCAATTGACATAGCTTGCACTAAACACACTAGGGTTGTCATGACTAGTGAGTTAGCACAACGTGACCAGTGCCCAGTACCACTGTCGAACCTGACTAGTGAGTCATAGCTTCACAGTTGATACTAACACCTTTGCCAATTCTGACTAATGAGTCAGCCCCGTGTGACCAGTGCCCAGTACCACTGCCGAACCTGACTAATGAGTCACAGCTTCACAGTTGATACTAACACCTTTGCCAAACCTGAATAATTAGTCAGTACCATGCACAAGTAAGCAATGCTATCAATGTGTATCATATGCCAATTATCCAAGAACATGGCATTCAGCATGCTTACTAAACAGTTGCTAGCATAATTATGATCATGCACAAACTCAGAGACTCAAACTCTGACCAATCTCATATTCATCATTCATGGCATGCCCTAATCACATGTTTCTCGTGCATCACATGCATCACACTTAATCATCCAGCATGCCTCAGTAATAATCATATGCAAATGGGCAAGATTGCCAAGCATTCATTATGCTACCAATGTTTACATTTAAACATCCAACATGCATCAAACATAACCATGCATGTCACATATGGGGTGCAGTTTTCTTACCTTGGGTCCAAGCACAGGTTACCAACAAACGAGCCACAAGAACGATCCCGATTCCAAGCCTCTAGTGATAACCTAGTCACAACCATAATATAAAACCTCATCAAAATGAGTAAATAAATACTTCCAAACCCAACCCAAGCCTCTAAGACATCGAATCCCACTCAACTAAGTAGTAGGATCGATCCCAGGCCCTTAGAGCTAAGTTTCCATCACAAAAACACACTTTTGGGCAATTTTTCCCTTAAGGGCCGCGGCCCTACATGGCCATGCCGCGGCCCGCCCCCTGGCAGAGCCTCCTCCATCTTCTTCAAGCTAGGGCCACGACCCAACTTCGCACCAGCCATTTTTCTTCGTTTTTCCCACTTTAAAACCTTCCAAAAACCCATCCAAACATCTCCAAATCATTAAATCAAAGTTCCCAAACTTCCCAATGGTCCAAAACTTGAAGCTCAAACAAACTAAAAACTCAACGATTCACAAAATCCAATTCAAGCTTAAAAACTTAAACTTGAATTACCTCCGATTGAGTTGTTTCCAACCAAATCCTCTGGCTAATAAGCTTCTAATTCTCCTTAGGATTGCTATGCCTCGATCCTCGCTTGAATCCGAGTCCTAGAACTCAAGATACCTTCGAAAACGCGATCGGGAAACGAAAATGGAACTTTTAGGGAGAGAGAACGTATAGAACGTTCCTTTTCTTTCTTAAAAGGTTACTTCGAGCTTAAGTAGCTTCCAATAAAACCTAATGCTCGGGGTCCCAAAAACACCCCCGGGGATATTATAGTTAAAACTTCCAGAATTTCCCCCTGGTCTTACTAACTCCCAATTTATCACCAAATATTAATTCCCATTACCCAATAACCCGGTAATGCTCTAAATACCCCTTGACTTACTCCAAGTCAAGCTTAAATCCTGTTGTGACGTTCCCACTAGCTTACCTCCTAAGATCGTCTTGTGCTGGGTAGCCCTGGCATAACCAAATAATAACAAAGCACCACGCCCATTTCACATATATACCAAAAATGCCTGAAATGGCCAAATATGAAAATCACCCAATTAATCACAAATGGGTTCACATGCATATTTAATACACATAAACATGCACATTATCATTAAATAGCATAATAAATCAATTATGGCCCTCCTGGCCTCCTAATCAAGGTCCTAAACCTTATTAGGAAATTTGGGGCATTACATTTACTTTCCTGTCGGGGGTGGAGGTATCAAGAACTACATCCTCCACCTCCTCTATTGGTTCAATGGACCTCTTATCTTGAACCCTTGGGTCTAACTCGTTGGGCCCCGAATCTTGCACAACTTGTACCTCTGAGGACTCAAACTTCTTGGGACCTTCCTCCCTTACCATCATTACGGGAGCCTTGAGGGAGACATTGTAGCACTGTCTCACATATTTTTGGTTACCACAGAGTGTGTTGATACCAGCATCCGTGGGGAATTTCATGCACAGATGACAGATGGAGGTGACGGCCCCAAACTCCACTAGTACTGGTCACCCCAAAATGGTGTTGTACGTCGAGGGATAGTCCACCACTACGAAGGTGCACTATTTGAAGGCTTGGCGAGGTACCTATCCAAGTGTCACGGGGAGCTTTATCTGCCCCATCGGGATGAGGGCTTCTCTCGGGAATCCATAGTGTGTTGAGGTGCATGGGGACAAGTCTGTCGTAGTCAGCCCTATCTTCTCGAAGGCTAACTTAAACATGATATTCACCAAACTCCCGTTGTCTACTAGGATCTGCGCTACCATTTTGTTGGAGATTTGACTCTCAATCACCGATGGGTCATGATGGGGGAAATGCACTCTCTGAGCATCATCTTCGAAGAATGTTATGACTTGGTCAGTCATTTGTGGCATTTGGCCAGGTAGTTGGGCCAGAGCCATTACCTCATCATCGTGGTTCAAAGCTCGCGCATACCTGCTATGCGAGCTTCGTGAAGTGCCCAAGTGTGGTCCTCCTAAGATGGTTCCTACTCGCCCATTCACCGAAGGAGGTCCTTAGGCCACTGGATGTTGGGGAACTACAGGAGCCACTACTGTGGCCTATGGTGCGGCAGGTGGGACCACCGGTCCTGCCATGAGAGGCTGTGCTTGACATGCTCCACCCTTGGCATATTGAGGGAGGTGCCTCAACTTGATGAGATTTTCAATCTCATCCTTGAGTTGAGGACACTCGTTGGTGTGGTACCCTATGTCATTGTGGAAACGACAGAATTTGTCAGGGTCCCGCCTATCCCTGTCTCATCGAATGGATTGCGGTTTCCTGTAATGAACGTGTTGTGCCGTGGTCATGAAGATGTTCTCTCATGAATCCACCAAGTTAGTGTATTTAGAATACTGTGAGACGTACTTCTCACCTGATGTGACTCCCTTCTCGGGCTGTGTGGTTCTGCTCCCTTTGGGTTTGCGGCCTTTACCCTTCCCTCCACGCCTTGTGCCATCGGGAGCTTTACTGGATTCAGCCGACTAGGATGGGGCGACAATTCTAGCACTGAATGCAAGCTGAAAAGCACTGTATCCAGTCGACACTGGCCCGAACCCTGTTGGAGCCATACCAAATCCAGGAGCAAACATGGCGTTGTAACCAGAAGAGATGGCACTCTGGCTGGGTTGAGCTCCCTACGAGCCATGTTGGATGTGAAAATAGGGGAGTATTGGATCCCAGAGGCCACGAGGCCAGGTGCGGCCGATGTAGGGAGAAGGGTGGACGCTCCGAATGCCTCGATCTGGGCGTCCTCCTAGCTGATGTATTCTTGTGCTCGGCGAATGAAGTTGTCGAGACGTCGACATCCCCTTTGCTGAAGATCATCCCAGAGTGGGGATCTCGCACGTATGCCAGCATACAACGCCATCATCTGTTGGCCATCATCGACCCTCTTGGTTCTCATCGCTTATTCTTTGAAGAGTTTGATGTAGGCTTTGAGGGTTTCGAAAGGTCCTTGCTTGATGTTGGCCAAGGTGTTGACCTCAAAGCTTACCTTCTGAACTCCTATGAACTGTCTTCAGAAGGCGGATGATAATTAGTGCCATGACTGAATGGACCTTGGTCGAAGCTTCTTAAACCATCCATCTACTGGTCCTGTCAGGGTGAGTGGGAACACGTGACACTTAGCGTCGTCGGAGACATGATGCACCGACATTAACCTATTGAACTTGGACAGGTGATCTGTGGGAACCCAACCACCATCATAGGACGATATGGATGGCATTTTGAATCCTAAGGGTAGCGGGGCCTCAACAAGGTGAGGAGCATATGGCTCTACCTCTTCATCTTTTGAGTCAGATTCATGGCCTTGCTGCTTGGCCATCCCAAGCATTATTCGCTTCGGACTCTCTAACTCCGCATGGAGCGGTTCGCGTTCCTAGTTGATGCTCTGAGTCGGGTTATCTCTTCTACGAGCGTTGAGATTATCTCGGAGATATGATGAGCCTTTTTCAACAGGCTCACATCCTTCTGCCTTATTGCACCTCCGAGCATTGAGGTTGTCTCGCAGGTCGCCCTGTCCTCAAAACGCACAGTTATCTTCTGGACGAGCCACTTCAGCCTCTCCATCGGACTCATTTTCGTTTACCGAGATACTGATGCCACGTTCTCGATTTTGTGGGGCATTCCTTGGGCAAATTCTTGGACTGTTATTCCTATGGGACTTGTTAGGTCCCAAAGGGACACCAGCTCCAGGCCTCGCGCAGTCCGTGTGGGCGCGTCGGGGCGGAATGCCTTGAGTTCCACTGGTTCTGACTGCCTGGCGGTGTCTTTGGGCCCTTATTTCATTTCCTTTGTCAGTTGGTTGCGGAACCTGGTGGCCTTCGGGCTCTTGACGGACCCTCTTATGCTTCGAAGCAGGGTTATCATCAGCTTTTCCCTTACCACGGTCCTGCGGTGGCATTGAGGCTCTAACTCATGCTGGGGGCCCGATGGGCATCCTAGCTGGTGGATCTCGTGACTCTGCAGTTGGGTGCTCGGGAGGCACACCAAATGTGTTGACAGGTGGCACTCCAACGAGGTGCGCAGGTGGCTCGCCCGTTGGGTGCCCAGCTGCCACGTTGCCATTGGGGTCCACGCGCAACCCCTGGGCTGCAAGAGTGGCCTTCATGGCAAGTACGATCTCCTGAAGGGCAGCGATGTTACCTTCTTGAGCATCAATTTTTTGTTTTTGGGTGGCCACCTGCTCACAGAGCACCACCACTTCCGGTGTCTCTTCCGCTTGCATGGGCTGAGGATATTCGTCCTCATAATACCCTTAGTCGGCACCATTATCATCGTCGTCATAATCGGCGTATTCATCGTAGTCCTCCATCATCTCAGGTACGTCTTGAGGTGGTTACCTATTGGGTTCTCCTCCTTCAACTCCGGTAGGAGGGAGCACCTCATCTGTAACATTTATTCATGTAGTCACCATGACTGTGAGTGTTTCAAATGCTTTCTTCATGCTCTCAATGAAAGCACAAAAATGTTGACTACCTTTTTCACTATCAACCTTAATAAGAGAGATTAAAGAAATAAACTGTAAGAACACAAGGATTTTTACGTGCTTCAGGTTATAAAAGAACTCTAGTCTACGAGTCTCTGGTATTAAGAGGATTGTAAGCTTGTGATTGCAAGCTCCAATGATGTATTTTCAGGCAGCTTTTAGATTACTCTGAGTACAAGTAATTTTATCTCTAAAAAATTGAACCCCTTACAATGAGACCCTCAACCCTATTTATAGAGGCTGGGGTCATTAATGTTAATCATAAGTAATTAATACACATTCTTCCCATTATTGGAGGATTAATATACTTCAATGCATTGGGTTGTATTGAATAGAGACCACGGCTCAAGCGAGATTTGTGGGTTCCACTGCAGAAAGGTAACCATTTTATGGGGAACATGCCCCTGGAGCTGTCAGGGCATGCTATATGTACTTCCGTGTCAAGCGGCATAGTGGGAGTGCGAGTTGTCGAGTCGTACCATCGACAATAATGTAAGCGGATCGCCCATAAAAGGTTGTGAGGTCTTCCTCTAAGGCATCTAACCCGCATTGGCTAACACCTAGCTTATTCTTAAGATCCCAAGGACTAGGTCCTCAACCTGGAACATAACTGAAGGCAAGGAAAACCATGGACTATCAAGCATCCCCGAGATATAACCTTTGAAAGACATTCGTAGCTCTTGGGACATAGCCCAGGAGAGATGTTGATGCCATCTCACTATCCGAGGAGAAACGACCTTCAACTGTGGGTCTGACCTCCCGAGGACATATCCTTTGGGCGTTTCCTTGCAAAAAAGAGGCACATGTCTTACTCGGGTGATCACGTGTCCTTGGGTGAAAACACAGACAACAATCATATTAAACATATAACATAATATAATCTACTATCAACTAGAATTTTAAAAAAAAATTAGCAACAAACTTAAATTTAAAATTCATGTATAATATTAATATTATATTAAACATATAATATATAATCTCTTGTTGTTACTGCCAAATTCAAAAACTAGAACATTCATAAACTTAAACAAAAATAAATTAATTAATTAAAATATGATATTTTAAAGATATTTTATGATAATTTAAATAATTAAATCATATTTATTTAAAAAAATAATAAAGTCATACATCTTATTTTTTTTATCTTATAAATTTGTGTGATATTTTATTTTTTATCAAGTGATTGGAACTCTTTTCTTCATCAAATTCAACAAAGAATATTGTGAGATAAATTAGAATTTAAAAATAGTTGATGCATGTATACTACTCTATACTATGACTTTTTCTATTATTAATTTCTTTTTAAATATTATTATAATATATATATCATGTAACTATGTAAATATATATTTATATCAATGTTATATTTATATGTTATATATGTAAAATTTATTAATATAAATATTTATATATATTATAAAATTATAATTAATTCTATTATATATTGAGAAAGAAAAAAGTGAACAAGTTTTTCAAGTCATACATTATATTAAATATATTTTATTTATTTAAAATTTATATAATAATTAAAAATAATAAAAATAAATAAGTGTATGAATAAGCGTATTTATAATTTTGAAACACGTGATATTTTCCTACTATGTATATTATATAACGTGGGAGGTCACAGCAACAACACAACACATGAAAGGAGGTAGGACATTTATAATATATTGATTTTGAATATGGAACCGACCATAGGATTGTTGGACCCCACAAAATGCCCCAAAAAATCCTTATTGGGAATAATTAAGGTGAAAAGCAACGACATGACATAATCACTTAAATAGAAAGTTCAACTGCCCTTATTTATATGTCACCTAATGATTTGTTCTGCGTTTAATTTTTTTACGTAGCATTATCATAGATTTTGGACTTCTTAATTAACCCCCCCCCCCCCCCCCCCCCCCCTCACTCTTTCTCTCCACAACAAAAATAAAATAAATAAAATTAATTTTATATATAATTACTAATGTTTCATCACAGCAAGCTTTGCCTGTTTTAATTCTTTTGGAATATCTATTAATCTAAGATACCCTTTTTTGTTTCTTTTCCATTTAATGTTTTTAAGGTTGTGATGGACCGATATGGTTGAGCGTTTTAAATCATCTACTATTTATTTATGTAAAACCATAATATTGTAGAGGAGGGTTTCCTAGGTATATAATTGAAGACCCATTTAAGTGGGATCTCTACCTTTTTCATAAAACGAATTCAAAGATTATGAATTGATAGGTGAGAAAACACTAGTCTTACCTGCTTTTATAACAGAAGGGGAACAAGCCTTAATTAAAGGACACCATGACTCCGTCAAGAGGGGGGCATTTATTTATTTATTTTATATATATAATTTTTTTTTCTCTCTCTCTTTTAAATATTTTCTTATGATCTTCATCTATCTAATATATCTATATGATAATTTAAATAATTTAATATTTACTTTTTCTCAAAAGATCAAATTGCGTTCGTGTTAAAGGTCCAATAAAGATAACGACGACCATATTGTTCCAAAATCATTTCAATGAACTCGTTTGGTTCGATATGCGTGTGCGTATCACTCTAAAAAACAAAATTAAAAAGAATTATACTATCTTTATGTAACAGTCAAATAGTAACAAAACTTTTGTACCAGAAAATTTTCTTCTTCTTCTTTTTCTGTATTTAGTTATACCAACATAATACTGTCACGGTTTCACCTTGTTCCTTTCATGCTTTTCTAGTTGGCTCAATGTCTGGTCGTTAATTCATAGAAATATAAATTGTGTTTGGTAAAATTTTTGTTTTTGAATTTTTTAAATACAAAAATAAAAATATATTTTTGTTTCTTTATTTTAAAAAAATATAAATATGTTCGGTAATTATTTTATTTAAAAAAAAAAAAAATAATAACAAATATGTTTGATAACTTTTATTTTATTTTTTATTTAACAATATAAAATGAAGTATTGATTTAAAAAAATTAAAAAGTCAAAAACGGTTTAAAATATTTTGAAAGTGAATTTTTTATTTTCAAAATTTAATAAATTTTGTTTAAAATTTTAATAAATAATAAATAAAAATAGAGTTATTAAATACTATTTTATATTAATTATTAAATTTTTAATTAATTAATAAATTTTTTATAATCATTTACAAACAGCACCATAGTTTACGTAATTCTCTATACAGCTATCAACTATTGTTGGGGACTTTTATCTAGTGATTGATTAGATGTGCGTTAATCTTGCATCAGTGACTGTGTACAATGTAAACCATAGTATTTTAATGAAACAAAGTCGTAGCGGTATTATAACTTTCAAATGTCTTGACAAATTAGATATCCAGTAATTAAAGAGTACAAAACAAAAAAACAATCATCTATAAAATTATTCAATAATAATCAAGAATTAATTCAATGCACAAATTATTATTTATTTATCATTAAAGTATATCAATTGAAGCTTAAGAATATACTTGAAAAAGAGATTGATATGGAGATTACTATTTTCTTATTGTATGAATAGTTAGTGCATGATTTCGTTCCTTTGCTATTGAATAAGTCAATTTGCTTTGTTTGTGCCTTAGCCTATTTCCTCGAGCCAAGATAAGGACCCAAAAAGCTTATAGTTGTCTAATGTTATGAGTGGAGAAACCTTGGGAGGTATGCTTTTATCTTGCGAGGAGGTAGAGATGGACTTCCCGCTAGAAGAGTCCTTGAGTAGAATGGTCTCTTTTAGAGAGAGTACACATGTAGTTAGTCAAAATCTCAAGCAGATACTTGTGTATTAAGCAAGGTGTGTTCTTATGTGTTTGTGCGGAAGGAGATGATTCCCTTTTACAGGTGAAGAGGCAAGCCTTAGGGCCATTGGATTGTTGGGGGATCCCCACGTGGCGTCTACACCTTGTGATCAATATGCTATAGGCCAACTCGTAGACCTGTTAAGAGGGACATGTCCAAGGAGGCAAAAGGGAGGCTTTGCCTTTTACTGATGTGAAAGTTTGGGGGCAAATCCCTTTAGCAAATTGGTCGGTTGGAGTGGCGTGTAGCGTGCTTCCCTAGTCTCCTTGCATGCAACATCCACTCATTCGTGTCTAAAGTCAATCTCTTCATCATTGTGACGGGTGTGGCAATGTGACACTTGTTGCTTTGAAGGAGAAGTGACCTCGCAGGAGGTTTTAAGGGACAAGCCCGACATGCACCTGATGCATATGGGGAACCCCATGATGCGGACCGGGGATCACGATGCCATGCAGAATCCTCCATACCCAAGGGGATGGCCACACAAGTGTTCTGGCTCGACCACAAGATCCCTGTCACGATATAAGGTTCTGAGACCAGCCATCTTGACCCACCTTGAGTGTAACGTCCCAAATTTGCTAATAAGGCTTATTGCCTTGTTACTGTGCCAGGAGGGCATAATTGGATGTTTATGTGTTAGTATGATTTCATTGTGATTATATATGTGAATTCTATGAGTTATATTATGATATGACTACTTATGCATGCTTAAGTGTATTAAATACGCTTTTACGCCCGTTTCTATTAAAAAAACTGTATTTTCGTAATTGTAACGACCCAGTAAAATTGCGGAAAACATACATCATTTGTGGAAAACATCTTACTTTTATTTAATTAAAAGACTCGAAAATCCGTATAAAAAAAACGTTTTAAATACTTACTTAGTTTAGAAGCATGCACATGCTTAAAATAAGATTACGGAATTTGAGACTTTAAAACAACTTAAACATAAACAACATAAAGTTTTTACACGACTTAAAACTTGACAAAAGCATAGCGACTTCCACAGTCGGCCCACATGTACATTCTGCATGATAGACTCCACCGCTCACTGATCCATCTTGCCATTTTGCTTACCTACAACATGAAACAACTAGGTAAGCAAAACACTTAGTAAGAACAACTTAACATACATAGCATAAAGAAGAAAAACAGGAAGCCCTAACAGTGATCATACAGATATTCAACCATAAATAGTGTTTCGGAAAGACCGAACCCTAACATACAATTAAAAAACGTGTGAACGTCTTGACAAATTTATGGTCATGCCCAATAACCAGATTCCATAGCTAAGTAAACCTGCACACAGAAAATCCAAGAGCAAGCGAATATATACATACGATCTTAACTCATAACCTAATTGTCATACTTAACATGCATATCATACATATCGTACTTATTATCTTATGATACTTAACATGCATATCATACATATCGTACCTATCATCTTATCATACTTAACTTACACATCATACATATCGTACTTATCATTTTATCATACTTAACATGCATATCATACATATCTTACTTATCATCTTATCATACTTAACATACATATCATACATATCGTACTTATCATACTTAACTTACTCAACTTACTTAACGTACTTAAATTATTCAGCACAAACACGGGTGTATACTTAAAATACACCGGTTACTAAGGCTCCTAGGAGAATTCAACATACTCTCATAATTTTAATGGCTTGATTCCAGAATCATCTTACATATGTTTCATGGAGTTTAATCGGACTCTTATGTTGCGGGTGTTAAACCAAACGTCTTACTTACATGTCACGAAGTTTAATCGAACTCTTATGTCGCAGATGTTAAGTCAGACGTCTTACTTACATGTCACGAAGTTTAACCGGACTCTTATGTCACAAGTGTTAAACTAGACGTCTTACTTACATGTCACGGAGTTTAACCAGACTCTTATGTCACGGGTGTTAAACTGGACATCTTGCTTACATGTCACGGAGTTTAACCAGACTCTTATGTCGCGGGTGTTAAACTGGACGTCTTATAATGGTGGCCAATCAAGCTCACTTACAAAGTCACCGGAGGCGTCTGATTCTTGCTTACTTAATTATTGGGAGTTACCCAGTTCTTACATACTTGATACCGGTAGCTAGCTGGATGTCATAATCATAACTGCTTACCTTACTTATGAGTATGTGAACCTCTTTAGGACAACGATCTTAAGTAACCTTCTAGAACTAGTTTTCAACTGTGTACTTAAGTCTTTCATTAAAAATAGTCATGTCATATTGTAGCCAAACATTCATAAGTTGTCTTACTTGGATTCCTTAGCATTTGTCTGTTGGATTAGCTTATACAGGATCTTTATTTATTTTCATGTATATCTAATTGTTGACACCGTTTTTCGTCAAACAGTGAAAGAAGAGCACATAAACAATAGTTGATAATGGCCAATTGAAATAAAACAATGTAAACACACGATTTTTACGTGGTTCAGCAGTTAAATCTGCCTAGTCCACGAGTCTTTGTTATTAAACTCAAGATTATCTCTAGGAATTCTTCAAGAATGAATTCTCCAGAGTTTTCTCTCAAGGATCAGAATTTCGGTCCTTTACAATGGTGCATGGCTTCTCTATTTATAGAGAAGGCTGCAGAATACTATCCCACATATTTTGGGTAGTTACTCTTTTTGTATAAATAAAATAAATGGCTTTAAATGCCTATAATCAGATATAAAAGGAAACGTCCCCTGAAGACCAGGAGACGTATAACTGACCAAATAATATCCCACGATTCTAGAGGATTTACAATAATAAATGAGGATTACATCTCATATTTATAACACTTGTAGATATTCAAGGTGGTTATCGCGTATCTCTAAGGCTTTAGCTTCCCAGGTTTCCCGTCGTCTACCGAGCTAGAAACATCTCCCGAGGCCACATGGCTTTCGAGATCGTATGTGCGTCGAGCTCGGGACCCCTGATCTGAGGTCGTCCCTGAAGATAAGAGCGTTCCCGGAGCTATTTTTCAAGATCATGAATACTTCGAGGTCACCATACTCGAGGTCGTCTATGTCTTGCAGGCTCGACATTCGATCCTGGGGCATGTTTCCAACCTTATGAGTCCACTTATTTACGAATCCAACTTTCGAGATCATATTTAACACAGCTCGAAATCTGGGTGTAACATCTTGCCCCCTCAAAAGTATTTGTTCGAATCCTAAGAGAATGAAACTTTTGAACTACTTTCTTTGAGAACTGTACCGTCACACTTTTGAAAATGGACACGCGTCAGCTGGGTATTGCTCATTTTTGGTACTTGAGTACCTTGGAAACATGCCCACGATCATCCGTCTGCCACCTTTTCGGCGCCATCTTGTCATTGATTCCCATCCGTCCGATCTAGCAGGGATTTTATTCAACGCCCCGGATTAATCCCCCTTTTTCCATCTATATATACGAGACCCCCTTCTTCATCTTCATTTTTACATTCATTCACCAAAAGCAAGAAAAGAAGAAAAAAGAAACCAGAGACCTCCTCATAAAAAGTTTCTATTCTGTGCATGTTTTCTCAGCCAAAGAAACAAAGAAACCCTGGTCTGTTCGAGTCCGTGAGTTCTTATTTGCAACCTCTTCTTCAATCGACAATCTCCCTGCAATCGCCATTATTGTGTAAGTAAGCAATCTTTGTTTCCCATTTTGTCAGTTTTTATTCAAACTGTTCTTGCTGTGTACGTGTATATACTAGTTTACATCCTTAGCATAATACGATAGGAGGTTTTGATCCGATAGGCTCTTATGCTTTTTAGACTTCCGTACTGGATTTACATCACTGGTTTATACCTGGCTTTCGTATTTGAGTGAGGTTCCTATTTTTTGGGTTTTGAAAATTTTTTAGGCGACGTTTCTTGTACACTAAGTTTTCGGGTAAAAAACATGGGCCTTGATAAATGCACGAAACCCAAGGTTGCCCTTCCTACGAGGAGAGAAACGAGGCCGCCACTTCCAGTTCGCCCAAGGAGCCCGTTGTCTGGGAATGAGGCTAATGATGAAGCCTCGAGCTCGGATTCGGATGAAGGTAAAGTCCTTCCTACCTCGAGAATGTGGTCCCCGACCTTACTAAAACACAGGCCCAATAGGTTAGTCTCGTG
Source organism: Humulus lupulus (assembly GCF_963169125.1). NCBI lineage: Eukaryota > Viridiplantae > Streptophyta > Magnoliopsida > Rosales > Cannabaceae > Humulus > Humulus lupulus. The sequence continues at coordinate 72,777,198 of NC_084798.1, forward strand.
CCCACAGGATAGATACCACTTCTACATATGGAGTTGGGTAGATGACTGCATCCATAGGTTTGATAGTGGGCTGGGGAAATACGACACCATGTACACCACGGACGAGATGTGGAACGGGATAGCCGTTCAGTATGGGACCAACGATTATAGGGACCTCTTGAGGTTATCACCCACATATAGGGAAGGCACTCCCCCCGCCTCCTCTGAAGACGGGGGAATTTCATGGTCCCCAAGTTCGAGCTCGGGGGAGAGTCCCAGTTAGGTTTCCTCTATCATCACCTTATATGTCTGTGATACTGAAACAACTTGTATGCTTCTCTTTTATTAACTCGCTCTGTGTTGTGACATGTGCAGGCAAGATGGACTCCGACCTCGACAATATCATCGACAGCGCCGGCGCCAAGAGGAGCAAACGCCCCAGAGCGGGGGCGCAGAGGACTGACCAGCTGGGCATAGGCCCCAAGAGGTCCAAGAAAACACCTCCCCTTGCTCCGCCGGTTTCGAGCTCCATCGCTGCGGCGACTTCCCAGGTTGGTGCTTCCACAACGGCGCCATCCTCACAGGTCGTCGCCTCGGCCGTGGCACCGACCTCGCTGGTCGGTCCCTCCGCTATGGTGAGTCCCAACCCCCCGTGGTAGTTCAACCCTCCTTAGGTCCGCCTTCTAGAAGGCCTTCTGCTTCTCGAGCACAGAAGCTATCAGTCTCCACCCACATGGATGCATATGTGGTTGATAATGCCGCTGGGTCCCATGGATCTACGCTGGTCTCGGATGTTATGTCCCGGATCGGCCAGAGCTATGGCAGTCTCGAAGCTCCCCAATGACAGTGCTTAAATGACACCCGAGACTGCACTTTTCTCTACGAGAAGAGTATCGAGCATACTGCTGCGGTGAGTATCCTTCTATAGTCCTTCCTTTTCTGCTTATACTCACATTGACCTGGAGCTAATGGTGATTTTTTTTCTTTTTTTTTTCAGGCTCTTGCCTTCACTGCCCAGCTCAACTATAAGCTGAACAATGAGGTCCACTCGAGCAAGTCTCATGCTCAGGAAGCGAAGGATCTCCAGCTCAAAGCATGCGATGATCTGAAAGCAGCGAATGCGAAGCTTGAGGCAGAAGCCAAGGAACGTGAAAACATGGCCACTGAGCTCGGGAAGCTGAAAGCTGAGTTCGAGGAGCATAAGAAGGAGATCACCCAGCTTCAGGAGACCAACAAGAATCTTGAAGAGGACAAGGCTGCCACCTTCGAGATCATGGAGGATGAAAAAACTCGCCTCCTTGCTGAATACAAAGAGAAGAAGGAACAAGCAGTTGACTCTGCTATGTACCGAATGTGGGCCTACAATGAAGGTCTGGACACCAGCTTCTTAGGTCCTCACGAGGCGCCGCTTCTTGGAAGGTGGAATGCTCGGCTCGAGAAGGAAGAAGCTGAACAGCTCGAGAAGGAGAAGGCTGAGCAGCTCGAGAAGGAAAAGGCTGCTCGGGACGCCGTTCCGGAGGGAGCTCAGGAGGATAGTCATGCTATTTGTCCTGAGGAATCCGGTGCTGCAGATGCTGAGAAGGCCAAGGAGACTCCTCTTCCTTGACTCTGATCTCGGGGGAACCATTCATTGGGGCTGCGTCCCCTTATTTCTATAATTATTTTAATTTATGCCCTCGGGGCTGATACAATTTCTTTAAATATTACTTACATATGCTTTACATTTCTTGGCTCGAAATATTTGGCGCATTTTATATTGATGAATCAGTTATGTTTATTTAGTCATACAAACATATTGTGGATTTAAGTTTGAAACTCAATGCATTCATGCATAGTTTGTTCAAATTATCCGCTTCCGACCTCGTTATTTTTCAAGGTCGGGTATTACTTTAACCATGAACCTGAAAGTACTTATATGGTATGTAATGTGAATGATTTGGTTATATCTTTTTTGCTTAGTCACTTTTCCTCATCCTCAGTCTTTGCTCCAAGGTTAAGAGTTCGAGACTATTTTTCTTTAAGATATTCCAGCCTCGATCTCGACTTATTTCGAAATAGGTTTAGGTTCCTACTTATCATCGATTAGTTTTTTGGCTGGTTTGTTCCAAACCTGTTAAGTTTGCACATCTGGTTAACTCCAAACGTTTTCGGTTCTTGATAGTTCGGTTATGTCCGAACTATCTAAGCTCACGTATTTGGTTACATCCAAATACTTTATGTTTTTGATAATTCGGTTATATCCGAACTATCTAGGCTCGCGTATTTGGTTACATCCAAATACTTTATATGTTTTTGATGATTTGGTTATATCCGAACTATCTAGGCTCGCGTATTTGGTTACATCCAAATACTTTATGTTTTTGATAATTCGGTTATATCCGAACTATCTAGGCTCGCGTATTTGGTTACATCCAAATACTTTATATGTTTTTGATGATTCGGTTATATCCGAACTATCTAGGCTCGCGTATTTGGTTACATCCAAATACTTTATATATATATTTTTTTGTATATGTTATTTTATTTTTTAAGCTGATGGTATATATACCAATGATGCCTCCTTAATATCCTATGAGTGTGACCATAGGTTATTAAATTAAGAGAGATTGCAAAAATGAAAAGAAATAACGTATTTGAACGAAATGGATCTTTTATTTGATGACATTCAAAAACAAATAAGCTAATACAAATAGAAACTCATGGTTAGAGGCAACACTTTTCCTACACTACTGATAGTAAGGTCTGAGGTGTTCGCCATTCCATGCTCGCGGTACTAGGCTCCCGTCCAATCTCGCAAGTTTGTACACACCAGGTCGGATGACTGACTCTATCTGGTATGGTCCTTCCCAGTTCGACCCGAGCACTCCAGCTGCCGGATCTCGAGTAGCCAAGAATACGCGTCTTAACACCAGATCTCCCATTCTGAATTTTCGATCTCGAACCCTCTTGTTGAAATATCTGGTAGTTCGTTGCTGGTAGGCAGCATTTCTCAGTTGGGCCTCTTCTCTTTTTTCTTCGATCAAGTCTAAGGTTTCCTCGAGCTGAGTATGGTTTGAACTTTGGTTGTAGGTCTGAGTTCGGATCGTTAGGATTTCGACTTCTATGGGCAACATTGCCTCGCAGCCGTATGCTAGAGAGAACGGGGTATGTCCTGTCGAGGTTCGAGCCGTTGTCCTGTATCCCCAAAGGACTTGGGGCAATTCTTCAGGCCACCGTCCTTTTGCTTCCTCCAACTTTTTCTTTAATGAACTCTTGAGAGTTTTGTTCACAGCTTCGACCTGGCCATTCGCTTGAGGGTGGACCACTGATGAAAAAATCTTTATTATACCGTTCTTCTCACAAAAATTGGTGAATAGGTCGCAATCGAACTGAGTTCCGTTGTCAGATACGATCTTCCTCGGTACTCCGTATCGGCACACGATGCTCTTTACAACGAAATCAAGGATTTTCTTTGAAGTTATAGTTGCCAATGGTTCAGCCTCCGTCCATTTTGTGAAGTAATCCACGGCGACTACAGCATATTTTACTCCGCCTTTGCCAGTCGGGAGAGAGCCTATGAGGTCGATGCCCCATACCGCGAAGGGCCACGGGGATGTCAACATGGTCAGCTCGGATGGTGGGGCTCGAGGTATCATGGCGAATCTCTGGCATTTGTCGCACTTCTTCACATACTCGAAAGAATCCGCTTTAATGGTTGGCCAGAAATATCCCTGGCGTATGATCTTCTTGGATAGGCTGTGCCCCCCAGTGTGGTCTCCGCAGAACCCTTCATGAATTTCTTCAATGATTTTCTTAGCTTCGGGAGGGGTTACGCATCTGAGTAACGGCATGGAATATCCCTTTCGGTATAGCCTTCCATCCAAGATTGTGTAATGGGGAAGTTGATACATCAACTTTCGAGCTTGGTTCCGATCTTTTGGAAGAACTCCATTTTCGAGATAATCAACTATCGGGGTCATCCAAGTCGGCTCTGTTTCGATCATACACACATCTTCCTCTTCTGGCTCGTTAATGCTAGGCGCTGGTAGGTGTTCTATGGGTATGACATTCAGCTCTTCATTTTTTGCGGACGTTGCGAGTCGAGCTAAGGCATCTGCATTTGAATTCTGCTCGCGGGGAACTTGTTCGATTGTATAGAATTCGAAACACTCTAACGCTGATTTTGCCTTCTCCAAATAAGTTGCCATTCTCGTGCCGCGAGCCTGGTATTCACCCAAGATTTGATTAACTACTAGCTGGGAGTCACTGTAGCAATGTATAGCTTTAGCTTTGAGCTCCTTAGCTATACAAAGTCCCGCGAGTAAAGCCTCGTATTCGGCTTCATTATTCGATGCTTTAAAGCCAAATCTTAGGGCAGAATTAAATCTGCTTCCTTCGGGGGTAACCAAAATGATCCCTGCCCCTGCTCCATTTTCATTTGACGAGCCGTCGACGTAAAGTTTCCACAGTTCGTGGGCCGTGGTTATTACCTCGTCGTCGGCTATACCTGTACATTCCACTATAAAGTCCGCCAATGCCTGTGCCTTAATGGTCGTTCTTGGGTGGTAGGTGATCTCGAATTGTCCGAGCTCAACAGCCCATTTAAGGAGTCGACCTGAAGCCTCTGGTTTAGATAGGACTTGTCTAAGTGGTTGATCAGTTAGCACATGGATGGGATGTGCCTGAAAGTAGGGGCGGAGCTTACAGGATGAATGAACCAGGCTGAGCGCGAGTTTCTCCATCAGTGGATATCTTGACTCTGCCTCTAGTAATCTTTTACTGATGAAGTAAACGGGTCTTTGCACCCTTTCTTCTTCTCGGACGAGCACCGCACTTATCGCGTGTTCGGTAGTTGAAAGGTATAGGTACAGTATTTCCCCCGTTTCAGGTTTTGACAGGATGGGTGGTTCCGCAAGGTGCTTTTTGAGCTCCTGAAAGGCCAGCTCGCATTCCTCTGTCCATTCAAATTTCTTACCTCCTCTCAGTAAGTTGAAAAATGGAAGACCACGATCCGTAGATTTCGAGATGAATCTGCTTAGGGCCGCCATCCTGCCAGTCAGACTTTGGACATCCTTGTGCCTTCGAGGCGAGGGCATGTAAATCAGGGCCTTGATCTTGTCGGGATTAGCCTCGATTCCACGGGAGTTCACAATAAAGCCCAGAAATTTTCCTGAAGATACCCCAAAAGTGCACTTCTGAGGATTTAGCTTCATGTTATATTTTCTGAGCACGCCGAAGCACTCTTCGAGGTCATCAACATGGTTCTTGTTGAGTTGAGACTTTACAAGCATGTCATCAACATAAACCTCCATGTTGTTCCCAATTTGTTCCAAAAACATCATGTGTACGAGCCGCTGGTATGTGGCTCCAGCATTCTTGAGCCCGAATGGCATGACATTATAACAATATAGCCCTTTATCCGTGATGAAGCTCGTATGTTCTTGGTCGGGGGCGTGCATGGGAATCTGGTTATATCCAGAATAGGCATCCATGAACGACATCAGGCCATGCCTCGCCGTGGCATCCACGAGCTGGTCAATCCTTGGTAATGGAAAACAGTCTTTTGGGCAAGATTTGTTGAGATCTGAGTAGTCAATACAGGTTCTCCACGTCCCATTGGGCTTTGGGACCAACACCGGATTGGCTACCCAGTCAGGGTAAAAGGCGTCCCTAATGAAATGGTTTGCCTTTAACCTGTCAACCTCCTCCTTCAGTGCTTTCTTTCTGTTTTCATCCAGCTGCCTTTGCTTTTGTTGCTTTGGGGGAAAGCTTTTGTCTATGTTTAGAGCATGGCTTGCTACATTCGGGCTTATCCCCACCACGTCGGAATGCGACCATGCGAAGACATCCTGGTTTTTCTTCAGAAAACAGATTAATTGCTATTTGGCCTCGTCTTGGAGGTGTTTTCCGACCTTCACCTTCTTTGAGGGATCAGCTTCTTCGAGCTGAACTTCTTCGAGCTCCTCTAAAGGTTCGAGGTCAGCTTTCTCCTCAATCCTCAGATCAATCTCTTCGTCAACCTCTAAGACCGTTCCGTCTTTGTTTTGTATGATGACGAGTGCTTGAGCATTCGTTTGTTTCTTTCCTCTCATGGAGATGCTATAACATTCCCTCCCTGCCAATTGGTCTCCTTTCAACGTTCCGACTCCGCTAGGGGTCGGGAACTTAAGGGCCAGATGCCTTACTGATGAAACTGCCCCCAGCCCGACACCCAGCCCGACCAGGGCGGGTTTCCCGAGCAACACATTGTAGGCAGATGGTAAGTCTACTACCACGAACTCCATTATCTTGGTCACCGAGACTGGATAGTCTCCCAAGGTTATGGGGAGCTCAATGGATCCCATACAGGCAGTTCCTTCTCCCGAAAAGCCATACAAAGTAGTTGCACACGCTTTCAGGTCGCGAAGGGAGAGTCTCATCTTCTCTAGGGTTGCTTTGTAAAGGATGTTGACTGAGCTCCCATTATCTATGAGAACTCAGTGAACCCTTTTATTGGCCAACTGAAGAGTAATGACCAGCGGATCATGATGAGGGAACTGAACATGAGAGGCGTCTTCCTCGGTGAATGTTATTGGCTGTGTTTCAATCCTCTGGCTTTTTGGTGCCCTAGGTTCGGGTTCATAAGGAGACCCGTCCCCTGTCTTCAACTCGTTAACATACCTCTTTTGGGCATTCCTGCCCCCTCCTGCGAGGTGAGGTCCTCCCGAGATGGTTATTACATCCTCTCCATCAATCGGCGGGGGCCTGTCCTCTTCCCGAGCTCGGGAGTTATTGTTTTGTGTGGTCAGAGGCGCGGCTACTCTCTGGCTCACAGCCGCCTGGCCAGTATTCTGGTTTTTGACATAATGCCAGAAGTAACCTCTCGAGATCAACCCTTCGATCTCGTCCTTCAGTTTTCGACATTCATCGGTCGTATGTCCGGTGTCTCTGTGGAACCGACAATATTTACTGGAATCCCTCTTGGATTTTTGATTTCTCATCGGGTCAGGGCGCCTAAAGGGGACCTGGTTCTCATTAGCCAGGTATATGTTTTCTTGAGACTCATTGAGCTCGGTGTATACCTTATACACGGAGAAATACCTCTCCCCCTTCTTTTTCTTTCCTCCCTTAGCTTCGAGGTTACTTCCTTCGTTCTTTTTCCTCTTGGAGGGGTTCTCCGAGGCAGGCTTTGGTGCTGCTGGGTCCGCCGAGGTGGAGGCGAAGTTAATGTTTATCGTTGTAGTTTTGGACTGGGAGGTCGCTTTGAGCGTCGGCCTCGCTTCCTCTACATTGACAAACCTCTGCGCTCGTCTGTTAAACTCGGTTATTGATCTTACCGGTTTCCCTTGCATGTCGTCCCAAAGGGCACTTCCCGGTAATACGCCAGCTCGGATAGCCATGAGGTGTCCACTGTCATCCACATCCCGAGCTCGGGCTACTTCCAGATTAAATCTTGTTAAGTAACTCTTCAATGTTTCGCCCGGTTGCTGCCGGACGTTAGTTAAGGTGGACGCTTCTGGTCTGACCCCTACCATTGCTCTGAACTGCTTCTTAAAATCTTTAGAAAACTGCTCCCATGAGGTTATTGAGTGTCTCTTATACTTTTCGAACCAACTTTTGGCAGGTCCTGCCAATGATGTTGGAAACAACATGCACCTGAGCTCGTAACCCACATTACTGGCTCTCATTATAGTGTTGAACGTGCTTAGGTGACTACACGGGTCGGTCTTCCCTTCAAACGTAGGGACGTGAGGAATCCGAAACCCTTGAGGAAATTGAGTGTCAGAAATATGGGGAGCAAACGGCTCGAGCTCCTCATCAGAGTCCTCGTATCGACCATTCCCTCGTTCATTCTTTAGGATCCTAAAGGCTCTTTCGAGCTGATCGATTCTTTCTTGGACTGGGTCAGTAGAGGGTGCTGTCTGGAATTGACAGTCATTGATAGTGATTCCAGGCTCGCGTCTTCGCAAGGGATCACTACGCTTATTCAAGCGATCTCTCAGGTCCGGATTTGTTTGATCTCCATTCCCCTGACTCTGATTCAGATGATTTCGCAGGTCGGGACGATTCTTGCGACTTCCAGTATTCTTACGACCTCGGTCGTGTTTACTGACGGACCTGGTCTCTCCGGACTCATCACTGGTGAAACTCATTGATCGATTATTTTGCGATGGATTCTTTCTAGGTCACCTCGTCTCCGCAGTGTGAGACCGAGGCGTCTGACTTCTCTCAGATGGAGCGCCTCTCCGCTCCTGGAAAGTCTCCTTGTTTCCTTGCCTTTCCCCCGCACGCCCTTGATCCTGATCTCGAACAGGTTGAGCGTTTCTGTGTGGGGGCGAAGGATATCTTATGGGTGACAGAGGGAACCGTATAGGCGATGGTGGCTGCCACCCCTGTCGTGGCCTAGAGGGTCCAGAATTTGCCCGAGATGGGTCAGTTGCATTCGGTGCGCTCCCAGGTACCTGAGTCCGAGCCTCTGCAGGGGTTCGGTTATTCTCGGCTCCTGTAGGCACTTCCACAGGCGGGTTAGGCGGGACCCGAGCTCGGGTATTCCTCTGGGGCCTAGGTGGAGCAGATGGCTTTGCTGGTGCCAGAGGTTGAGTCGGCCTCCTTGTGGCAGCATCCTTTCGCGGACGCCCGCGGGGCCTCCGGGGAGAAACATGTACGTCCCTTGGAGGAGGGACTTGGTTTTCGCGCGGAGGCGGGGGCTGAGCCAACTGCGCCTCTGCGGCCATCCTTGTCAACTCCTCATTCCGTTTGTTGGCTTCTGCCAACAGCTGCTTCAGTTGTCGGTTTTCAAGTTCCACAATAGGAACGTACCGCTCAGGATTGTAGTACATATCCTCATCTCTTGGTGGAGGAAGTGGTCCCCGGGAATCAGAGGACCCACTTCTCTCTTCAACATCCGGGTTCTCCATTGGTTGTTTTCCAGGACGTCTTGGGTAATTTTCTTCAGGGGTGTTCTGATTGTTTGTGGCCATGATTTTCTCAGGGATGAATGCTTAAGGCTCTCAATGAAAGCACCAAACTGTTGACGCCGTTTTTCGTCAAACAGTGAAAGAAGAGCACATAAACAATAGTTGATAATGGCCAATTGAAATAAAACAATTTAAACACACGATTTTTACGTGGTTCAGCAGTTAAATCTGCCTAGTCCACGAGTCTTTGTTATTAAACTCAAGATTATCTCTAGGAATTCTTCAAGAATGAATTCTCCAGAGTTTTCTCTCAAGGATCAGAATTTCGGTCCTTTACAATGGTGCATGGCTTCTCTATTTATAGAGAAGGCTGCAGAATACTATCCCACATATTTTGGGTAGTTACTCTTTTTTTATAAATAAAATAAATGGCTTTAAATGCCTATAATCAGATATAAAAGGAAATGTCCCCTGAAGACCAGGAGACGTATAACTGACCAAATAATATCCCACGATTCTAGGGGATTTACAATAATAAATGAGGATTACATCTCATATTTATAACACTTGTAGATATTCAAGGTGGTTATCGCGTATCTCTAAGGCTTTAGCTTCCCAGGTTTCCCGTCGTCTACCGAGCTAGAAACATCTCCCGAGGCCACATGGCTTTCGAGATCGTATGTGCGTCGAGCTCGGGACCTCTGATCCGAGGTCGTCCCTGAAGATAAGAGCGTTCTCGGAGCTATTTTTCAAGATCATGAATACTTCGAGGTCACCATACTCGAGGTCGTCTATGTCTTGCAGGCTCGACATTCGATCCTGGGGCATGTTTCCAACCTTATGAGTCCACTTATTTACGAATCCAACTTTCGAGATCATATTTAACACAGCTCGAAATCTGGGTGTAACACTAATATTAAACAAATTAATTCGAGATAGCCTAAAAAATGTTTCTAAAATTGAATTCAAAGAGAAACAAAGAATAGAATACTTACAGTATACGCAGTGGAATTAATGAGTCATTCCTTCAGTTTCTCTAACACTTGTATCCTCTCTGTCGTAGAGTATTATCAAGAAACTGAACCAATCTTCTATTTTCTTCACAATCTTCTAATGTATACTTAGAACCACCTAGACTAGTGTGGGAAATTCTCAACACATGAGATAAATATAGAGAGAAGAAGAGAAAATAACAAAGAGGCTTAGAAAAAGGCTTGTGTTTAGAGAGAATATAAAACTATCAGAAAATCTGACTTGTGACTTATGTTTTGACTTCTCTCTAAGCACTCCTTTTATAGACTCAATTAGGCCATTTAATTTAATTAAAAAATCAATAAAATAATAGTCATTTTGAAGCCCTAGGTCGAAATTATCATGGGTTATAGGCCCGTGGAATTCCCCATTTGATTATAAGCCCATTGGACTTAAAATCAAGACCTATATTATTTTCTATTGATTTAATTCATTAAATAATTATTTAAATCTTTTATCAAATTAATTATTTATAATTTGAACCTTGATTTAAATTTATTTATTAATTTAGATACCAATTTATCTTAATTAATAAATCTGCCATAATTTCTCTTTTCTTCTCAAAATTACACAACTCTGTGAAACTATCCAAAATTGACCTGGTCAACTTTGATAATTCTAATTGATGATTAAATCAATTAATTGAGACTATCTAGATGATTCTATCCAATGTACAATGGGGACCACGGGCCTATGAAATCAAGCTCCAATAAGTTATCATAAATCTAACAAATAAATTTACTAACTTATTAATTCCTCGTGACCCCACTATAGACTCGGAATTGAACTCTTGAATTCATAGAACGCTCTATAACAAATATAGATACGCTATTAATTATCCACTGTTACAACCATAATTGTCACTCAATCCTCAATAGACGGTCTACAATGAGATAGGACTAAAATACCGGTTTACCCCTCATTGTATTTTATCCTTAAAACACTTAGTTCCTTGTAAATGATATTTCAGTAAACTAATTTAATTACTGAAATGAGATCTCTATCATTTTACACCTTGAACCAAACTAAAAGGAAACCATCGTTCACTTCTTCATCATAAGCTACAGATGTTCATATCTATGATTAACACTCCCACTCAATTATACTACCGATTTCCCAAGATGTAAGTATGGGCTAGTCTGTAGGCTAAGCTGGTAATGAACAAGTCAAAGAACTCAAATAATACAATCAGTTAGAATACTAACCACTCAGAATTGAGATTGAATTGACCTATGGTCAACTATATGATATGACTAGAATAGATAATAACGGTATGTTTACTTATCTTATCAACTGTCAATATCGGTCCAGTCCGATGTAACAAATACATCCAATCTTATCTACTCTGCTAATGTTCTGGAAAGAACATAACACTGTAATGTGTAAGTAGATCATATCGTAGATTGACAAGTCAGTGTAAATCTTGTGCACTGACTAATCTTAGGACTAACTTATTTTGAACATATAATCATATTTATATTCCACTGTGATTATGTCACTATAAATAAGATTAGCTATATGCTCGGGATTTAATAGAAGTTTATATTAAACAAATAATCATGAAAATAAAACATGTGAGCAAAGTGATTAACCAAGTCAAAAAATGATTTCTATTATTTTATTGATAATAAAATGAGATTACAAAGAATTTGGGTTTTAATTAGGGCATAAAACCCCAACAAACTCCCACTTGCACTAATTGAAACTAATGTCTTAATTCTACTAATCCCATTTCCTTTATATGCTTATCAAATGTAGCTTCTGGTAGTGTCTTTGTAAACGGATCCGCAAGATTGTCTTCAGTTGCAATCTTCATAACCTTCACATCTCCCCTGGCCACGTATTCTCGAATAATGTGATACTTCCTTTCTATATGCTTACTCCTCTTGTGACTTCGAGGTTCTTTCGAGTTGGCTATCGCTCCTGTATTGTCGCAAAACAACACAAGCGGTTTATCCATTTTTGGAATAACACCAAGATTCGAATAAAACTTCTTTAGCCAGACTATTTCCTTAGTTGCTTCTGACGCAGCTATGTACTCAGCCTCCATGGTGGAATATGAGATTGCAGACTGCTTTACGCTTCTCCAAATCACAGCTCCACCCCCAAGAGTAAACACCATTCCAGAAGTAGACTTTCTATCATCGACATCAGTCTGAAAATCTGAATCGGTGTAGCCTACAGGGTTCAGAACACCACCCTTGTAGACTAACATATAATCCCTAGTCTGTCTCAAATACTTCAGGATATGCTTAACTGCTATCCAATGTTCTGGTCCTGGGTTTGACTGATACCTGCTCACTACTCCCACTGCATAGCAGATATCTGGTCCAGTACACAACATGGCATACATCAGACTTCCAACTGCAGATGCGTAAGGAACTTTTCTCATTGCATCTTCCACTTCAGGAGTCTGGGGAGACTGCTTCTTTGAAAGATGAATTCCATGGCGGGACGGTAGACGCCCTTTCTTAGAATTTTTCATTGAGAAACGTTCAAGCACTTTATCAATGTAAGTTGCTTGAGATAGAGCTAAAAGTTTGTTCTTTCTATCCCTGATGATCTGGATACCTAGAACATAACTTGCTTCACCCAAATCTTTCATCTGGAATTGAGTGCTCAGCCAATTTTTCACATCTGATAATTTCTTAACATTGTTTCCAATGAGTAAGATATCATCTAAATAAAGAACCAGGAATACCACTATTTGATTTGCCTTCAGTTGGTAAACACAGGGCTCATCAATATTTTGTTCAAAGCCATAGGTTTTGATTATTTCATCAAACCTAAGATTTCAGGAATGAGAAGCTTGCTTAAGTCCATAGATGGACCTATTCAACTTGCAAACTTTTCCTTCTTGTCCAGATACTTTAAATCCTTATGGCAGATCCATATAAATGACTTCGTCAAGCTTTCCATTAAGAAAAGCTGGCTTGACGTCCATTTGTCAGATCTCATAGTCGAGAGCGGCTACTATGGATAGGAGGATGCGAATGGATTTGAGAATGGCTACCGGACTAAAAGTTTCCTCATAGTCCACACCTTCTCTTTGGGTATAACCCTTTCCCACTAATCGAACTTTATAAGTCTCGATATTTCCATCTGATCTGTTATATTATTTTATAATATAATGTGATATTATATTATATTATAATATAATGTTTTAGATTAAATAAATGTGACAAAGTGTGTCACATATTGTAACATATAATAGAGAGTTACAATATTTAGATATATGAGACATATCCAAATAATGTAACATATTTGGTGTTACAAATTTGTAACTTCCAAATATTACCCTTTATTGTGTAAAATTGTTGTTACACAATATTGAGATGAATTTCATAAAGTCATATGTGATATGGCTGTTAGAGATATGATTTTAACCCCAATAATGTGTTTTGGGAGTTACAAAATCATTTGGGAGGGTTTGGAACCATTTGGAAAAATAGCACATTTTTTTAGTGCTGAAAATGGTCGGTGGCCGCGGCCTGTGGGACAGAGGCTAGTGGCCGCGGCCACTAATGTCTCTGGCTGCGGCCACAGGCCAAAAATTGACCATTTTTTCAGTTTTTTCAATCTTTGTTGAACGGCTCAAAAAACCAAAATAACTCCCAAATCTCATTTTTAATTCCATATTAATCCAATTAAACATTAGTAACAGCCATGGGGGTTGGTGGAATTTGAAATTCAAAGGGTGTCTCTAAACTCTATAAATAGGAGCCTATAGCTCACTTGTAAGACACAACATTTCTATCCATTAGAGCACTTGGCTAGAAACACCTTGAGGCTTGATAATTCCAGAAAGCTTTTCCAATATCGGAGAGAGATCCCTTAGTGCTTGAGTTAAGGGAAATAAGCTTTTGGACAAAGGTTTTAAACCTTGTTCAAGTTGGTGATCTCCAACACTCTTCACTTAGGTTGTGTAAGTGAGAGTTTTCTTTGTTTTGTTCTTACAATTTCCTCTATTGCTTTTCTTCTCATTCCTCTTATTTTATTTACTTGTAATTTTGTTTAGGAGTTGTAATCATCTTTTCTTGTGTTCCAAACACTTTTACTTTATTTGTAATCTTTTGCTTAGAGTTGTATTTTTCACTATTCCATTCTTCTTCTCTTCTTCTTCTTCTATTTTGTTTATTTGTACTTTCAGTTATAGAGTTGTAACCTTATTTAATCAATCTATATTTATTTGTAATATTATTATCAATTTCCATTGAGGCAAAACATTTTTTCAAGTTTAAGAGCGAGAAAGATCCTTGCTTTGTGTGTGGGAAAAAAGGTCACTATGCTAGAGAGTGTAGGCATAGAAAAGACCAACAAGGACCTAGGGTGAATGCAACTCAAGAGGAAAACATAGTTGCTACCCTTAGTGAGGTGAATGCGGTCCAAGGCAAGGTGAAAGGGTGGTGGTATGATACATGTAACACCGTCCATGTCACCTATGACAAATCATTGTTCAAGACCTTTGAAGAGTCAAAGGGCAACCATGAGATACAAATGGGCAATGAGGACAAATCCAAGGTACTTGGCAAAGGTACCATTGAAGTCTTTTTCACCTCCGGCAAGAAAGTTACATTAGTGAATGTACTTTATGTTCCTGAAATGAGTAGAAACTTGGTAAGTGGTGATTTGCTTGGCAAGCCCGGCATTAAAGCCATTTTTGAGTCCGGTAAACTTATACTTACCAAATCAAATGTATTTTTGGGAAAAGGGTACTCTTGTGAGGGTATGGTTAAATTGTGCACCAATGATGTAACTTTCAATGTTATCAATAAAAATGCTAATTCTGCCTATATTATTGAGTATGATTCTTTATTTTTGTGGCATCTTAGACTATCACATATATGTTTTTCTACCATGAAAAGAGTAGTAAAATGTGGTATGATTGCATGCAATATTAAAAACTATGGTAAATGTGAAACATGTGTTCAGGTGAAAATGATTAAGAAACCATTTCCTAGTGTAGAAAGATCATCTAATTTACTACATTTAATCCATAGTGATCTTTGTGAATTAAATGGTGTTTTAACTAGAGGTGGTAAAATGTATTTTCTTACTTTTATAGATTATTTTAGTAGATATACCTATGTGTTTCTTTTAAAGCATAAAGATGAAACTTTTGATGCTTTTAAATTGTATAAATTAGAAGTTGAAAATCAACTAAATAAAAAGATTAAGGTGCTAAGAAGTGATAGAGGAGGAGAGTACTTCTCTAATGAATTCAATACATTTTGTGAAGAAAATGGTATAATTCATGAGTGCACTGCACCTTATACACCACAACACAATGGTGTTGCTGAAAGGAAAAACAGGACTTATCTAGAGATGATAAATTCTATGTTGGTGTTTTCTAAGTTGGACTTCAACTTATGGGGTGAGGCGCTTTTAACCGCTTGTCACATTCTTAATCGAATACCGATGAAGAAAAATGAGATATCTCCATATGAGTTATGGAAAGGAAGAAAACCCAACATAGGGTACTTCAAAGTGTGATAGTGTCTTGCATATTGCAAGAAAAACGAACCTAATAGAACAAAGTTAGGTTCAAGAGCCATAAAGTGTGCTTTTGTTGGTTATGCCAACAATAATAAAGCTTATAGGCTATTAGACTTAGAGTCTAATATTGTGATTGAATCTAGAGAAGTTGAATTTTTTGAGAATATGTTATGTGACAACAATTCTCAAGCCTCAACATCTCTAAAGGAGAATTTGTTATATGAGAACAATTCTCAAGCTTCTACATCCAAAGTTGATTCTCAAGAGGAGAATTCTCAAAAGGATGTAAAGCAACCCTTTGAACCTAGAAGAATTCAAAGGCTTAAAAATCATAAAAGTCTAGTAGTGGATGAGATAGATTCTCAACGAATTTCATTCTACATGGTAGAAGGAAATAGAGAGGAAGTCATTAGGAAAATTTCTATTGTACTTCTCGTTGAGGATGATCCTAAGACTTATAGAGAAGCTATGCAATCGAGAGATAGTGCATTTTGGAAAGAAGCCATCAATGATGAGATGGATTCCATTCTTTCCAATAACACTTGGGAATTGGTAGACCTCCCACCGGGGTCTAAGCCAATTGGGTGTAAGTGGGTATTTAGGAGAAAATACCACACTAACGACACTATCGAAACCTTTAAAGCTAGATTAGTAGCTAAAGGGTTTAGGCAAAAATAGGGTATCGATTATTTCGATACCTATATGCCTGTTGCAAGAACAACTTCTATAAGAATTTTGTTCGCTTTAGCTTCTATACACAACTTGTATGTTCATCAAATGGATGTCAAAACGACATTCCTTAATGGTGACCTCAATGAGGAGGTCTATATGGAACAACCCGAAGGGTTTGCCCTACCAAAATATGAACATAAAGTTTGTAGACTTGTAAAATCCTTATATGGATTAAAACAAGCTCCGAAGCAATGACATCAGAAATTTGATCAAGCCATCATGTCTAATGGGTTTAGACATAACAATGGAGACACGTGTTTGTATTCCAAAACTTGTAAGGGATATGTGATCATTGTTTGCTTACATGTGGATAACATGCTTATTCTAAGTAATAGCATGAGAGGGATAGAAGAAACGAAGAGGTTTCTATCATCAACCATCAAGATGAAAGATCTTGGAGAAGTTGATACCATACTCGGTATCAAAGTAAAGAAACATAGTGGGGGTTTTACGCTAGGGCAAGCCCACTATGTTGAGAAAGTATTGAACAAATTTAACCATCTCAAGGTTAAAGATGTCAATACTCCATTCGATCATAGTGGAAAACTAGAGAAGAATGAAGGAAGAGCGGTGGCTCAATTGGAGTACACTAGTGCTATAGGGAGTCTAATGTACGCTGCCCAATGTACTAGACCTGATATAGCCTTTGCGGTAAGTAAACTTAGTAGGTTTACAAGTAATCCAAGTGTGGATCATTGGAAGAAAATTGGAAGAGTCCTAGGTTATCTCAAGAAAACCAAAGGACTAAGCCTTCACTACTCCAAATTTCCTTCGATATTAGAAGGATATACAGATGGAAGTTGGATATCCAATCTTGGGGACAACTTGTCCACAACTGGTTGGGTATTTACAGTTGGTGGAGGTGCAATTTCTTGGGGTTCCAAGAAACAAACCTGTATATCTCATTCCACTATGGAAGCAGAGTTCATAACTCTAGCTGCTACCGACAAAGAGGTCGAATGGTTAAGGGATATGTTGATAGAGATTCCCCTAATCAAAGAGAATGTATCTACTATATCGATACATTGTGATAGCCAAGTGACATTGGCTAGAGCATACAGCGGAGTGTATAATGGGAAGTCTAGACACATTAGTCTAAGACATGGATATGTAAGAGAATTGATTCAAAGAGGAGTCATCTCAATATCCTATGTGAGAACAAGTGAAAATCTGGCGGATCCTTTCACTAAGCCACTAACGAGGGATTTAGTGGCTGCATCTTCTCGAGGGATGGGACTTAAACTCCCTAAAGAGATTCACGATTGATGGTAACCTATCTTAACACTAGTTATTCAACTAGTGTTAGGTTCAATAGGTAACAACAAGTCAATCAAGTGAATATTAGTTGTACTCAAAACAAGTCCCATATGAGATATTGAGTACTTGTGTGTTACCAAGTTGAGGGTTAAAACTGAAAGGTTTTTTTAATAGAATTTAGCCTTCTAAAGACAAGTACTTTTGGTAACAAAATACTGTAAGAATTCTACCTATATGAACCTAGGGGTGGTGTCGCCTCTCATGAGAATTGCGAGTATTCTCAAGAACGTCCATGAATGGAAAGTGTACATGGCCATTAACGGTGCAAAGCGAGGCATAGAGGTCTCAAGTGAACATCGCAAAGGTGTGTGTGTTATCACCGATTTGTTATCATGAAAAGATGGTTCAATGCCTAGTGCAACCTAATTTTCGACAAATTTTTTGATAATTACACTATAGTAAAGTTCAAGTTGAAAAACACTTTGCTTTATGCACTGATGCAATGACTTCTATAAGAGAGAGTTCTTATTTAATCAAGGGGGGATATGTTATATTTCAAAATATAATGATTGATTAAATAAGTGTTACAATAGATAACTATTTAATCTAGTGGGGGAATGTTATATTGTTTTATAATATAATGTAATATTATATTATATTATAATATAATGTTTTAGATTAAATAAATGTGACAAAGTATGTCACATCTTGTAACATATAATAGAGACTTACAATATTTAGATATATGAGATTTATCCAAATAATGTAACATATTTGGTGTTACAAATTTGTAACTTCCAAATATTACCCTTTATTGTGTAAAATTGTTGTTACACAATATTGAGATGAATTTCATAAAGCCATATGTGATATGGTTGTTAGAGATATGATTTTAACCCCAATAATGTGTTTTGGGAGTTACAAAATTATTTGGGTGGGTTTGGAACCGTTTGGAAAAACAACACATTTTTAGTGCTGAAAATGGTCGGTGGCCGCGGCCTGTGGGACAGAGGCTAGTGGCCGCGGCCACAGGCCAAAAACTGACCATTTTTTCAGTTTTTTCAATCTTTGTTGAACGGCTCAAATAACTCAAATAACTCCCAAATCTCATTTTTAATTCCATATTAATCCAATTAAACATTGGTAACAACCATGGGGTTGGTGGAATTTGAAATTCAAAGGGTGTCTCTAAACTCTATAAATAGGAGCCTATAGCTCACTTGTAAGACACAACATTTCTATCAATTAGAGCACTTGGCTAGAAACACCTTGAGGCTTGATAATTCCAGAAAGCTTTTCCAATATCTGAGAGAGATCCCTTAGTGCTTGAGTTAGGGGGAAATAAGCTTTTGGACAAAGGTTTTAAACCTTATTCAAGTTGGTGATCCCCAACACTCTTCACTTAGGTTGTGTAAGTGAGAGTTTTCTTTGTTTTGTTCTTACAATTTCCTCTCTTGCTTTTCTTCTCATTCCTCTTATTTTATTTACTTGTAATTTTGTTTAGAGTTGTAATCATCTTTTCTTGTGTTCTAGACACTTTTACTTTATTTGTAATCTTTTGCTTAGAGTTGTATTTTTCACTATTCCATTCTTCTTCTCTTCTTCTTCTTCTTCTATTTTGTTTATTTATACTTTCAGTTATAGAGTTGTAACCTTATTTAATCAATCTATATTTATTTGTAATATTATTGCATAGAGTTGTAATATTATTATCAATTTCCATTGAGGCAAAACATTTTTTCCTAACACCATCAACACCTCGTTTCTTCCTGCAGATCCACTTGCACCCAATGACCCTAAAGTCACTAGGTGCTTCCACAAGATCCCAGACGGAATTTGAGTACATGGACTCCATTTCCTGTTTCATGGCTTCGAGCCATAGTTCCTTTTCAGGGCTAGCCATTTCCTGTTTGAAAGACAACGGATCATCATCACTAGTGTCACCAAAAACCATATTGGTTTCACCATCCAAACGATAGCGAACTGGGTTCCTAGAAACCTTCCCACTACGACGAGGCTCCGTGACTGTTTGCTCAGGAACAATGGTACTTTCTTCTTTTAAACCGACTTGTGTCAGTTGGGCATGAAGAGTGAGAATTGCATCATCAACTCACGTTGATGACGATGGAACATTGGTTGGAGTCAATTCTTTAACCATCTCCTCTAAATCTACTTTGTTGCGAGGTTTAAAGTTCTGGACATAGTTATTTTCCAGAAAAGTAGCATTTGTAGAAGTAAACACTTTCTTTTCTGAATGACTATACAAAAGTCCACCCCGAGTACCTTTAGGATAGCCAACAAACATGCAAACTTTAGTTCCTAGTTCTAGCTTTCCCTCCTTTTTCCTCAGGACGTGAGCGAGACACCCCCAGATTCTATAATGGCATAAACTAGGTTCACGACCATTCCAGCGTTCTAAAGGTGTTTTGGGGATTGATTTTGACGGCACAACGTTGAGAATTTCATTCGTGGTTTCAATTGCATGTCCCCAGAATGAAGTTGGTAGAGTTGAGTAACTAAGCATGCATCTAACCATTTCCAATAAAGTTCTGTTTCGGCGTTCCGCTACACCATTTTGTTGCGGAGTACCTGGGGTAGTAAGTTGTGATAAAATACAAAGTTTAGTTAAATGATCTTGGAACTGCATATCCAAATATTCTCCACCCCTATCAGATCGCAAGATCTTTAACGTTTTACCTAATTAGTTCAGAGCCATTGCTAGGAATTCCTGAAACTTTGAAAATGTTTCTGATTTCCTATGCATTAGGTAAAGACATGAGTATCTAGAGTAATCGTCAATGAAAGTGACGAAATACTCAAAACCACCCCTGGCTTGTACATTCAAAGGTCCACAAACATCTGAATGTACAAGACCAAGTGGTTCTTTGGCCCTATCACCCTTTGCAGAGAATGGACACTTGGTCAGTTTGCCTTCTAGACAAGATTCACAGACAGGTAATTCACCTAAGGTGAGTTCCCTCAAAGGTCCGTCCTTTGTAAGTCTTTGAATCCTATCATAGCCAATGTGACCTAGTCTCAAGTGCCATAAATACATCATATTATTGTTATCGGTCTTTTGACGTTTATTGGTCCTAGGTTTAGCTACTTTGAATAAATCATTATTAAGAGCGAGGGGTTCGTTAGGTCGCAGAATATAAAGCTCGTTTTCCAAACATGCAATACACAATTATGATCCATTGAAAGAAATAGATATATTAAAACTTGTGAAAGTCATAACAAATTGTTCTAATTGCAACATGGAAACTGAAATTAAATTTCTCCTAAAATCCAGAATAAAAAATACATCTTTTAAAATTAAAAATTTATTTCCGAACTTCAGACGAGCTCTTCCTCTACCTTGGACCGCAACGAACGCTCCGTTCCCAACTCTAAGCTTTAAGCCGCCTTCGTTCACTTCCTCCCATGATTCAAGAAGCTGTAAAGAGTTACAAACATGGCTAGTATATCCAGAATCAATAATCCAAACAGAGTTATCATTCTCTAAAACACATGTTTCCAAGACAAATGAACTATAATCATTACCTTTGTTTTTATGTGCTAGAAACTTGGGGCAATCTTGTTTCCAATGCCCCAACTCTTTGCAGTGAAAAATTTACCTTTACCTTTCTTGTTTTTCCCCTTAGGCGTCTGTGCACTTGGTTGTGCACTCGCCTTTGCAGGCTTGGGATTGTTGTTTTGCCCACCTTTCCTCTTGTTTCCAACTTTTGAAGATGAAGCTTGGTTAGCTTCAACCTTAGCTGGATCAGCAGTAGCAGTAGTAGTTGTCTTTTTTTCCCCTCCCTTACTAGGCCCACCCATGATACACTCAAAAGTCTGAAGCTCATTCATGAGCTGCGTCAGACCATAGTTGAGTTTATTCAACACATAGTTGGTGGTGAATGGAAGGAAAGCTGGAGAAAGACTGTTGAGAATTAAACCAACTTGAGTTTCCTCATCTATTATGGCTCCGTCCAGTTCAGCTTCCTGAAAGTAGTTTGTCATCTTGATCAGGTGATCATGAACATGTTGAGAATGTGCCATTCGAGCATTGACATATTTCTTGGTGGCCTCAAAATGAGTCTGCGCTGACTTGGCACCAAACATGTCTTGGAGCTGATCCATGTTTTCTTAGGCTGTCTCGACATTCTCCATCTTTGTCTTGAGAGTTTCGACCATACTAGTCAACATGTAGTACCGCGCCTTGTTGTTAGCCGCCTGTCAACGCTCATACTTGTCCCTCATAGACTTGGTAGCTCCTTCAGCTGGAACTTCCGGGGATTCCTCAGTCATGACGAACTTGGAGTTGTCACCTATCAACACAATGTTGATGTTTTGCTTCCTTTAAAGGAAGTTTTCTCCAATGAGTTTCTCCATCGAAAGTTGAGAAAGGATGGGAGTAGACACAACCATAACTCAAAACTACAAATTACCAATAAAATAGAAATCAATCACATTTTCTCCATAAAACTTCTATTCACACAAATTTCAAGAAATAGCACAACATATACCAAAAATATGTAAGATACGAGAAAAAAATACCAAAAATAATCATATCTCTATTTCTTTACGTTTTTAACTAATCTATGATATCCTTGTCCCGGTTGGCGAGAGTAAAAAATACCATCAGTTAAATAGAGTTGTAAACTCATTTAATAATGGACACCACTATTAACAACCTACTATTCGATCAAAATAAGAAAACAAAATCTCTTATTTTATGAGCTAGACCCACGGTTTCAATAATCATAAATTTAGTCCTAGTAGTCACCGTAGGGGTGAGTCTAGTAGAATTTGACCTATAATTATCTATCTTTCGAAATCTAACCTTGTCAAAATAACTAATGAACACCTTCCGTAGGGGGACGAATCAAAGCGCCTCGAGGCCCCATTAAGCTATTGACTATGTTAAACCAACGGTGGACATCGAATAAAATTATTAAAATAAGCTCATTATAAAATTAAAAATAATATTTTTATTATTTATTTTTAGAAAATTAATGACTATGGTTTTCCCAAAAAAAATTAAACAGATTAAATTTTTTAAAACCAAAGTCCTATAATTTCTTATTAATTCTAAAGTGTCACATTGAAACAAATTCAATTAAGTTAGAATTAATTTGTTGCTAATCAATATTTAGGTTTAACTAATATAATGAACCTATACAATTAAGTCCAACTCAGGTAAATGAGCCTTAACAATTGGGCTTGTATGGAGGAGGGTTGAGCCCAGTATGTCGTTCCCACTACAAAGGCCCCCTATCTTCCATACAAGGTCCAAAAGACAGGAATTTAAACATCCGTTTTATTAATTGTTATTAATTGATTAGGCCCACTATAGTCATGCAAAGCAAATGAGCCTTCACAAGTGGAATCACCCACAAGAGAGGAATTTAAACTTTACATTTTCTAATGGGCCCAAATAAAACCTATCATTTGATGAATATTTTATTTGACAAAATACCATATATCTTACAAACATATGGGCCACTATATGCATCTAAACCCAATTGCAAAAATACCACATATAGTGTAAACAGACATGTTATAATTGGATGGGCCTAATCATGTTACTATATGAGCAATTTTATGAATTTATGCAAAAATACCATAATTTATTTCATTTGCAAAAATACCACAATTAATTTTCTAGAATTTATCAAGAAAAATTCAAATTAATTAAAAATAAGTCAATTTAAATGAAATTTATCAACAATTAACAATAATTAATTTAAATTTCATTTATCAACAATTAACTTGGTTTTAGGTTAATTTGAAAAAAAAAATATTAATTTAATTTAAATATTTATCAACAATTAACCAAAGTTAATTTAAATCTCATTTATTAAAAAATATTTTATTAATTGGCTGAAAACAATGATATTTTTCAAAATTTAACCAATTTTAAAATTTTAAATCAATAGCTAAACTATTTTCCAAAAATATCTTGTGTTGTTACAACTATTAGCTAATATTTTAACCATTTAAAAAAAATAAAATATAAATAGTTATAACACTCTAAAATATCTCAAAATAGTTAAACAAATTCAAATATCCATAAAAATATCTAACTAACAATATTCAAATTTCAAATAATTTAAATATTAAAAACTATAGAATAAAAAGATATTTATATTTTCAAATAAAGATTTAATAAAAATATCAAGAATTTAATTGAAAATATCTTAAATATCTGATATCATAATTATAATATTTTAATATGTTAAAATATTTAAAATTAAGTTGTTAGTCTATTTTTTAAATTTGAATGTTTGTAGAAAATATCTAATTATTTAAATCTCAACTAACAAAAATATGTTATTAAAAAAAAATTAAATACAAAACAAATATGATATTTTTGGCTTTGATTATAAATAATAATATTTTACAATTCTTAATTTTCTTTAAAAAAAATAATAAAAAAAATAAATTGATGAACAGTACCCGTCCGTATGGGTACTGTTCACTGGCTGGGCTACTGGTGGGGCGCGCGCATGGGAGCTAGTGCAAAAAATATTTTTTTGATTTTTTTTTGACCAATTTTTCAAACCAAAATCATTTTCTAATTAATTTTTAACATGTTTTACACAAAATAAAGAACATATAAAAATTAATAGCATATAAAACACAACAAAATAACCGAAAAATTGCTAAAATTCACATAAAATCAATATGTTCATGAAAACATGAAAACCATCCAATTATTCAAACATATCAAATAATCCAATTTTAAACATGTTCATGCATGAAAATAAAGATTACCAAAGGCTCTGATACCAATTGTTGGATTAGCTTATACATGATCTTTATTTATTTTCATGTATACATAATTGTTGACTGTGTTTTTAGCCAACGACGTGAGAACGTCAAATACGATAAACCTTCAAGATAATTTAAACAACATAGACAGTTTAATCAAGAAAAGTAAATAACACACAAGATTTTATAGTGGTTCAGCCCCGTTCAGTCGGTAATAGCCTAATCCACTTAGAGATTTTATTACTTTATCTACACTCAAGATCAGATGAACCGGTGTCAACTGAGTTTCTTCAGTGTAAATTTTCAGGAATACAAAAAGGGTTTCTCTCAAGGGAAACACACTTTCTCTCTCTAGAAACTCAGACCAATTTTCAAATTGCCAAAAGTCCCAAAAAAAGGAGAGAGCCATTTTCTGATCCCATAAGCCATATATTTATAGGCTTAGGATCATACATTTGATATCCCCTAGAATCGGGATATTTTATTATATTTATTACATTTAAATTACAAAAAATATTCAAAAGGTAACAAAACCCCCAATTTGTGGGAAGAATGAGAGATTCCCGCATGTGCCCAGACCGGTTCTTGTTGAAGCCGTTTCTGGGAATCTTGACTTCGTCCTCCTCTATCTGGTCGACCCATATCTCCTATTGACCACTCATGCAAGTGCTGGTCGGACACATGCATGCTGGACACATGCATTTGTTGGTCGGATATGTGCATGGTGGTAGGACATGCACTCCTCTCGTCTAACATGGCACTCTCCTCTAGCATGCCATGTCTCTCCTCTAACATGGCACTCTCCTCTAGCATGCAATTTCTCTCTTTGGACAACCATGCACTTGCTGGACATATGCATAAGGACTAGACCTTTTGGACTCTCCTCGGACCAAATTCTTGGGGTCACCTCGGACCACACCCTTGGGGTCTCCTCGGACCACACCCTTGGGGTCTCCTCGGACCACACCCTTGGGGTCTCCTTGGACCAAATTCTTGGGGTCTCCTCGGACCACACCCTTGGGGTCTCCTCGGACCAAGGTCCGACCACACCTCTTGGCTCTCCTCGGACCAAGGTCCGATCACACCTTGGGCTTTCTTCGGACCAAAATCCGACCGAGCACACCCTAGCCCAAGTACTCTCCTCGGGTGCACTTGTGCACTTGCTTGGACATGACACCTCTCAAGCAGTCAAAACTCTTCATCAGTCTACCGGGTCACTTTATCACAACTATGAGGAGTCAATGTATTTATTGACTATTAATGTGTCTTTTATTGCCACTTGTCACCCCTATTGCCACGTCATCGATCTCCAATTTTTGGGGATAACAATAATATTAAACAAATTAATTCGAGATAGCCTAAAACATGTTTCTAAAATTGAATTCAAAGAGAAACAAAGAATAGAATACTTACAGTATACGCAACGAAATTAAAGAGTCATTCCTTCAGTTTCTCTAACTCTTGTATCCTCTCTTTCATAGAGTATTATCAAGAAACTGAACCGATCTTCTATTTTCTTCACAATCTTCCAATGTATCCTTATAACCACCTAGACTAGTGTGGGCAATTCTCAACACATGAGATAGATATAGAGAGAAGAAGAGAAAATAACGAAGAGGCTTAGAAAAGGACTTGTGTTTAGAGATAATCTAAAACTATCAGAAAATTTGACTTGTGACTTATGTTTTGACTTCTCTCTAAGCACTCATTTTATAGACTCAATTAGGCCATTTAATTTAATTAAAAAATCAATAAAATAATAGTCATTTTGAAGTCCTAGGTCGAAATTATCATGGGCTATAGGCCCGTGAAATTTCCCATTTGATTATAAACCCATTGGACTTAAAATCAATGCCTGTATTATATTCTATTGATTTAATTAATTAAATAATTATTTAAATCCTTTATCAAATTAATTATTTATAATTTGAACCTTGATTTAAATTTATTTATTAATTTAGATACCAATTTAACTTAATTAATAAATCTGCCATAATTTCTCTTTTCTTCTCACACAACTCTGTGAAACTATCCAAAATTGACCTGGTCAACTTTGATAATTCTAATTGATGATTAAATCAATTTATTGAGACTATCTAGATGATTTTATCCAAGGTACAATGGGGACCATGGGCCTATGAAATCAAGCTCCAATAAGTTATCATAAATCTAACAAATAAATTTACTAACTTATTAATTCCTCGTGACCCCACTATAGATTCGGAATTGTACTCTTGAATTCATAGAACGCTCTATAACAAATATAGATACGCTATTAATTATCTACTCTGCTAATGTTCTGGAAAGAACATAACACTGTAATGTGTAAGTAGATCATATCGTAGATTGGCAAGTCAGTGTAAATCCTGTGCACTGACTAATCTTAGGACTAACTTATTTTGAACATATAATCATATTTATATTCCACTGTGATTACGTCACTATAAATAAGATTAGCTATATGCTAGGGATTTAATAGAATTTTATATTAAATAAATAATCATGAAAATAAAACATGTGAGCAAAGTGATTAACCAAGTCAAAAAATGATTTGTATTCTTTTATTGATAATAAAATGAGATTACACATAATTTGGGTTTTAATTAGGGCATAAAACCCCAACATTGTCTGCGGGATTTCTTTATCAAGAGGTGATCCTTCCAGCGTAGATGACACTGTAGTGAATCCATACATGTTGGGAATTGTGCCCTGAAAGCATATGTAGTAGACATTGTTTTATGAAATAAATAAATGAATTGAATTTGTTATGCATATATTTTATGGCCTATATTATTCTGTGATAATATTATGTAAATATCAGAAAAGTTCCTAAGTTCATATATGTGATCTCAAACACGTATTGGTACAGGAGGATTGTGTTTGAGATAAATGAACTTGAATAGTTCACAGTAATTTAAAGTTATGGAATCTTTAGATTAATTACTGCAAGTACGGTCCACTAGTATTATGAATACATGTGATCTAGATCCGGATCACTAGTGTGGTAGGACACTTTAGTGGATGTGCTTTATATATTAGAGAATATATAGAACTGGACCAGATATGTTTATTTATACTTCATTAAATACCGTTTCGAAGTATTAATTAAATATATCAACTGATGATCATATACGAATAGATCTTAATCCTGAAGTTACTATGAACTCATGTTTATGTTATATGAGTTCTTTGATTCACTCGTTAGGGTCTGTCAGAATGATCATGCTAGAAACTTTTGTTTTGGGAACTCATTAATGTAGATGGCTGGGGACATAGTATACAAATATGGAATCTATGCCTTCTCGGAAGAGATTGAATGATGGTTTTCTTAAGGGTTGACTTTTGGGACTGAAAGGTTATTGAGCTCAAATTCATAATTTAGTTATGAATTATCCTTCACTAGTAAAGTCAATGGTACTTAAGGAAACAAAGATAATTAAAAGGGTAAAACGATAATTTTATTCCCGATTAATTATGAACCATTATTAGTGGGTCAATTTATGCAATGATTATATCAATGGATGCTTTATAATTATAAAGTACTCAGTAAATGAAATGTTTATAATTACAAGAGTGCAGTTTCATATTTATAGTGGAATAATCATGAGATTAATAAATTAAGATTATTTATTCAAAGAGTTTAATTAATAATCTCAAATTTATTGGAGCATGGAATTATAGGTCTATAGGTCCCCATAGCAGCTCTATCAACACTATTCGAGGTAAGAGTTGATATGAAGGGAAAAATAGTTTAAAGACAAATTTAAGAAGAAATTTTTTATTCACGCCAAATATGCAATTATATGATAATAGTGATTAATTAATTAATTAATTACAAATTAGTTGTAGTTAACAAAATTAATTAATATTTAATTATTGTATAATTTTTGAAATTATATTAAATAAAAATTGGAAAAACCAACATCCCTAAAAATAGGGATGCTACACGTGCACACACAGTCCATGGACTGTGTGTGGAGTGTGCTGCTATTTTCAGGGATATAATTTTTCATTTTTATTTACTTAATTAATGGATAATTAAAAATTTTAGTTTTTGGATATTTTCATTAATAAAATAATTAATTAATTAAAAGGTAAATTGTAAGTTGGTTACAGATTTATTTTTTAAATTTGATTATTTTCTTTTAGGTATGACTAATCAGAAAATATACAAATAACCAATCTCAGAAAAATATACAAATAAAAAGATTCGCTTTGTGAAAAATAGAACGATAGTTTTCTCTCCCTGAAAAATAAAGAACCAATTCTCAGGCCTATTATCTTGATCTCATGTGTTGAGTACATCAAGTAGAATAAAAAATAAACTATCCTTCATTCTCTAAGTACCCACACACTTCTTGAGGTATAGAGAACGCTTTGGAAGATCATGGTGTAAGTACCTGGGAGCAGCTTGGATAGGAAGATCGTTCTAAATAGGAAAAGATAGCAAGGACACTTGATAGGCTTCAAGAGGTATGATTTCTATTCTTAAGTTGCTTATGATTAATGTATGTATATTAATGGATCCGCATATTTAATGGTAGTTTAAATATGTTACAAAATTTTTGGTGTACACTGGGCCAACCCCACCACCTTTCCGCTGCGTATTAGGAAACTCGTTCCTAACAATTGGTATTAGAACGGTCATTAATCTCTGCATACATTAAAAATTGTGTGGGCATAATATGCATTCTCTGCATACATTAATTACTGTGTGGGCATAATATGCATTCTTATGCTATTGTAATATATGTGAATGGATGGATGTATGTATGATTATTGTTTATTCTTAAGGGTCGTTAGTTATATGTGTTTTGGGTTTAGGAAAAGTTGTTAAAATTCTAGGTGAAAAATGTAAGCCATTTTGGGGCATAGGAATTTTTGTAATTTTAATTTTCTGGGTTAAAATTATTTGAAAAATTCTGTAAGGCCCGAGCCCCGAAGCCTGAGCCTCACCCAGCCGCATGCGTGCCCAGCCCCTGCGTGCTTCCTGCCCAGGCGCCCCTGCCCCTCGCCCAGCAGCCTGCCCAGCGCGCGCCCCTGCGTCTCACCCAGCCGCATACCTGCGCGTCCCTGCGCCAGCTGCTGCCGCACCTAGCCGCGCGCCCCTGTGTGCCGCACCCAACCGCGCGCCCCATGCCATCTGCGGGCCCAACACCTGCAACGCACCCCGCGCCTGCGCCTGTCGCATGCGCACCGTGCGCCCCAGCCAGCTGCTGTCGTGCCCCATGCCGAGCTACCATATGCAGCCGCCCCTAGGGTTTCTAAATCCTAGGGCTTGCATATAAAATTATCCATTTAAATTATGGGCTTAATTATTTTTAGCCCATAATTTAAAATTGTTTTATTTTGAATTAATTGTATGAGCCCAAATTCAAAACTGGGCCTAATAACTTATCGGGCATTAAAGCCCAAGTTAATTATTCTTAAATTTTGTTTAAGATAATTAAAATTATTTTAATTCAAAATTAAATGGATAAGTGGCTTAATGGATCAAGACTACTGGTGAAGGCCCAAAGTTTAAGATAGAGATCTCTTTAGGTCTTATTTAGTTTCTTACATTTTTTGTGTATATTTTTGCAAGTGTTGTAATTTTTCTAGATATACCCAAGACACCCGGCCCGCATTTATTTATTTAGTCAGTATATATTTATTTAAATGTTTGAATGTGATTAAATTGTTTTTATCATGCATTTTTTTGACATGGCATACATATAACCCACATAGTATTTAAAATTGTGCATGCATCTCATATGAGTATAAACATGCCTTAGGATTGTCCTATGTGATTATATGCTGGACCATATAATAATAAATCGAGTTTTTAACTAGTTCAAGAGCAGAAATAGATTTTAAAAGTTGTTTAATTTCTAGTATTTAATAAAATTGTTTTATTAAATTATAAATGATATTCTTAGTAATTATAGCAAAATAAAATTTAATTAATTAGGGCATAGTTCTATAATTTTATTTTTGCTTAATTTAATTAGTAATTATTAGAATATCATTTGGTAAAAATAGATCACTTTATTTTTACAATCAACTAAAAACCATAGGATGTTTTGAGAAAACACATATTCTAAAATAGTGAATGGGAGAGGGAGTTATGACAATAAGTCCCATGGTCTCCATTATTAGTTAGCACCGAGGTAGCATGGAGAGGGCCTCGTGGCACCATTGCTTGTGTCCCCCTAAGGAAGGCTTCCGACTGTGTTATTCTCAAGGCAAACTTCTTTTTTAAAGAATAGGATTTAATGATGTATTTCAAGTTTGACTGACCCTAAGGCACACTCTTGAGTTAAGTCATTGATCTAAAATAATGGGTTACACTCACAAGGTACATTAGGCTTTCGAGTGGACTAGTTTATTCTTGACCAAACAAGCGGCTGTTTATAAGTCAAAAGAGAAATATTGATTTAAGTTTTCACTTATAAATTTGAGAACTTGTCTCAAAATTAATTTGGAATTAGTCTGACCTACCCTAAGGCTGGTCCATTAATGTTCAAATTAATTAATCGTGGAATTAGTAATTATTTTTTATGTGTTCTTTAATTGTTGCATTCATGAATCACATTTACTATTCCGAAAATAACTGATATTAAATATATGCATATATTTATTTTGTTTATTTATTTATTTTCAGCAATTTTGTCTAGCTCAAATCTTATATTTTCTTTACTTGCTAATGAAAAGTTGACTGGTGAAAACTACATAAAATGGAAATAAAACTTGAACATTGTATTAATATGTGAGAAGCCTAAAAAGTCATCCAAAAGAAAAGAGAACAAGAACACTAAAATCTCCAAAAAGAAGACCCCAAAAAGGGACTTGCTTTCACCTTGGAGAAGATGGTCACTGGAAGAGAAACTCTCCAAAGTATCTCGCTGACCACAAAGAGAAAAAGAAAGGTAAATTTGATTTACTTGTGCTAGAAGCTTGTTTAGTGGAAGACAATTCCTCATCCTTGATAGTAGATTCAGGAGCCACTAACCATGTTTGCTTTTCTCATCCGATTCTTAGTTCAACGAGGAAGCTTGCTAATGGAGAGGTGACTATGAGGGTAGGCAGTTGTCAGATTGCCTCTGCAGTAGCAGTTGGAACAACCCGTTTGGAATTTGAGAAGAATAAATTTCTTGTTTTAGAGAATGTTTATTATAATCCTGGATTTTCTAGAAACTTAATTTCTGTTTCAATGTTGCATGAACAAAATTTTAAAATCTCTTTTAATGATAGTTCGATTGTTATTTTAAGATATGGTTTGAAGATATGTTATGCAAAATCTATCGATGGGCTTTATAAATTGCAAGCTAAAGAGAAATCTATTAATAATTCTGAATTATTTAAAACAGCTAATCCTAGATCTATTAAACGACAAAAGACTGATTCCGATAGTGAAACATATCTGTGGCATTTGAGATTGGGTCATATTGATATAGACAGAATAAATAGGCTTGTAAAGATGGTCCTTTAAGAGAACTATCTATTGGATCTCTCCCTGTTTGTGAATCTTGTCTAGAAGGCAAAATGACCAAGAGACCTTTCTCTGCTAAAGGATCAAGAGCCACAGAACCACTTCAGCTAGTACATACGGATGTTTGTAGTCCACTTAATGTACAAGCAAGAGGAGGTTCTGAATACCTTGTCACTTTTATTGACGATTATTCAAGATATGATTACCAATACTTAATGCAAAGCGTTTACCGAGATTTTTGGAAACTATATTAATAAAGATTAAGAGAGATTAATGATATGGGATTTAGAAGATATAAACGAGATTTTTATGTGGTTGGGGCGTTAACAAGACTTAGTCCACGAGACAGTTGTATGAGAGCTTGGAAAGTCTATAACAATGGAGTTTTTCTCTATATTTCGACAGAGTAATAGTATACCAGTCAAAAGTTGATCTCCTCTCCAGTGCTCTGTCACCTGTATTTATAGGCTCACAGAAGCACTGGGCTTGGGCCGGGCTGACCCGGGCCCAACAAGGATATAAATACCCCTGGCTTCTCTATCGGAAGCCCAATACAAAGGATAAAAATATAAAAGACAGAATGATTAGAGCCCACTGGGGCAGCCCAAGGCCTATCTATCACCCGAAAAAATGGGGCTTTTGGTCTGGGCATTCTGAGTTACGAGGCAGATTCAGGGGACAAGATCAGTCAGTGTAGTGGCGGCACAGGTCTGAACCGGCAGTGTGCAATCCCGAGGTGGCCTTTTCCGCAGGTGAAAAGTGGGGACAACTCTCACGCGTCATAGGGCGGCATCAGGGTCTCGGATGCTTTATCCTGCCAACCCTGAGGACTTGACCCGGGTTCATTTACCTCTGTCCCTCTTCGTTTACTAGTAGGCCCGGATCATCTACATAGAGCCCGGACCGTTTACCAGGCTTCGGGACCGTTTGCATACATCTCGACCATAACCCCCAAACTGCCGTACGTCTCCCGGATGATCGTCCCGGATCATTCTTCGTGGACACCGTCCGGGACTAGACCAACACTTGGGCTGTCGACGTCGGCCACTTCTTGCCAAACGGGTCTGGGCTAGGCTCAACCCCAATGGCCCAGTTAGTGGGCCTAGACCACCGTCCCGGGCCCAAGGAAGGAAATGGGGATAACATTTACCCCCAAGCCTTCACCTGGGTCTGTGAGGAGGAGGCTTGCCTTGCTCCCGGACACTCCACTGTCATCTTCCCAGTTCCTGCTTAGAATCGTGGGCCCATGACAAGGGGCAGTGCGCGGTTGGCGCACGTGGAGCCCGGACCATTTTCCAATGTCCGGGTCCGCTTACTGAAGTCCCGTTTCGTGACGAGGGACACATGTGTCGCCCAGTGACTGCTACAACGATGGCACTTAACCTCGAAAGGTCACCTAACCACCTCAAGGGTCGCTAGGCCTAGGCTAGTGCATCAGCACGAATTCTGAAGCGTCCCATCCGCATGGGGTCCTTCATTAATGCTTCTGCGCTGAGGTGGAATGTAGGATGGGGTGACCTTTGACATTCCCCCCTCCTGGGACGTTGGATTGAAATGGAAAGGATCCAGCACTCGAGTGCTCATTAATGCCCCTGCACGATCTTGGACTGTCTGATGGGAGATTTCCTATTCGCTGGATCAGAGACTAGGATTTGGGGTCTCTATAAATATTCCTTAGACATTCATTTGAAACTATTACACTATCGAGCCATTCTAAGAACTGAGGATCTGTTTATGTCCGACCACGCCGACGACATCTTCCACCACCTGCTTACTCTGCGCCGTCGCCTTTTTCCAACAGTTCCAGCACCTGCACCTCTCCCTGAGCGCACGTTCTCGGCCTGCCCTGTCGACGAACTGTTGAACCGCCTTTGCCAGTTCAAGAACGAGATTCTCCCGTCCTTATCGCCGAACAACCACCTTCTTTGACGGCCAGCCATTCACAGTAAGTCCTCCTGTCCTCTGCCTAAATAGATACATGAACGTAGGCTCTGTCCTTTTGCTCATATGTTTAGGCTGCTAGAACTTGTTTACGCTTAGGACTAGTGCTAGGAAGGCTGCCTGGTCCGGGTCACTCCGGGTCCGGATGCTTCCCGGACAGGCGGTGGAACCTACTTAGTAGCCCATTTTTCGTTCTCGATCTGGGTCTCGTGGTTCTCTGGTGAACCCGGACCTGATCCGGAGGGGACTCCAAGCAGTCCGTAGGAGGCCCCCCGTACCTTAACCGACGTTCTTGGGTTTCTGTATTGACTGCTTGGTTTGTCTTATCTTTGCTCCCAGATCATCAGCCATGACGTCGGGTGTCACCCTTCACTCGGAGGAAGAAGTCAACAGGGCCCCCGTCCTCTTCCTCGGGTCCCGGACTCCCAAAGGCCACAGATGGGAGATGGACACGGTACCGAATCTGTTCCAGAACTACCGGATGATGCACGTCCTAGAGAGACGCCTGGGCATAGAGTCCACTGCCGGACTCTTCCACAACCACCTGGCCAGGATAGAGGAGCGAGCACACACTTCCGTGAACGGGTTCGGGGCCTAGAGCGTTGGCCACATCAGTGTGGGAGCCACACTCTCGCTTCACGACTACTTCGTGCGGTTCCTAACATACGTGGGGATCGCACCCTTCCCGCTTCTGCCCCAAGCCTACCGATTGCTTGCAGGATGGCATGTCTTTTGCGTTGCGAAGGAGATTGCGGAGCCGACCCCCGCAGAAATCTTGTACTTCTACAAGATGGAACCACAGGTCAATGCCAAGGACAAGACCTTGGACGACTTCTACAGGCTGAAGCCGCGGGGCAACTACGCCGCTCCTACAAGCACTTGGAAGCATCCCTCGGACGTCCGACATTACTGGTTCATGACGTCCGGGTTCCTCGTGGAGAAGAACCCCACGTTGCTGCTGGACTTCCAGTGAGTGGGTAAGTGCTTCCCCGACCCTTACTTGGCTGGTTTCTCGTTTTCTTTTCCTTTTTTATTTTTCACCGTATTACTTCAGGTGGCAGGACCTTTTGGCCAGACTCCTCTCACCCAGTTCATCTTGGACCGGAAGAGGTTTTACTCCGGGCTGAGCGCAGAAGACCTGGACGTAGGAGGCTACATCAATACCGACAACCTCCGACTTGTCAGACTGCTCACGGCCCACCAGACTATCAACGTCCCGAGCCTTCGGGGAATATAGTGCGAGAAGAATTCCACCATACGGGAGCAACTGGCCCTGGAGAACATCGGGGAAGTGGAGGTTGCGGCATGCATGGATGCGGCCAAGCGGAAGAGGGACTTGGCCCAGTCGAAGGCGACCGCTTCTGAGGAGTTGGAAGCCCTTTTCGAGGAGGCACTGCCGAACACGGGTACCCCCGGGGCTAGCGTATCAGGGCGAGGTAACTTACCTTTGATCTTAACTTATGCTCCCCTAGTTGGGGACTTAGCTAGGGATAGGCTAGCACTTCGAGGCCCCGCGTTCGGGGCTGACAGGGAGACGAGACCTTCGTCTCCCGTCCCTGTAGGCTCGGAAGTTCTCATGTTTTTGTCCGGGTTCCTTCAGTACGAGAATTTCCTGAACCTGGACGACATGGGGGATCGAGTCTATGTTTTCGCGTTAGATGAGTTGAGTCACGCCCGGGGCTTAGATAAGGGTTCGTCCCTGGTCACTCTTAGTTTTGACTTCTATTTTCCTATTAATCGTACTAACTCTTTTTCATTTGTGTTTGTTGCAGGAGACTCCGACATGTCTGATCTCGTGGACGAGATGAGGAAGCTTCTCGAAGTCCGGGCTGCAAGTGCGGCCAGGGTCGCGGCAAAAAAGGCTGCCAAGAAAACACCTAAGGTGCCAGGCCCAGACCCCTCCCACAACAAGGAGATGTCAGGGGCAGATCCTCGACCAGGCGAGGTCCTAATTATCGCGGTCCCTGTTAAAGCCGTAGACCCGGCCGCCATCCCCAGCCTCACCCAACCCCCAATAATCGATCTGGAGCCGGAACCTGCGGTAAGCCAGAGTTCCTAGAAGAGGGCCTTGGACTTGGGCGCGGTGGAGGCCAAAATCGGGAACAAGAGGCCCCGGATGAGGCGGGCTGGCTCGGCCGGAGAGTCATACGGGAAAAGCCGCCTCGCCGTGAAGGAGATTCTGGCCACATAGGCCCTCCCCATACATCCGGCCCTACCCGAGGAGGGGGAAGCCGTCTTGCGGGACGAGCAGTCCAGGCTCATTTCTCGGACCTGGGAGAGTGGCCGGGAAAGGAGGGATGAGACGTACAAGGCCCTGACGATTCGTCGTCAGGTTGAGTTCGCTGAGTGCCCAGCGGCCTTCAGCATCCCCTAGCCGATCATGGATCGGCCAGTCGCCGAGACGGGCTTTCGCCCTAAGCTAGGGCAGAACATGGCCCCTTTCACGGCGGACTTGCTGGACCAGGTGCGGAACACCATGTCCAACCTCCAACTCAAACGGTATGCCACCATCGCCAACCCGGACATGCTGTTCATCTCCCAAGCCCTCCGCCATCAGGCCACTGCTGTAAGTTTGCTTCGTGTTTTTTCTTCCCTCTTTTTATTTGTTTATAAGGATTCTTCTCACTTTGCTTTGTTCCAGGACGCTCTGCTGTCCCATCGGAATGCTGACTTGGTGGCTGAGGCGGCCATGAAGATGGAGACGCTCCAGCTGGAGCTGGAGGCGGCCGTGAATCAAAGGGAGGCCGCCAAGGAGGCCCTGGCCAGGGAGACAACCCAGGCTCGGGAGTCCTTGAATAAAGAGGTTGCTCAGGCCGACGCAGACCACACAGAGTTTTACCTGAACAAGGCTAAGCTTGAAGAGGCCATGTCCCGGAAAGAAACCGAGGCTAATGAGAAGGTAGCCCTTCTGGAGGCGGAGCTTCTCAAAGCAAAGGCCGCAGAAGAGGCGGCTGCGACTCAGTCAATCTGGGACAGGGAGAAGGTCCAAAGCTTGGAGGCCCGTGTCCGTGAGATGGACGGCTCTCTTCGCGAGGAGATGGCAGCGCATGACGAGACCCGCCACGGAAAGGAGCGGGCAGACGAAATGTTGCGCGTCACCTTTGAGGAGGCCATCTACATGGCTTGGCGCAAAGACAAAAGCATGAACCTCCTGATCTTTCCCGACCCAGATTCGAAGAGGGCCGAATTTGAGGCCAAGGAGAAGGAAGATGCAGAGCTTCTGGAGGATGAAGCCTAGACCCGGATCCCCACCTTGCCCCTTTTATTTTTATTATTTTTGTAACTTTTATGGACGTGTACGCGTCCTAGACAATTGGTATTGCCTCCTCCAGTTTATGTTATTTCTGTTATCCCTTAATTAGAAATTTTTTTATCACCGTGTATGACTAATTCTGAGAGTTTGGTCCCGGTTCCAACGGCCTGGACTAGACTATTCCTGACTTTAGCTTGTCAAATTATCTTAATCCTACCTGTCCAATCTTCAACTTCGAAAACCTGATGGCCTGGGCCAACGAGGATCGAATAGTTTACTGCAAAACCTAGTTCCCTTACTCTACCAGTCGCGGGCCACGGCCTTGCCTTGGGGCATACCGGATGCATTATACCCCCGGACATCGTTCGTCCGGGGTGGGACCAGCATGAGGCATAGTCTTTTTTATTTATACCCCCCGAAATCGTTCGTCCGGGGCGGGACCAACCTGAGGCTTGGTCCTTTTTATTTATACCCCCGGACATCGTTCGTCCGGGGCGGGACCAGCCTGAGGCTTGGTCCTTTCTATTTATACCCTCGGACATCGTTCGTCTAGGGCAGGACCAGCATGAGGCTGGGTCCTTTTTATTTATACCCCCGGACATCGTTCGGAAACTATATTAATAAAGATTAAGCGAGATTAATGATATGGGATTTAGAAGATATAAACAAGATTTTTACGTGGTTGGGGCATTAACGAGCCTTAGTCCACGAGACAGTTGTATTAGAGCTTGGAAAGTCTATAACAATGGAGTTTTTCTCTATGTTTTGACAGAGTAACAGTATACCAGTCAAAAGTCAATCTCCTCTCCAGTGCTCTGTCACTTGTATTTATAGGCTCACAAGAGCACTGGGCTTGGGCCGGGTTGACCCAGGCCCAACAAGGATATAAATACCCCTGGCTTCTATATCGAAAGCCCAAGACAAAGGATAAAAATATAAAAGACAGAATGATTAGAGCCCACTAGGGCAGCCCAAGGCCTATCTATCACCTGAAAAAATGGGGCTTTTGGTCTGGGCATTCCGAGTTACGAGGCAGATTCAGGGGACAAGATCAGTCAGTGTAGTGGTGGCATAGGTCTGAACCAGCGGCGTGCAATCCTGAGTGGGCCTTTTCCACAGGTGAAAAGTGGGGACAACTCTCACGCGTCATAGGGCGGCGTCAGGGTCTCGGATGCTTTATCTTGCTAACCCTGAGGACTTGACCCGGGTTCGTTTGCCTCTGTCCCTCTTCATTTACCGTAGGCCCGGATCATCTACATAGAGCCTGGACCGTTTACCAGGCTCCGAGACCGTTTGCATACATCTCGACCATAACCCCCAAACTGCCGTACGTCTCCCGGATGATCGCCCTGGATCATCCTTCCTGGACACCGTCCGGGTCTAGATCCACACTTAGGCCGTCGACGTCGATCACTTCCTGCCAAACGGGTCTGGGCTGGGCCCAACCCCAATGGCCCAGTTAGTGGGCCTAGACCACCGTCCCGGGCCCAAGGCAGGAAATAGGGATAAAATTTACCCCCAAGCCTTCACCTGGGTCTGCGAGGTGGAGGCTTGCCTTGCTCCCGGACACTCCACGGTCATCTTCCCAGTTCCTGCTTAGAATCGTGGGTCTGTTACAATGGGCAGTGCGCGCTGGGCGCATGCGGAGCCTGTACCATTTACCAATGTCTGGGTCCGCTTACTAAAGTCCCGTTTTGTGACGAGGGACACACTTGTTGCCCAGCGACTGCTGCAACGATGGCACTTGACCTCGAAAGGTCACATAACCACCTCAAGGGTCGCTAGGCCTAGGCTAGTGTGTCAGCACGGATTCTGAATCGTCCCATTCACATGGGGGTCCTTCATTAATGCTTCTGCGCTAAGGTGGACCATAGGATGGGGTGACCTTTGACGTTCCCCCCTCCTGGGACGTTGGATTGAAATGGAAAGGATCCAGCACTCGAGTGCTCATTAATGCCCTTGCACGATCTTGGACAGTCTGATGGGAGATTTCCTATCCGCTGGATCAGAGACTAGAACTTGTTTACGCTTAGGACAAGTGCTATGAAGACTACCTAGTCCGGGTCGCTCCGGGTCCGGATGCATCCCGGACAGGTGGTGGAACCTACTTGGTAGCCCATTTTTTGTTCCCGATCTGGGTCTCGTGGTTCTCTGGTGAACCTGGACCTGATCCGGAGGGGTCTCCAAGCAGTCCGTAGGAGGCCCTCCGTACCTTAACCGACTTTCTTGGGTTTTGGTATTGACTGCTTGGTTTGTCTTGTATTTGCTCCCAGATCATCAGCCATGACGTTGGGTGTCACCCTTCACTCGGAGGAAGAAGTCAACAGGGCTCCCGTCCTCCTCCTTGGGTCCCGGGCCCCCAAAGGCCACAAATGGGAGATGGACACGGTACCGAATCTGTTATGGAACTACCAGATGATGCTCTTCCAGGAGAGATGCCTGGGCATAGAGTCCACTCTCGGACTCTTCCACAACCGCCTGGCCAGGATAGAGGAGCGGGCGCATACTTTCGTGAACGGGTTCGAGGCCTGGAGCGCTGGCCACATCAGTGCGGAAGCTACATTCCCGCTTCACGACTACTTCGTGCGGTTCCTAACATACATGGGGATCGCACCCTTCCAGCTTCTGCCCCAAGCCTATCGATTGCTTTTGGGATGGCATGTTTTCTGCGTCGCGAAGGAGATCGCGGAGCCGATCCCAGTAGAAATCTTGTACTTCTACAAGATGGAACCGCAGGTCAATGCCAAGGACAAGACCTAGGACGACTTCTGCATGCTGAAGCCGCGGGGCAACTACCCCGCTCCTACAAGCACCTGGAAGCATCCCCCGGACGTCCGACATTATTGGTTCATGACGTCCGGGTTCCTCGTGGAGAAGAACCCCACGTTGCTGCTAGACTTTGGACCATTAATAACTACTATACTAATCTTCAGAAAACATACATACGAAATAACTATAAATTTATTATAAACTGTAAAGCAAATGTTGAATACATAAAAATGCGGTTAGGATATGGGATCCCATTGTTTTGAAAATAAAACAAAACATAACTTAAATAAATTGGTTGCAAAACAAGTGCGGAAAAATAATACATAGAAATCATAACTAAAAGACTTAAAAGCTTCATCCTTGAATCGTACGCTCAGTCTACCGATTCCATCCTGCCACAATACACATCCCCAAGCTACCAAGAACCTTCCCGCCTCCATAACTATTTTCCTGCACATATAAAACATAAATGAATGAGCCTAATACCCAGCAAGGAAAATCTACTACAAGCATGAAACATATACATATACATACACATAAACTATAAACTATAAATAGTAAACTATAATCATATGACTATATAAATACAACATCTATTATAATGGCCATCATACTTCTTGGGACTTGCTAGCTAAGCAATCATATGCCCATAAATTTACGAGGCTAGTTATCTAAACGGGTCACATAAATTTATGGGGCTCGTTATCTAAACAATCATATGCCCAATGAATCTACTATTGGGACTTGTTATCTAAAGAAGTTATATATTTGTTATCTAAAAAAATTATGTGATTGTTATCTAAATAATTCCTATACTAAAAACAACTAAAAACATATCATATTTATAACATAAACATATATCAACAACATGAAAGCATACAAATCTACCCTATTTTCCTTACCAAAAATACCGGAATGTGAGAACAAGATCGGGACTTTGGAACACTCCTAAAAACCATAATAGAGAGGTGAGTATACTAAAGAAAAAGATGAAAAAAATGAGCTACACCATCGAAAAGATACTTACCAACAAGAAATCTCAAGTTCGAAGAACTTAGATGCCTAACCAAGAATAGAGAAGATGAGTTAGGAATTGAGTAGAAAAACTATAAGCATTTAATGAAACAGTACTGAAAGGAACTAAGAATAAGAATACCTTGAATGCTTCTATGAACGAACTACACCTCGAAACCGAAATATACTATAAACCTTACTTCCCAAATGTTTAGTAAGATTATGATGATGTAACGACCCAACTAATCTAGACCTTGGACCATTAATAACTACTATACTAATCTTAAGAAAACGTACATATGAAAACACCATAACTTTATTTAAAACTGTAAAGTAAAGGTTTAAATACATAAATATTTCACTTAGGATATGAGATCCCATTGTTTTGAAAATAAAACAAAATATAACTTAAATAAATTGGTTACAAAATCAAGTGCGAAAAAATAATACATAGAAATCATAACTAAAAGACTTAAAAACTTCATCCTTGAATCGTACGCTCAGTCTACCGATTCCATCCTGCCTCAATACACATCCCCAAGCTACCAAGAACCTTCCCGCCTCCATAACTATTTTCCTGCACATATAAAACATAAAGGAATGAGCCTAATGCCCAACAAGGAAAATCTACTACAAGCATGAAACATATACATACACATAAACTATAAACTGTAAATTATAAACATATGACTATATAAATACAATATCTATTATAATGGCCATCATACTTCTTGGGACTTGCTAGCTAAGCAATCATATGCCCATAAATTTACGGGGCTAGTTATCTAAACAAGTCATATAAATTTATGGGGTTGTTATCTAAACAATCATATGCCCAAGGAATCTACTATTGGGACTTGTTATCTAAACAAGTTATATATTTGCTATCTAAACAAATTAGGTGATTGTTATCTAAACAATTCATATACTAGAAACATATCATACTTATAACAAAAACATGCATCAATAACATAAAAGCATACAAATCTACCCTATTTTCCTTACCAAAATACCGGGATGGGAGAACAAGATTGTGACTTTGGAACACTCCTAAAAACCATAATAGAGAGTGAGTATACTAAGGAAAAGAGATGAAAAGAACTAACTACACCATCGAAAAGATACTTACCAACAAAAATCTTACGTTCAAGATCTTAAATGCCTAACAAGGAATAGAGAATACGAGTTAGGATTTGAGTAGAAAAACTATAAGAATCAATATAGAAAGGAACTAGAATAAGGGATACCTTGAATGCTTCTATGACCGAACTACACCTCGAACCAAAATATACTATAAACCTTACTTCCCAAG
The DNA here is from genome assembly GCF_963169125.1 of Humulus lupulus. Classification (NCBI taxonomy): domain Eukaryota; kingdom Viridiplantae; phylum Streptophyta; class Magnoliopsida; order Rosales; family Cannabaceae; genus Humulus; species Humulus lupulus. The sequence goes on from NC_084798.1 coordinate 72,819,086, forward strand.
TGTTTTATAAGTTTATAATGATAAAGCTTATAACCCCAACCCAAGTGTTTACACTCTAAAGTAATCCCAGTAGCTTGTAGGCTCTGAACTCAGCTTGATGAATGAAGAAATGGCTATGTACTAGGTCATATTTATAGAGTTCAAGAATGAAAAAATCTTCATTTAGCTTGAATAAAATAATGGCTTTTTAATTGAAAACATTCGAATAATCGTTCAGCAGAGGCTGGAGACTCGGTCAGAAAGATTCTGTACTTATCAAGAGGTTAAGGATTAAAATGAGCTCGATTTCAAAATCGTTTGAAAACCATGCATCACAGCCGATATATCGCCCATGCTAGGCGATATATCACCTGTTCTGATGCTCCTGAGGCTCGTCGAGGTGGTCGTGCGAAGTTACGTGTTTTTCGTATCCCCGTATGGCGATATATCGCCCCTAGAGCTGCGATATATCGGCATACACTGAAATATTATACACGTAATTACATTTTTTCAGCCTAATTTGAATTCAGTAAACAGCCTTGACTAAGTCCTTTAACGATTTCAAAGCTGTTGGCGACCCTAGGATTTTCAAATATTGCTCTTAATAAACTTATTCCTAAAAAATACTTAATTTCTCATTAAACCTACACATGACAAGTGTTAATCTCTTATTGGGTCTATCTAAACCTTATAGTATAATAATTATCATCTCCATAATCAATCATATTAATCAAACCTTAGGTTATAATTAATATTCTTAAACTATAGGTTAAACTTATAAAATCGACAAGTGTTACTACGAGTGTCCAACTAAGTCCCGGTTTGAACCAAAATCCACAGTCATAAAAATACAACAACTATTACTAGCTATTACTATTTCTACTACTATCTAACTAGCTAAGTAAAGTTATTGGACTCTACAGATGATAAAGCTTATAACCCCAACCCAAGTGTTTAACACTCTAAAGTAATCCTAGCAGCTTGTAGGTTCTGAACTCAGCTTGATGAATGAAGAAATGGTTGGGTACTAGGTCCTATTTATAGAGTTCAAGAATGAAAAGATCTTTATTTAGCTTGAATAAAATAAGGGCTTTTTAATTGAAAAACATTTGAATAATCGTTCAGCAGAGGCTGGAGACTCGGTCAGAAAGATTCTGGACTTATCAAGAGGTTAAGGATTAAAATGAGCTCGGTTTCAAAATCGTTTGAAAACCATGCACCACAGCCGATATATCACCCATGCTAGGCGATATATCGCCTGTACTGATGCTCCTGAGGCTCGTCAAGGTGGTCGTGCGAAGCTACGTGTTTTTCGTATCCCTGTATGGCGATATATCGCCCCCTAGAGCTGCGATATATTGGCATACGTTGAAATATTATACACGTAATTACATTTTTTCAGCCTAATTTGAATTGAGTAAACAGCCTTGACCAAGTCCTTTAACGATTTTAAAGCTGCTGGCAGACCTTAGGATTTTCAAATATTGCTCTTAATAAACTTATTCCTCAAAAATACTTAATTTCTCATTAAACCTACACATGAAAAGTGTTAATCTCTTATTGGGTCTATCTAAACCTTGTAGTATAATAATTATCATCTCCATAATCAGTCATATTAATCAAACCTTAGGTTATAATTAATATTCTTAAACTATAGGTTAAACTTATAAAATCAACAAGTGTTACTACGAGTGTCCAACTAAGTCCCGGTTTGAACCAAAATCCATAGTCATAAAAATACTACAACTATTACTAGCTATTACTATTTCTACTACTATCTAACTAGCTAAGTAAAGTTATTTGACTCTACAGATGATAAAGATTATAACCCCAACCCAAGTGTTTAACACTCTAAAGTAATCCTAGCAGCTTGTAGGCTCTGAACTCAGCTTGATGAATGAAGAAATGGCTGGGTACTAGGTCCTATTTATAGAGTTCAAGAATGAAAAGATCTTCATTTAGCTTGAATAAATTAATGGCTTTTTAATTGAAAAACATTTAAATAATCGTTTAGCAGAGGCTGAAGACTCAGTCAGAAAGATTCTGGACTTATCAAGAGGTTAAGGATTAAAATGAGCTCGGTTTCAAAATCGTTTGAAAACCATGCACCACAACCAATATATCTCCCATGCTAGGCGATATATCACCTGGACTGATGCTCCCGAGGCTCGTCGAGGTTGTTGTGCGAAGCTACGTGTTTTTCGTATCCTCGTATGGCGATATATCGCCCCTTAGAGCTGCGATATATTGGCATACGCTGAAATATTATACACATAATTACACTTTTTCAGCCTAATTTGAATTGAGTAAACAGCCTTGACTAAGTCCTTTAACGATTTCAAAGCTGCTGGCAGACTCTGGGATTTTCAAATATTGCTCTTAATAAACTATTCCTCAAAAATACTTAATTGTTCATTAAACATACACATGACAAGTGTCATTTCCTTATTGGGTCTATCTAAACCTTATAGTATAATAATTATCATCTTCATAATCAGTCATATTAATCAAACCTTAGGTTATAATTAATATTCTTAAACTATAGGTTAAACTTATAAAATCTATAAGTGTTTCTACGAGTGTCCAACTAAGTCCTGGCTTGAACCAACATCCACAGTTAAAAACATACTATAACTACTACTAGCTATTACTATTACTACTACTATCTATCTAGCTAAGTAAAGTTCTTGGACTCTACAATTAATACTTAGTTAAATACCGTTTCGAAATATTAATTAAATATATCAACTGATGATCATATACAAAAAGATCTTAATCCTGAAGTTACTATGAACTCTTGTTTATGTTATATGAGTTCTTTGATTCACTCGTTAGGGTCTGTCAGAATGATCAGGCTAGAAACTTTTGTTTTGGGAACTCATTAATGTAGATGGCTGGGGACCTAGTATACAAATATGGAATCTATGCCTTCTCGCAAGAGATTGAATGATGGTTCTCTTAAGGGTTGACTTTTGGGACTGAAAGGTTATTGAGCTCAAGTTCATAATTTAGTTATGAATTAACCCTCACTAGTAAAGTTAATTGTACTTAAGGAAACAAAGATAATTAAAAGGGTAAAACGATAATTTTAATCTCGATTAATTAAGAACCATTAGTAGAGGGTCAATTTGGATGCAATGATTATATCAATGAACGCTTTATAATTATAAAGTACTCAGTAAATGAAATGTCTATAATTACAAGAGTGCAGTCTCATATTTATAGTGGAATAATCATGAGATTAATAAATTAAGATTATTTAATTAAAGAGTTTAATTAATAATCTCAAATTTATTGGAGCTTAGAATTATAGGTCCATAGGTCCCTATATCGGCTCTATCAACACTATTCGAGGTAATAGTTGATATGAAGAGAAAAATAGTTTAAAGACATACTTAAGAAGAAATTTGTTTTTCAGGAAAAATATGCAATTATATGATAATAGTGATTAATTAATTACAAATTAGTTGTAGTTAACAAAATTAATTAATATTTAATTATTGTATAATTTTTGAAATTATATTAAATAATTAAATTAATTTCAAAATTTAATTAAATAATTAATTAATTATAATTTTCAAAATTATAATAAATGAAATATTTATTTTCGAAAATATTGGATTTAATTAATTGGTAGAATTAATTAAATATCTTTATTTGAGTGGGAGATAATAATCTGATAAGTTCAAATTGGATTTAAATTTTAAAGATTAATATTTATTCAAATAATTAATTATATTTGATAATTAGTTAAAAAGATATTTAATTTAAATTTGAATTAGTTATCAGGTTGTTAGATCTTATCTGACAAAGAAGTTTAAATAAATAATTAATTAAAAATTAAAAAATCCAACATTCCTAAAAATAGGGATGCTACACGTGCACACAGAGTCCATGGACTGTGTGTGGCATGTACTGCTATTTCCAGGGATACGATTTTTCATTTTTATTTAATTAATTAATGGATAATTCAAAATTTTAGTATTTGGATATTTTCATTAATAAAATAAATAAATAATTAAAAGGTATATTGTAAGTTGGTATAGATTTATGTTTTAAATTTGAATATTTTCTTTTAAGTATGACTAATCAGAAAATATACAAATAACCAATCTCAGAAAACTGAGTAAAAAGATTCACTCTGTGAAAAATAGAACGATAGTTTTCTCTCCCTGAAAATAAAGAACCAATTCTCAGGCCTATTATCTTGATCTCATGTGTTGAGTACATCAAGTAGAATCACAAATAAACTATCCTTCATTCTCTAAGTTCCCACACATTTCCTGAGGTGTAGAGAACGCTTTGGAAGATCTTGGTGTGAGTACCTAGGAGCAGCTTGGATAGGAAGATCGTTCTAAATATGAAAAGATAGCAAGGACACTTGATAGGCTTCAAGAGGTATGATTTCTATTCTTAACTTGCTTATGATTAATGTGTGTATACTAATGGGTCCGCATATTTAAAGATAGTTTAAATATGTTACAAAATTTTTGTTGTACACTGGGTCAACCCCACAACCTTTCCGTTGCGTATTAGGAAACTCGTTCCTAACAATACAGTGACTCGGATTAATTATGAAAATTATCTTAGAAAGTTTGTTTAACAATTTGGGCATTGAAAATCTAACACTCAACTCTTGTTAAGTCATACCATATTTCTAACATGCATTTAAACATTTAAAAATACACCCTCTAAGTGTCGGGGAAAATTGGTTTCCAAAGCCACTTCCAAAATCCAGTCCATAACTATCTTAGTCCTCAAGGTAAAAGTCTTTAGTATTCGAAGTCATTAATGAGTTTGCGGAGTCCTACTTCTAATGTTGACAGGGTCTAATTACAACGTTCTTACAAGTTTTTGTAAAAACCGCCATTAATTAATCTCTCTAAGAAATATCCCTTTTATTCTCTAAAAAAATACCGCTTAATAATTATTTAAGAAAATAGTTACAACTTCCATTATATAAATTTTTCTTGGAGAGAATTTATTTTAATAAAAGTTGTGTTTACTTAGTTCGTTAAATTACCGAATACACCAATAAACTCTACTTAAAGTTTTTTGTGTAATGAAATGTCAAAATATCATTTTTACCAATTAAGACTTATTTAAATTATTTTTAGAAAAAAAATTCTTTTAAGGTAAGCCTAATCAAAATGGTAACCCTTTTTGAAAAATAAATTTTCTCATTATAAAGAAAACAAATTTTAAATGTTATTTTCCAAAAGTGGGCAATTTGACCCCTTTACTTAATTTAAAGAAACTCTTAAGAGAAAAAATTTAGAATAACATTCTTTAATCATGTTTAAGAGTAAATTGAAAATCCACTTATAATGAAATTGTGGAAAAAGTTTGATAACTATCCATTCTATGGGGAATTCCCAACTTTGGAATGCCGCCATTGCTAAACCAATTACTGTTTTGCTATGAGACTATACATGTCTAAACTTTTGATATAACAAAAACGTTTATGTAATTACTCAACTATTTCTAAGACCTTGGACCATTAACACTACTAGACATAGCTACTACTTTGAAGAGAACATACATAAGAAATATTCGTAACTTTATTAAAAAATCCAAAGTAAATATTCAAAATACATAAATGTGCGGTATGGGATCCCATTGTTTTAAAATAAACATAACTTTAGATTAAATGAAATTATTTACAAAACTAAATGCGGAAAATACATAAAAACATAATTTAAAAGACTAAAAATAACGTTATCCTCGATCGACACGCATCCATCCATTCCATTCATCCTCAACACACATGCCATGCTACCAAGAATCCTTCCGCCTCCATAATTATTTTTCTGCATCACACTAAAATAAAGGAATGAGCCTAATGCCCAGCAAGGAAAATCTACTAAAAACAAAACATACATTGTAAACATAACCATAAGACTGCATCAAATACTATAAAAGAACATAAGACTAACTAAAACATATATCATATATCATAAGCATGCACTATAAAACATATGGCTACAAAAACATCTATTACAATGGCCATCATACATCTTGGGGCTTGCTAGCTAGACAATCATATGCCCATAATTCTACAGGGCTAGTTATCTAAACAAGTCATATAAATTTATGGGGCTTGTTATCTAAACAAAACATATGCCCAAGGAATATACTATTGGGACTTGTTATCTAAACAAATTATATGCTTGTTATCTAAACAAAACATATACCCAAGAACTAAATCATATCATACATATACATATCATAACATAAACATATATCATAATATATCATATCATTACATAACATAACATATAAGCACACAAAATCTATCCTATTTTCCTTACCAACACCAAGATATGAGAACAAGGACGGGATTTGGAATACTCCTAAAACCAACAATACAAATGGTGAGTATTTCTAAAGAATAAATAATTAATGTGGAAACTAAACCACCAAGAAGAAACTTACCAAGAAAGAACTTAAGTCTCAAGAACCTAATCAAGAACCAATAACAAAAGTTAGGATCTGAATAAAAGGTACTAAAGAAAACTAAAGAGTTTTAAAGAATTGGACTTAAAGAATAGGAGTACCTTAGTTGACCTTATGGATTGGTCTAACTCCAACACCAAAATACACTAAACGTCACTTCCCAAGTATTTTATAAAGCTTAAGAATGGCAAAGATTTTTCCCAACCCAAGTGTTTATCACTCTATGGTAGTACTAGCACCTTGGAGTCTGATCACAGCTGAAGAGTGAGGAGAAAGGCTGGGATCTAAGTCTTATTTATAGAGTTCTAGGAATAAAAATCTTCTTTTTAATTTTGAATAAAAATAATGAATTTAATTAAAAATATTTGAATATTCGTCAGTCAAAGGCTTAGGACTCGGTCAAATCGTTTAGAGGTAGGTCTAAGGAGTCAAAGCTTGTTTTAAAAATTAAAAAAAAAAAAAATCCTAACTTCTAACTTCCTAAATCTCGTAACTCTAAACTCACATGTAGTAAAATCAATATAACTAGAGTTGTAGGACTCCGACTTAGACCATCTTTATACCGTTAGAAAACTAATTCAATTATCTACAACTTTCTAGAAATACTATTTTTCGAAATTCATAATATAACTGGGTCAAAAATAGGTCAGAAGTTACAGTACCCTAAAGTTACGGAAAATCTACTTAATTATCTAAATAACAACCTAATCCACAAATATCTTAACTAACCATAAAATAACAAATTCTAATTCCCTAATAATCATGCTTATGACAAGTGTCATATTCTTATTGGCTCTATCTAAACCTTAGGTTATAATAAATAATACACCTAGGACCAGCAATATTAATAAAACCTTATGTTATAATTAATATTCTTAAACTATAGGTTAAACTTATAAAATTCATAACTACTGCTATGAGTTTCCAACTAAGTCCTGACTTGAACCAAAATCCACGGAATCTAACATACTACAAAATTATACTAACTACTACCACTACTACTATCTAGCTAGTTAAGCAAATATTCTGGGACTTTACAGTTGACACAAAATTTTAGGAAAAACAGAGCTCTTCTTCAAGATGAAACCCATTCTTAAATCTCTAGTTTAAGCTGTCAACATTTTACAAAAATTTCAGTTTTAATCTTCCAACTTAGAAAAACTATAACTCCCAGACTATAGTGAATTTTTAGAAACTTTTTCATAGGATTAATATTTAATATACCAAAACTGTCCAGTTAAAATTTCAGCCACAAATAATTAGTTTACCCATTCAAATCGTTGTTCAAAGTCTCAGTGTTAAAACTGCCAGTTAGCATTTTAGATTGCACTCCCAGAATGCTCATAACTTGAGTTATACAAAACGTTTTTCAGTGGTTAAAGAAGCTAAAATCATGTACTCTTCCTAAATAATGCATCAGTGAAATCCGCATTGATAAACCAGGTCATTTATGTAACGACCCAGATTTTCAAGACTCGATAATGCAGAAATATAAATGTTTTCATTTAACAAAATGTCTCAAAAACCCGTATAAAAAAAAGCTTTTTAAAAGTCGTATGGCCATACTTAACATTTAATTAGAAACATATTTTATAGAGAGTAGAGTTAGCCTAGTTTAAGAAAATTACACAACATTTCCAAAAATAAAACAACTTCCCAAAAGGTCGGTCCACATGTACATTTGCAAGGTATACTCCAACGCTCACTGCTCTACCTTGCACTTGTTCTTACCTACAACAGGAAACAACTAGGTAAGCGAAAATGCTTAGTAAGTTCAACTTTAAAACAAAAGCATGTAGAGAATTAGGGTTCCGGATCCATCCGGACCATACACAATCAATTTCAAGAACGCAAAGCGTCCTGGCAAACTTATGGTCATGCCTGATAACCAATGACAATTTATTTCATATAACCAACTAAATTCCTGCACTCAGAAAATCCCAGAACAAGCAAATATATTATATCGCAACTATATCTTATCAACAAATATATCCTTGCACTAAAAAAATCCCAGAGCAAGCAGATATAATATATCACAATATAACTCGAGACCAACGCTTGACAATTTCCAACAATTCGGGCATAACGTGCCCTCCAGCATAAATGCTAGTCTGTAAGAGAGAACCGAGTCTCAACACTAAGATCTAGCCAATAAATATCCCCATCAAGGGTAACTATCATGTTACCTAGGGCATCACTACTTATCCAAGAGTAAGTCCCTCACAAGGGTAACCATCAAGTTACCTAGGGCATCACTACTTATCCAAGAGTGTAATCGAAATTACACGAGTTTACAGAGACTTCTATGTTAATCAGTGGTGCTGGTGAGCAGTTGCCCCTAGGGTGTTCAGCCTCACTCAAACTTAGCAACCCCTAGTATCTCTAGGCACTCTCATTGAATGGCCAATATTCACGGCTACTATCCGGGAATAACTTATCAAAGCACTTGCTCGGGTTCTAACCATTCATTAATTAAGTAAGCATGAGGGCCCCTAGGTCCCATTCATTTTTCGCCCCTAGGCTTAACTAGCAATCCTCACCTCTTGGACACTTGTCGCGGTAATGAGCCGGACATAATAAAATCAAGTAGTGTGACGGGGATCAGCCGTCTAGGATATAACGGATATCTACCGTTCATATTTTCTAAATCAGCAGTCACTAGACTAACGTCTCTAAGCAACTTTCTATGACAGTGTATATATGTGCATGTGTCCCTATACTAACATACAATACATAGTCGTTTCATGTTGCAGCCACACAATATAGGTTAACTTACTTGGAGTCATTAGCACTCAGCAGGTTTTCACCCTCCAACGTTCAGTCCAGTAACGCTAGCCAATACTGTAGTTATCCATACAGTATACTCGGATTAATTATGACAATCATAATTCATTATTTTTATTTTGGGCAGTTTGGTCATTTTAATAACAATTATTTGTAAGGATTTTTATGATCCTTATTTGGTTTTAAACCCATTAAAGAAATTCATACAATATATTTGAGACTAAACCCTAAGTCTCGGGGAGACTTATCCTATGGTCCCGATACCTAGGCTCGGGTATCACATTAGTATTTTCCCACAATCTGCTAAAAATCTTGTTCTTTAAACGCATCGCTATTGATCCGTACTTTCAAAAAGTCATTTAAAATATATAGAAGATTTTAGCCGGTATTATATCCAAAAAATACTAATTAAATTCTTTAATTATGTTTCAAGAAAATAAACTCGTAATTTTCCTTTTATTTTTTTCGTAAGGTTTTAATCTCTAAAAATCATTTTAAGAAAATTGCCTAATTTGTCTTAATTAGGAGAACCGTTAAAAATTTCCCATCTTGACTAGTTATTTTTTCAAAGTCAATTAATCAAGTTTACTTACTAGAAAAATAATTCACGTGATCATTCTCTCAAAATATAGGGTTTTAAACCATCTTTTAATTTATTAACTAATAATAAATTAAATCTTTTTTTTTAAAAAAAGAATAACATTTTTTTAATAAAAATAATTCACACTCAACTCAAAATGGTAATTTTAGTGAAAATATGTTTTCAAGACTTACCAAATTTATATCTTGCAATAAGCAAAATTTTACTTTTTCCTTAAGTTCTAAAATCTCATTTTTTTTTTGCACTAAGTGTGAGAAGTCTATTTTTCACATTTTTAACTACATACTTTGTTAGTTCATAACTTTAAATTTACTTACCCAATTGTTACAAAAATTTTCCAATTCCATTTTTGATATGCTATTTAGGTCTTTGTAAAATCTCAAGTCAAAATGAGCATTTTTTATTGGTGAAATTATTTTCCAATAATGAGGTAAAAATGACCTTATTTTCAAGTCTTTATTTTGTTTCCAAACTTTGAAAGTTGATAACTTTCAAACCGTTCAGTATTTTCTTACCAAATTTTACAATGGAATACTATGTTATGCCAAGAATATGTTCAAAAAATTTTAGAAAAAACTGGGTTCATTTTCCCTATACAGTGGCTGTCCAAACTTGGTCCCAAAATTAAGAATACGGAAAAACAGTTTTTTACCTAAACTTTGAAATAGCATAACTCACTCATTTTTTAAAATTTGTGAGTGTTTCAAAAGCTCTATTTTATGTACTCAATCTCAAAAAAATCACAGTACAATTAAATTTTACAAAATCAATATACAATGGATGCTTGACCCCTTATAAGTCACAGGTCAAAACATGTATTTTGTTTTATGGTTTCCAACAAAACCATTGGGGTTTTGGTCCCTATTTTCAAAAATCAACACACAAGCATCATAAAAATTATAAAACAACTACCATAACCTTATTACATCACCAATAAGAAACTTTAAGCATTAAATATACAACATAATGCTTAAAAAATAAAAACCCTACAACAAAAATCATAAAAAGTAATCCTTTTACCTATTTGTTGTTATTGCTTAAGGTTTGGATCTACCTAATAGCTTTGGCTCCTTCAAAACCTTTCAAAAACCCTAACCAACTCCCCCCAACAACATAGATAATTAGCTATTTGAAAATCTATCGTTAAAAATTTACAAAAGTCTAGTTTATTGAAACTTTACCTTAGGGAAAACCCTTCCTAGACAAAGGCTTAGCTTCCAAGCCTCCTTAGTGTTCTTGAGGTTGAAGGTGGAGAGAAAACTTTGAGAGACTTTTCAAAAAAACATGAGAGAGAGTGGGGGTCGGTTTTGGGGAGGGTTAGAAGAGTTTATACAACTCTTTAATATCTCCTAAAACACTCAAGTGTTTTACTACCCACTTGACATTATCCCTAATATTTAAAATGGGATTAAAATCGATTAAAATTTTGTCATCCCCATTTAATTCTTCACATGGCCGGCCATCACATATATTATATATGTGATCTTATTTTTTTTATATAAAGGTTAATAAATAATTCCTAAGAAGAAAAATCCAATTTGACTTCCTATAACATTTTTCACTCTTATTAAGTTTTAAACACAAAACTTAACACATAATAATTAAATTAAATGTCTATCATATTTAATTTAATGAATCACACAATAAAATTTAAACTAAGGTCCATTCATGGAATAAAATTCCCCATTTCGGTAAAATTAAGCATTTAACACAAAATGCCCTAAAATTTCCATTTTCCCTTAGGTTTATTATTTTTGACCAAAATTTAATTTTTATGAATGTATTTTATGCCCAAAATATATTTGCCACAGTTTTTCATTTTATTTTTCTGAGATTTTTACCCGATCAGGGTTTTTGTGTCGGTCCAAGACCGAAAGTCTTATCTTGACTTTTAAATCAAAAAATTCATATTTTGACTAGAAATAACTCATGGAATAATTTACAAACCAATATAATATTATTTAAAATAATATTCTTAACTCGGGGAAAAAAAATCCCGATCCGAGTCGTTTAAAGGTACCCGAAAACGCAGGACGTTACAATTTAGGCACTGTAAAACTAGTTGGAAGCCACTGTAGCAACAAGCTATCTTCAACAAAGCCTATGGAAACTTTGGATTTCCACTACCAAGCAATCACAACTTGCATGCATGCAAACCAAACAGCCATAAAAGCTATAATAATCATGAACCCACTTGTTTAACACCATACATGACTTCTATGGTTTAAGGTAAAGAGTCAACATTTTACCTTTGTATTAAAGTTTTGAGTTTGACTTCTATGGTTTGGCTCTAAGCTTCCCAAATGATTTCCAACTTCCAACCTCTCCCCAATGCCTCTTCATGATCAGATTTGATTCAATAAAAAGAAGAAAAAGAAAAGAAACACCAAGATTTCAAAGCCCTGACAAAAGCTTACCTTGTTAGTGTTCAAAGCTCCAAATATTCCCTAGAAGCTCCTGGATCTTGCATGCAACACTCCTAGGTTCTATATCAAAGATCAAATAGTGTTTTTAAGAGTGGATACTCAGAAACAAAGAAGAAAAAGAGAGCCCTAGGGTTGACATAAAGGAGAAGAAAAGAAACTTTCGTGAACATTACCTCTTTTGTGACTTGTTTCTTCAAGATGAGTATAGGAGCTTCAATGCAGACTCTTCATTTCCTTAGAGAGAGAGGGAGCGCTGAATTTTTAGAGGAAATGGAGAGAAAAGGGTCTAACTTTTTTTTTTTTTTTTTTTTTTTTGTGATTGGAGTGGAGAGAGAGAGAAGAAGAAGGGAAATGAGTAGAAGATAAGCTTTTGAGTTTCTCAAGTTTAACTTGGGTTTTAAGAAAATGTGTGTAATGATTACACAATTAAATAAATAATAATAAAAAAATACAATAAACTCTTTAATTCCCTTGTGGCCGCTCCCTATAGAAAGACCAAAATGGCCTCCTATTTTTTTTTTTCTCTCCAAGCAAGCTTTTAAACACAAGTCCATTTTTTGAAATTTCCATCTTATTTTTATTTTTTCCTACTATTACATAGCTTTTGGAAAAATTAATCCTAATAAAAATTGGTGACCATAATTTAAAAATATTGTCACACACATAGATTAATTTTTATGCCCATTGTTTAATTCAAAATTATTTATGTTGTCCTAATCACATTCTTAGGAGAAATTGAGCATTTTACTCAAAATGCTACAAAAATTTGAAATTTCCATAAAATTTCATTTCCGTTTTCATTTTCCAACTCTATAATAGTGTTTTCTCAATTTTCTTAATTTTCCATAATTGTTTATCATAGAATATTTTATCAGAGATTTTTACCCGTTAAGAGTTTTTGACCCAGTTCGAGACCTAAGGTCTTGGTTTAATTGAAAAACCAATCCTATCACACAATGACTAATACTTAACAACATAACATTCATACAAAACATACAATATCCCTTACAAGTATTCACATAATTTGAAATATAAGATTTCTCGAGAATTAAAATTCCCACAACCAAAACCTGATTAGGGCTTGGCCCAAATGTTGAATAAATTTTTTATTGGTTGTTGCTCCTTGTAAATGCGCATGATTATGATTATACCGGTGATTATTGATGAAGCATGTGTAGTGCTCTATATATGGATATTTTTTATATGATGAATGCTTGTTTGCATTATATGTTTGAGAAGAGCATTTACTTTTGAGTCAAGGGCAGCAATAACGCATTAAGCGCTGATCGATGGTCATAGAAAAACAAAGCTCTTGACTAGCTCTATGGCTAGGTATTCAGAGATAGGGTGAATTTATGGTGACATGGCTAGGACAAAGGACCCCAGGGTGACTCTATGGCCATCTATTCAGGGCAAAGGACCTTAGGGTGACTCTATGATCATCTATTCAGGGAAAAGGACCCTAGGTTGACTCTATGGTCATCTAATTAGGGCTGCGAGCCCCAGAATGATTCCATAATCATTTATTTGTACTTGAATGCATGCATGAGTCAGTTATTACTGTTGGGCATGCTAGATATACATCTGAATTTGTATATATTGTTCATGCACTTGTATTAAGTTTTCTTGCTAGGCCTTGGCTCACGGGTGCTACGTGGTGTAGGTAAAGGGAAAGGAAAGCTGGACTAGCCATGAGTTGGAGAGCTTAGGTGGTGATGTGTACATATGTGGTCACTTGACCACCACAGCCATGGTTTCTTAGAGGAACTAGGGTGTAAAACTATTTTTGCTGCTTAGGTCAGCGGGTTGTAACTTTTTGAATTGTAATGAACTTTTTGGAACTGAGAATTTTTAACCCTGGACCAGTAATCACACTTTGACGCACGTTTATGGCCTTATGACTCGTTTAGCGAGTTAGGCACTATTTAAAATACACAGTGTAACGGTCTTGGCTAACCAGGGCATTACACTTTCCCTTGTCTCAAGTTGTGTTATTATTTTATTGTTTATGAGATCATCTAGAGTTTAATTCATTTGAATTATCAAAGTAACTTTGTGATGATAAGCTCTACTCCCAACAAGCTCTATCAATGAAAGCTTCTCATTCCACAACCCTTGAAAATCGAGAACACAGGCTCTCAACATACCCTCCAAGGTTCGAAGTGTTCATTTGCTTTGACCATCTGTTTGAGGGTGAAAGGCGATGTTGAAATTTAGCCTAGTTCCCAATCCCATTTTCATTCTTTTCCAAAACATCGAGGTGAAACTTCTGTTGCGATGCGATACAATGGATGTCGGTACTCCATGCAGTCTCACAATTTTCGCTATATATATGTCTGCCAACTAATCTGCAGAATTAGTTATTATAATTTGTAAGAAATGTGTCGATTTAGTCATTCTGTCTACGATGGCCCAGATCGTATCCTGCCCTTTGGGAGTGGTTGGTAAACCTATGATGGAATCCATGGTAATCATCTCCCACTTCCACTTGGGTATCTCTAATGGTTGTAGTACTCATGTTGGCCTTTGGTGTTCTGCCTTAATCTGTTGGCATGTTAAACAATGGGTCACATATTCCAGCATCTCCTTTTTCATTCCTTGAAACCAAAAATACTTTCTTATGTCCTAGTACATTTTTTGTAATGCTCGGGTGCATGGTATAGGGGGTATCATGTGCTTCAAGAAAAATTGGTTCTTGATTTCAGCATCATTAGGAACACAAATTATACCTTTGAACCCTAGCACTCCATCTTCTGAGATATAAAATCTCGGTTGCATGTCTTTGCTCAATCCATGCTTGATTATTTCTAATCATAGATTAGCCATTTGTCCACCTGAATAGCTTCCATGATGATCAGTTGTAGTGACAAGTTTGATAATTTACCGGCTACTATCTCCATGTCTAAGGGGAAGATGTCATCTCTTAACTCTTGAGATATTACTCGCAACGTCATTACATATGCCATGGGTTTTCCAATCAAGGCATTCACCACCTTATTTACTTTTTTGAGGTGGTACAAGATGTCACAGTCGTTATCATTAAATAGTTGCAACCATCGACGCTGCCTCATATTTAATTCCTTCTTAAAAAATAAATAATATAGGATTTTGTGGTCGGTATAAATGTCGAAGTGTATCCCGTATAAATAATGCCTCCAGATTTTGAGTGGGAACACCACCATCACAAGCTCCAAATTATGCGTAGAATAATTCTTCTCATAGTTCTTTAATTTTCGCGGTGTGTAAGTAATCACCTTACCATGTTGCATTAATATTGCTCCTAGTCTTTGCCTTGACGCATCGCTATAAATTGTGTATCCCTTCGTACCATTAAGGATAGTTAATATTGGAGTGATCATCAACCATATTTTTAACTCCTGAAAACTCTTCTTACACTATTCTGTTCACTTGAAATTCGTGTTCTTGCGGGTGAGAGCGGTCATAGGGGTGGCAATTTTAGAGAATCGTTCCACGAATTGCCTGTAATATCTTGCCAATCTAAGAAAACTTCTAACCTCTTGAGTATTTTTAGAGGTTTCCACTTGTTCACTGCTTCTATCTTCACGGGTTCTACCGATATTCCAGCTCCCGATACTACATGTCTTAGAAAACTCATTTTTTCTAACCAGAATTTGCACTTAGAGAATTTTCCTTACAACTTTTGCTCCTGTAGACGCTATAAAATTTGATGTCATCAATGAACATGATGATGAACTTATGTTGACACTCATGAAATATTGAACCCATGAGTTCCATGAATGTCCCAGGCACATTGGTAAAACTAATATACATCACTATGAACTCATAGTGACTGTAGCGCGTTCGGAAGGATGTCTTTGTTATGTCCGACTCATTCACTTTCAGCTCGTGGAAGCCTGACCGTGAGTCTATCTTAGAAAATATCGACACTCCTTGCAGCTGGTCGAAAAGGTCGTCGATTCTGGGAATGGATATAGATTCCGGATGGTCACCTTATTCAACTACCAGTAGTCTATGCACATACTCATTGAGCCGTCTTTCTTTTTCATGAATAAGACTAGAGCACCCCACATAAAATGGATTGGTCGTTTTAACTTCATGTCAAGAAAATCCTACAGTTGCATCTGCATTGCCTTGAGTTCGAAAAGCACCATTCAATATAGAGTTTTTTAAATTGGAACGTTACTTGGGACTAGTTTGATCTCGAACACTATCTCCTGATCCGGAGGAATTCTTGGAAGATCATCAGGAAACACCTCAGGAAATTTCCAT
This sequence comes from Humulus lupulus, assembly GCF_963169125.1. Lineage (NCBI taxonomy): Eukaryota > Viridiplantae > Streptophyta > Magnoliopsida > Rosales > Cannabaceae > Humulus > Humulus lupulus. The sequence continues at coordinate 72,835,583 of NC_084798.1, forward strand.
ACGACTGATACATTTGTTGGTTGCAATTTTGTCTCTTTACTCTTGTCAATGGTACTTTCCTGGTATCAGACGCATCTGTCGTCCAACAGTTTCTTCGCCCTCATTGCTGAGATCATCAGCTCTTTTTCTCTCAAGACATGCCCTTAAACTCGAATGATTCTTCACCTGTCGGGGTAAATATTACCTTTCTACATTTGCAATTTATAACGGTCCCATATTTGGTTAACCAATCCATACCAAATATGATGTCATATTCATGTAAATCGAGTACTAATGGATCTATCGTTAGCTCGCATCTAGCTATCCTTACTGATACGACTTTAATCCAAAATCGTACCACCATGTTCTCTCTCGAAGGCAGAGATACACCACAAATGTTCGGTATAGGTTTAGACATTCCATCTAGTTTCTTAACAAAATTAGTAGCTACAAACTAATGTGATGCTCTAGTATCCATTAATGCATATGCAGAGGTTGGAGAGATAGGAATTTGGTCTGACACCAACTCAGATGGTTCGGCTCCCTTGTCACCTTGTGCAAAGGCATAAACCCGCGACGGGGATCTTATCTACTTTTTCTTATCGTTCCCATCCTTTTCTCCCGAGTTTGGGAAATCTATTGAGAAATTCCACGACTTGCCACAACTAAAGCACACCCTTGAATTACACTCGCGCTAATGGCGTCGGTTGCAGTTGTTGCAAATTGGCCAGTACTTGGGTTCGCGCCTGAGCTGTTTGTTGAAACCAGTCATTCTTGATTGGAAGATCCTCCCATTCTATTTTTCTTTATGTTATTAGATAGTTTTGAGTTTCCCTGATTGCCTTGTCATATCGGGGTTTAATGAACTTTGGAGTGAATCTTCCACCTGGTCTGTTTCGGCTAAACAAAAACAGTCCAAAACTGTTAGTGTTGCTCTTTCTTTCATCTAGTTTCTGCGCTTTTTTTTTTCCATTCCAGCCCATGATTCCTGACAAAGAGCTCATTCTATTGCCTCGGCATATGACTCCGGGCCAGTCAACCTGGTGTCCACAAACTTCACTATGTCTCTGTTGAGTCCTTTCATTAGTTTTCACTTCTTGCTTGCTTCAATATTTACTAGAATATGTGCAAATTTGGCGAATTGATCAAGCTTTCTCATGTACTGCAGTACACTTAGTGACCATTTCTTCATATTAGCAAACTCAATTACTTTGTGATCGATTATCACCTTTTTATAGTACTTAGATTTGAACAAGGTTAAGAATTCTGCCCATTGCATCTCCGTCATTACACAACTTGGTAATATAAGATGATATGCCCTTGGTCTATATATATTTATATATATATGTACATTTTTGGTTGGTTTATTTTATAGTCGTTATTTTATGTAGGTTGTGCTATTTTAGTTGTGTTTTCAAAACTCATTATTATGATGATTTGCTAATGTTGTGGGTTTCTCTTGATTGAGGAAAAACAACTATTCAAGTTTGGGCTTGTGAGGAGTACGTATTTTATGCAATCATTTACCATTCTTTATTCTTGTTTTGGCTTGTTTTTCTTAAGTTTTTAGTTGTATTTGATGTGTTTCTTTTGAGCGTTTATGAATGGCTTTAATTGATGATTTTGTGGTCATTTGGCATCTTCGACCCAAATTTTGATTGTGTTCTCATCATTTTATTGGAGATCCAGCGAAACACAAAGTATAGATCTATATCTCATTCTTTTAAAACATTTTGAATCATTGCATTTGGAGTTCAAAATGAAAAATTTATTCATGTTTATTGAGCAAGGGCGAGTCAGAATGAAAAAAACAAGTATTAGGTGACGTGTCGCCTAATAAGGTGTGACACATCACCTATTTACGCATGAATTTTTTGGATATTTGTATTCTTAACATGATTTTCACTGAAATTATACCATAGGTCGGTGATGGACGGTTCTAGAGGCTAGGGCACACTCAAAGGACTTGTAAAAGGAAAAAGAAACATAATTTGAAGGGGAGAAATAAATAGGAAGCAACTAGATTGCAAAATTCAAGAGATTTTCATCATTCTTCTTCACTTTTTTCTCTTCTACTTGTTTTTCATATAGATATTTGATATTTTGAGTTTATGAACCACATAATGGCTGGCTAATTATCTTATTTGTTAGGATGTAGATGGATCTCTTATAATGATTTTTGATTTAATGCAAAGTTTAGTTTATTGCTCTTGTGTTCTATTGTGATCCATTTATGTTATAATTGTGATTTATATATTATTATGCATAATATAATTATAATTAGGGCTTGATTTAGATTGTGATGGTTACTCCTCAAAAGGGAAACATTTAAGCAATTCGACAGCAGGTAAAACAACTTAGGTTGTGTGAGATCAAGAGATAAGCATGTATCTAGGTAGCTAAAATAGTTCTAGATTGTGAAATCGAGAGGTGTAATAATTAGAATTGTTTTGAGGGCACAACTTAATGAAGGTAGGGATAATTGTTGCGAAGATTAAAGATACACAAGTATACGTAATCGCAATGTAGTAATATTCGGTAAATCCGATTATCGTCCCACGAAGACTGAATTATCAATTACCAATAATTAATATCTAATCTCCATTTGGTTAATAAAATATTGAATTACAGGAATAGCTAAACAAATTAAATAAAATAAATATTAAGAACACAAAAGAACTCAACGATAAAAATTCTAATTCAATGGATGAAATATAGGGTTGTTAATTTCATCAACTATCCACCTATGCTTCTCTAATACAAATTCTAAAATTTATATCTCTATCATGATAGCGAATTACAAATGCAAATTATATTCTTATTAGGACATATAAATCTCTACAATAAGCAAACTTCTTACATCTCTGTGGTAAATTAAACAAATTACACGCATTAAACACGTAATCCCTAGGCTACACAAATCATATTGGAACTCTCATCCAGTACAAATCTATGATTATTTGACTAAAGAATATTTATTCTTCACTTTTCATATTTTAGGTTAAACTCATATAAATCATGCAATTGGTAGCAAATCAATCACAAGATGTAAACACAAATCAAATAATTCATGATATTCACAAGAAATTCATAAAAAGTGCATTAGATAATCAAAAGGTTTCAAGAAGAATCCATTAACACCCTAAAAAGAAAATTAGTTCATACTGAACATAAATGAATCCATAAAAATATTTATAAACATCAGTATAGCAGAAAATAAAAGAAACCAAAATTAATCCGCACCAAGCATCCAAACAGAAGAAACCTCCCTGGTAATCCAAGCAGCAGACACATGGATGACACCTTTCATTGAATACTTAAAACATGGAGTATTGCCGTCGGACATAAACAAAGCTAGAACCTTCCAAAGGAAATCGACTCAGTTCATCCTGGTCGACAGAGTGTTATATAGCAGAGCGTACTCAATGCCACTCCTAAGGTGTATATCAAAAGAATAGGCCAAAGAATTAATGAAAGAAGTCCATGAAGGTTTCTGCGGGGATCATGCTGGGGGCAGAGTTTATCCAAAAAGTTCCTAAGGCAAGGATACTTCTGACCAACGATGAATGAAGACTCTGTGGATTTTGTTCGAAAGTGTGATAAGTGCCAAAGATTCTCCAAGATACCGCAAGCAGCCCCTAATGAGCTAAAACAGATGCAAAGCCTGTGGCCATTCGCAGTATGGGGGATAGACTTGATTGGGTCTTTGCCCATAGGAAAGGGCAACATCAAGTATGTTGTAGTTGCTGTTGACTACTTCACGAAGTGGGTCGAAGCTGAGCCACTTGCAACAATAACGACCAAGAAGGGGCTGGATTTTGTGGTAAAAAACATTGTGTGTTGCTATGGGTTGCCAAGAAAAATTGTCTCAGACAATGGCACACAGCTCGATAGTGATATATTCACTAATTCTTGCAAAAGGCATGGGATTATCAAGAGTTTTTCTTCAGTAGCTCATCCACAGGCAAACGGATAGGTTGAAGCTGTCAACAAGACAGTGAAGGAAACACTGAAGAAAAGGCTCGAAGAAGCAAAGGGGGCATGGCCAGAACAGTTACCTGAAGTCCTTTGGTCGTATAGAACATCCCGCCGAATAGCAACAAGCTAAACTTCATTTTCCTTGGCCTATGGGTATGAAGCTATGTTGCCTGTTGAATTAGATCCGCCATCACATCGAAGGTTGGCATACGATCAAGACATTAATAGTCAGTTATAGATGGAATCTCTGGATTTGGTCGATGAAAGGCGCAAGCAGACTCAACTCTGAGTAGCAGCTTACTAGCAAAAGGTCGCTCGGTATTTCAACTCTAAAGCTGCTGGAGTGCTTGGGCCTAACTTGGAAGGGCCATACAAAAGCAAAGAAGTCCTTCAACCAGGCACCTATAAACTTGCTCGCTTAAATGGAGATCTCATTCCTCATTATTGGCTTGTATTAATTTCACTTGTGACAAGTTTATTAACAAGGCTTAGTCAGCCATATGACTAATCACTTATAAGTGTAAGATAAAAAAATGTATCACTCGTACAGACATGATTGTCCATTTATTACGAGAAATAAAAGGAACTGTGCGCAGCTAGTTATTCTTGCCAATTATTGTATTTATTACAAGTAATTTCTCATTACGTGTGTTGTTTTGCTATATTATCATTTTTATAAGTATTTATTACGAGCAGTAATGTTTGAACAGGTCTTGGTCAAGGCAAGTGACCAAGGACCTTAAGCTCCTCAATCACTTGGGGGGAATATAAGGTACTAAGTAAGCAAAGCATATCAACAAGTATATGTAAACACATGAGTAAAATAAGGGAAAGCATGCTATAGTACTTGGAGTATTTTTCAAAATTTTGTTAAATCAAAACAAAGTGCTATGCTAAGTTCGTTCAAGCGAACATATGTTATAATAAAGTGCAAATATTATAATATCAAAAGTAAAATCCTTTACACCGCGAGTAGTTTCTGCTCGGAAGTAAATTTTAATTATAAGGAAAAGCTGCCCGCGCAGCAAAAAATTGTCTTGACATCATGAACCATAGTTTGTGTGTCCTAAGTAACAAATTAAAATAAAAAAGAAGAGTTAAGATTATGAAGCAGCAGAAGGATCCTGCTGGGGCTATTGTGGCTACTGGTCGACTGTGGCCCCAGCATCTTCATTGACGCCCTCAATGCCTGTTGCCAAAGATATCTCAAGGGATCCCTGAGCCTTCTCCTGCTCTTCCAGGAGAGAAATACACTTCGCCAACTCAGCCTGCCTCATATGGTCTAGTAGATAGGTAAAGTCTTCCTTGGGGTTGCTTTTCCAGAACATATAGGAGCACTGGAACGCTGCTCCCTTATACTTCTCTAGGTTGCGAGCGTTGGTCTCCTCGAGGTCGGTAGTCTTTTTACAGCTGATCTCCAAGTTCGTTTGAAGTTTGTTGGCTTCTCGATAGTGTACCAGTGAGGCCTCCTTATACTTCTCCTTGGAGGCAGTGATTCTAGCAACTAATTCCTCCTTCTTCTTCAGTTCCTTCTCGAGCTTGGGGAATTTAGACTCAGTTGTTTGCAACTCCTCAGCATGCTTGTCCTCGACCACCTTGAGCTACTCAACGAGCCTTTCCTTGAACACCTTGATCTCTTCAGCATGCTTGGTGGCCATCTCCTCCGAGTGGGGCCAATCGATACTCACGATCAGAATCCTCTGTGATCAGAGAATAAAAAAAAAATTGTTAGTATTAATCAAAGAGATAAACAATCAAACCACAGTGAAAGCGCGCGACTTACAGTGAGTAGTTCGTTCAGCGCACAACTAAAGATTTGGTCGACCGGGCATGGTGGGAGCGCAACTGAAGGATTCCAAATTGCACTGGTGTCTGACCAGTTTCTTCAGCCTGTCGCTGGCCGAAGTGCAGGTAGAGTTCAACATAGCCTCAACCAGAGTTTTACCTGGCTGAGTACGACGACTTGGGTCGATGGGGGCTGGAGGATTCTGGTCGGTGGGAGCTGGAGGATTCTGGTCAATAGGACCTGGAGGAGGAGTCGTCTCTTTTGAGGGAGTTGGTACAGGAGGGTCCTCCGTCCGAGCCCTTTTTGTGGATGGGTCATTGCAGCCTTCTCCGAATTGGCGCCAGTTCAAATTTTTCCTGTTAGCAGAAGTTGTGCTAGTGGGATTGGTGTACAAATCGAACGCATCCTCGGCAGGCATGTCTGCAGAAAAGAAACATACAATCAGTCAGGGCAAGTTGTCATGCAAAAAGGACAAGCAAATGGAGAGAAAAGAAATTATAAGTAAAATTCCCGAGCTACAACTACTGGTTGTTACATTATCTATTGCACTACCGCTACACTCACTCTCTGCCTTGAAGATGGCTGAATTTAAACTAGTCGCGTATTTGAAGTTGCCATCCTCGTCAATTAAATGACAAGGAATGGGCAAACTGCCTAAGAGTGAGAAGTTAGTATCGTTCTCATCCGTGGACTCGAGTATGGGTTCGGGGTGTGCAGGAAGTTTCTGCTTGCCTTTCCCATGTTGGGTAGGGACAGCAGCTACTCGCGGAGTGCTGGAAGGTTCCCTGATGGTCACTTCTGTAGCCCTCCTCCTCGTGGGTTGTGACACATCCTGGTGCTTCTTGGGAACTTGTCCCCCAGTATCACTTCTCACTGTCGATTCCCTCACATCCTGGTGAGGTGCAAGAAGGCCAACCAGCCTTAAGTTGTTCTTCATGCTGGCCAGGGCTGCTGACCTTATCTCCATTTCAGGAGTGGGGTATGGTCGATGCCATTGACCTAAGCGACACCGAAGTTTTAAAGAATTTATAGAAAAGCTAAAACAAACCAAATGACCAGTAAGTAAATAATTTACGTCCTTTAGTGAAGGCCAGGTTGTTGGCGACCAGGTCTGCTATTAGGAAGTACTTCCCCATATTGTTGTGGTTGGGGTTAAACTTAAGATCAAACAAATAGTTGATCTCATGTGGCGTAGGTACGGGCCACTTCTTGTGGTTGTAGAGGATATAAAGGGCAGAATGTACCCAATATCCATTGGGGGTGATTTGGAAAAGGGCAACCTCGAAATAATGGGCCACCCCCTGGAAGAATGGATGCAGAGGCAAGGTTGCCCCTCCCTCAATGTGATACCTCGACCAGGCGCTGATGGCGCCCCCAGGCAGGTTTGCCCGCTCATCAGGTGAAGGCTTGATAAGGGTTATCCCAGGAAGGTCGTACTTCTTGAGATAATGATGCTAGGAGGTGCTACATACCATTCGACCTCTGGCCTAAGGACATAACGGGCTTTGGTTTGCAATTCTGGGAGTGAAGTATTTACAGGTTGATGGTTGGTCGGAAGAGTTTTAGCACAAGGGGCAGGTTGATTAGCAGAAGGCTGGGTTGTTTTCTTTTTTCTTTAAGCAATGCACATTACGCAATCCATATTTGTTGGGCTGATCGGAGGTCTGTTTGTGGGATTGTGTTAACAAAAAGGAATTTATGAGAATTGCAACAACGGCTGTTCTTGATCTTCGAACAATAGTGCGAGCAAGTCGTCGTCGATCGGCCTCTCACCTCCCCACAGGTCGTGCATGAAAATCTGCGAACAGAGAAGGGGAGATGAGAATCTACGGCCAACAGGAAAAAGGAGTGGATATGTTGGGATAACGTTGCTCGGGTATAAAAGTTAAGCTTTTATACGACCAGCAGCATTCTAACGTAAACGCTAAATAGTATGCGAACAGCTTGGGATTAAAAAGCAGAAGTGAAACGTTTTTCAAGGAAAACTTTTTGACTCTGAAAAGGGGCGGGAAAAACCCAGTTTTTTCCAAGTGCCTAAAATTCGATTTTGCGCTCTAAATCAGTAATCCCAATGCCCAAGCCAATTCCTAAACCTCATCTAGTTTTTTTTTCCTTATCCTATCATATTAATACCTACAAGCCCGATTACCCCAAGTCATTTTTTCAATAATAGTCAGAAACTCATATACCAACAAATCAAAAAACTGAAGGGATAACTATTGCATGGCATCTTAGAGACAAAGAAGCTCAAGAAACTTACTTGGATAAAAATTGATGCAAATTTACGAGTGTTGATTCGAAGTTGTCTGAGTTTTATGGGTTCTTCGTGCTTCGTTCTTCAGTGTTCTTGAGGAAAAAAGGGAAAGCAAAAAGTAAAAAATGAAATTGAAGGATTATTTATATTGATCGAGACACGTTTAATAAGGTAATGATGGGGGATAATTTTTCGAGGCGTGGAAAAGTGGGTTAACCGCCAAATTTCTTTTTGGGAAATTGCAATGGCATGATTGATTACTGTTGATGCGGTTCTTCGCCAACAGATAATTATACAAATAAACGAGATGGATTAGTGCTGAATAGTGAACCGTAAAATGTAAATATTTATATTCCAAACTGGCGAAATTAGTATGGTGGGAAGGTTATCACTCCTTTCCTTTTAGGTGGTTCGAAGGTTAAAATCCCTCTAGTCCACCAGTCTATATTATTGATATTTCTCGAGTATTCCTTACATAGTGTTTCTTTACAATCAAAACGCCAACCCCTTGCAACGCCCAGGGTCTCTATATTTATAGGGAGAGGATATCTGGGTGTTGGTAAAGGGGGTCATCCCGTGACCTTCTTACCCATCTTGTCATCTCTGTGACACTTATGATTAATTCCTAAAACCTGACAATGAAGTATTGTCTAATCAATAGGTAAGGGGGATAATGGGCCGCATGGCCCAAACCAGTTGTGGGGAGCCTAAACACGCACGTTTATGCTGCGTGTCCGAGAATTCAGGAATGGAGTAGACACGTGATGTCTGATATGCACACGTTTACATTGCGTGGTTGACTTCACAAATGGTCGGGGGTGTCAGATCTATGCCGCAACTCGAGCTTGATGTAGCTCCAGCTCGTGATATCCATACTGCTGACGACTATATTTGGTAACTCTTTGATTAGCTTGGGCTAAAGAGGTGGAGACTCGTAAGAGCAGCTCCAGGTAGACGGTTTCCACGTGGCGGATTGAATTATGCCCTTTTCCAGCTCGCTAATAACTCGTGGGTATTTAGGGCGTACATTTGCCCCCCAAGCCCCTGCTCGTGACACGTGACGTCATCTGTGGCCACATTGGGGGCTTTTAGGCTTCTTTTTGGACTCTTCATGTCTCGCCCATTACGTTGGTATCAAACACGTGGAGCATCGTGGTTGGCGACGATCCGGCTTCCGAGAATCGCATTAAATGGCCTAGCCTATCTTCGGCCATCATTTCGTCTTTCGAGTTGTGACCCTCGTTTCTCACATTAAGGTGATCGAACGGTCCTCGCTCCTTTGGCCACCTTTCGCATGAGCCACCCTTAATTTGAAATTTTTTCCTCATCTTCTCTCTTCTTAGCCTCAGAAGCCTTTTTCCTTCCGGTTATTGTTCTAGAGGTCTCTACATTCCAGACACAAGTTTTTCTTCGTGACTCCAGCTCTAAAGGCTCTACCAGGACTACTCCTACACTTGTTGGGATTTTCACACAGAAAAAACTCTGTAAGTCCTTTGCCTGTTGTACGTTTAGATGTTTCCGTTTCTCTTGTTTAGGTAAACTTCTTTCTTAGTCGCACACTGTAGGTTGTTTTTTCTTTTTGGCTGGTGTTTTGTGCGTAGGCTTTTATCTTAGGGGTATCGATCATATGAGAATGTGCTTAGGAATGTGACGCATAGGACAAGATAATTATGGGGTGAATTTTCTGGGTAACTTTTTGGAATGCCTGTTTGGAGAGGGGAAGATGATAGGTTTCTGGGGTGCAAAACCGGGTAGCTTAGCGATCACGCTTCCCAGTCGATTTTGCTTTTTGAAACTTTCCCTCCAAGGCAAGCATTATCCTGACCCTCCTGACACACGGATCCCGAGCAATCAGGGACCCGTTGGGAACACAGGTGCGTGTTCACAGAACCGCGTGGCCTCACGCACCGCGGGCTGAGATTACCTCAGCCCGTGTAAGGAAAATCATTTCTCGCGCTAGATTCCCTTTCCTATTTTTAGGTCACCTTTCTAAACTTTCTTCATCTTTGTTCGTTAGGCGACCAGATGGGACCCAGAAAGAATATGCCCAAAAAGAGCACCGCCGGCTCGTCATCCCAGCAGGCTAGCAATGGGAAGGAGGTGGTAGCGGAATCCCCTATCCCCCACTTCGGTCCCACCGTGGAGAAAGAGGTCGAGGTGGGACCTGACGCCTTCTTCGAGGGTGAGAGGATTGTCTCTAAGGTTACAACTTAGGAGAAGTTCAACAAGATCCTGCTATCCCACAACATCGAAATAGGGACAAGCGCTCTTGTTGCCTGACCTCCCCTCGAGGGTGAGCGGAGCTGCACACCGCTCGACGAGGAGTTCGCGGCCTGGAGCGACGAACACCTCAAGGTCGGGGCCTTTCTTCCTTTGGACCAGTACTTTGCGGACTTCCTGAACTTCGTGAAGCTGGCCCCCTTTCAACTCCCCCCTAACTCCTACTGCCTGTTAGCGAGGCTGAGGTATCCATTCCTGAAGCAGGAATGGGAGGTCCCTACACCGGCGGACATTCTCTATTTCTTCTGCCTCAAAGCCAGCCCGGATCAATGGGGGCAAGGCGACGAGTTCTATTACTTGACCCATTTTCCCAACTCTGCCGCAGTCATCGAGATGCCCAGCCACCCCAACGACTTCAAGGACCAGTTCCTTATGTCAACGAGGTTTCGCAACTGCGAACACCACTACTTCAACCGTCCTCGTAAGTTCTTTCTATCCTCAGCTCGCAAAATCGTCACTGACTTGTTTCTTTCCATGCGTATTGATTTAAATACCATCGTGCAGCTATTTTTGTGAGGACGGCTAAATGGGTGACCCTCGGGGGTTAATATGAAACTTTGGTGGGGCTCCCTCCAAGCGAAAAAGACTACCACCAGCTCGTGTCTGATGAGACGATGCTGGCATGTAAGTTAATTTCTCTGGGCCAGACCCTGGCCTTGAGGAGGTCGCAGACCATCCCAAAAACTCGCAAAATGGCGCCCATCCCCAAGGGGGGGGGGGGGGGGGGTTGCAGATGATGACGAGCAGGACGAGGAGGACGAGGTGCTGCTTGTGCGTCGGAAGCGGACTCTTGAGATCGCCCAGGGGGTCGACGCGGAGCGAATCTAGTCCAGTCCGGGGCAGCAGCCGGCCCCTCCGATCAAGGTAATCCATACTTGTTTAAGGACTTAGACAGGGCTGCTGCAGACCTATGGCTTGCAAGGTTTAACCCCAGCCAACTCGTACATCGTTATCAAAATGACCCAGACCGTAACACAACTCTACTCTAGTTCATTGATCAACTAGTATTGCACCATGACATGGGCTGCCCTAGGGGCACTGTAGTAGTAGACAATACCCTGGCTTTTAGGTCAGCCCTTTTTGAGGAGTATGGGACCAACTTTAGGTTGTGGCCCTCCCTTCTGGAGGATGTAGTAGCTCCGGGGCTTAGGCAGTATGTAGAGGAGTCTAGTCCTGAGGCGGATCCGGACCCAGAGCCCCCTCTCATTCGTGAAGTTATAATCTTAGACTCCCCCGTAAAAGCTCCGCGGCCAGAGGTCATGGCAATAGATTCCTCCTTTAGCTCGGAGGGTGGGACCTTTTCAATACATTCTTTAGATTTTTTTTATCAAGTATTTTTACATGCATACTAACGCTTCCTTGTCTTTGTTTCAGGCGAGGAGATATCACAGCCCGGGGACAATGTCCTGTGATCCATTTTCCAGGGGGGAATCCTCCTTCCAGGTCGTCTGGACCATTGGTAAAGAAGCCCCGGCTGACCAAGAAAACTCCCCCTCCCGGGACCATCTCCAAGTCTCCTGCCAAGGGAAAAGGCCAGGATCCTCCCGCCGCAGAGAAGATGCCCCCACCTCCCCCACGACCTTCGGTCTCTAACCGGGAACTGGAGGTACTAACTGGGACCTTGCCAGCTCCGACTCCGACTCCCACTGTGCGCATCCCGATCAACTCTCAGGCCCTGGAGAAAATCCCCGAGGCCTTTTGAGGGACGGTTTATGAAACCGCGACCTATATGGTGGATCATTACTACAATGCCACCCCAAGGGACTTGCGGGAGATTGAGACGAGGAGCCCCGAGAATGTTATGGAGTCTTCACTGGGGATGACCCTCATGGTAAGTTTGCTTAATCAATGGTTCTCTTTGCTTTTTCTAAAGCACATGAATTATCATCTTTTGACCTTGTAGGCGGCTTTGGCTCTACACCGAAGCATAGCTCGGTCCAGGGCCAGGTTTGACGAGGTCAGGGGCGAGTTCCAGACTGTTCAGGCCACTCTCACATCTGCTCAATAACAAGAGCGAGATGCCAAGGTTGCCTTGACGGCTGCCAGGGAAAGCGAGAAGGTCATGCAGACCGCCTTGGTTGCCGCGCAGGCGAATCTGGAGGCAAACCGGGCTAAGCTACTGGAGGCCGAGGCTACACAGGTCGCTTTGGATGCTGCGAAGGTCAAGCTTGAGGAGGCCAAGACCGCCCTTGTGGCAGAGAGAGCATCTTCCAGCTCCTTATGGAGGCCATGCTTTATCATTGCTGGGCCTTCAACCGGGATGGTGATTTTTCCTTCCTGGCACCGTAGGTGTGGGAGCCCTTCCTCGAGAAGTTTAAGGCTCGACTTCAACAGGAGGTGCCCTCTGAGACTGGGGAGACTTCTGCTGCAGCCGAGCAAGATGCCGAAGGGGTGACTTCGTCAAAGCGGCCTGAAGGGGCCTAGGACTTTTGATCCTTTTCTCCTTTTTATTTTTTATTTGTAATCTTCTACCACGAGGTTTTTTCTCTTCGAGACAATTGGTTTCTCTAGATTTCACTTTAATTTGTTTTTTACCTTTATTGTTACTCATTTCCAACGCATTTGGTAAGAACTTAGTTTTTGTTAGTGTTTTTATTGATATCTCGTGCTCTTTTTTATTTTTTAGAAAAATATTGGTCAATATATTTAAACTTAACTTCTAAGTTCTAGGACCTGGTTGTATCCAGGACATTAACTTTAAAAACTTAGTTCACGTTAATCCTTTATTGATATATCGTGCTTTTTAAGAAAAACATCGATTAATCAATTTGAATCAACTTCTAAGTTTTAGGACCTGGTCGTATCCAGGACATTAACTTTAAAAACTTAGTTCGCGTTAATCCTTTACTGATATCTCGTGCTTTTTAAGAAAAACTTCGATAAATCAATTTGAATCAACTTCTAAGTTTTAGGACCTGGTTGTATCCAAAACATTAACTTTAAAAACTTAGTTCACGTTAATCCTTTACTGATATCTCGTGCTTTTTAAGAAAAACATCGATTAATCAATTTGAATCAACTTCTAAGTTTTGGACCTGGTCGTATCCAGGACATTAACTTTAAAAACTTAGTTCGCGTTAATCCTATATTGATATCTCGTGCTTTTAAGAAAAACATCGATTAATCAATTTGAATCAACTTCTAAGTTTTAGGACCTGGTCGTATCCAGGACATTAACTTTAAAAACTTAGTTCGCGTTAATCCTTTATTGATATCTCGTGCTTTTTAAGAAAAACATCGATTAATCAATTTGAATCAACTTCTAAGTTTTAGGACCTGGTTGTATCTAGGACATTAACTTTAAAAACTTAGTTCGCGTTAATCCTTTACTGATATCTCGTGCTTTTTAAGAAAAACATCAATTAATCAATTTGAATCAACTTCTAAGTTTTAGGACCTGGTTGTATCCAGGACATTAGCTTTAAAAACTTAGTTCGCGTTAATCCTTTATTGATATCTCATGCTTTTAAGAAAAACATCGATTAATCAATTTGAATCAACTTCTAAGTTTTGGACCTGGTTGTATCCAGGATATATTCCCCCCAAGTAATCAGGAAAGGACCTTTCGTGGTTACTTGAAACGTACCCCTCCCCCCCCCCCCCCCCCCCCGCCTTTTTTTTTTAACATTTCATCCACAAACATATACGACAACGCGAAAAGGCTATCTCTCATTACTTAATAAACAAAGGGTGGCTTTTCTAATTAAGCCTTACAAAAGTATTACTGATAATATTTCTTCAGGTGTATCACGTTCCAAGTCCGTGGGACTGCTTCTCCATTAAGCCGAGCTAGCTTAAAGGTTCCTTCTTTCACGACCTCTGTTATTTGATAAGGCCCTTCCCAGTTTGGTCCCAACACTCCGTCCTTGGGATCCTTACCGGCTAAGAAGACTCTTCTGAGTACCAGATCGCCTACGCTAAAGATGCGTTTCTTGACTTTTGAGTTGAAATAACGAGTGATCTTCTTTTGATAATGTGTGAACTACAGCTGTGAAGCTTCTCGTTTTTCGTCAATTAGGTCGAGGGACGCGCAGAGCAATTTGTTGTTCCCGTCTTGGTCAAATGTCTGGACTCTATGTGAGGCTACCTTTACCTCGATAGGAAGGACGACCTCACTCCCGAAAGCCAGGGAGAAAGGAGTGTGACCCATCGAAGTTCGGTGCGAAGTTCGGTATGCCCACAGTAACTGGGGGAGCTGTTCGGGCCAAACTCCCTTGGCTTCATCCAGTCTCTTCTTAAGGCTTGATTTTAGCTTCTTGTTGACAGCCTCGACCTGCCCATTGGCCTGGGGATAGGCCACGGAGGAGAAGCTTTTAACTATGTCGTGCCTCTCATAGAATTCGGTGAAGAGATCGCTATCGAACTGCGTTCCGTTATCTAACACGATCTTCTTTGGTAGCCCGAATCGACAAACAATATTCTTGACAACGAAGTCGAGGACCGTCTTTGAAGTGATCGTCACCAGGGGCTCTACTTCTGCCCATTTTGTGAAGTAGTCGATAGCCACCACCACGTAGCAAACTCCTCCTTTTCCAGTGGGGAGGGCACCAACTAGGTCAATCCCCCAAACTACGAACGGCCATGGGGACGAGATCATCTTCAGCTCGACCGGAGGAGCCCGTGTAATTGTGGCGAATCGCTGGCACTTGTTACATTTTTGGACGTAGGAAATCGAGTCCTTTGACAGAGTGGGCCAATAATACCCTTGCCTCAATATCTTCAAGGCCAGGTTTTGCCCCCCAGCATGATTTTCGCAAAAGCCCTCATGCACCTCTTGCAAAATGGTCTTCGCCTCGCTTGGCAGAACACACCGTAGAAGAGGTAAAGAGAGGCCACGCCGGTACAATATCCCGTCTATCACTATGTACCTTCGAGCCTGGTAAAGTACCCTCCTTGCGTCGTTTCGCTCCTCGGGTAACTTCCCTGTTGTGAGATACTCGAGTTTGGGAGTCATCCAAGTCGGTCTGGTGTCGATCATCTCGACCTCCAGCCTAATTTCCTCTATGCTTGGTCTTTCCAAGAACTCTACTGGCACCAGCCCCAAAGTCTCTGCCTCACCGGAGGTGGCGAGCTTTGCTAGGGCATCAGCGTTGGCATTCTGCTCCCAAGGTATCTGCTCGATTAAGCCATGCTCAAATGCGGATAGCTCTTTCTTTACCTTGGCTAGGTAAGCAGCTATCTTGGTTCCCCTTGCTTGGTATTCTCTTAACTCTTGGTTTACCATGCGCTGGGAATCATTGTAACACTGGACGGAGCTGGCCCTCAGCTCTTGGGCCACCCTTAGCCCAACCAATAAAGCTTCGTATTCGGCCTCGTTGTTGGATCCTTTGAATCCGAATCATAACGCCAAGTGGAATCGATGTCCCTCTGGGGATATCAATATGATTCCTGCCCCGGAGCCGTTCTCGTTAGATGAGCCATCTATGAAGACTTTCCATGAGGCTTTAGCTGATTCTTCCAACGGGTCTTCTCGAAATCCTGTGCATTCTGCCACAAAATCAGCTAGGGCTTGACTTTTTATAGCAGTTTGCGGCATGTACAGTATCTCAAATTGGCTGAGCTCGATAGCCCACTTCAACAGACGTCCCGATGCTTCAGGTTTCTGCAAAACCCGCCTTAAAGGCTGATCGGTTATGACATGTACTGAGTGGGACTAGAAATACGGTCTGAGCTTTCGGGAGACCATAATAAGGCAGAAGGCCATCTTCTCCCTTAACAGATATCGGGATTCATCCCTGAGAAGCCTCTTGCTGATGTAATAGACTGGCTTTTGAGATCGGTCTTCTTCCTGGACCAGTACGGCGCTAGCCGCATCTTCCATGACAGCTAGGTAAAGGAAAAAAGGTCCTCCTCCTGTTGGTTTGGATAATACGGGCGGCTCGGCTAAAATGTGCTTTCAGGTAGAGGAAGGCACGTTCCCATTCTTCGGTCCACTCAAATTTTTTATTTCCCTAGAGCAGGTTGTAGAATGGCAAACACTTGTCGGTAGATTTGGAAATAAACTGATTAAGGGCTACAACCCTTCCTGTCAGACCTTGAACGTCTTTTTGCGACTGGGGTGAGGGCATCTCGAGTAGCGACCTGATCTTATCGGGGTTCGCCTCTATTCCTCTGGTATTGACAATGAAACCCAGGAATTTTCCTAACGCAACCCCGAAAGTACACTTTTGGGGGTTGAGCCTCATGTCGTATTCTCTCAAAATATTAAAGCATTCCTCCAGATCGGAGACATGGTTATCGACAGTTTTTGACTTGACCAACATTTCGTCAACATACACTTCCATATTTTTCCCGATCTGATTGGTAAACATCTTATTTACCAACCTCTGGTACGTAGCTCCTGCATTTTTCAGCCCGAAAGGCATGTCCTTGTAACAATAAATGTTAGTTGGGGTCATGAAGCTAGTGTGTTCCTGGTCTGCCGGATTCATGGCGATTTGGTTATAGCCTGAGTATGCATCCATAAAAGACATGAGCTTGTGCCCCGCCGTGGCATCTAACAATTGGTCAATCCTTGGCAAAGGGAAGCAATCTTTGGGGCAGGCTTTGTTTAGATCAAAAAAGTCGATGCAAGTCCGCCATTTCTCGTTGGGCTTCGGGACCAACACAGGATTGGCGACCCAGATCAGGAACTTTGCCTTGTGGATATAGCTGCACTTTAAGAGCCGGGCTACTTCCTCCTCTAGGGCCTCAGCTCGGGTCGTTCCTAGGCGCCTTTGTTTCTGGGACTTTGCAGGCACGTTTTTATCCAAGTGGATGGTGTGCATGATGACGCTCGGGCTGATCCCTACCATGTCTCCATGAGACTAGGCAAACACATCTAGATTTTCTTTTAGAAACCTAATCAGCTCCGCCTTCCTTTCGCTACATAGGTTTTTCCTGAGCTTTACCACCTTCGAGAGGTCTTGTGGGTCGATATTCACCTCCTTGAGCTCTTCGATGGCCTGGAGCTCGGATCTATCCTCGCCTATTCTGGGGTCGATATCATTATATAAGATGATACTCTCCCCTCTGGCATTCTGAGGTTTTTCTATCTAAGGAATAGGTACAATTTCTTGAGATTCTTCACTCCCGCCCTGGATGGTCATCGTCTGTTGCCCGGGTCTTGATTTTCCCTTCATGGAAATGCTATAGCATTCCCTGGAAGTGAGCTGATCACCTCGGACCGTGCATATCCCCGAGGAAGAGGGGAATTTTAGTGTGAGGTGGCAGATGGAGGTTATGGCTTCAAATGCTATCAATGTAAGTCGGCCCAGAATTACATTGTATACGGCGTGACAATCGATGACCACAAACTCGAGGAGTTTAGAGACAGTCCGGGGTCCCTCTCCCAAGGTAATTACCAGCTCGATTGTTCCTATTGTTGCCGACCCTTCTCTAGAAAATCCATATAGCATCATGGAGGTGGCTTTCAACTCGGTAATATATAAGCCCATCTTTTCCAGCGTAGACCAGAACAATACGTTCACCGAATCCCATTATTGACCAGTATCCTCCTAACTCTCCGGTTGGCGAGCTGGCCGGCTATGACCAGAGGGTCGTTATGGGGGAACTGGACGTGACTAGCATCTTCCTTGGTGAATATGATTGGTTGCCTCTCCAGTCGTTGCCGTTTGGGCAGATGCTACTATGGAACGAACTCCACTCCGTTATGAGCCTTCAACTCATTGACATATCTCTTCTGGGCGCCCCTGCTCGTGCCGGCCAAGTGGGGGCGTCCTGATTTATCCGAGGCCCGGGCTGACTTACCGGAGCTTCTGGAGCCGGTTGACCAGCAGGAACTCTATTCCACGCATATTGAGCGAAGGGTCCGGCTCTGATGAGAGTCTCAATCTCGTCCTTCAAATGCTACAATCGTCAATGTTGTGGCCAATGTCGTTGTGAAATCGACAAAACTTGGAGGGGTCCCGCTTGGCCTTCTGGTGCTTCAAAGGCTCCGGCTTCTTCCAGGGAAGGTGGGCAGAGTTTGCTAGGAAAATCTTCTCCCTAGTGTTTGTGAGCTCGGTGTAAGTCGCGTAGACTGGCTTAAATTTTTCCACGACCGCCTTCACTGCTCCCTTTTCTCTTGCCTCCACCCAATTGGTTATTCTGTGTAACAGTTTGAGTCATTTTCATGACATCCATTCCCACTCCAGCGGGCTGATCAAGGTCTTGGCTGGTTCCCACGATGGATGCTCGCGCCTCCTCCAGGTTTATCCATCCCTGGGCCTTATTTAGGAATTCGTCCACGGTGCTGACACCTTTTCTCTGTATCTCTTTCCAGAGTCCGCCTCCAACGAGGATCCCAGTCCTCAAGGCCATAAGCTTGGAACTATCATCTGCGTCCCTGGCTCGAGTCGCGACGTTTGTGAATTTGCTCAGGTAAGCTTTCAAATGTTTCTCGGGTTGCTGCTTTACGTTTTCCAGGCTGTCGGCTTTGACGCGGGCAGCCTGAGAAGCTCGGAAAGCCCTCTTGAAGTCGGCAGAAAAGGTTTTCCATGAGCTGATGGACTACTTTTTATTCTGCTTGAACCATTGCCTAGCCGACCTAGTCAAGGTGGAAGGAAATATCAAACACCTTAGCTCGGGACCGATGTTGTGGGCCATCATCAAGGTGTTGAACATACCCAAATGATTCGACGGATCTCTGTCTCCATCAAATTTGGACAAGTGGGGCATATGGAAACCAGGTGGATATGCCGTGGCCGCTATGCTGGGGGCGAAGAGCTCGAGTTCGTCCCCCGAGTCGTACTCATCTTTTTCCTTTTCCGATAAGAGCTTCTTCATCAACTCCTCCATCTGAGCTAGACACTCTAGGGTTTGGTCCTCACTTCCTTGGTTGTTCTGAGGCTGTTCAACAACTCTAGTTCCATTGTAAGCGTTAAGCGGGTTATTGCTCCAAGCTTGAGCTAGGTTAGGCGGGACATTCCCACTGTCACGAACTTCCGACAGACCCTCCCCTTGGTGAGCATGACTACCATTTCTAGCTGGATATCCTCTCTGAGAGTTTAGGCGATCTCGAAGGTCATCCCTCGGGATGGCCCGAGGGCTTTGAGCCGAACTCAAACGATGGCACAGGTCTTCGCCGGACATGCCACTTCAATAACTCTCGGTCTAGTAACTCCCGTTTGAAAAACTCGGAACCCGCCGCTTAGGGTGAGGATCCAGGATTTCCCTTTGCACTCGACTGCGACAGGAAGGACCGGCAGAAGGAGGATTTCTCCTACTGCTCCCATAAGCCGGAATGTCTCGGACTGGATGGGGAGGATATGGGTATCTTATTGGTGATGAGGGATACATAACTGGTGACGCGATCCTAGTCCCATCTGGGCGAATTACGCTAGGTCGCGGCTGCTCCGCTCTACCATTCCCTGCGTCCTGTGCTTGGCGGTTTGACCATGGTGAAGGACGGTTGGCCGGGGCAGGCTGTCGTCGCCAGCCCTCCCCGGATCTCCTCTGCGAGCTGCCTCGGGCCCTTCTGGGTGCGCTAAAGGGTGGAATCGAGCAAGGAGTTGAGGTCCGGACCGATCGACTGAATTGCTGATCGGCCCTAGGAAGTTCCTCAAACACAGTTTCCTGGCGGTGGTGCGACGTGGGACTAGAATTCAGAGTCGAAGTTCTGACCGACCAGCTAGGCCTGGGCCGGTTATCCCGGCGGGGCTTATGAGTCCCACTATGCCTCTTTCTGACGTTAGCGTCGGTTGTAAGAGGGGGTAACCGGGCCAAGACCTCTTCGATTTGCTTGTTTACTTTTGGCAGCTGACTTCTCAACTGTGTGTTTTCCATCTCTATGGCCGTGTAGAAATCCAGGTTCGGATTTGGCGGTCGAGGAGCCGAACTTCCGGTGTCGCCCTAGCCCATTGGCTGCTTTCCCGGTCCCTGCTGAACCTCGAGGTTTTGTTCATCGGACATGGCAGCATGGTGGGCCTCCTGCCCATCATGTTGATCCGCTTCATTACCATGCCTCGAATGAGTAACCACCATGGCCAGGTTTCATCAATAGCACCAATCTAAATCCTCTCAATGAAAGCACCAAACTGTTGACGCGGTTCTTCGCCAACAGATAATCATACAAATAAACGGGATGGATTAGTGCTGAATAGTGAACCGTAATATGTAAATATTTATATTCCAAACTTGCGAAATTAGTATGGTAGGAAGGTTATCACTCCTTTAGTTTTAGGTGGTTCGAAGGTTAAAATCCCTCTAGTCCACCAGTCTATATTATTGATATTTCTCGAGTATTCCTTACAGAGTGTTTCTTTACAATCAAAACGCCAACCCCTTGCAACGCCCAGGGTCTCCATATTTATAGGGAGAGGATATCTGGGTGTTGGTAAAGGGGGTCATCCCGTGACCTTCTTACCCATCTTGTCATCTCTGTGACACTTATGATTAATTCCTAAAACCTGACAATGAAGTATTGTCTAATCAATAGGTAAGGGGGATAATGGGTCGCATGGCCCAAACCAGTCGTGGGGTGCTTGAACACGCACGTTTATGTTGCATGTCCGAGAATTCAGGAATGGAGTAGACACGTGATGTCTGATATGCGCACGTTTACATTGCGTGGTTGATTTCACAAATGGTCGGGGGTGTCAGATCTATGCCGCACCTTGAGCTTGATGTAGCTCCAACTCGTGATATCTAAACTACTGACCCGTTGCCTTCGAGTATACTTGCTAACTCTTTGATTAGCTCGGGCTAAAGAGGTGGAGAATCATAACAACAGCTCCGGGTAGACGGTTTCCACGTGGCGGATGGAATTATGCCCTTTTCCAACTCGCTAATAACTCGTGGGTATTTAGGGCGTACAGTTACCTTTTTCGAAAAGGCATTGACGGCTCTGACAGGTTACGCGGAAGGTCGATCGTTTAAGTTTACTTTAGTAAAATAAACTTGGGGGGCAAATGTTTACCCAAAAACGGACTACCTGATGATGTGGCAGAATTGATCTACATGTGGGATACATGTGGCAGTTTTAAGTGAGTGTATCCTACTCGGCCCTCGACCAGGAGATCATTGACTTATCAAGTATCGTAATTATGGGCGACCAGCCTAGTCGCATATACTCATTTATTTCCTTCAGATATGCAATCTTGTAATTACGTATTAATTGTAATTTTCATTATTATTTAGAAACGCATGTATTAAGGGTAATTAAGGCCCATTGGACCATGTAGAACTCCTTGAGCCTATAAATAAGAATCAAAGGGCTCAAAAGAGGGGACTTTTGACTTTCGAACATTTTGCTTGAGAACGCTTAAGCTGAGAGATTCTAGGAGAGAAAAAGAGTGTTGTTATCCATCACAATTGTATTTATCTGAGATTTAGTGAAACTCGTGAACCCTAGTTCATTGATCAGTGTTCTTGGAATAATACATCAATAAGAACATTAAGTGGATGTAGGTTATTAATATTCTATTGGGGCCGAACCACGATAAATTGTTTGTGTCGTTTTTCTTTTCGTCGGGATTTTTTCTCATTTTCATCTTATTTTATACCGTTTATCTGACTCCGTGTCGTTGACCAATTTGAGGGTCAACAAGAAGGAAAAACATAATCTCTGAGTATGCGTACATCTTGGCCTTGAGCGGCAACAACATTAGTAGCATTGTCCCCATTATCACCCATACTGATCTCTGTCGTTTTCTTTCTTTGGTTTTGCTTGCAAGTTTTCTTTGTCTAAAGATTTATAAGAACTAAGTTGTCAGATCCCTTTCTAATGCTCATATAACAAGACTAACTGAAATAGAGATCACAAGTTGCACGCAAACCAAATTAGAAAATTGATTAAGAATTAAACTAAATTATAAATAATTAACTATTTTCATATTGATAACTTTTTAGTCCCCAACAACGGCGCTAAAAACTTGTTGCGAAAATTATAGATACGCATGTATACATAATCGCAATGCAGTAATATTCGATAAATCTTATTATCGTCCCACGAAGACTGAATTATCAATTACAAATAATTAATTTATAACATCAAGTTGGTTAACAAAAGATCAAATTACAGGAATAACTAAACAAATAAAATAAAATAAATATCAAGAACATAAAAGAGCTCAATGATAAAAATTTGAATTCAATGGATGAAATATAAGGTTGTTAATTTCATCAACTATCTACCTATGCTTCTCTAATAAAAATTGCAAAATTTTTATCTCTATCGTGATAGCGAATTACAGTGAAAAATATATTCTTATTAGGACATATAACTCTCTACAATAAGCAAACTTTCTACATCTCGATGGTAAATTAAACAAATTGCATGCATTAAACACGTAATCCCTAAGCTACACAAATCATACGAGTACTGTCGTCCAATACAAATCTTTGATTATTTGACTAAAATATATTTTTCGTCCACTTTTCAGATTTTAGGTAGCAAATTAATTACACGCTTTAAACACAAATAAAATAATTCACTATATTGACAAGAAATTCATAAAACTCTATTAGATAATCAAAAGGTTTCAAGAAGAATCCATTAACACCCTAAAAAGAAAATTAGTTCATGTTGAACATAAATGAATCCATAAAAGTAGTTATAAACATCACTATAGCAGAAAGTAAAAGAAGAAGAGAAGAACAACTATGATAATATTAGATCTTCAATCCTTTACCTGCACTGAGTGTTTTCTTGAGTATCTAGGGTTCTCCTCTCAAAATTTGACATAATGATGCTTATATAGTTGCTTGTGTTTTAAATGTGAAATTCCACTTTTGCCCTTAATAAAAATGCCCTATCTGCACATTGATCGACTGAAGCGTTGTGGCTCTTTATTGAAGCGTTGCGGCCCGTGTACAAAATTAAAAATACTTCTTGCCTCTTCCTTGACAAGCGCCGCGACCCTTAAGGTGTTGTGCCGCGGCTCAAATTCCAAAACAATAGCGTCACGGCTCAAGATGCAAGCGTTGCGACTCTCTCCACTCCGAATATTTTGGTTGTTTTTGTCTACCACAGCGTCGTGGACCTTTGTCCCAATGTCGCGACTCAAATTGCCTTTTCACCGAAACTTGTCTTTTCTATCCCAAAAACGACATCAACAATCAAATTGACTTCGACATCTATCTCGTAACTCAGAATCCCACAAAATCGCCATAACTTGGTCCATTTTTACAATTTTTCAATAAATCTCAAAATACTAGCAAACACAAGCAAAAAAAGCGTCATATTGCACAAACATACCTAAATAAGCACAAAAAATCCCTAAAATATCTCTCCAATACACTATAAAAACTGACCTATCAATAATTGGTCGTACAGAGATATAGGCTAGTTATCACTTACGTATTGTTTATGTTGCACTTGAGAGATGGTTTAGAGATAAAATAACACTTTAGGTTCTTGAGAATATTGGATTGATTAATTACGCACATTAATGAATAATATCTTAATTATTTAAGTGTCAAATTGAAACCTTAATAGTTGTCAATATCTTGTATTTTTCCAAACTAATTTTAATTTGCTTTAGATTTTATATTTATATTTATAATTATTTTTTCCTTCCAACATTCAATTTTAATCACTTATGTAAAATTAAGATTTATTATTCATTGTATTTAATTACTTTTAATCCTTGTCAGACGATATCGGTCACTTGACCACTTTATTGCTTATTCAATTTGTGCACTTGCAAGCATATTGTTTATTTTTTGCTACAAGGGTTAGTGAATTTCATGGAAAAACACAATTGGAATCTCGATAAAGTCAAGGGATACATAGAAATTTAGAATCAAAATTAGGGTTGTATGATGTGTTGAGTTGTTTGTGCAGGATATGATTTTGTTTTTGTGACAGAATGGTTAGTGTTTCTAAGTTGAAACGCTGCAAAATATTTGATACAATTTAGAGGTACATAAAAATGGATAAGAATTGGATGACAACAAATAGAATGTCCAAAGAATACAAATTAGGATCTAAAATTGATGTCGTGTTCATGTATTAATTTTAGAAATTAAATACAAAAATAGTGATCATGTTGTCCATATAAAAGCGCATGTACACATTAATCGTATATACATACCTGTTATGAAAAATGGATATGGCCCAACAAACCAATATTTATACGAACTTGTCCTAAAAGAGTTCAAAAAGAGTATGTACCTTTTGAGGATTATTCAATGGATATATTCAATGATATTGAAGATGATTTTGCCAATCGTCTTGATAAGTTTTGTGAAATTTGTAGAGGAATAAGAGAAGAATATTTAAATTTGTAGAGGAGTAAGAGAAGAATATTTATTCAGGGTCTAAGTTCTTGTAATTTTATTTTCTAGTAATAATATATAACACGAAAGCTTATAATGGATGAAGTGTCAAATTTTTTTTTCAGCTACTTGATTTTTCAGTGAATTATTGCATGATGGAAACAATATTCCTAGTAACACATACGAGGTAAAGAAATCCTTGCAAGCCTTAGGAATTATGAAAAGGTACATGCGAACGTTGGTATTATTGCTAATGTTTTTTTGGTATATTTCATCAATGCCAAGGTTAAGTGTTTATATTGTAATCCTAAACATGGAAAGTCTTTTCTCTGACATAAAGAAGACATAAATAAAGATGAAAAATAACTTCATCCTACATATTTACTAAGAAGATTGATAACACGTGTCCTCTAATATCCGCGGACCCTAGTAACCTTCGTCTTAGTCTTTCGGCAAATGATATTAATCCTCATACTAACACTACTACAAAAATATTTTTTTAGGACACTCACTTAGATGCGAGTCCTAAAAAAAGCTCCTGGACATTTTAGGACTCACAACGCGAGTCCTAAAAACTCATGCGTGTCCTAAAAATTTGTTTTGTTTTTTTTTTTTTTATAATATACACATCTTGTACATTTTAGGACTCGCAGAGCGAGTCCTAAAAATTTATGCGTGTCCTAAAAAATTTATTTTGTTTTTTTAATAAACACCTCTTGGACTTTTTAGGACTCACGTTGCGAGTCCTAAAAACATTCTGCGAGTCCTAAAATTTTTTTTTTGTTTTTTTAATAAACACCTCTTGGACTCCGCGTGTCCTAAAAGATTTATTTTGTTTTTTTAATAAACACCTCTTGGACTCCTAAAAACTGATGCGTGTCCTAAAAGTATTATTTTGTTTTAAAAAAAAAACAATATATATGGTGTTGCCAAGTTTTGAACCCCCAGTCTTTAAGTTAAGGATTTACCATTGCACCAACACATCTCATTGATAAATAAATGACTATTCAAATATTTTTATCATATGCACACTTAATTAATAGTTAGAAATAAGTAGAGTTTAGGGTTTATTTTTTCAGATCTAACCTAAAATAAAAAGAAGAAGAGAAGGGAGGGGCTCGACATGGTGGCTAGGGGGCTCGGGTCGACGGTGCAGGGAGGGCTCGGCAGGGTGGCTAGGGGGCTCGGGTCGACGGTGCAGGGAGGGGCTCGGCAGGGACGATGGCTGGGCTGGCTAGTGGTCGACGGCGCAGGGAGGGGTTCGGGTTGGGCTGGGCTGGGTCTGGGTCGACGGTCTAGGGAGGGGCTCGGTAGGGACGACGACTGGGCTGGGCTGGCTGGTGGTCAACGGCGCAGGGAGGGGTTCGGGTTGGGTTGGGCTGGGTCGACAGTGCAGGGAGGGGCTCAGGCAGGGAGGGGGCTGGGCTGGGCTGGCTGGTGGTCGACGACTCAGGGAGGGGTTCGGGTTGGGCTGGGCTGGGTCTGGGTCGACAGTGCAAGGGAGGGGCTCGGCAGGGACGGTGGCTGGGCACGGGGTTGGCTGCATTTTTTTAAAACAAAAATTACTTTTAAGGACTCGCAATGCGAGTCCTAAAAACTTAATTAAAGGCACTCAACCAAATTTTTTAGGACTCGCACTTAATTAAAGGCACTCAACCAGATTTTTTAAGACTCGCGACACGAGTCCTAAAAACAGTTTTTTAAGGCTCTCAAATAGAGGACTCGCGCCCCGCGAGTTCTAAAAACTTTTTTAAGACTCGCAATGTTATTCCTAAAATTCCATTTATGTAGTAGTGTAATATGAGTATCAACTGTAGTTGTTGGCCAATCAACCTTAATGTTTATAATGTTTCATCATGGTTGTATATGAAAAGAAACTTTGTCATATTATCATTGTTGATTTTCTTCCCCAAACTACTAGGAAATGACATTTATGTCTACTTGGAAGGTGTTGAGTGCTATCATGGAAGAAAGAGGTGATAAATTCACCTTAAGGGGAGTTTTATTGTGACAATAAACATTTTTCTTGCTAATGGTAATTTTTCTGAGCATTGTGTGAAAGGATAAAGCATACCCAATATGTAGTGACAACACTTGTAGCGTAAGATTAAATCATAGCAAAAAAAAAAAAAAAATTGCATACGTGAGACAAAGATGTTTCCTCCTTCCTAGGTGGGGACTATTGATGACAGTTCTTTGAGAATTGCCGTCTAAAGTCATTTTTAACAGTAGTTAAGAACTGCCTTCTAAATATTGTGAGAACCACTGTCTATAGTGATTTTTAATGGTGATTCTTAACTATCATTAAAAGTCAACATTTTTGTCCATGCTCAATAAAACGTCAGTTTCCAAATGCAGTCTAAGAGTCTTTATGCACCGTCGTTAAAGGTCGATGTTTTAGTAGTGTCTATTTGTGTCCTAATTTTTTGGATTCCTAATTGCACTCATTGCAAGTGAGCTATAATATCTCTAAGTGTAAAATTTAATACAAAAGCTTCAAAATACCCTCCCATTAGTGGCTCTATAATGAAGAAACCATTCAGCTAAGTATAGTAATCTTCAATCATTCTTCACATTTAGCTACGAACTATAGCTTCTTTAAACATTAACTGATGTATGGTGTAATGTAAAATTTCAAGGTACAATAAAAAATTAGATTTTAGTGATAAAAATAGATAAGCTATTGTGGGTGCTCTAGGGTATGTAATAAATCTGCTTATACCTTAGCCTGTGTTTGGTAAGGGGGAAAAAAGAGAAGAAAGAAAAATTTGGAGAGAAAAGTTAAAAGAAAGGGAAAAAAAAAATGTTTGGTAGGAGAGTAAAAGAGTGGAAAGGAAAAATGAGTGAAAAAAAGAGGCATGTCCAACACACAAATTTTCTCTCCAATTTTGGAGAGAAAAATGAGTGGAAACTTTTTCTCAAACTAATAAGAAGTTTAATTACTAATATATCCTTTATTTATTTAATTTTAAAATAACAATAAAAAGGATATAAATATAATTGTAAAATAATTTAAATTTTTTTACTTCTTCTCTATTAACAACTATGGTGGAAATAAACTTTCTTATCTATCTTAAAATTACTAATTCGCTCTTATTTTTTCTTTCTCTAATAATTTCTTTTAACCTACCAAATATTATGTTAGTCGTTTGAACAAGGAGAGACTCAGTATAGTTATATTTCTTAGAAATAGAGCCCAAGGTGGCAATCACTTTGCTTTATGACATGAATTGGAATTTATATATTTATACATTTATATATTGTGGAGATTGTGAATTCTTTCCTCAAACAATCAAAAGATTACTAAAGTGACAACTCACAGTAGTTTGCAGTTTCAGTTGCAATTACTTAGACTCCAGTTAGATCTGCGTGGACACTAGTTGTTCATAATAGAATAACTGATTGTTGTTAGTTGTTGTTAGTTTCTGTTAAGCTCTTTGGCTCTTGTATCCCATCCTTATATATAGTTTTAGGCCTAATCAACCTAGAGTTATTCAATTTTTGAGAGTTTTAGCTAAGAGCAAGAACTATATTGTAAAACTCAAGCGTGAGAGTGTTTCAAGAGAAGTTGGAAGTGTATTGTTGTAATCTTGGAAGCTTGGAGGGTGTAATTTTTTCTGATATAATGGATTTGACTTAGGCATTGCTGCCTAGCCTTAGATGTAGGATCAACTACACTGGTTGTATCCGAACCAAGTATTCCTGTGTGTTCTTTCTTTTCTGTTTTACTTTTGATTATTTTGTGTTTGATTAATTGTCTATTAGTTTTTCTTCTTTGTTGTTGTTCTTTGTGCACTATATATGCTGCGTTGCGCAAGTCCTATTCCCCAACAACTGGTAACGGAGATGGGTTAGAGTGGTTGCATTCTTCACCATCTTCGACTGTGATTTCTCCAAGAAAGATCAAGAACTATGAAGTACTTCCGCAATTGAGAATATGTTCACTGGCCAGGAGCAACTCTCTTCAATATGTTGACCTCCAAGTTTGAAGTGGAGAAATTCGATGGCAAGAATGATTTTAGTCTATGGCGTGCAAAGATGATGGCTCATATGGGTAGTCTTTGATGTGAAGAAGCCCTACAAGAAGAAAGTAAGATGGCTAAGTTGGAAAACAAGGCAGAGGTGTTGAAAAAGGCAAAGAACATGATCATTCTGAGTTTGAATGATCAAGTTCCGAGGAAAGTAATCAAAGAAGAATCAACTCATGATATGTGGAAGAAGTTAGAACAGTTGTACATGACTAAGGCTTTACCAAATCTAATCTATCTCAAACAAAAATTCTATGGATTCAAGATGGAGGAATCCAAGTCTATTGATGATAATATAGATGACTTCACTAAGTTAGTTTCATATTTGAAGTTAATTGATGTAAAGATTGAAGAAGAGGATAAAGCAATCTTTCTACTGAACTCACTTTCGAAGGCCTATGATAACCTAAGGGACACTTTGAAGTATGGTAAAGATACATTGTCACTGTTAGAAGTGATTGGTGCTACATACTCAAAGGAACTAGATCTGAAAGCTAATGTTAAGGTGTCAAGATCTTAAGCCGAAGGTCTAAATGTGAGATGAATACCTGAAAGAAAAGATGGCAACAACTATAGAATGGGGCAGAGCAAAGGGAGATTAAGATCCAAGTCAAAACCAAGGAGAATCTACTGGATTTGTAACCAAGAGCGTCACTTCAGAAGAAACTATCTCCAGAGAAGGAATGAAGGACACAAGAAAGACAATATAGATGAAGCTCATGTTACAGATGGATCTATGGATGCTGATGTTCTCACTGTACCAACCAGTTATCCTAAGGATGAATGGGTTATGGATTCCAGGTGTACATTTCACATGTCACTAAGAAAAGATTGTTTCTTTGATAAAAAAGAAGAAAGTACAGGGCAAGTACTAATGGGAAATAACATCACATGCAGAACTCAAGGAATTGATTCTATCAAGATAAAATTGAGAGATGGCACCATAAAGGTATTTTCCAATGTTAGATTTATACTTTCCAAAGGCTACAGTTACAAAACTAAAGGTGGAGTCTTGAAAATATCCAAAGGTACAATGGTGTTTATGAGAGGTGAGCTAAGACAAGGACATTACATACTTCAAGGAGAGACCATAACAGGGTATGCTCAAGTTTCAGCTACAACACCTAATACCACAGAATTATGGCATAAATGACTTGGACACATGAGTCATAAGGGAATGGTAGAACTTGGTAAGCAAGGTTTCTTGAACTAGATATTTCAGACTTACAAATTTGTGAAACTTATGTTGTAGGAAAAGCTCACAAGTTGAAATTTTCAAGCTCAACCCATACAACCAAATGAATATTGGAATATATTCATTCAGATTTATGGGGTTCATCTCAAGTTCCATTATCTTTAGGTAAAACTCAATATTTCTATAATTGATGACTATTCTAGGAAAGTGTGGATCTATTTTCTTAGAACTAAGGATGATGCCTTTGAAAGGTTTAGAGAGTGGAAAATTATGGTAGAAAATCAAACCATGAAGAAAGTTAAGAAACTTAGAACTAACAATGTTTTGGACTTCTGTAATACTAAGTTTGATTCTTATTGCACTGAAAATGGCATTGTTAGGCACCATACGGTTAGGGACACCCCTCAGCAAACTAGTCTTGCTGAGAGAATGAACAAATAAATCATAAATAAGGTTAGATGCATGCTAGCTGATTCTGGTTTGTCAAAAACATTTTTGGCAGAGGCATTCACTACTGGTTGCTACCTCATTAATAGGTCACCTTCATCTGTATTAGATTGTAAGTTTCCTGAACATGTTTGGTCCGGTCATGAGCCAAGTTACAATCACCTAAAACATTTTGGTTGTATAGGTTATGTTCATATTAGTCAAGGGATGTTGAATCCTAGGTCTATGCAAGGTGTGTTTCTTGGTTATCCAAGTGGTGTCAATGGTTATAAACTTTGGGTAATAGAAGAGAAAAAATGTATCATTAGTCGCGATGTTATATTCAATGAGCACTGCTTTTATAAAACTAACATGAAACTTAGTGATCAAGCCAACTCTAAACAAGTTGAGCAGAAAGATACTATGCAGATTGAATAAAAAGATACATCATAGAATGAGAATCAAGGTGGAGCTTAGGAGAATGAGCTTGGAGATGTATCTGGAAGTGATGAAGATGGCACTGAAGCAGATGACAGAGATGCTCATGCTTCAGATTATCTCTTGGCTAGAGAAAGAGCAAGGGGACAAATCAAACCTCCTAATGATTTGCACATGCTGATATTACTGATTTTTCCCATAGTGTAGCTGATTTACTGGAGCTACATGAGCCTATTCGCTACTAGGAAGCGAAGAATAGTGCTGAATTGAGTAAATGGAGTAAAGCAATGAAAGAAGAGTTGGAGTCTTTATCAAAGTATGAGAAATGGATAATGGTGGATAAACCTAAGAACAAAAGAGTAATATGGTGAAAATGGGTTTACAAGAGAAAACCAGGGATTGAAGGAGTTAAGCTGCCTCGATTCAAGGCAACGCTGGTGGAAAAAGGCTTTTCTCAAGTTGAATGGATAGACTATCATTAAAAATTTGTTGGTGTTAAATGAGAAAAAATAAGAATACGCAGCCGAATAGGATCTTCTAACAAAATTATTAATACCAGTCAGGATCATACATATATAGATATATTAAACGACACATAAATAGATAAGAAATTACCTCTAGTAGCCTATCAAGTGTCATTGAATCTTTTCATATAAATCAACGATTTCCTATCCTTTCAGAAAGCTCACACCTTAGCCTTCCAAGCCAATCCTCAAACACACAAGGATGTGTGTGGGCACGTAGGATTGAAAGGTTCATTTAGACTCTCCAGATGTACTCAACACGTGAGAACTATAGATGATTGAGAAGAGAAATGCTATAGAAATTTCTAGACTTTCAAGTTTGGAAAATTCTATCATTTCTTTTCTTGGAGAGAGTCTGACAGTCAAAATTAACAATCTCTTAACTTATACAACTTATGAAAAGTATCGCTTCTTTTCACGTTTATAAAGATAATTAACTAATTTAATTAATCTTTATTTTATTTAAATAAAATTGATCAGTTACATCTATTTTAATTGCTTAACTTAAATCAAATTTAAAAAGAATAATTAAATATAATTAAATAAACAAATTAATTTGAAATTCAAATTTCAAATCCCAGGACAAGATATCTCTGAAAGTGGCGCCACTACTTGTGCAGCATAGTGAGTGGCGTGTGCCACTTTTTGGCTATCCATAATTTTCTCATTTTTTTGTTTAATTAATATTTAAGATAATATATTTATTCCAAAATAAATATTAGCTAATTCAAAATTAACTTTATCTAAGATTATCGTTTTAAATAAATAAATATCTTAATATAAATATATTATAATAAATATCTTATAATAAGATAATAAATATATTCAGCTAACCACTTCTTCACGTTTGATAGTGTCTCTACATCGTTGCCATTGAGAAGAATTTCATCCATTTAAAGATTTAGGAAAACCACCACTTTACCATTGACATATATTATCCACTTACTCTTCGTCAACATTTTGTTCGAAGCAATATGTTTTAATTGTCTCATTAAAGGTGATATTCCAAGATCTAGATGCTTGCTTTAATCCATTGGATTTCATCAACTTACACTCCTGATGATCTTCCCCTTTTCTAATGAACCCTTCTGGTTGTATCATATAGATACTTACATCAAGATTGCCAATCAGAAATGTTGTCTTGACGTCCATTTTTCCATGTCTCATAGTCATAGGTGGCAGCTATGGATAAGAGGATGCGAATAGATTTTAGCATGAACACAGGAGAAAATATTTCTTCGTAATCAAAACCTTATCTCTGAGTGTAACCTTTGGCTACTAGCCTTGCCTTGATAGTCTCTACTTTCCCAACTACACATGTTTTCTTCTAAAAGATCCATTTCTTTTAGGTGGGTCTACAAGTTCCCAGACATAATTAGAATACATCATTTCCATTTCTTGGTTCATGGATTCTTGCCATTTCTCATTTTCAGGATCATCCATGCCTCTTTGAAATTTAATGGATCGTCTTTGTCTGTATTAGAAATAAGGACATGTGCTTCATGTTCGTAGCTAACAGTTGCCTCACAATCCTCCCACTACGACGTTGCATAGGGTTTCCTTGGTTTTTTGTTTATCATTTAATGATGACGATGAAAGTGATGGAATCTTATTAGTTGTGAGTTCCTCCAAAACTACTTTGCTCCGAGGTTTATAGTTATTCGTATAGTCATGTTCAAGGAAGGTCGCATTTGTTGAAACAAATACATTTTGGTCCTTGTGACTATAGAATTATCCACCTCTTGTTTCTGGAGCATAGCCCATGAAAATGCACACTTTAGGTCTAAGAACATGAGCAGGATAGCCCTAAATGCGAAAATGGTGCAAACTAGGTATGTTACAACTCCACAGATCCAGTGGCGTTTTGCTTATGGTCTTAGATGGGACTACATTTAAAATGTAAATCTTTGTTTGAAGTGCATATCCTCAGAATAAGAGAGGAAGTGAAGAGTAGATTAACATAGACCTGACCATGTCCAACAAGGTCCTATTTCTTCTTTTTGAAACACCATTTTGATGTGGCGTTCCAAGTGTTGTGCGTTAGGATAGAATACCATGGTCCAGCATGTAATCTTTAAATTCCAAATCCAAATATTCACCACCTCGATTTGATCGAAGTGTTTTAAGAGTCTTACCTAACTGCTTCTCAGCCTCGGCTTTGAAGTCTTGAAACTTACCAAAGATCTTAGAATTATTAAGCATTGGGTAAGTATGACTATATCTTGAGTAATCGTCAATAAAGGTGACGAAGTACTCATATCCACCTCTAGCTTGTATGTTGATTGGGCCACAAACATCGCTGTGTACAAGCTCTAAATGCTCTTTAGCTCTATTTCCTCTCCCAGAGAAAGGACGTTTAGCCATTTTTCCTTCTAGAAAAGACTCACAAACCAGAAGAGTTCCAACTCTTAGTTTTATCGACGGTCCATCTTTCATTAACCTGTTTATCCTATCTAGTTCTATATGACCAAGTCTAAGATGCCAAAGATATGTGTCATCCTCATTTGAAATATTTTTTCTTTTGTTACCTTTCAATTTAGCTACATTAAAAAATTTCGAGTTATTTAGCAATCATTCATTTCATGAAAGCGTTAAAGTCTGAACTTTTAATTACATGTCTAAAGAAAATTTAAGAATAATCCAATTAAAAAAACATCCCAAAGTCAATACCTGCAATAAAATCAAATTCAAAATACGAAAAGAAATAAACTAAACTAATTTTTCAAACAAAAAAAATTATTTTCTTTTAATAAAACTAAAGAACAATAAAATAAACGGACTTTCTTCAATGCTTTCTTGAACTAGACGCTTTCTCTCTCTTCTTTCTAGTCTTTTTGTGTCCATATGCAAGTTCCTCTTGATTGCTCAAGTGTCTATAAAGAAGAACAAAAATATGATTAGTGGTTTCTAAATCAAATATTCAGAATGATACATTATAATCCACTATTAAGCTAAGGTAAAGGAAAATCATATTTACATTTTTCGCGAATGTGGTCTTATCTGTATATCCTTATAAACAACATCCCACATATCTCAAGTATATTCAATATCTTCATACTTTTTTCTCGGCTTTTCTATCATGGTGCTAAGAATATAAAATCTTGCCATGTGATTTGATCTCATCCAATTAGCATATTTCTCATGTGTCTCTTTCCATGCATCCCATGATGGCATATGAGTGTGTCTTCTTTAATTAAAAACTTATTTAATCTTTTTAACCAGAAAAACAAATAAAGTTGAATTTATCCATCCTCCTTCTTCCGCTTCAGTTAGTTTTACTTTCCTTATGTGATCATCAATCATTTGATACATGACAGGCCATATAATGGGAAAGTAATTGGGTGGCAGCATTTTTATGACTGAAAATAAAATACAACATTATTACTATTTGAAAAATATCAATTAGTTGGAAAGTAAATATGATGCATGAATGCAACAATTAAAACACATAAACTTAGCATTTATTTTTCCATGATAAAACTACCCAACAAATAAAGTGCCGCCTTAGGGTCGGTCAAGTTAAATTCAGATAGCTTATTAGACAATCTTATATTTATTATCTAAAATTTAAAATATATCTTATTTTCTCTTTTAAGAATAAAGTACCACTCGTTTGGTTAAGATACAATTATTCACCGCAAAAAGATTAATTGCATCTTCGTAACTGTAACCTATTATTTCAGAATTCATGATTTAACTTAGAGAGTACCACCTTAGGGTTGGTGAAGCCTAAAATACATCACTATTTCCTATCTTCGTAAGAAGCCAACCTTGGTATTAATATGTCTAGAAACCTTCCTTAGGGGACCAAAAAATAAAGTTGCCTCGAGGCCCTATTCATATTTCACGGTGTTGTACTAATAGTGGAGACCATAGGTCACATTGTGATGTTCACCTTCTCCCACTTACAATTTTAGAATAAATATGCTTATTAATACTAATCAATTAATTCTAGATTAATTACTAGTTTATTAATAACCATATGAATGTAATTAATTACAAAATACATTTAATTATAATAGAGTCTATTTCTACAATTAATGTGATCTGGATAATTACCCATTACATTCATCTCACTTTACTAAAACTCTTTTTAAATAAAGTTGTTTATCTTAACGACCTATAAAAACTTTTGCCTTTATTATGGTGTGATTTACCAAGTTTTAACTAATTTAAGACTTAGTAGTTTACATGTAATTGATTTCTCCAAAATAATTCATATAAACACTTAGGACAATCCTAGATAATCATGTTTCTAAAAAATGCATGATTAATAAAAAATTTGTGGGGTTTAATGAATGACATGTAATTGACTAATGCATGATCATGCTATCAATCAAACATTAATTAACATTTATTTAAATAAATACAGTAAATAAACAATAAATGATGAACCAAGTACTATTGTGTATTTCTAAATTTGCAACCCTTTAAAAAAAATAGAAATTAAACTTATAAAATTTCCTTTAGTTGTTTGCAAGACTCCAAGAATGCTTCTCTTCTCATATTGGCCCATCTTTATAATTCTTAGGAATTTATTAGGCTCAAATAATTAATTAGAAACTAATTAACTAATCAATTTATTTAATTAAAATTAACTTGTAATTAAATAACCATTTTTTCATCTTTTTAATTTAGTTGATTCTAAATAATGAAATAATCAAATTCAAATAATTATTTAAACTTAAGATAAGTTCTTAGCCAACTAAGATAATTATCCTTTGAAATTCAAATAATTTAAAGATACTTAAATAAAAGAATTTTAGCATAAAAATAGGCACTAGCTTGGGCATCAAGAATGGTGCCCTAAAGATCTAGGGGTGGTGGCAACAAGGTGAGCCCTGGTGCACGGGTGCGGCAAGGGCGGCTGGTGCAGAGGCTTGCGTGCGTAGGAGCGGCTAGGGTTGAGGGCTTTGGTGCGCAGGAGTGCGGGGCGTGGGCTCAGGGCCACGGGAAGATGTGTCTGGGCGTGGGGTCGTGGGCTTGAGATGCAGACGCCAAAGGATCTCGGGCTCGCTTGGGGTGCGGGCGCGGCTACCTTGTGGTCGACGGGCTCAGGTCGTGTGCCTCCAAGGGGCATGGCTTGGGTCCTTTTCTTCTTGTGTCCATAATTTTTTTATTCAAATTTCAAAAAATAAATTTAAAAAAATCCTATTCCCTTTATGGCTTACACAAGATCTAGAAAAAATAAATTTCAAATTGCTAACCCAATAGCATCATATAATTAATGATCAATCATTCATCTATGCATTCAAAAGACACATTCATCCATTCAATATACATATCAACATACATATGAAAAATAGAAGAAACCCACACAACATTTAATATATATATATATATGTAGACTGCTCTAAAACCAATTATTGTTATTAAATGAGAAAAAAAAAAGAATACGTAGCGGAATAAGACCTTTTAAAACATTTATTAATACCAGAAAGGGTCATACATATATAGATATATTAAATAACACATAAATAGATTAGCGATTACCTCTAGTAGCCTATTAAGCGTCCTTGAATCTTCTCGTGTAAATCAATGATCTTCCTATCATTTCTGAAAGTTTACATCTTAGCCTTCCAAGACAATCCTCAAACAGACAAGGTCGTGTGTGCGCACGTAGGATTCAAAGGTTGATATAGACTCTCTAGATGTACTCAACACATGAGATCTAGAAAGGATTGAGAAGAGAGAGGCTATAAAAATTTCTAGAATTTCACGTTTAGGAAATTCTATCATTTCCTTTCTTAAAGAGAGTCT
This sequence comes from Humulus lupulus, assembly GCF_963169125.1. Taxonomy (NCBI): domain Eukaryota; kingdom Viridiplantae; phylum Streptophyta; class Magnoliopsida; order Rosales; family Cannabaceae; genus Humulus; species Humulus lupulus. The sequence goes on from NC_084798.1 coordinate 72,872,430, forward strand.
GACTATCAAAATTATCAACTTTTGAACTTATTCAACTTATGAAAAGTATCACTTTGTTTAAGGTTTATAAATATAATTAACTAATTTAAATAATCTTTATTTCATTTAAATAAAATTGATAAGTTACATCTATTGAAGTTATGTAATTTCAACCATATTTAAAAATAATAATTAAATTAATTAATTAATTTGAAATTTAAAATTCAATTCCCAATGACATGATATCTGTGAAAGTGGTGCCACTCGTTGGCGCCACTATTTGGCTATCCCTGATTTTCTCATTTTTGTTTGATTAATATATTTATCACAAAATAAATATTAATTAATTCAAAATTAACATTATATTAAAGTATCAGTTTTAAATAAATAAATATATTATAATAAGATAATAAATAAGCCATCTCTATATTGATCCAAACATGATTAATATTTATTTTAACATATTTTTTTTCAGAATAGAAACTATATAGTTAAATAATTAATTAATTCACAATTAATCAACTGTCCATAATTATCACATAATTATTTCATTGCTCTGAAAAATTAAATCATTTGCAATTTAGTCATTTTCTCTACCAATATTCCTTATGACACCCATACCCTTGATAGTGGAGGAGATAGATGATCTGGGGACCATAGACCTATAATACGAAGCTCCAATAAATCAGACTATTAATCAAACTCTTTAATCTAATAATCTTATTTTTTAATTCCATAATTACTCCACTATAAATACGGAATTGCTGTCTAAGTATTTATAGAATTATATTTAGAGATGTTTCTTTGTAATCCATTGATATAATCAATAAATGTAGTTCTAATTGAGATTGGTTAAATACATGGTGAAATTGTTTAGGCACGAAGAGGTGCTAAAACAATAACGATTTCACAAAAGTCAACATGTGAAAGTTGACTTTCGGTATAGGCATTTATAAATCAACTTTTTGGGTCCAAAATTTTTATTTGTAGTATATAAGAGTACCCAAGAAGTTTGGGAGCATTTGGAGGTGTTTTGAGACAAGGCTTGGAGTTCCAAAATAGAGGCGTTCACGATGCGGCGACACGTCACCTAAAGTCTTGAAAATAGGCCTAAGATAGACCAGGTGATGTGTCGCCTGAGCTGTTACGAAAAGTCTGTACAGTTACGTAAAATAGCTCCAAAACTTAACTTTAAATGCTATGATCATTTTGGTTGAGTCTAATGAGGGTCATATACTATTTAAGGAGTTCATCTGAGTTAATTGGTGAATTGATCACTCACCCCTCTCCCTCTCTCTAAAAGAAGAACTCTCTCTCTCTCTCTCTCTCTAGCTCCAAGATTACTAGTATTCTCCAAGATTTTCATCAAGAAAGCTTGGCTTGTATGAATGATCAAGGCTTGTGTATCCCATTCTCATTCCATTGTAGTAGCTTCAAGTATTTTCATAAAAAATGCTAGGAATGGAGATTTTTGGACAACAAATCTACATTTCTATCAAACCTTGCAACTTTTGTGTTTCACATAAAATCATTGCTTTGTGATTTTATGCTCAAATGATTGCTCTTCAAGAAAGGTCCACTTACACTTTGATCTTTTTTACTTTGATCTTATTTGTGTTGTTTTCATTCTAAATTCATATTATATCTATTTAATCCTTTAGAATCAAGATTTACATTCATACCATGAACATGGTTCTTTGATTATCAAGATTTAAATTCATGATTTGAATAAGGTTCTTGATTAGCATCTAGGGATTTGATCAAGTATAAGCCTTATATCCCCAACAATTATGACCTCCAATTATTGGTTCGTTAATTAGAGCTAATCAAAATTATCGTTTTACACTTCTAATTACCTCTTGTTCCTTAACTTCCATTAATTCACTAGCGAATAATTAATCTATAATCAAATTATAGATTTGAGCTCAATAACTATTCAATTCCAGAATTAACCCTTAAGCGAACCAATATTTACTCGTTAGAAAAGTATGGATTCTAATATTGTAAATCATTTTTCCAGTCATTCATGATATTGAATCTCCAAAACAAAAGTCAATACTCTCAGTATACTAAGAAACATTAACGAGTGAATCAAAAGATCTAATAAGCACAAACAAGAGTTCCTTACTACTACTAAGGATTTAGATTGATCTACAAATTATTATATATTATGATAAGAATTAAATCTTAATGGAAAACAGTGAGTTTATGAAGATAGTTAATTCATATGAGTCCTATCATATATAATCTCTATTATATGCAGTACTTTTACCAAGATGTCTGTCCACGTCAATAATCTGAATCTAGATTACTTGCATCACGTATGCTTAGTAAACCGTACTAGTAACCGTTCATTAAAGATTCATTACTTTAATATGTTACTCACTATTTTATTCATTGTATATGATCTTAATTATCTCGTACTAATACAAGATCACATCCTCATAAATGAATATGGAATTTTATTGATATTCATATAAATTATTCAAACAATAATTATAATATTAAAAAATATTTTTAAATTATACTTTTATTTAAATCAATAAAATTTCTTTACATGCGTTTAGGGCATAAATCCTAACATTGTTTTCTCTAGTTGCCAAACATACTTCTATAAGAATTATATTGGCTATCACTGCAATTCAAAATTTAGAATTGGATCAACTTGATGTTAAGACAACATTTCTTCATGGTCATCTTGATGAAGAAATATACATGCAACAACCTGAAGTATTCATACAGCTAGGGATGGAAGAGCAGGTATGTTTGTTGAGGAAATATCTATATGGTTTGAAACATTCTCGAAGACAATGGTACTTCAGATTTGATGATTTTATGGTGAAACAGAAATTTGAAAGATCAAAGTTTTATAGTTGTGTTTACTTCAAAGTTCTTGAAGACAAAAGCTACATACACTTGTTAATCTATGTTGATGACATGCTTATAACATGTAAACATAGTTCTGAAATGGAAAGACTCAAGGAGATGCTAAGTCAATAATTTGATATGAAACAATTGGGGGCAACTGTCAAGATTTTGGGAATGGAGATATCTGTAGACATAAATGAAGGAATATTGAGATTGTCTCAAGAAGGATATGTGTAACGACCCAAATTCACTAATAAGGCTTAAGGGCCTTGATTAGTGTGCCTGGAGGGCATAATGGGGATTATGTGTGAATTTAATGATTAAGATGCATGATTATGATTTAAAGCATGTTATATGATTACCTGAATATTTGAGATGCATGACTATGTGTGTTAGTATGCATAAAGGCCCTGATTAGGTGAGAAGGGCATAATCGTAATTTTGGCCATTATGGGCATAATAGCTTTGATATATGTGATAATTGTCGAGACCACATTATTATGTGGATATATCTGTGATCAGTGACTCGAGACGATCCTAGTGAGCAAAGTAGCGAGAAAGTCATGGCGGGGATTTATACCCGGCTCGGGGTGAGCTCAGGGTATAAATGGGAATTTAGTAGATAAAATGGAGTCTATTATGACATTGAGGAATTCTATTGGTGATTAATTAGGTATCAGGAATTAAGCGGGAAATAATAGAGACACTCGAGGAATTAGCGGGAATTGGGTAAAATGACTAAAATGCCCTTAAGTGGACTAAAGGACTAGAATTAATAGGGAGGGCATAATGGTCATTTGGCTTTTAAGGATGGGTATTACTGAGGCTTTATGTTAGTGGAATTTGTAGAATATCAAAGAAGTCTGAAAAAGAAGGAAAAGGAAGGGAAAAGAAAGAGGAAAAACAGAGAGAGTTTTCTCTAAGTCGGTTCAGGCTTTCTTCACTAATTCCTTGAGGATTTCTGGAGTAAAACTCAGGGGGAAGCTAGCCCAATTAAGCCACAAGGTTACTGAGCTAAGGTTGAGGGTTTGACAAGGGTTTAGCAAGATTAGGCCATCACTTGAGGTAAGGTTCTATAATCTCTTTAGTTGCTGGTTTGGTTTATGAACTATGGTGTATGAGCAGAATTTGATGGGGACTTTGGGAAATTCAGGGCAAAGGTTAAGGAGGAGCAAGTAAAAGGAGTCTAGAGGCAGCTTGTAGTCGAAATTCCATCAAAGGTATAAGGTCTAAACTCTAAACTTTGATGATCAGCTGGTTTTTACTGAGTTTTAGAGCTTAGGAATGGCTATGGTGAAATCTGAGTTTGTGGATGCGTGTGCTTGGGTTTTAGGTGTTTGGGGTGCTTGGGATGAATGGAGTGTGTTCATGAGGTTGTTTTTAAGTTTGGGTAAGAGTTGGAAGAGGTTTGGTTGAGGTTGGTTCGAGAAAATCGCAGAAGTGAAATTTTGGTGCTGGGCTGTCTGTGACTAGCGCTACAGCGCTAGTCTTTGGGCGTTGTAGCGCTAGGCCATAATGCTGAGGGGAATTTGGCTTCTGTCTGTAGCGCTGTAGCGCCCTCCCAAGAGCATTGTAGCGCTACCCTGCCTTCTGAAGGGGGTTTTAGGGTTATTTGCTAGGGTTTTTGACCTAAGGTTTGGGGTTTGGTTCCACCACCTTGTTTGGTGGAACTAGGACTTCCCGGGGGCTCGGGATTGGCCCCGGGACTAGGTTTTGAACTTGAGGGTTGATGATGACTTTGGCCATGATTGTGTTTAGGTAAGCGCTAGGGCTCGAGGGGGATCGTGCTCAAGGTGTCGAGGGATCAAAGCTATTGAATTGGAAGGTAAGAAAACTGCACCCAATTATATGATTGTGATGGGACTAAGTGCTCCCGAGAATTGTATCGTGTCAATGTTTGTATCACGCCATGGGACATGTAAAAGCGGCCTAAGAGTGTCGTACATACTATTAGCGTACAAAGCGCGATTTGGCCACTGGGAGCCATGAACACTGGGATAACAGAGGGAGCAGCCTGTGAGCGCTAGCCCTGGTTATCGTTTATAAACTGTGCATGTTATGAATTGATATGCCTAGTATGTGAGATATTGACTTGACTGCTAAATGCTTATGCTCTGTTGTTGTTGTGTTTTCTTGCTGGGCCTTGGCTCACGGGTGCTACGTGGTGCAGGTAAAGGCAAGGGCAAGCTGGACCAAGCCTGAGGTGGAGAGCTCCGAGGTGAAATGTACATAGCCAGCTGTTCGATCACCACGATCGAGGAGTGGACCAGGACAGGGATTACCTAACTGCTTGTCTTGCCTTATTATGGATGGTTATTGTATCTAAGTCTCACAACCTTTGTAAACGAACTTTAAACTTGTATTTTTGGGATCCCGTGTAACCAGATAATGTTTCTTAATGAAAAGTGTGGCTTTTGAGACCAAGACGCTTTTAACCCTAGTACCTTTGTAGCTTCTGCAACACGATTTTAATTAAATGACTTGATTAGCAAGTCTGGCATTTATAAACACACAGTGTAGCGGTCTTGGCTATCCAGGGCGTTACAATATGTGAAGAAGGTAGTGGAAATATTTTATCAAAAGGAAGCCAGATCTATGTCAAAACTCCCATTGGAGCCCACTTCAAGCTCAATTCTCATACAGAAGAAGAAGCATCTTTTGAAGAAGAAAGCTGAAGGGAGTTCCTTATGCTAATTCTATTGGTAGCATTATGTATGTTATGGTATCAACAAGACCAGATTTAGCATATGCAATTGATTTGGTTAGTAGGTTTATGAGCAAACTAAGCTTGGAACATTGGTAAGTTGTGAAATGGTTACTAAGGTACACGAAGGGCAATGCAAACCTACAAATTTTGTACACAAAGTCAAACCAAAAACATTGTAACGTTATGGGGTATTGTGACTCAGATTTTGCTGGTGATCATGATAAAAGAAGATCTTTATTTCGATATGTTTTCACTGTTGGGGGGAATGTTGTAAGCTGGATGTCTAATTTACAACATGTTGTGGCTCTCTCTTCGACTAAAGTAGAATACATAGCTCTCACAAAAGCATTTTTTCCTTCACTTATCATATCTCACGTTAAAATCATATAAATAATGCAATTAGTGACCAACTAATCACAAGTCAAACAATTCACAACATTGATAGGAAATTCATAAAAACTGCAGTAAATAATCATAAGGTTTCAAGAAGAATACATTACCAGTCTAAACAAGAAATTAGTTCGTGAAAAAGAATAGAAAGAGAAGAGAAAGAAGAAAGAGAGCGGAGAGAGAGTAGTGAGAGGAATAAGTGAGCTCTCTAAAATAATCTAAAGCATTTTTCTATAGTGATAAGGTTATGAAAAGAATTTCAAGATGTTTCCACTTGTTACTTGATAATACTCCAAAATATCTTTATTTGAATTTCAAATCCTGCAAGTATATGTTCGAATATTACCAAGTATATGTTCAAATTTGACTTTTTTTGTGAAACAAGCTTTCGTAGGTATTTGAATAAGCTTTCTAACGCCACCAATAAAACCTTAATCGAATATTTGAGTAAGGAGATATGGTAAAAATACCGAAACTATCTCATATTCAAAATATGTGAGAATTTTTCCAACAATTTAAATTTGAATTCTCCTTTATCTTCTCCAATTAATTCAAATAAATATCTTCTAATATTTTTCTATTGATTGAAGATAATATTTCAAATAAATTTTGAAGTATTTCTCAAATATCTATTTAACAAATAACAGTCTGGAAAATACAACAGCCACACATAAAAAGAACTAAAAATATGAAATAATAATAAAACTAAAAAAACTAAGACTAAAAAGTATTAAAAATCTATCCTATTAAATTCCCTCAAACTAAACATTTACTCGCCCTCGAGTAAAGAACACAAAAGACAAACAAACCAAACTAAATACCTAAAATAACCAACACAAATGCATCAAGCCAACAACAACAGTTTAAGCCTCAAAATATTATGAATAACATCCTTATGCAATCTCTAGGAAAATCAACCAATAATCTAGAATTTACATCAAAATATTTTTCCAATTCACTAAAGTCCAAACAAAAATAAAAGCTCTCTTAATCACATGATTAATAAATAAAATGTATTTGAATCAATTCATGCTCACCAAAAAAATTTCATTACAATCAATCATTATCCCATAAGCTTGTTATACTTATTAATTTCTACTAATGTAGACAACACATGCTCAAAAATCAATAGGACTTTCATGACTTATAATTGAACGGCTTAGGTAAAGGTAGATGAAAACGTCATTTAGGCTCAAATATACCATAAGCATACAAAACAAACAAATCAATCTTATGACAAACTTACAAACCAAAAACAATCCCAAATTTCTCAATCTTTCTTGCTTTGAGAGAGAATTCATAAATATGATTTTTTTTTCTTTTTTTTTCGTCATTTTTTTCTAATGATACTACACGCCCCCGAACTTATTTATTTGTATTTTCAATTGGAGTGTAGTTCATTTTCAATATTTGTCTATCTTTCTCTCTCAATTTTTCTTCTTCTATTGACACAAATTTCTAAATATAAACCCAATTACAAACCATCCCCCAATATCCTCATGGTATAAATCAAAGGGAAGAAAAATAAAAATAACAAAGTTTCAAATAGGCTCAAAATAAGTGTCAACAACAAAAAAGATTCACATTAAGCTCAAAAATGGGTAACTAAGGATTTAATACATCAAGGTTGCCTTGAAAGACTCAATCGGTTCAAAGAATTGCCTAAATCATGTTCCTAAGCGTGTATCTTCTAGGATTTCGTCTCAAAAAGCAAGCAAACAAGTTCTAAGATAAAACTAATTTCAATTTTATTTTTTATCTTAAAAATTCGGCAAGCATAAATAATATTCAATCACATAAATTGACCTCCTCACTTTGTGCTTACCCCCTTGAATTTACTAAATTCCTCAAGGATGAAGCTTGACTTTGAATTAAGGCATTATTTTTAGTCATATACTCCATCATCAATACCCCCAATGAACTTGATTAAGCCACTTCGTGAGGTATCTCTTCAATAATTACTTATTGAAAATTATCCCAATTTTCCTCATTTGGTCTTGAGTGCAAGTGTTAAAAGTTGGCTCCATATTATTATAATTGCTCTCCCACCCTTTCTTGATCTTTGAACAATTCCAGTACCACCAATTCATTGTATTCTGTCATGTCTTCCAACATCCAATAGATTTCATCCCCGCATACATGGTAGAAATCAGTGGTACCATCTCCTCTTTCTACCCACTCTCTTGCTTCGACATTCAACTCATTGAAGAAGACCTCTAATTGACACTCTTTGGACAAACCATAGTATGAGAACCTCATTAGCAAAGTTTTGTATCTCCACCATGCCCTGCATATGAGACATCTAAAGTTCCTCGCAAGAAAAACAACAAACAAAATAAAAGGTAAAAGGAAAAAAAATCCAAATTATAATCAAACTGATTTTATTGATATTAATAAAAACAGTCCCCAACAATAGTGCCAAGAACTTGTTGTGGAAATTATGTATGCAGGTATGCACAATCATAACAAGTAATAAAATAGTAAGTAGAGTATCGTTCCCACGAGGACTGTTACTAATTACCAAGAATCAATATTTATTTCTAATTGATTTGACGAATAATGAATTGAGAAATTACTAAACTAAAGAAAACAAACAACTAATCATAACAATAGAGAACTTAATAATAAATATATTAATTCAATGGATAAAGATATATAGTTATTAACTTCATCAACTATCCACCTATGCTTCTCTAATATGAATTTAAGAATTCCTATCTCAATCATGATAGCAAATTACAACTGTAAATTATATTCTTACTAGGACTTATAACTTTCTACAATTAGCAAATTTCCTACATCTCTATGGTAAATTTGCATATCGCAGGCATTAAACACGTATTCCCTAAGCTACACAAATCATACGAGTACTATTGTCCAATATAAATTTATGATTAATTGACTATAGCATATTTATCCTTCACTTCTCAGATCTCATGTTAAAATCATATAAATCATGCAATTAGTGACCAATTAATCACAAGCATTAAACACAAGTCAAAAAATTCACAATATTGATAGGGAGTTCATAAAACTGTATTAGATAATCATAAGTTTTTAAGAAGAATCCATTAACACTCTAAAATAAGAAATTAGTTCATGAAAAAGAATAGAAAGAGAAGAAAGAGAGAAGAGAGAGAGAGGAGTGAGAGGAGTAAGTGAGCTCTCTAAAATAATATAAAACATTCTTTTTATAGTGACAATGTTGTGAAAAGAATTTTCTAGATGTTTCCACTTGTTACTTGATAATGCTCCAAAATATCTTTATTTGAATTTCAAATCTTGCAATTCTAGCTTGCATAATCTTGTAGCTCAAATATCAATAAGTAAACGTCTGACTTTGACTTTTCTTGTGAAACAAGCTTTTGCAGGTCTTTGAATAAGCTTTCTAACGCCACTAATAAAACTTAAATTGGATATGTGAGTAAGGAGATATGGTCAAAATACCAAAACTGTCTAAGATTCAAAATATGTGAGAGTTTTTCCAACAATTTAAATTTCAATTCTCCTTTATCTTCTCCAATCAATTCAAATAAATATCTTCTATTGTTTTTCTCTTGATTGAAGATAATGTTTCAAATAAATTTTAAAATATTTCTCAAATATCTATTTTACAAATGACAACCTAAAAAATACAACTACTACTACACATAAAATGAACTAAAAATATAAAATAATAATAATAATAAAACTAAGAAAAAATAAGACTAAAAAAAATTAAAAATCTATCTTATCATTCTCCTTTATAGGAGTAGTTAAAGGAAGTACGGGCAGGGGGGTTCGAGTAATAATAACAATTTTTGTCATAGACTAGTTTTGAGCAACATTACAGTGAATAACACGCAATATTGTAATGATAAGAATTTGAATAATTAGAATTTTTGCCCCCAGAATTTATGACACTATCATATCATGCACTATTAAATATACCGCATGTTAAAAACTCCCCCTGTAATATATTATCTATAGAAACCTAGTCCTTCAGTTAGGTTCTATTCCATTTTGTCGTTTAAATGCTGATGTGACATTATAATTTTTGATAAATTAATATTTTTACTCCTGAACTTTGGCCATCACCAAGTCTCACCCCTCTTTATTAGAAATATTAATTATAAAATTAAAAACATCTACTTTTTGCATTAATTATTTAAAAATTAATTCGAAGCTAATAAATTTTTAAAAAATAAAATCAAAATAAAATTAAAACGATAACATTAAAAATAAAAACGTGAAATCTTTGAAAAAAAAATCTTAGTATTAGTTCAAATTCATAATAATTTAATTTATAAAAATCTAAAGTTAAATGAAACTAAAACCTAAATGCCAAACTAAATATACATTATTTGTCCAAAAAAATCTAAATATACATTTAAATTCAAATCACATTATACATATATTATTTCTTTTAAAAAAATAATAGAAAACAAAAATTATAAGAGAATGAAATGATTGGAGCTGTGCAAAAAATTATAAGAAAATTCAAAACCCAGCATGAAGAAATTGTTTCTTTTTAAATTATAACAAAAATAAATAAGTTTCGAATATGAGTCTATTGAATTGATTAATAATTTATTTATATTTAATTTGTTTATTTCATTCTTATTGATTGTTTAATATCTAGAGTGAATTTTAATTTGATATTTGATTTCTTATTTCATTCATATTTGTTAGATATATATTTTTTTAAATCGAGAGTGAAGTTTAAAGATTTTATTAGAGTTTAAAAGACTTTTATTTAATTTATCAAGATTTCAATTAATATTTAAATTATTTTTATAAGAATTAATAAAAAATAGATTTTTTTTAATTTAAATTTTTTTAATGAAAGGGGGCACAATTTTGTAGTAATCAAAGTTTAGGAGGAAAAAATGCTAATTTTCTACACACGGATTTGATGTGGCAATGCACAAAGCAAGCCTTAAAAAGTGAGGTATTTTAGGATATGCGTTGCGAGCCCTAAAAGAATGTTTTTAGGGCTCGCATGGCGAGTCCTGAAAAGTTTTATTTTTAATTTTTAAAAATATTAATTGGTAGCCAAAGCTCTCGTTGGAGCTCCGACAATGACGGTGGCACCACCACCATACGGTGGTGGTTCGGGAAAATGATGACTGGGCTTCGAAGCCCAAGTCTCAAGGAGCGTCGTGGTGGTGGTTCTTCATGGAAATGCCTAGAATGGCCGGATTTTCACTATGATTTCTCGAACCTCCATGGATTCCGGAAAACATCGACTTCCAATTCTGATGGTCGTTGAGTTCGATCCTATAGTGGGTTTTGATGCCCAAAGCACAAGGAATGCAGTGGTGGTGGTCGTTTGGGTCGGGGTGGCTCGAGTCGGTCGGAAAACACTCGGAAGTGTATGGGAAACTTATCACCACCGCGACTTCGAACGACTCTAGATTGCAGAGGGCAACGCGTGTGGGGCTGGGCTCGCGGGGGTCGAAGGTCGACGACCTTCAACGTCCAATGGTTTGACGCGTGTCGGCGGTGGACGGCGGCAGGGCGTCGATCGGGCCTCATAATGACGTTGGCGGGAGAGAGAGGGAAAGAGGCGACTTCTCCTTGTTTTCTTCTTCCTTTGTGTGCTTATGAGAAATGATGCCCTAATATAGCCCCAATTCAAAAATGATAAGAAATTTTTGTCCTATTTTACTTAAAAAAATTTAGAACATGCTTTGGGAGCCCTTAATACTCTTTTAGGACACCCAAAGTGAGCCCTTAAAAGTCAGCACTCATATTATCATTCAAATTTTATATTCAGGATTTTTAAGACCCACATATATTTTTAGGACACTCATTGCGAGTATTAAAATGTGTTTTTTAAGGCTCCCAATGAGTGTCCTAAAAAAAAATCGGAACTTGTGTTGAAAAAAATTCAAACTTTTAGGACACAAATCAGTTTTTAGGGCTCGCACCGCGTGTCCTAAAAGAAATTCTTTAAGGACTCTCAATGAGTGTCCTAAAAAGTTCAGGAGCTATTTTTAAGGCTCACATTTAGGTGAATGCCCTAAAAAAGTGTCCTCAAAGACTGTTTTTGTAGTAGTGATGCCACATTAGAGTTTAAACGAACACTACAAGAAAAAAGAGCTTTTACTTCGGTTTTTATGCTGGATTGACTTCGGTTTTTGCTAAAATTTGCAATCGCAGTAGTTTTGGGCGAAGTAAAAAGCAAATAAAACCAAAGTGAAATATAGGCTTTCTACTTCGGTTATTATGTAAAAACCAAAGTAGAAAGTGAGTAAACCACATTCTCGGCAAGTGTCCATGTCTGCATACTCATTACGATATAAAACACAATCATTTGGACATGCATGAATCTTCTCATACTTTAACCCTATCAAACTTAATGTTTTCTTTACTTCATATGTAGACTCCGGAGAACAATTTTCTAGCGGCAAAATCTCCTTGAAAGCAGCTAAAAGTTAACTAAAACACTTATCACTAACTCCATTTTCTGCTTTTATGTTATAAAATTTAACCATTGTTGGCAATCTTAGTTTATTGCAACCATTAAACAATTGTCTATCTGCATTTCTAACCACACTATCGAATTTTTTTGGATTATGAACAAACTCTTCTTGTGCTTCATCAAGAAATTCTATAGGATGATCATCAAAATCATCTACACCTCACCTACCTAATAGAAATGGGTCGTCATTTAATAATTCTCCATGCCAATACCATCTAGAATAACTTATATCAAATCTCCGACAAAATACATGATCCTTTATCATGGTAATATTCCCCTTTACTCCATTACCACAATCGATACGAGGACAACGAATTCTTTGTGGATCACCACAATTCTTTAGGCAAAACTCTAAAAAATTGTTGAATCCATCTTGAAATTGTGGTGTTTCTCGCCTCTCAAGCATCCATGATTTATCCATACTAATAACAATATTAAATACCTAATAAGTTAGAAAAAAAAACTTATATAAGTTTCAAAAACAATTCAATCATGTAAAGAGATATACTCTATGCATGATAACTTTAGGCATGTTATTAGGTTCTAGTCTTATAAAATTAAAAAAAAAAATCGGCAGAGTTTCCTCTATTTCTATAGAATACCATAATTTCATAATTACCTATAAAATTAATACAAACAAACACAATAGTCAAGTATAGATGAATCCATCATTATTATGTTCTAGTCTTATAAAATTTTAAAAATATTCGACAGAGTTTCCTCTGTTTCTATAGCATACCGTAATTTCATAATTACCTATAAAATCAATACAAACAAACACAATAATCAAGCATAGATGAATCCATCATTATTAGGTTCTAATCTTATAAGTCTTTTAAAAAAATTGGCAGAGTTTCATCTGTTTCTATAGCATACCGTAATTTCATAATTACCTATAAAATCAATACAAACAAACACAATAGTCAAGTATAGATGAATCCATCATTATTAGGTTCTAATCTTATAAGTCTTTTAAAAAAATTCGACAGAGTATCCTCTGTTTCTATATCATACCGCAATTTCATAATTTCCTATAAAAGCAACACAAACAAACACAATAATCAAGCATAAATGAATCCATCCTTATATCACCACAACACGCAAATTTCCTAGAGACTACTTCACTAATTTTCAAACATAACTTTCACTAAATCCAATATGCATGATTTAATTAACCTTATCTTTATACATATATCTTGTAGTAATATAAATAAAATTAAAAAAATTACTAACCTTCAATATTACTCTTCAATTTACCCGAAATGAACAACAAAGTCACCACTCAATCGACGACCCTAGTAAAACATTATTTACATAATTAGTAAACTACATAATTAATTATCAAACCACTAAATAAAAAAAATAAAAAAACTAGTTATAGAAATTAATGAACAACACTTTGATCGTCTTCAAACTATTTATTTTTTTAAATATTTAAAAAGAAAATTCACCTTGTCACAATTTCTAAAATTTACTAATATATATATATATTAATAATCAAACAAATTTTTATCATATTATATAAAATAATAAATAAACAAATAATTAGAAAATTTCACAAAATATTACTAAATCTAATTATAATATTCAGAATAATATAAAAAAATAACTTAAACAAGGTTTGTAGGATCAAACCTATTCATTGATGATTGAAATAACTTCTATCACAATTTTGAAACTCAAACACCTATACACATTCAACACAAAATATGAGAACAAAAAAAATTGAAAAAAACATAGAAAAATAAAATATCATCATCAAAACAATGACTTAGTAATTCATACATGTTTTAAAGCTCAAAAACACATTACAATGACAAAAATTCAGTCAAAATTAGGCAAGAAACACCAACAACCCATGAGAAATAATACCCACAACCAAATGTATTTTTTTCCTCTAAAAAACAAAAAAAGAAGGATTTCTAGGCTATATTTCGGTTTATAATGAAGGAAAGTTGTAAGAAATAATGAAAAAACAAAAAAAAATGTTTGATTCAAGAAAATGGTTGTGTCGTACGGTTATCGTCAATGGAGCTTTTGGGGTTTGCACAGAGGAGAAGAGAAGAGATTATGGGCCGTTAGTGCGGAAGAAAGGGGTTTAAAACCCTTCTACTACGATTTTTAGATAAAAACCGCAGTAGAAGGGATTTAAGAGTACTCGATCACGCAGTTTCTACTGCGATTTTATGTAAAAGCCGAAGTAGAAAGCATACTTTCTACTTTGGTTCTTAGATAAAAACCGCAGTAAAAAGTTATTAAAAACTAATAATGGATGCATTTGGCTTGACCATTTTTTTACATTCTTATTCTCTCCAAACCGAAGTCACGAGTCTGTGCAACCAAACATGACTCTCTTTCAATTGAATTTTTAACTTTGTTTATTTTTTAAGAAAGTGAAGTAGTATTTAAATTTTTTTGCATCAAATTCAAAAACGAAGTAAAATAGTTTAAAAATGCTTTTACTTCAATTTTTTTGTAGGCTTAGTATAAAAACGGGAGTAAAAGCCTATATTTCTAGTAGTGGAAAAAATGGAACAGAAGCTAACGGAAGTACTATGTTTCTGTAAATAGAAAAATTCAAGAAGAATTTTTAATATTTTATAGGGCACGATATAATAGTATCGTAAGTTGAGGGGACAAAAATTCTAATCATTCTAAGAATTTTGAATTAATCTCTTTAAACAATTTTTTAACAAAAAAAATATAATAACAAGAAATGAGTTGAGATTTATAAGAAGGACTTTACTTTTTGACTAAGAAAATTCGAAATCATATTCTGATCTATCAATCGAACTGTCAAGCTTCAATAATGGTTTGCTAAAAGTAAATGTAAATTAAAATTATCACACAGAAAATTATATGCCGTTTTCTAAAGCTGAAAAGAAAATGTCCAGATCATCAGTTGTTTGTACTATCTTTGTGGAAATGATTAGTTTTATATAATTATTAATATGATGAAAAGTAAAAAATGAGTTGAAATAAATCTATATTTGACTTGATTAATTATTAGGAAAATATATTCTTTGCCTATTTTTTCTTTGTTCATTGGCTGCACAATGACATCACAGACTTTTCACCTATTTTGGTTCTCATTACCAATAATATTTCCACCATTTTTTAATTACTTTTTCTCTATTGGTTATTTTGCAAGAGTCCAAAAACAACAACTTTGATCGTAAAAACATGTTTAGATTTTGATTTATGAAAGAAATAAAGGAAAACGAGTTAACATTAATTATGGTTCAAGAAAATGATTTTTCTTCTTATTTTTGACATAATAATGCCTTGCAAAAATCATTTATAGTGGTCTTTCTTTCATGCTAACCACAAATTATTAGATATTACCTTTCACCAGTCCATCCAAAATGACAAAATGTCACAGAAACGTATAGATATGATAAAAAGTTATAGAATAGTGATTCAAATTTTTAAAACTTATATCATAAACTTTGTCGTTTTTGTTTCTGACGTTAAAAGTCGTAGACAATCCACTTCCTACGGGACTCTGCCACAGTATTGCGGATCCGAGGGCTCCACATGCAATTGATCTAGTCCAACTCTTGATTTAAATTAAGGATGTTTAAGGTCATTAGTCCTTCAATTATACTACTTATTAACGTTTAATCATCAAAATTTTAATTTTAACATTAAGTTTTAAACTTCATTTATTAATATCGGAGTGTATTTAGAAAAAACATAAAATCTTAACCTACATTCATTTTTCTATTTTACTTTTGTAAACAAATATGATTTCGATTAGCATAGCAGACCTAATTACTAAATTAATTGAAAAAACTTTAGGGAAATAATTACTGAAATTAAAATAAAAAATTGAAACAATAATGCTTAATATAGTTAGAAAAACAAATTATCTTGGTGGTCAAACAATCAAGCATTTATGGAAATGATCGGTGCGCTAGATTTCGGTTGTTCTCATCCATATTATCGAGAATGAAATTCTACACCAATAGCTTGGTACTAGACAAAGAATGAACAAGTTTGCAATCAAAACAACCTATTTCTTACATTCAAAACAATGACCAACCAAATTATTAATCACCTTGAGGCCAGAGTTCTTGGTTCTAATGGTGAAAGCCATTGACAGGAGGCCAAATAGTGTTTTGTCACAAGGTTTGATGAATCTAGGCTCTTTGCTTATTAGTTTGGAAGCTTTGTCCTAGTCCAAAGAAAAGCAACACATCTATCCAAAAAATATGGACAAACATTCCATCAAATGGAGAAAGTGAGCAACCTTATCAAGGTGCTTAGTGGCATGCGTGTGTAAGAGAAGAAGTAGATAGAGATTGGAATGTGGAAAACTAATTATCATTACTCAGAAATTAATGGTGCAGAGGTATATATACATAGTGAGCTAAGCTACTGAACATATAAATAACAGAATTAGTTACAATGTTGTAACAAAATAACAAACTAAGTAACTAATTAAGTTAACACTCCCCCTCAAACTTAGAGTGGATAATGAAGCAACTCTAAGCTTGCCTCTAAGATGCAAGAACCGTGAATTGGAGAGAACTTTTGTTAGAATGTCAGCAATTTGATCTAGGGTAGGAGTATGCTTATCAACAAGTGTGCCATTGATAACCTTCTCCCTCACAAAGTACAAGTCCAATTCAATGTGTTTGGTGCGAGCATAAAGAATTGGGTTTGCTAACATAAGAATTTTGCTAAGGTTCTCACACCACACAGTTGGAGGCTGAGATTGATGAATATGCAGCTCAGATAACAAGGATTGGAGCCAAGTAATCTCTGCTGCAATATGAGCTAAATTGAGATACTTAGCCTCAGTGCTGGATCTCGAAATAGTCTTCTGTTTCTTTGAAGCCCACGAGGCCATATTTGCACCAAAGTAGACACAAAAACCAGAGGTAGACCGCATGTCATTTGGGTCAGAAGCCCAGTCTGCATCAAGAGTGCCTTTAAGATACCATAGGATGCCCTTGATAGTTTTCCAGTGAGATTGCAGCGGAGTTTGCATGAACTGAGACACTCGATTAACTGCATACGTGATTTTTGGGCGTGTTATTGTAGCATACTGAAGAGCCCCAACAAGGCTGCGATACTCTTTGGGATCTAGGACAGGATCACTTCCTAATGCTGAGAGTTTCTTGCCACCACTCATAGGAGTTCTAAGAAAGCTTGCAAATTGAATGTTGGCACGACAAAGTACATTAGTAATGTACTTTTTGTGTGATAAATGGAGAGCAACTGAGGTGTGTTCAACTTTAATTCCCAAAAAATATTTTGATTCCCCAAGATCTTTCAATGCAAAAGTCTTGTTCAAATCATCAACAATAATCTTTATAGCAGTAATTGAATTTCCTGTTATTAAAATATCATCAACATACACCAAGATGATGGTAGTATGATGACTTGTAACCCATGTGAACAAGGAATAATCAGACTTAGCATTTGTAAAAAAAAATGATACCAAAGCAGTCCTAAGCCGATCAAACCAAGCTCTAAGAGCTTGACGTAAACCATATAATGCCTTGTGTAACTTACATACCATGTTGGGGAACTTTGGATCTTCAAAACTAGGCGACTGGAGCATATAGACATCCTCTTGAAGCGCTCCATTTAAGAAAGCATTGTTGACATCCAACTGTTTAACAAGCCAACCCTTAGACAAAGCAAAATTTAGTATTACCCGAATCATTGTAGGTTTTACCACAGGACTAAAAGTTTCATTAAAATCATGTCCATACTCTTGATGAAACCCCTTAGCAACGAGTCTTTCCTTGTGCTTTTTGATAGTACCATCTTGGTTCTCTTTGAGTTTAAAAACCCATCTACAACCCACCGACTTTCTAAAGGCAAGGGAACCAAACTCAAAGTTCCATTTCTTTGAAGAGATATAATCTCTTCTTGGATAGCTGTCCTCCATGATGGATTAAGAAGAGAATCTTTAACAGTGAGAGGCTCTTTAGATGCTATGTAAACTATTGGCTTGTAAACTCTTGCTTTTGCTCGAGTTGTCATCATATGACCGTTAGTAGTATTTGATGTTATAGATGATGTTGGTAGTGCTACTGACTGAGAAGGTTCGGAAGAAACAGTAGGGAAACTAGGAACATTGGACTGGGGATGATGGACAGGGGATATGGTAGTCGTGGTAGATGGTGTTGTGGAAGATGGTATTGATGGTGTGGGTAGTGGGACTGAAACTTGCTTTGTAGAAGCAGAAGGAACTTGACATAAGGAGGAGGGAAAATGGAAGATGAGGAAGAAATGGAGGACAATGGAATAAAAGCAGTAGAAGAATTAGAAGTAGGAGAAGGACCACTTGATTTAGTTGCATAAGGAAAAGAGTATTCATTGAATATAACATCCATAGAGATATAAACTCTACCAGTGGAGGAAAAACACTTGTATCCCTTATGCTTTGAGCTATAGCCCAAAATGTACATTTAGTAGATCTATACTCAAGTTTATGATTATTATAGGGCCGGGTATTGGGAAAGCAAGAAAAACCAAACACTTTTAACTAAGTATAGTCAGGGTCCCTATTAAAGAGTCGTTCTAAGGGTGTAGAATGACCTAGGATAGATGTAGGGAGACGATTTGTAAGGAAGGAAGAAGCTCTAACAACTTCATCCCATAATTTTAAGGGTAAGGATGCATGAGCAAGAAGTGTGAGAGTGGTTTCAATTAGATGCCTATGTTTCCTTTCAGCTAATCCATTTTGCTCATGTGTTGAAGGACAAGAAACCCTATGTTGAATGCCATGTTCTAAAAGGTAAGCTTTGAGAGCTTGGTACTCACCCCTCATTCAGTTTGAAAAGCTTTAATAGGATAGCCAAACTCTTTTTCAACTTGGGTTCGAAAATTAATAAAAGTAGGCAAGGCTTCAGATTTGTTTTTCAGTAGGTAAACCCAAGTGTACCTAGAGTAAGAATCAATAAAATGCATGTCATATTTATAGCCATTAAAGGACAACATAGGAGCAGGTCCCCACAAATCCGAATGGATTAATTGAAGGGGGTGATTATATTGAGCATCCGAATTGGGAAAAGGAAACTTGTGAATTTTACCTTTGCAACAAGCATTACAAAAATTAGACAACTCTTTATTTTTAGGAAACACATTATAGTGAGACAAGATAGATTTCACAACTTTGGCAATAGGGTGTCCCAACCAGTTATGCCACAAATTGAAAGGAGTACATAACATAGTGGTAGAGGAGCTCAATTGAGCTTGATTAGCAGAATGGACAACATTAGAATCAGTAGAAAAAACAATATTATTAGAAACGTATGTAGACTTTGGAGGATGCAGAGGCATATAGGAAGGATGAAAGGCATAAAGTCCATGCTTAAGAGTGCCCATCATTAGTATGTCCTTGGAAACCTGATCTTTGACAAGACAATAATAAGGATAGAAATCAAAGAAGACATGGTTATCCCTTGCAAATTGAGACACACTAATGAGGTTTTTTATGAGTTTGGGAACATGAAGCAAACAGTCAAGAACAAGATAATGAGAAGAGTAAGGAGATTTAAGAAATGACCTACCAACATTTTGGACGGTCAAACCACCACCATCACCCATATGAATCTGATTTGAACCGCAGTACTCAAACTTTTTCATCAAATTATCCATGTCGGAGGTGCAATGATGTGTCGCTCCAGAGTCGGGATACCAGGCCGGGTCATTGACAGAATCAGAGGTAGCAATATGAGCTCGAGCTTTGTCAACATTGGCAGCTCCAACACCAGGAAAATCAGGATTGTACCACTGATAACATTATGATGAAATGTGGCCTGGTCGACCACAGAGTTGGCACACAGGGTGATTAGAGGTGGAGCCAGAAGAATTGTTAAAGCGGACAACACTGCCTATGGAGCAGTTATTGTTGGATGCAGGACCACAGCCACAAGTGGAATAAGGATTCCAATATCCATAACCATAACTAGAAGTGAAAGCTCCTCGAGCAGATGGGACATGACTAAAACTAGCAAATTTTTTTTTTTGGAAAAATAACCACCAGAAGATTAGGAGTTACCTCCATATTTCCTGGAAAACTTGTTATGAGCAACATTGACAAAAACAAAATTGAGATCTAGAAGTTGAGTTTCAATACGATGCTCTTGAGACAGGAGTAAACATTCAATATCATGAACAATATACAGATCCGTGCGAGAATTAACTGAAACAATGAAAGTGTTGTAATCTGGTGGAAGACCTTTGAATATAGCTCCAATGTGTTCTTTAGCAGTAACAGTGTGAACAACAGAGGAAAGCTGATCAGCAAGAGAATTGATCTTGAGAAGATAGACATCAATAGTGAGGGAGCCTTTTTTAACATTCTGAAGCTAAGTAGAGAATTGATCAATCTAGGCAGTAGTTTGAGTAGAGAAGTAAACCTCAAGAACTTTCCAAACTTGAGAACAAGTTTCAGATCCAACAATGTGAGTGAGCATATCTTCGGTCATCGAGGACAATAACCAAGAGTAACAGAGATTATCCTGTTTATCCCACAACTGATGAGCAAGATTGACTTTGTTGGCAAACTGATCAGCTTCATTCAGAAATTTCGGTGGAGGAGTTGAATTGGCAGAGATGTTTTGATCCAATTTGACGAAGATCTTGTGAGTAAAGACAATCAGAGTAGCAACAGAAGAGTCGATAGCTGGAGCAGTAGCAACAGTCGAAGTAGCCATCGCCGGAGGTGAAATTGGAACTGAGAAAACAGTAAGAGATGACGAACGATTTGGGGAAGAGGGAAGAACGAGAAACCCTCAGTGGAAAAAGCCTGATACCATGTAAGAGAAGCAATAAATAGAGATTGGAATGTGGAAAACTAATTCTCATTAATAAAAAATTAATGGTATAGAGGTATATATACATAGTGAGCTAAGCTACTGAACAGATAAATAACATAATTAGTTACATTGTTGTAACAAAATAACATACTAACTAAGTAACTAATTATGCTATCTATGTACACTCTTTAACAACATGGACCACTTACAATGTCTTTCTTTTTATGGATACTTGAGTCCTTTTTATTATCGAGCTTGCATATGCTAACCAAAAAAGAACTACTAACTAAGACTACTGGCTAATCTTAACCTACAGAGGTTGCAATCAACAATTCACAACATAATGATACTCAAGCTCCTTGAGTTAACATCACAAAGGACAATCCACTATGAGTGGAGGAAGCCTCGAAGCCATCATTAAGTCTTGGGAATTTGATGCGTTCAGAGAGAAACCTCAAGAACAATTAGTTTTAAAGTCCCATTTTCTTGAACATCGCGATAGGTAGAGAACACAAGTTAAGGTGAATTGGGCCATAATCCTCCCACACCATCACCTTATTTGGCAAGTTTTACTGATTGTCACCTTTTCCATGAGTGATGAGAAATGAGATGAAGGTGGCTTTGAGGACTTGAGGATGGTAGTGCAAGTAAAACTTTAGGCCCAAAATCCCCAAAAAGAACTTTCAATCTAGAGATATTAGATATTCATTTTGTTAATTAGCCTTAATTAGTTATTCTATTTTGAGTAATATGGTTATTTAGTTACAGTTAGTTAAAGTTGTAGCCTTTTGTAACCAATAAGAAAAAATGCCATCTAAATGGCCTCCCATTCTGTAACAATCGATTCATTCAGTCAATAAATGAATTGGTCTTTCTTCTTGATCTTGCAAACTAAAATGGTATCAGAGAAAACCCTAGCTCACTGTTGAAGACGATGACTCGATGCTCCTCCACATTGCAACTCTGAAGCTCCAATCGTTGATGCTCCTCCACCGCACAACTTTACTCCCAATGGTGAAAATCCTTCTGCATCAAATTGCTTCACTATCCTAAAAACTCTCGATGGACCTGCTTATGAAGATAAACAAGACCATACTTCCTCAGCAATTGAGAAAACCCATGGCTCATTTTAGCTTCTCCTCCCTTGACTGATAAGAACTTCCAGACATGGAGACACGATTCCAAGATCTCTATTGGGGCTAAGAACAAAACATATTTTCTCATAGGAGCTCTTCCCCAATTGATGTCGGATGATCCCCTTCTAAATTTTTGGCTCTGATGTAACCAAATGGTGATTTCGTGGATACTCCACTCTGTTTCTCAAGAAACCAAAAGCAGCATAATGTATCTTGACACTGCTGCTACAATGTGAAGTGAACTCAATTATAGATTCAAGGAGGGGAATGGACCACATATATTTGAGATGAGAGAATCCCTTATTAGTCTTCACCAAGGCCATGATTCTGTAAGTGCTTACTTCACCAAAGTGAAAGCAATATGGGATGAAATAGCTGAACTTCGTCCCCGTACCCCCTATACATGTGCAACTTTGACTGATTCTCTTGCTTTTCATACTCAAGACCAAGTTTTATAATTTCTAACTGGTCTCCATGAGCCTTTCTATGTCGTTCGTGCCCAAATTTTACTGATTGATCCTTTCCCATCCCTTCCTAAAGCATTTTCTATGGTTGTTCAAGAAGAGAGGCAACACAAACTTGGTCACTCCTACAATACTAATCTGATGGCTGCTTCCACTTCTACAACAAATTCCAACCAAAACTCGAGTTCAAGAACCAAAAAGATCTGACCCACTTGTTCTCAATATAAAAAACGGACCACCTTAAGGACAAGTGCTACTTATTACATGGCTTCCCTCTAGGATATGGCAATCGAAAGACCATTATCGAGACCTCTGGCCAAATTGTTTGGAAGAAACAAATCGACAAACCAGTTGTTGCCACTTCATAATCACTTCAATTTTCGTTACATTCAACGACATATACAATCACAACACACTACCAACAACTTATCTCCCTCTTAAGTCAGCAACTACAGAAAGATGCTCCCTTCTCTACTTTCGAGCAGCCAGTCACTACAAATTTCACTGGTTAACTCTTACCTTTCTCTTCTAAACAATGGATTATAGACAGTGGAGCAACACATCACGTATGTTGTGATTTTAAATGTTTCTCATCATTTCATGCTCACACACATGCCAAAATTTTATTTTGCCAAATGGCACAACAATTAAGATTGAAAAAATAGGCATTGTTAAACTCAATCCTACACACATTATATAAAGTCCTATTTGTTCCCCAATTTCACTTTAGTTTACTTTCTATGAGCTCATTACTTAAACATTCCCCTAATAGCATTGCATTTATAAAAAATACATGTTTCCTACAGAAGCATTCTCTGACTTTGAAGAATGGAATTGCTAAAAGACTTCGCAATCTGTACTATCTCAGCCAAGATTCTTTTCCTTCTTTAATTTCTTTTAATTCATATGCTTCATTACTGTTCGTTGTGAAAAAAACCAATGGCATACATGCCTTGGTCATTCATTTGTTTGATTACTTTAAATCAATAAAAGGATGAATTTTACTCGTGATATTTTTGCTCCTTTTCATTGTTCAATTTGTCATCTAGCTAAGCAAAAAAAGTTACCATTTATTTGCCTCAATAACTTTGCCTCTGCTGTGTTTGATCACACAATATTAGATGATAAATCTAGATATACTTGGATTTATATGTTAAAGCTTAAATCTTACGCTTCTACTGTTATTCAGATTTTTTTCTGTCAATATAAAACTAGCATAAAATCAATAAGATCTGACAATGCGAAAGAGTTTAATCTTATTACTTTTTTTTTTAAAAGCAATGTTGTAATTCACTTTCTCTCTTGTGTGGATAGATCACAACAAACATATCCTAAACATTGCTCGAGCTATAGCTTTCCAATCGCAATTGCCCTTGTCTTATTGGAGTTACATTACTAAAACTGATGTTTACTTACATAATAGAGTTCCCTCTGTTATATTGCATGATAAAACATGTTTTGAAAATTTTCACAATAAACAAACTTCTTATGATTATTTACGAAACTATGGCTCCCTTACTTATGCATCTACATTAGACTCCAAAAGACACAAATTTTCACCAACTTCAAGTGCGTGTGTATTCATTGGTTACCTTGACGATATGAAAGCATACAACCTACTTGATTTACAAACAAAAAAAAAAATTCAATCACGAGATACTATTTTTCATGAGAATATATATCCTTTTCCTAATCCAATTGACCTTGATTGTACTGAATCTTTTTTTCAATCTTCTATGTTACCTACTGATACAAATACTTCTCCTATAGGTACATTTAATCAATCTATACAAAAAGAGACTACTAACTCCTCTATTCCAGGTACCTTGGATGTCCCTGTTTCTGTTTGGAATATATAGCTTTACACTTTCTAAATAAAAAATGCATAATAGGAAAAGTTCAATATTACAAACCCTAGATGCGAATCAAGAACCTTATTCTTTGTATGAACGCAAATCTTAATAGCCAAAGAACCATGTTCAAGGTATGAATTCAAGTCTTAAAAATAATAAACTAAATGATTATAAGATAAAATTAGAAACATTTAATCATCAATACTTAACGACATAAACACGATAGAATGACAAAATACAAGATTAGGGTAAGTGGGATACAACCTTTTGCATTGAGCAACTTGAATCTTCAAACATGGGGAACTTCTAAGGCTTATAAACGAATTAACATCGCTATCCAAAATCTCTATTCCAAGCCTTCCCTAATTGCTTGAAGCTTCAACCATGTAGAATGAGATTTGGGATTGAACAATCCTTAAAACTCTTGCAAGTCAAGTAATGCTTGATGAGTTTCTTGGAGAAAACTTCGGTCTTTGAGAGCTAGAGAGAGAGAGTGGTTAGAGAGAGATTGATTAGGTCTTCCAAAACTCTATTATGACCCTTTTATAGTGCAGGCACTGTCATTAGGTCTAATCAATAGGATTAGAGATAATTCAGATGTCATTTGGAGTTTATTTACGTAACCGTATGGACACGACAGGTGATACGTCGCCTGCATGTAGGTGATGTATCACCTGGCAGGCAATATCCCGCCTCCTAGCATGCTATGTATCACCTGCTCGCCACTTGGGGGGCGACACATTGCAATCATCTCCATATTTTGACTTTTCCAAGGTCCTAAAATTGTTTCAAATGCTACAAAATATTTTTTGGGAATGTTTGGACACCTCACTGTATCACTTTAGACCCATAAAAGTCACTTTTAGATGCCTACTACACAATCTCATGTGTTCACTTCAACTTAAGTGAAAAAACATTAAGTGTTTTGCACCTCATTGTGTAAACAACTTAACCATTATATTTAACCAATATCAACATTCCCCGACTTGTTTAAATATAATTCTTTCTTCTTAGCTCATACAATTTTGGTGCATAAAATAAAGTATCTTTCGATTTGAACTTTACCTTAGTGAAAGTATTACAAAGCCTTATCGAAGTCATTGGTGTCTTAAAGATTGAACTAAGTACTCCTTAGTGATAAAACCAATAACACCTCACACACCTCCACTTGACCATACATTTTCTCACTTAGCACTCATATGCCCATGTGCTCATCCATTTCATGAACTTTTTGGGTAGAAACTCCAACTCCCATGAGAGGCCGCAACAGCTCTAAGTTCACATAGGTGAAGTTGTTACAACATCTTTGATACCTTTAGAGATGCTTGTTGCACACAACTAAACTTCACTAACATCCATAGGCTTAACCCTCACTCGGTAGCAACCAACACTAACCATCCTTGGATACATTTCATGATTATGTTAGTGTTGAAACTATTCACTCAATGACTTGTTCTTACCCATTGAACTCTTTCCCTTGATGTATACAAGTTTCGAGTTGGATTGCCATAATTGATGAATATATTATTCTAGGAGTTTCAGTCCCAGCCCTTTTGAAGTTGAACTTACTAACCTCTTCGCAAGCGTTTTTGTAAATGGATCCTCCAAGTTCTCACTTGTCTTTACATATGAGATTGATGTGATTCCATCTTGAATCAATTGTCTCACATACTCATGTCTTAGAACTATATGTCTAGACTTCCCATTATATATATATATTTCATTATAAACTCTAGCTAATGTGGCTTGTTTATCACCAATGGGATATTTCTCATGAAATCCCTAAGCCACTTAGCCTCTTTTCCATTTGTCGCTAGAGTTATAAATTAATTCACCAAGGTTGAGTAAAATTTATTTTTGTTTCTTTGAACCCCAAGAAATCGCTCCTCCTCCAAGCATAAAAACCCAACCACTTGTGGAGAGTTTATCTCCTACAATCGATATCAAACTTGCATCAGAATATCCCTCAAGTATTTTCAAGAACTTTGAATATTGGAGCCCTAGCTGCTTGGTCCTCTTAAGGTACCCTAGAACTCTCTCTACTGCTTACGAATGTTCCATCCTTGGATTGCAAGTAAACCTACTTAGTTTACTAACCGCATATGCAATAACCACTCTTGTACAATGCGCGATGTACATTAGACTCCCTAATGCACTTGCATACTCAAGTTGAGCCGCCGTTCTACCATTATTCTTTTCAAGCTTTATGCTTGAATTAAATGGTGTATTCGCCTATTTGATTTTGAGATTAATAAACTTGTCAAGCACTTTCTCAACAAAGTGATCTTGAATTAAGGCATAACCCCTACTATTTCTTCTCACTTTTATACCCAAGACGGTGTCAACCTCTCCAAGGTCTTTATCTTGACAGTGGAGGATAGAAACCTATTCGTTTCTATTATGCCTCTCATCTCATTAGTCAAAATCAACAATCATCAATATATAGACACACCAAGATGACATGCCATCACAAGTCTTAGAGTATAAGCACTTGTCCACATTATTGTATCTAAACCCATTTGAA
Source organism: Humulus lupulus (assembly GCF_963169125.1). NCBI lineage: Eukaryota > Viridiplantae > Streptophyta > Magnoliopsida > Rosales > Cannabaceae > Humulus > Humulus lupulus. The sequence continues at coordinate 72,899,600 of NC_084798.1, forward strand.
ACAATAACTTTATCAAACTTCTCATGCCATTGTTTCAGTGCTTCTTTTAAACCATATAATAATTTAACAAGCCTACACACTTTATGCTCATTTCTCCTTAGAACAAAACCCTCCAGTTGTATCATATAGATATCCTCATCGAGATCTCAATTTAGCATGTAGATGATGTATCGTCTGGCAGGAGACATTTTGGCAATGCTAAGCGACTTGGGGGGCGACATATCACAACCCTTTCTGTATTTTGACTCTTCCAAATGACTTAAAATTGCTTCAAATGCCACCAAATGTTTTTGGGTATCTTTTAATACCTTATTGTATCACTTTAGACCCATAAAAGTCACTTTTAGATGCCTACTACACATTCTCATTTTTTCACTTCAACTTAAGTGAAAAATCGTTAAGTGTTTTGTACCTCATTGTGTAAACAACTTAACCATTATATTGAACCAATCTCAACAGTGTCTATGCTAGGCACCTCAAATAATCCTACACTTCAGAACACGCTTGGTGTTCATACAAGAGTAGGCCAAATTGCCATAAACCCTTCCATTTAAATAAATATCTTTGTCATTACATTCAAGTTTCAGCATCTATATCTCTTCCAATTACTAACCATCTATCTTATGACAGATTATCCTCATTGTTTAAAGCACATGTTTTGGCAACCAACAAAAGCGTTGAGCCTAAGAGCTATTCTCAAGAATGCAAAGACAACAAATGGAAACAAGCTATGACATATGAACTCACAGCCTTGGAGCAAAACAACACATGGATTCTCACTACTCTTCCTCCCAATCAACACGCAATTGGCACAATGGGTTACCGAATTAAATCCAAACCCAATGGTGTAATAGATGGGTACGAAGCTCATTTAGTTGCAAAGGGTTATGATTCGTGTCGTATGTCGTATCAAATTTACTAATGATTTTATTTTTAGTATTACCAAGTACTTAGTATAATGGTAAATACAGGTTGAACCCACTAGAACTATTAATCAATTTATTATTCAAAATATAAACAAGAATTAAAAAGGGGATTTTATTTTCAAAATTCAATAACATAAAATAAAGTAACAAGCAAGAAACAATTGATAACTACGATTTTAAAGAATAGTTAAGAATTATTCTCCACGATCTACAATCAATCAATCAACAATCACAAACATTATTCCCTATTCCCAATTAAACTATTAACCCCGCAGATAACACTTAAGTAGTCAATTATCTTAGTTTCCCTATCACAATTAATTAAAGATAAGCGCTCATTAATTAATTCTTTTTACCAAGCAATAAACACAATAAACATGCAATTAATTTAACTTAGGTTCTATTCTTCATCACAATTAAAATACTCGTCACAATTCTTAATTGCAATTTATCACTCTACTTAGAACCCTAGACTATTAGGTGAATATCAATCCTAAAATATAATACAATAATGTAACACCCTAATTAGTTGGTCACCTAACAAGATATCACAAGAATAAAAACAATTTATTATGTGACGACCCTAAGGTAGGGTACGTCTGCCACATACTCATGATACCAGGGTTTAAGCGTATGTTAAGCACTTGACCAAACGAATTAAATATAATGATACTATGAAATACAGAAAAATTTAAAACTTCTTTATATAATCTTATTAATAGAAACTATTACACATATTGAATACTTTACGTTTAAATATTGCAATATGAAAAAACTGTAAACCACTATTACATTGCTACTGAGTCCGCCCTTTACAAGTTTCCCAACATCTAAAACCACACCTAGAAAAAGGTTGGAAAATAACATAATGAGCTAATGCTCACTAAGTAAATCTCATGCATACACATACACAAGAATGTCATGAGTTTGAAGTGCACATATACTCATATGCTGACTATAATACTTATGCATTTCATTTATTGATCATACACTTTCAAACTTTACTTTTATGCATTTTCTTTTACTTTCACATCTATATGGGCCCATTATATTTTATGCACACTGTTCGATTAAGACAATTCCTGCATGACTTATCATAAATATAATATAAAATTCCAGGGGTTTTCCTTCGGCTAACCATCATCATAGCTGGCTCATTATATTACTCATTTCATTGTTGCCATAGCTGCCATACTTATTACACACACACACACACACACACACAGATATATATATGGAGGAGAAAGATGTGAATATGGAAAACATATATGAATGGTCAACTTTAACTAGCTCGGACTAGTGGGCTGCCACTATAAGCCTTATAGACCTCCATCTTCTTTACTGAACTTAGTTAATTGCTTCATCGAAACAATGTCACCCTTTTTAATTTCTTATTATCACTTTGCTTAAGCCTTATTGTCATTAAAATGTTTAACTTTACATAAGACTTTTTTCAAAGCATTTCGTAACTTTTCTCATATTCTTATGCGCGGTCTTATTTCACATAATAATGTGTCACATAACTGCACATGCCATGCATACATGTTGATGTTGAAATTCCAATGTTCATGTTCATGATTCATTTTTTATGGTATTCAATCAAGGCATTGTATCACATCTCATATAACTCAAAACATCTTTAGTCATAATATATGAAGCTTTGGGCTGGTGGTGTTGTTATATCTTAACGTAGAGCTATGGCTCAGGTCTGAGGTTTCTAGCCTAAAAGCTTAAAGGCTTCATATATCATAATAGGTAACAAAATCATGAACATAGAAGGTAATCCACATATTCATCAACACGAGAGCACATACTTGCACATAACTCAAATCTAACTTAATCAATTAAGACAACTTTCACAAATCGCAAAATTCATCTAATATATGTGTTGACGTGGTTTTTCGCCAACAGTGGAATAAGAAATCCGACAACAGAGATATTAGGCTTTTTTGCTAAACCGTAATTGAATAAATTAAAGATATCACAAACACTCACACTTTTACATGGTTCAATGGTTAAAATCCACCTAGTCGACGAGATAATCTTATTAGTCTCTTTAGCGCTCTGGGTGAAATTGTTCATAACAATTTCAGCAGAGTTTCTGTATATCAGGAATCAGTCTCTTTTTCTATCCATTCCCCTCGCATTTATATTGGGTTTTCCTGGAAACCTTTGGCTAACAACATACATAAATATGGTAAATAATAAATTCAGATAACCTCCCATTTACATAGGGATATGGTTACCCATGGAATTTACATCTGTTATCTTGAGTAATACAATGTGTAATAAAATCCAGGCATTAATGAGCATATAAGGAATCTAAGAATCTTTTGGGATCCTTCTATGAGATGAATGCCTCAGAACTAACCTATCCTAATACAAGCTAAGTTTAGAGTTCCAAAGAAGGCGATCTGACCATCTTGCCTCTTGAACTAGGCTGTCGACACAAGAGGCCATCTAAAGATTTGGTCGTCGTAAGCTATCAAGTTCAACTTGAGTTGCTTCCTCGAGAGTTAACTAGATATTTTATCTATATGATTTCTCCTTGTGCTTATCTGCCAGCTATAGCCCATGCTCAGTGATTTAGCTTATATTTATTTTGGGGTATAATATTTGCCCCCTAAGCTCCTACTCGTGGATGATGTCACCGCTGACGGACATAGTAGGGGCTTTTCGGTTTCTGTTATGTGAAATTGTGCCCGTCCACTACTCGAGTGCGAAACACATGTCAGTCTATAATTGGTGCTTCTTTGGGTTTCAAGTAATGTGACAACAGTCTTGTCAACGTTTTACCACCGCAGGGGTTATTTAATCTAGGCCCTTGGATCCCGAACTGACCTAATAGGGTGGCCTAGATTGGTTCCCAAAGTTTACCTATAAATAGGAGAAACAGACCTGAACCTCACCACCTTTGCTTTCAAAAAATATCATTTTCCTCCTCAAAACACCTTCAAAACCTTCTACATCCTTCATTCTCCAGAATCTTTCAGGATAGTATCTTTGGGGCTGTCATCACTTCCCTCGATCGAATATCTAATCTGTAAGTATCTCCATATCTGGTTTAAATTTCATCTTCTTATTTTTCAATAAGTTTTATTAAATATTCCAATATAATTTCTTACTTCAGATATGTTCGAGTTTAAGATGGGTTTTTGTTAGGCAAAAAACAATAGTACTAGGTCTGATTAGAAATAATGTTCATATAGAAACGAGTAATTTATGGGTTTCGAAAGAGGATCGTCTGAGTATGTGTGTTAAAATTTGAGGGTTTTTAGGTTTAGTTCTGGGTAGCTTAAGGGTTACAATTTCTCGAGTGATTTTGCATTAAACCGCTTTCCAAAAAGATAATGGGTCTGCCACGGGGATCCCGAAGTATCAAGGGATTTCTCAAGCTTAAAGCTCTTGGTTACTGAACGCGTGTGGACACACATGTTGTTGTTAGAAAATATCTTAGTTCGTGTATATCTTAGGTCGAATAGATTGAATTCATACTCTCGGGCCGCCATACCTTTATCACTGTAGCAAGGTTTTATCTTAGATTACCTCTAACAAGCCATTTTGTCGCCTGGCGAGCTAAATAATGGCCCACCAGAAGAAGTCAGTCGCGAGCTCTTCTTCCCAAGGACAGAGTAAGGGTAAGCAGAATGCAACTGAGACCCATATTCCTCACTTTGGCCCAGTAGTGGATAGGGAGATTGTAGTTGACACCAACACCTTTTTTAGGCTGAGCACAACAAATCCTGGATATAGAGTCAGGGCAAGGTGAACAAAATTTTGCTGAGTCACGGGATTGAATTGGGGGCCGAGGGTGTTGTTGCTCACCCTTTGTTAGAAGGAGAGCAGAGCTGCACTCCACTTCAGGATGACTTCGGGGCCTAGAGTGACGAGCATCTGAAGGTTGGTGCCTCTCTCCCTTTGGACTAGTACTTCGTAGATTTTTTGAACTACATCGAACTGGTGCCATTCCAGCTTCCCCCCAATTTGTATCAAATTTTGGCGGGGTTGAAATATCTGTTCGTGAAGCACAACTGGGAGGTTCCCACCCCCGCCGATGTTATGTACTTCTTTTGCCTCAAGGAAAATCTAGAGTCAAAGGGACGAGGTGACAATTTCTACCACCTCTCCAGAATCCCCAACACAACCTCCATCATCGACTTACCAAGCCACCAGAATGACTACAATGATCAATTCTTTATGTCAAACAAGTTCAAGAACTGCACCCATCGATATTTCAACCGTCCTTGTAAGTGTCTCAGCTCCTTGAAATTTGTACTTGAATTCCTTTTCAATCTAATTTAAATATATTCTGATTGAGTTGTTACTTTTTGTAACCATATATAAGATAAGCGGTCGGTCAAAGACCTTCACAAGTCAAAATGAGATGCTGGCTCATATTCCTGCCAAGGAGAAGGAGTTCCAGTTGGTAGTTATTGACGCTACCATGGTAAACTGCAAACTAATTCAGAAAGGTCAGACAGTAGCCATCAGAGCTCGAGGTTCTCCCCCTGAGCTCCCTCCTCCTCAAGAACTCAACCCTGCTGTTGAATTCGTTGAAGAAGAGAAGAAGGTTGCACTGCTAGTGCGCAAAAGAAAGATCTCTAAAGATGATCAACATCCTGACCAGGCTGAGCTGAATCGGGGGCAGCAGCCGGCACCTCCGGCCATGGTAACCAATATAGAGAATTAAACCGAGCTGCTGCCAGTTTTAGACTAGTTCAGTTTAACCCACGATAGCTCATGAGTCAACAACCGGTTGATCCGGACCTGAACATGACCCTCCTTCAATGTGTGGATCATTTGGTTGTACTTTACGACCATAGCTACCCCTGGTGTACCATAGTGATAGATAACACCCTTCAATTTAGATCCACCATTTTTGAGGAATACGGTACAAACCTTTTGTCGTGGCATTCCCTCCGTCAAGTTGTTTTTTCCCTGGGTATTAGGCAGGCCGCGCATGATTCTAGTTCAGATGAGGAGCCTGAACCCTGTAGGTCCCAAAATGTAATTTTATTAGAGGCCCCTCCTCTTCTTATAGTCCAAGAGTTAGAAGTTTTTCCCAATTCGATTCGTACTCCAGAACCAATCATAGTAGTTTCCCCCTTTAGCTCGGAGGGTAGGGTTCTTTCTCTATTCTTTTCCTTGTATTACCCTAACTAATCATTTCTTGGATCTGAATTTTTTGCTAGTCCTTTTGCTGGCGAAGATATAGAACTTAAGGGTACCTTCAAATCTGGTGGGGCTGGGACTGGATCCGTCATCAAGAAGGCGAGAATATCAAAGAAAAGTACCTCTAGAGCCAGAGCTGCCACTGGATCTCCTGCAAAGGATAAAAGTGCCATCTCAACTAAAAAACAACACCAACAAACACAACCGCTAGCTTAGGTAACTGTAATTACCATTCACGAGGCTCCTCCTCCTCATCCTCGTGAACCTACTCTGGTTCCCCAACTTGTCCAAGGTGAAGCCCCATTTGTCCAGCTTCTAGTCAAGCCACTTGAGGTTGCAAGGATCCCATAGGCACTTCGAGGGCCCCTCCATGACATGGAAAACCACATGGTTGGTCATGCCAAACAAGCAAACGTCAACGACCTGAGGACCATAGAGGATCGTTCCCCAGGGGACGTCCTAGAATTTGCCTTGGGAATGAACTTGATCGTAAGTTATCCTTTTTCCTCCTACAGTATTTCCCATTTTGTTTTTACTTTTGCGAGCTAATCTTGTCATGCGTTTTTCTTTTGCAGTCTTGTTTAGCTCAAATTTGAGGCATCACCCAGTTTTGAGCCAAAGAGATGAGCTCAAGGTTGCCCTGGCTGCATCACAAGACAACGAGCAAATAGCTAAGGACTAGGTCATTAAGGTGAGCCAGCAACGAGAACAGCTTCACGTGAATGTTGACAACCTCAACAAGCAACTTGAGGAAGTCGACGTGCAAAAAAATAAGTTGTCCAAGGTCGAAGTCAAAGCCAAGGAGGATGCCGAGAAGGCAAAGTAGGATGCCAAGTAGGTGAAGCCGGATGTTGCCAAAGCAACAAACTCCCTGGAGGAGATCCTTTACTGATGCTAGGCATACTACCAGGAAGGGGATTTCTCCTTTCTAGATGTAGAGCTTTGGGGACGCTATCTTACTAAGTTCCAGAGCCGACTCTCGCAAGAGCCCTCTGAGACTGTGGAGGCTTCTGGAGCTACTGAGGGGGCTCACGATGAGGTGACATCACAGGGGCCAGTTACTGGAGCTCAGTTATGCTTAGGGCACTTTCATATCTTCTTTTTTTTTGTTTCATTTTGGGTTTTCTTATATGCCTTGTATTTCTCCTCTTGATATTCATATACTTGTTTAGTACATTTTCATTATTTTATGATCTATTTTTGTTCCCCGTAATCTATTATCTTGCTATGCCTATAGATTTTAAGTCCTTGCACACTTGCAATCATAGGGGTTATCTTTAGATCGAGATAGATTTCCGATGGCTTGAACAATTAATTATGGTCGATATCCTGATTATACCCAGGAATTTTCCCATCTAATAGCGTTATACATGCTAGGAATCAGGTCTCGGACCTGGTTGTATCCAGTACTTTGTCCGCCTAATAATGTTATACCTATTAGGAGTCAGGCCTCGAACCTAGTTATATCCAGGAGCTTGTCTGCCTAATAGCTTTGTACCTGCTAGGAATCAGGCCTCAGACCTGGTTATATCCAGGAGTTTGTAGTTGAATTCTAGGTTTTGTTTCTTTGAATTTTCTTAACTTAGTTCGTATTTCGAATTTCTTTGAAAATTCGAGCTATCTATAAAAAGTCGTTTAATAATCGATATTAGAAATTCTAAGTTTCAAATTTTATCCAATCACACTAAATATTTTTAAAGACTCATCGAGAGTTATATGCCCCCCAAGCAATGAGAATTTATGGATATTCTAGATCGCTTTTACAAAATGAGTATGTGATACATCGTGATAATAAGATAAACACGTAGCGATCCTGTGTCATTCAAGTAGTATGGATTTTATAAATAAGCCTTACACGGAAAAATACTGAAAACATAAAAAATTAACAAAACTGTCATATTACTGATAATATTCTTTTAAGATGAAGAGCATTCCAGGTTCGTGCTACAAACTCGCCACTTAACCGAGCTAGTTTGAATGTTTCTTCACTCAAAATTTCCACTATCTGGTATGGTCCTTCCCAGTTTGGTCCCAATACACCATCTTAAGGATCCTTCAAAGCACCAAATCACCCAATTCGAGTCTGCATCCTTTTATCTTTGAGTTAAAGTAACGTGTAATTCTCTGCTGATAATGGGCGAACAGTAATTGTGACTCTTCCCGCTTTTCTTCGATTAGACTCAGGGATGCGTCAAGCAATTCGTTGTTTCGATCTTGAATGAAGATTTTCTTTCTATGTGTTGTCTCTTGAGCTTCAATTAGGAGCATAGCCTCACTTCCAAAGGTTAAAGAGAAGGGAGTGTGCCCCGTGGAGATGCAATGGGAGGTCCTATAGGCACAAAGTACTTGCGGGAGCTGATTGCGCCATAATCCCGTGGCTTCATCTAGTCTCTTCTTTAAGCTCGCCTTTAGGGTTTTATTTACAGCCTCGACCTACCCATTAGCTTGCGGATATGCCACTGAAAATAAACTATTGGTTATGTCGTTCTTTTCACAAAATTTTGTGAAAAGATCACTATCGAACTGAGTTTCGTTATCAGACACGATCTTCTATGGGAGCCCAAAATGACATAGGATGTTCTTCACGAAGAAATCCAAGATTCTCTTTGAGGTTATGGTCGTTAGAGGCTCAACCTCGACCCACTTTGTAAAGTAGTCGATGGCGACAACTGCATAGCGAACTCCTCCTTTTCCTGTTGGTATTGAACCAATCAAATCGATCTCGCATACTGCAAATGGCTAGGGTTATGAGATCATGGTTAACTCCATGGGCGATGCCCGAGAAATCATGGAAAGCGTTGGCACTTGTTGCATTTCTGTACGTACGTGGCCGAATCCTTTTTGAGTGTTGGCCAAAAATAGTCCTATCTCAATATCTTTAGGGCTAGGTTTTGCCCCCTAGCATGGTCTCCGCAAAATTCATAACGTATATCTTATAGGATGGTCTGTGCTTCTTGTGGCAGAACACATTGCAGGAGGGTAGCGAATGCCCTCGTCGGTTTAGAATTCCCTCAACCATAATATACCGTGGGACTTGATATAACAATTTTCTTCCGTCCTTTCAGTCATTTGGTAGTTTACTAGTTGTGAGGTATTTCACTATTGGGGTTATCCAGGTCAGTTTTGTGTCAATCTCTAACGTCCCAAATTGCTAATAAGGCTTAGTGCCTTGATTAACATGCCGGGAGGGCATAATTTGATATATACTTGTGGAATTAATTAATTAAATGTGTGACTATGTGGCATACATGATTTATATGATAATATCAATATATATATATGCATCTTTATGTGTATTAAATATGCATGTGGGTCCGTTCTTGTTAATAAGGACATAATTGTAATTTTGACCCGTTGAGGGTATAAATGTGATTATGTGTTAAATGATTGAGACCACATTATTATGTGGGTATATCTACGATATTCGGCTCGAGGCGATCCTAGGGAGCAGATTAGAGGAATAGTCACAACAGGGTCTAATACCCAGATTTGGGTGAGCCTATGGGTATATTGGGAAACTTAGCATATATTGGGGATTTACTGGGTAACGGGTAATTATTTGAGGATTATCTGGGTATGCCGGGATTAGTTGGGAATCTATAGGGCTACTTTAGGTTTAGCGGAAAAATGATGGCAAACGACGATTTTGCTCTTGGTGGTGTTAGAAAGGCTAAGGATAAGTTTAGGGGCATTTTGGTCTTTTGTGTTAAGGGATATACTTAGGAAAACTTTAGGAATTAGCTATAAAAATCAAGATAATTTCTCAATTCCTTCTCTCATTTTCTCTTTCCTCTCTTGGTGCTTTGGAGGATTTTGAAGTTCTTCAGGAATTGAACAGGGAATCTAAGGATTGAAGCTGGGATTACTTGAGGATCAGCCCAGGGCCCGAAATTATGATCAAGGTAAGGTTTATGACCTATTTTGCTGGGGGATTTTCGAATTAGTTTAGACTTTGGCTGAGGTTTAGAATTTTTTTTTTTTTAGTTGTGATAAGTTTGTTGGCTGGTTCTTGGGTTATATATTACGGCTAGGCTGTGTTGCTAAGAGTTTTAGACACACTTGTGACTTAGGACTGTGGTTAGAATGAATTTTGGTAAATTTGGCTGAGGAAAAACACAGTGAAAAAGTATTTGATTTATGGGTTTTGGGCTCGAGCCGCGGCCCTGTTCTTCAGGCGTCGCGGCCTGTGTGCGTAAGAAGGCCCTCGGGGTCTCTGAAACTGCCCAGGCCCCGCGACGTAGGTTGGGGTGCACCGCGGCCCATGTCCCCCAGGAGAGAGCCTGGAGGCTCTCTGACTTGTAGCGCGCCACGACCCTTAAGGCATGGATTGCTGCTCTAATTGAGAGAAATAGTCAAACTAGGTTTTTAGGCTCAGGAACTCAATCCTAAGTCCTCGGGAAGGATTCTACTACCTAGTTTAGTAGAAGTCGAGGTCCCAGAGGCTAGTATGTTATTATGACACTTTTAACTAGTTTAGGTCTTAATGGTTATCCATTATCGCTTTGAGATTAGGGTTACTGTTAAGGCTCGGGATTGAGGATCGTGCTTGGGACTGTCTTACACCTTCAGCTTGGGACTCGAGGTACGAAATCTACACCCGGGTTGTGATTGGGCCTTAGACCCCTGTTTGCTTATGATTGTGAAGGTATCTATATTTGAGAATATCTAGATAGGCATACTTGTTTGTGCTGCGATCGATTGCGTGTTTCGCAATCTATTCATTTGTTATATATGATTTGAATGTCCGAGAGTCAGGGATGACGTTAAGCGTGTGGAACACGGCCCAGCTTAAGTGAGCTCAGGTCAGCTATACAACCAGTGGACTCGGCCTAAGGGTGCCAGGCCAGAACGTTACAAAGTAAACAGAGGTGTCGTTGGAACATAACTAACTATGTTGAACGCTATGATTGAATTATATGTTGAACTGAGCAGGTTATTACTGCCTAATTGATTGCTTGTGATCTGTTACTACTAAGTTGAATGATTTAAGTTACTGTTTTTATACTATTGTTAATTTGTGTTGTGAATTAAGTTTTCCTGCTGAGCCTTGGCTCACGGGTACTATGTGGTGCAAGTAAGGGGAAGGGAAAGTTGGACTAGTCGTGAGTTGGAGAGCTTTAGGGGTGGTGTGTACATCAGTAGCTGCTCGACCGCCATGGCCGAGGGATTGACTGGGACTAGAGCCAAATTTTATTTTGCCACTTAGGCTGGCTTCAACTGTAATTATTTTGAGGGTTGTAATTTCCTTGTAAATGCCTTTTTGGGATCCCGTGTACAAACTCTTAATTTTTAATGAAAGACAACTATTTTATGATCAAAATATTTTAACCCTAGTCCGTTAATTGACCATAGTAACACATTTATGTCCAAATGACTTGATTAGCAAGTCCTGCACTATTTAAAATACATAGTGTAATGGTCTTGGCAATCCAGGGCATTACACAATCACTCCGACCTCAACCGGTTCTTCCGTTATGCTTGGTTGTTCTAAAAAATCTACTAGGACCACGTTTAATGCATCCGCTTCTTGGGTGGTGGTGAGTCGGGCTAAGGCATCAACATTGGAGTTCTGCTCACAGGGTACCTGCTCAATGGAACAGAACTCGAACTCAGACAACTCATCTTTAACCTTAGCTAGATAAGTCGCCATTTTGATACCTTGAGCTTGATACTCCCCTAATATCTGATTAAGCATGAGCTGAGAATCACTATAACACTAGATCACCTTTGCCTTCAGTTCCTTTGCCACCTGTAATTCAGCCAATACAGTATCGTATTCTGCTTCGTTGTTGGATGCTTTGAACCCGAACCTCAGGGATGTACGGAATCAATGTCCCTTAGGTGAGATCAGAATTATCCTAGCTCCGAATCCATTTTTGTTAAATGATCCATCAACGAAGAGTTTCCACAACTCTTGCATTGGTTCTCTCATTGGCTTGTCCTGAAATCCTATGCATTCTACCACTAAATCAGCGAGTGCTTGATTCTTGATTGTTGTGCGTGGCATATACAATACCTCAAATTGGCTAAGTTCGATGGCCCACTTAAGCAAATGTCCCGATGTTTAAAGTTTTTGAAGCCTGTGGGACTAGAAATATGACTTGAGTTTTCTCAAGGCCAAGATCAAGCAAAACACAAGTTTTTTTATTAAAAGATATCTGGACTCAACTCCCAGAAGCCTTTTACTCATGTAGTACACCAATTTCTGTGCCTGATTTTCCTCTTGTACTAATAGGGTGTTGACCGCATTTTCTATCACAACTAGGTATAAGAGCAAACATTCTCCAGTTGCCAATTTTGATAGTATGGGGGGTTCAGCCAGATGAGTTTTCAGATCCTAAAATGCCTACTTGCATTCTTCGGTCCACTCAAACTTTTTGTTTCCTCTAAGAAAGTTGTAAAACGAGAGACACTTATCAGTTGATTTTAAAACGAAGCGTTTTAGGGCCCCTACGTTCCCAATTAGGTTCTGTACTGCTTTATGCAACCTGGGCGAGGGCATTTCTAATAACGACCTGATCTTCTCTAGGTTCGCCTCTATCCGCCTTGTGTTGAATATGAAGCCCAGAAATTTTCCCGACCAAACCGCAAAGGTGCACTTAAGGGGGTTTAGCTTTATGTCATTTTTCCTTAACATGCCAAAACATTCTTCCAAGTTGGATACATGGTTACTTCCAGTCTTTGATTTAACAAACATATCATCTACATACCCTTCCATGTTTTTCCCGATATGGTTAACGAAGATTTAGTTGACTAGCCATTGGTATGTTGCACTAGCATTCTTCAACCTGAATGGAATAACCTTGTAGAAATATATGTTATGCTCGGTCATGAATCTAGTGTGCTCTTGGTCTGCAAGATTCATTGCGATTTGATTATATCCAGAATATGCATCCATGAAATACATGAGCTTATGACCGTCTATTGCGCCTACCAATAGATCGATTCGAGGTAGTGGAAAAAAATCCTTAGGACACACCTTATTGAGGTCAGAGAAGTCAATGCAAGTTTTCCACTTTCCATTGGGTTTTGGGAGAAAAACAGGGTTAGCAACCCAGGTCGGGTATTTTTCTTCCGTGATGAATCCACACTTAAGTAGGCGAGCAACTTCTTCTTCTAAAGCTTCTAATGGCACTTTCCCCAAAAGCCTTCATTTCTATACCTTTGCAGGCACATTCCTGTCCAGATTCAAAGTATGCATTATTACATTCGGAATGATTCCCATCATATCTTCATGTGACCAATCGAAGACGTCCAAGTTATTTCTCAAAAACTTGACAAACTCTTTTTTCCTGTCGGTTCCAAGATTTCTTCCAACTTTTACTAACCTCAAAGGTACTCCTGGGTCGATACTGATTTCCTCGAGCTCTTCTACTGCTTTGAGTTCAGACCTATCTTCTCCTAATCTTTGATCAATGTTGTCTTCCTGTGCGACCTCATTACCTCCTTCCTGAGGTTCTTCTGCCCCATGGACAATTTTCAATACCCGAGGCTCCTTTCCTCCCTCAATAACGACCATTGCTTGCTGCCTGGGTTGTGATTTTCCTTTCATGGAAATACTAAAGCATTCTCTGGTAGCGAGTTGATCTCCTCTTGTAGTACATATACCTGAGTTTGAGGGGAACTTCAGCGCTAGATGTCGAGTTGAGGTGATAGCCTCAAAAGTCATCAGCGCGGGTCGTCCCAAAATTGTGTTGTTTGCAGCTGGACAATCAATTACGACGAACTCGGGCATTTTAGAAACAATTCACGTATCACCCCCTAGTGTAACTACAAGTCCAATAGTCCCTATGGCTATTGTTCCTTTTCCTGAGAATCCATATAGGGTCATCGAGGTCACCTTAAGATCGGCTACAGACAACCCCATATTTTCTAGGGTGGACCGGAATAGCACATTTATCGAGCTCCCATTATCGACCAATATCCTCTGTTCTCTTCGATTGGCAAGATGAACAATTATCATTAGAGGATCATTATAAGGAAATTGGACGTGGCTAGTGTCCTCTTTTGTGAAAATGATTGGTTGTTTTTCAAATAGCTGTTGTTTTGATAACCTTTGCTCCGGAATAAATTCAGTACCATTGTGGGTTTTTAGCTCTTATATACACCTTTTTTGGGGCCCACCCCATTACTCGTGCCCGCCAAATGGGGTCCTCCAGTGATAGTGGTGACATCCCCCCATTCTAATGGAGGGGGGATTGTAACACCCTGGATAGCCAAGACCGCTACACTGTGTACTTATAAAGGTGCAAGACTTACTAATCAAGTCATTAATTTAAAAACGTGTCCCTAAACATGTATGAGCTAGGTTTAAAAAGGTTTTGGTCTCAAAAGTTTCATTTTATATAATTAAATTGTTATATACACGGGATCCCAAAAGAAACAGAGTTAAAAGTAGGTTTACAGACTTCCAAAAGTACATAAACAATCATTAGCCCTACTAAGGAAAAATAGACAATCTTTGGGTCTAGCGTCCCTGCCTAAACCTCAACCGTGGCGGCTGAGCAACTGGCCATGTACATCCCATTCGCAGAGCTCTCCTGATCAAGGTTGGTCAAGTTTGCCCTTGCCTTTACCTGCACCACGTAGCACCAGTGAGCCAAGGCCCAGCAAGAAAACATGTGCAACACAAACAGTAATAACAGACAGCAAATTCACTAAGCATGAACTATCATCAAGTAATCCACATAATATCATTCAGCATATATTGAGAATCATGGATGCAATCAAAAACTTATAACATTCATATCACATAATAATCAGGGCCGACAACTTAGGCCGCACCCTTTGTTTACCCCACTGACTCCGGCCCGCTTAAACCGAGCTCAATGCATATTAAGCTGTCCTTGGCTACCAGTGGCCAAGCCATGCCCTGTGCGCTAGTGTAACCCTTGGCACCCTTAGGCCGTTGGTTCATTAATTAGCTTTCATGTCATAATACCATCTTTTCAAGCATATATAATAGGGAACCCTTAGTCCAATCACAGATACTCAACCAGGTGCAGTTTTGTTACCTTTGATCTTTGCAGTTATTATTTACGAGCAACACTCCTCAAGCACGATCCGTTCCCGAGCCTAAGCATTTATCACCTAGTCACAACCAAAGTATTAGGTTTCATTAATATCCAAATATAGGTTTCCGGGTACAAAACTAACTTTCGGGAAATCGAATCCCACCAAGCACGGTGGTGAAATCGATCCCGAGCATTCTAGACCACATTCCCATGCCTAAAATCCCCAAATGTTCAATTGTACAACTAAGGACTGCGACCCTGGCCTCAAAACAGAACCAAGGGCAGCCCTGGACAAAGACACACACCGCGGCCCTAGCATTGGGCGCTGTGGCGCTCACCCCTGGCTGAGCCTCCTTGGCTCATCTTCAACCTAGGGCCGCAGCGCTCTTGAACAGAGCCGCGACCCTTCCCTTTGAACCCAGAATTCCCACCATTTCCAACATCTAAACCTCATCCAAAGCCATCCCAAGGCTTCCCATTTCAACACCTAACAATCCCAACACTTTCAGAACAAGTTAAGCCACACAATTCAACAGAAAAACTCAGCTTAAACTCATAGAAATCATATTTTTAATTCCTGAAACTTAAGAGCATAAACACTCAAAACCAACCAGTCAAAGCTTAGATTTAAACCTCTAATTTATAAATTAAAGCTTACCTCTTCAATGGAATCCTTTCCCAAATCAAAACCCAGCTAATTTCCAAAGCTTTCCAGCTCAAATTCCACCTTAAACATCAAAATTGAAATCACCTCAATTCCCAGCTGAAAACTCAGAATTGAAACTTCAAAAACATAGTTTGATCCTTACCTTAGCCTTGATTAAATATCTCCTGGGTAATCCCTGAACTTAGCTTCAAATCCCCACTGAATTCCCAGCAAATTTCCAGCTTAAAATCCCAGAAATTCTCTATTTTCCCTTAGTGGTTTTCACCTAGTTTCCCTTGAGAGAGAAGAGAATAAGCTGAGAAATAAAGTCGGTTTATTTCTTTCTACGGGTTTCCTTAACTTTGTCTTATTCGTTAAGTTAATCCCAAGGCTCGGGGTGCCGGAAACGTCCTCGAGGGCGAAACGGTAAAATCCCCCAATATTCCCGCCTAGACTTCCTAACCTCGAATATATCTCCATATATTTATTTTCATAACCTGATAGTCTAAATAGCTACCCGATACCTAAAATACCCCTGACTTATCCAAAGTCAACTGTTAAGCCCTGTTTTGACTTTTCCCCGCTAACTAGCCCTAGGATCGCCTCGAGTCGTGCTCTGCCGACCTACCCACATAATAATGTGGTTCTCACAATACCATATACACATATCACATTAATACCAATATAATCATATAAGCATTGTTAATCATATAGTTATGCATTTAATTCAATATAATCATTCAAATCACATTTAACCCAATAATGCCCTCCCGGCACATTAATCAAGGCCCTTAAGCCTCATTAGCGAATTTGGGGTCGTTACAGGGATGATCTGGTCGTTGTAGGTGGTGTATATGGGGTTGAACTTTTCTCTGGGTTTGTTCATTTTTGTTCCATTTTGGTCGCCCTCACTACTCTCCTACCACTTGTTGTTCCCCTCCTGGTTATTCTAGGTAGCGTGTTGAGCTGTAGCTCCAACATCCACCATAGCTCCAACGGGCTGAACAGAGGTTTGGCTTGTTCCTGCGACAGCAGATCATGCCTCCTCCAGATTTGTCCATTCCTGAGCCTGAGCCAGGAATTCATCTACAATCTTTACTCCTTTCTATTGGAGTTCTTGCCATACTTATTATATGATCAAATTTATAAACTAAACAATTACAATTTGTATATAATCTATAACTAACAGTAAATAAAAATAAAAATTAAATAGTTTATAAAAAAAATTTAACAATCAATAAATAATTAAATATTAAATGAAAAAATAATATGATAATAAACTAACTAGTTACTAGGTTTTGGATCCATGAAAACCTATTTTCTAATCGGCGATGGGGATGATGGTGTTTCACGGCTCTATGTTTGAACCATTTTCTAGTTTTGAGAGATAATATATATCTAATTAATCACGGTTAAATAAAAAAAAAAAAAATCCTATTTTGAATAAAATTGGTATTTGTAATAATATATCTTATAAATGATAATAATTTCAAGAATCATAATGAAATCTTTACGAATATAAATATAATTTTACTTCAAAATGTAAATATTTTAAAATGCTATAAAAGTGGAATAAGAATATATTTTGTAGTAACAAAATGAGATTTTCCCAATTTAAAAAGTAAATCCTAAAAAAATTATTCTTTTTGTTACCCCCAAATTTCAAGAATGAATTAGCAACTTCGAAACATAGGCTCGGAAGTGGAAAAATTGAAAGTAGTAAAAGTATTCGACATGATTACTTCTAAAAATAATCGATAAGTGCTAAGGAGCCACAACACTGGCATTTGAGCATGCACTATGAGCTCGAAAATAACAGTTTCCTCCGAAAGGTAGTTTCGACAAATTAATTTGATAAGGAGGCAATATTATTGGAATGCTGAGCTTGAAACATCAAGCAAGCTCAAAAGTGTGTTTAAGCAACATGTGAATGTCGCTATAAATCCCTATACATGTGGGTATAGTTAAAACCATGTGTAAACAACCCTATCTTCATGGGATATTTATTTGAATAATGTATTTAATTATCTTTATTTAAATTGATTTGTATTTTGAATTCAAATGAGATATGTTGTAACTTCTATAGAATTAAGGGAAGAATATTCTGTAAATCGTGTCTTTAAATAGCCCGGATTTAGTCATTTATGACAGATGCTCAATTCTTATACACGAAAACTCTGTGAAATTGCTTTCAAAGTTGTAACATAGACAGGTAAATAAAAGTGACTCATGGACTAGGTAGATTTAACTACTAATCCACGTAAAAAAATATATGTTCTTCTTTTCTTTCTTAATTATTGATTTGCTTAATTGCTCTTGTTTTTAGTTGACGAAAAACTTCGTCAACATTTACGTGCTTTCATTGAGAGCATTAAACATTCTTTCAAACGTCTCACTTTATAGAAATGGACGACCACTCCCAAGAATTTCTGAAGAAAACACTCCGCGCACTGAAGAGCATCCTCAAAGGCCTGGCAAGCAGACAGTCAATGATCAAAATCCCAATGAAAACTAGCAAACTCCGTACTTAAGGGCATATCTCAATACCCAAAGGATCCCTTACAACATCTATATGGGAATAATTATAACCTGATACTACAACAAGGGGCTGGAGTCCCTTGGCACAATAACGAGCCCATAGTAGGGCAAGCTGCGCCTCTAGTTGATCCAGTCCATGAAAGGATAAATGAGCTCGAGGAGCAGTTCAGGCTCCTTCGAGAGGGAAAGGACAAGGAAAAGGCCTACGATTTAGATGATGATCTCGATGTAATGCCCTACTACCCTAGGGTTGTTACCATGTGATTTTAAAAGTTGCCATTATCTCGCTAATCGAGGTATTAGAGTTAAAGTTTGATTATATCAAAATAAAGACTCATTTAATGAAAATTAAGTATAAAGGGTTGGACATTCATTAAAATTATAAAAGTGTTACATTGGGATCCCAAAATGCTATTTTGAAATTTATTAACAATCCAAAAATGTGGATACAATCGACCTAAGCGACAAAATCGAATGTTTACAACGTGTCCCTCAAAACAACCCCAGCCATCGCAGCCAGGTAGGCCAAACATGTTCGCACCGATCCATGCCTTCCAAGTCATGGTTGATCGACCGTTTCCTTGTCCTTACCTGCACCATAGAGCACATGTGAGCCGAGGCCCGACAAGAAAACTTCACAACACAACATATAATAATTTACTTTAACAAATGCATATTTACTCAAATGCGTCAAACAATATACAAGTTCCTATCTGACTTTACAACTGCACAATAGCACAACAACACAATGGCACAACAACACAACAACACAGCAACACAACAACACAACAACACATCAGCACAACAACGGCCTTCGCCGATCAGGGTGTGTTACCAGGCACAAAACTCATAGTCTTAACCGAACGGGTGACTACAGCACTCTTTGAGGGTCTCGTCCTAGCTGCCTGCATTCAGCATGCTTAATGACGATCTCATCCTTTTCCGCTCTCGACCTTTGTCGATCTTGGCCTTTGCCGCTCCTGGCATTTGTCGTTCCTGACCTTGGTCATTTCCTATCTTTGCTGATCCCAACCTTTGCTGCTCTTGGCCTTTGTCATTCCCGACCTTTGCCGTTCCCAACCCTTACTGATCCCGGCCATCGCTGATCCCTAGGACAACACATCTCAAATATATCCCCATAACACTGGGGTCTTATTCCCAACTCATACATAATTACATTTATGCCCTCAACGGGCCAAAATTACAAACATGCCCAAATTTACATAAATGGGCCCACATGCATATTTAATACACATAAACATGCATGTCTAGTCACATTACCACACAAATCATTTATATCACATAATCACACGCATAATCCATTAATCACTCATATAATCCCAATTAGGCCTTCCAGGCAGTGTAGTCAAGGCACTCAGCCTTAATAACAAATTCGGGACGTTACACTCGAGCCTTTTGGTCCTCATATCTCGAGCACGCCTTTCACAAAGGGGTTTAAAATACCACACGTGGCACCATAAGATGGGAACAACAATCCTGGTAGCCACTTGAGCACATTCAACACGGTGATGAGAGCCAATAATGTTGGCCTCGAGCTCAGATGCATGCTCTTCCTAATGCATTTACGGGAGTTGCAAAAAGTGTGTTTGGAAAGTTCCAAAGACATTCAATCTCATCATGGGAATATTTATCAAAGGAGTTCAAAAAGAATTTTTGGGCTGTGAGGAGCATAGGGCCGGAAGCTTTGTCTTTGGAAAATATCTAGAAACAGCCAAGAGAGTCACTAAAGAAGTATATGGCCAGATTCAACATCGAGGTTGCTCGGTTTTACGTTGTTGATGATAGTAGCCATCTAATGGCGGTTCGAGCTGGAATCTTGCGAGGAAGTTCTCTTTGAGATGACATACAGTAGAAGTTGGTGCGAACAATCACAGAGTTCACTCACCGGGCTCAGAGATTCATCAATGTGAAAGAGGCTAGGTCGACACTACAGCTAGCGCCTCTGGCCCCACTAACTACAATGACAAACATTAACTCAGGCCTGAGTTTGACAGCACCATCCACGACCTAACCTTCTGGTGACAATTCTTCCAAGTGAATAAAAAGGAAGGAAATAACCCCGAGGCGGATGAGAACAAAAGGAAAAAGGAAGATAAGTATATCTCCATTTATACTTTATACATTGAGTTCATAAAAATTCAGGAACATATATACGTAGCGAATGAGAACCAAGTTCCATTTAGATGCTCTGATGCAACGTGCAACAAACGCGCTAAACAAGATCAAAATAAATATTGTCGATTCTATAGGGACATCGGTCACACGACTGAGGAATGCAGATAGCTAAAAGATGAAATTGAAGGATTGATATTGAGAGGCTACCTCAGACAATATGTCTAAAACATAAATAACAATTAGGTGCAAGCTCCACTCAACCAGAGGCCAGCTCCATCTCAGCCTGAGCAGCAACCTAAAGTTGTCGCGTCTTCAACGAGAGAGGAGAATCGACCTCCCCCAATTGATGAGAAAACGTAATAAACATCGCTGGGGCAAGTAGAAATGCTCAAAAGAGGTATGTCCATGAGTTAAAAATGAGAGACAGATCTCCCTATGTTCCCAAATCTCGAGTTCCAAAGCAGCAATGGGTCGAATCATAGCCTATCACTTTCACGGAAGAAGATGCATCACATGTTCAATTTCTTCACAATGACCTATTGGTCATCACTATCCAGCTCGCTAACAAGATGGTTCACCGAGTCCAGATTGATAACGGGAGCTCGGTCAATATCCTTTATAAAGTGACTCGAGAGAAAATGGGGTTGTCTGTTCGAGGCTTGAAAGCCTGCACAACAACCTTGTACATATTTTCAGCAAAAGGAATTATCAGCACAAGGTCTATCAAGCTCCCAGTAACTTTGGGAGTCTATCTAGTCTTGATTACTAAGATGCTAGAGTTCATAGTCATCAACACCCCATTAGCATACAATGTCTTGCTCAGGAGACGAACCCTGATTGGGTTGTGGGTGGTGACATTAGTGAGGCATCTGACCTTGAATTTCCTAACACCAAGGGGTACCAAAACATTGAAAGGATATCAATTAGCAGCTCAGGAATGCTACAGTATCTCCATGAGGGGAAAAGGCCAAGCTAGTGCACATGCACTAGTAATCATAGATGAAATTGAAGAATGGATCTACGAGGTCGAAGAAGAAATCGACCCAAGAGTAGAAGGGGGAAGAGTTGGCCTTGGCTCCATAAAAGAGCTCAAAGACATTCAACTCGATGAGAAGGACAACACTAAGATGGTGTAATTAGGGAATAACCTCAATAAAAAAAGCGAGATAGTAATTAATTCACTTCCTGAGGGAAAACAAGGATGTGTTTGCATGATAACACTTAGATATGATTGTAATTAGTCCCAATGTACTTAGCCATGCATTAAACATTGATAAAATATTCCCTCCAAAACAACAAAAACGAAGGCTCCTCGACAACGAAAGGAAGAATGCCTGAAAAGAGGAGGGAGACAAACTGAGGCAAATCGATTTATCCGAGATGGATTTTACACAGAATGGATAGATATTCCATTATTGGTTCCAAAACCAAATGGCAAGTGGCAAACGTGCATAAATTAATCGGGCCTCAATAAGGCATGCTCGAAAGATTATTTCCCATTACCTCGAATTGATCACCTTGTAGATGCCACCTCGAGTCATGACATTATGTAGTTCATGGATGCATATTCTTGATAGAACTAGATAGCAATGCATGCACCTTCCCACAAGCATATGAGCTTCATGATAGACAAGGGGTTGTGCTGTTATAATGATGTCATTCGGGCTCAAAAATGCAGGAGCTACCAAAGACTGGTTAATAGGATGTTTGTTGAGAAAATTGGAAATAACATGGAAGTGTATGATGATAACATGGTAGTGAAGTCCAAGCACAATAATAACCATGTATACGACCTCGTAGAGTGCTTCATTATACTTCAAAAGTATAACATGCGACTTAACCCACAAAAAAGCTCATTTGGTGTATCTTTGGGAATATTTTTGGGGTTTATAGTGAATGCCCGAGGTATATATGAAAAACCCAGATAAGAACAAGTGCTTAATTGATATGCCTTTAGCTTGAAAGCATAGATATGTCCAGAGATTATCTGGATGAATGGCAGCCCTATATAGGTTCATCTCGAAATCCACAGATAAGTGCCTACCATTCTTTAATCTTTTTAGAGGAGACAAGAAATTTGAATGGTTAGAAGAGTGCAAGCTCAATTTTTAGGCTCTCAAAAATCACCTCGCCATACCCCCGATCTTATCCAAACTGATAATAGGAGAAATATTGTACTTTTACCTCCCTACAACCGAGCATGAAATCAGTGTGACATTAGTTCAGAGGGACAAAAAAGTACAGAGACCAGCCTACTACATTAGCAAATGGCTCCTGGGAGATGATTCGAGATATCCAATAATGGAAATGCTCGCACAATGCCGAGTACATGCGTCTCAAAAGCTTCGACCTTCCTTTCAAGCGCACCCTATACTTGTGTTGACTAACCCATTAAGAGAAATACTAGCAAAACCTGAGGTTTCCAAACAACTATTAAAATGGGTCGTTGAACTCAGGCAGTTTGAGATCACCTACCTCCCCAGAACAATGATAAAGGGCCAAGCATTGGCTGACTTTATAGTTAAGTGTACTAAAATAAACAACGAAGAATCATAAGCCTAACCCTTGAGCTATGAAGACTTTATGCCGAGTCTCCAACAACAAGAATGGATCGGGGGCATGTATAATACTTATAACCCCGTTAGGAAACACGTTCCATTTGGCATTGAGATTTGGCTTTGAAGCATCAAATAAAAAGGCTGAATATGAGTAACTATTAGTAGGGCTACGGATCACTTCCGAGCTTAAAGCCAAGGCCATTCACTGCTATACTGATTCTTAGTTGGTGGTCAACCAAGTATTAGGAGAATACCATGCTTGAGGAACTAAACTGGCGACATACTTGGAAAAATTCAAGTTGGCATTCAAACAATTCGAATTTTATGCAATTGAACAGGTTCCACTAGAACAAAACATGAATGTTGATACCAAAACCAAGCCTGACGTAGTCGAGGTTTATATGGTAGACTCGCAACTTGCCTGGATGACACCCATAATTAATTACCTTAAAACCGGGAACCTTCGTGTAGACCGGAATGAGGCTCGAAAGTTGATGTACAAGATACTAAGATACACTATCTTGGAATGGAAATTGTATAGAAAGGGATACTCCTTGCCTTTACTACGATGTATAATTCCACCCAAAGATAAGAAAATCATAGAAGAAATTCACGAAGGGTTTTCGTGGAGACCACACTTAGGGGCATAACATCTCGAAGAAGGTGATAAGGCAATGATATTTCTAGACTACACCAAAGGAAGATGTGTTCAAATACATAAATCATTGTACAAACTTTTGATCATCACCCATATTTGATCATATAAATGTTCGAGGTGTTCGATTGAACATTTCAAAAGTACTTTTTTTCTGATGGAACACTAAGGTTTAATCTGACACTATGTACCTCGAACTAGTTATATTAGCTCAAATTATGGTGCAACATATTCCTCCGAAGTCTCTACTCGTGTGAGGCAAGTTCATTTTTGTCTCTTAGTATGAGCACAGTAGAGACTTTTATGATTCTCCTTCGAAAGATGTGCCCACACACCCACTCGAGTACTTGGATACATGTTATAACCTCATATATGACTATTTAGTTCACGAGTACCGTTGACAAATATGTCCTTTCACTTTTTGTCGCCATTGTGATCATATAATCATGACCTTTCGATCTAGAAATTTTCAATAGAATGTTTCCTATTTACTAAAAAATATCTCCTTTATATACCTCAACTATTTCCCTTTTACTTTTCACCTTCGTCATTTTTACAGAAAACCTCTTAAGAACTCCAAAAACCAGAGCCTTTTTATGCCTTTGATTGTCGGATCACTTCACGACAGAGTTTTATTATGATCATAGTCTGAGGCATCATGGATCAAGAAAGAATTCAAGCACCAACTAATTTTTGTGTAAGTTTTTCTACATTTTCCTTATGTTCTTCACGAATAATGACCAACTTTAATTTTTTATCTGACTTTGATACACAAATAAAGTTAGGATAATGTTTTTTGTGTTTGAATCTGGAATCAAATTCACCAAAAAATGGGTATTTTTATGGGGAGATTTCTCAGTGTTTTTCTGTGTTCTAGGAAACTTAAGGGTCACATAATTTTAGCAGTTTCATAATAAAAACCCCTTTCAATTCTAGTTGTTTCTGCACGATTCTAAGAACGTTTTCTTGCCTTACCTAGCCTTAAGTGTGTGTCTGGGCATTGCACATGGTAGAATAGATGTTAACCCTTCTTTTACATTAGATGGCCTAGTTCGCTATTGATGAGTTTGAATGGGGACCCATATTCCGAGCTAAAAAATGTGCTCCTAAAACCTTAGGCACGGAATCCCCTTTCTCTCAGAATCAACGTTTAGTTTGTGAATACACCTTATATTCCAAGAAATAGGAGCTTGATCTTCAAGCAAGGCTCCTTCAGGAAATTTGTAAAGGTTATTAGCATTTTCTTCTCGAGCAGCTCGCCCTGAACCCTTAGATTTTCGCCTAATTGTTATTATTGTTTTTCACCCAGGTGAGCTAAACCAGTTGAAATGGGTAAGAAACAAATTCAAAAAGTGATTGTTGATGCCTTGAGTAGTCTGCTCGAGTCAGACTCCCCTATTAACCACGTTGGTCATGTGGTGCAGAGAGAAATGGTCATGACAACAAACAATTTCTTTGAAGCTAAATGCATAGAATTCTAAGTCACCTTCATGGAACACATTAACACCATTATGGAAGAACATGACATAACAATGTCAGCAAAGTGTTATGCTCACCTTCTTTACACAGGTGAAGAAGAGTTGTGCCCCACTGGAGGATGACTTTGTGGCTAGAGTGTTCAACATTAAAAATCAGAAGCCTTTCTGCGATTAGACTCATACTTTGCTGACTTCTTTAATGTGTCAATCTTGCCTATTTCCAACTCTCTCCAAATACATACATGCTTCTAGTTGGTGTGAAGTGTTTATTCCACAAGATGGAATAGGAAGCTCTAGCAATAGAAGGCATCATTTACTTCTTCTCCCTAAAACCCAACCTAGATCGAAAGACATGTGGGAATGGATTCTACTACCTCACGCGGTTTCTTAGGACTGCCACCATCATCGAACCCCCAAGTCGCCTGAATGACTTGAAGGAAAATTTTCTTATATCTAATGTGTAACGTCCCAATATTCATAATAAGGCTTAGTTCCTTGATTAGTGGGTCGGGAGGGCCTAATTGGATTTATTTGTGGTTTTATTGAATGTTTATATGTTATTATGTGAATTATATGAGTTATATTTTGATATGAATGTGTATGCATGTTTAAGTGTATTAAATGTGCTTAAAGGCTCGCTTTTGTTAAAATGAGGCATTTTCATAATTTTGAACTATTGATGGTATATCTATAGTTATGTGTGTTATATGTTTAAGACCACATTATTATGTGGACATATTTGAGATATTCGGCATGATTTGATCCTTTTGAGAAATTAACAGAAAAGTCACAACATGGATTAATACCCGGCTCGGGGTGAGCCTAGGGGTATTTTAGTAATTTGGTGAGTTACCGAGAGATGTTGGAATATTAGATATATTTGGGGGATTAGTTGAATTAATTGGGAATTGTAAGTGAAATTTGAGGTTCAGTTGGAAATTGGTGTCAAATGACCTTTTTGCCCTTGTGATCTTTGATGGAGGATTTGTGGGGCGGGGTATAATAGTCATTTGGCTAGGAGAATAGACTTAAGACAAAAGGGTCAAGCATTTTTTTGGCCTCACATTCTCTCTCCCTTCTCTCTCTCAAGTAGTTCTCTTTAGGCTTGTCAAGGGATTCAACCATTTTTGAGTCATCCAAGCTCTTTGATTTGGGAAAAACTCTAGAGAATTGAAGTATTCAGAGGAACTTGGAGCTGCCAAGCTAGGAATCCAGCTAGGGCTCGATCTTAAAGCTCTTAATTGGTTTAGTTCTTGATGAATATTCCTTAATATGTTGTGACTAGGGGTATTGCAAGGCTCAAGAGGAAAGGATAATGCTCGTGGTCGCTTTACCTAATCGTTCAGGAGTCGAGGTAAGAAAATTGGCATTTGCAGATAGAGTTGACTGGTTGCTAGGCATACTAGCATTGAATTATATGTAAATGTATGGTATAATATATATTCGGCCATCATGTTGAACATGGGGTCGGTCGACCATCGCATTGAGCGTGGGGCTGGTCGGGAAGCGTGCGTAACATAGGACGTGAAGGCAAGTCTGATTTGAGTGTGCAGTCCCCACTTGCCCAGCATGAACCGTAAGTTAAGTGATCGAGTATGCATCTCGCGCGGTTGGGCTGTTCAGTAGGGCTGTTTTCCTGAGCTGTGTAATTGCTCTATATGATTGAGATACCTATCTTTGTGAACTGTGGAACGCGTTTATAGGTTATATGATCTGAATAAATGCATTTAAGGTCTACGAAACATGTGGTTATTGTTGTTGAATATTTGGGATTTTTGTCATGCCTTGTGGGGTTTTCTTGCTGGGCATCAACTCACAGGTGCTCTATTGTGCAGTCTTGGCAAAGAGATGTTGAACCAGCCATGAGTTGGAGGGCTTCAATGGCGGTGTGTACATATATGGCCTGCTCGATCACCACATTCGAGACTTCTTTTCTAAATCTAGAGTTATGGGTTGTTTTTCCGGTTAGGACTACCAATTTGAACTTTGTTTATTATTGTATCTGATCATAAACTCTTTTCTGGGTTCCCATGTATGTACTAATCCTTTTTAATGAAAATTCTTATTTTATCAACCAAAATGTTTAGTACCCAAAGGATTTTTTAATTTTAATTATACTTTTGAGTCCAAATAAATCTACTGCCGAGTTAAGCACTATTTTAAACACACAGTGTAATGGTCCTGGACTAGTAGGACTTTACAACATGACATCAAAACCATCAAGTTTTAATGGTTTTAGAAGATTGGTTGGGCGTGTACACTCGCCGCTAAAGATAGCTCGACTCACGATATGATAATTAACGACTTTAATACATGTTAATTGTGTAATTGAACTATATGCCTTATCTACATGCTTGAACAGAGAGCATGATATATAATGTTAGAGCAGGGCCCACTGATTGATATATGAGTATTATAAACATGTGTTTTAGTGTTATTGTTACATGTGAATGTTGTGGGACAATTTCTGAGTATGATTATCATCCCTAATGGGTCGAGTCATTGATTGAAGTCATACTTGGAAGTTATGCGTCCAAGGCATTCAATTGGATTGGACAGTATCGATATCAAGGCTGGAAAGGATAATCAGGGCCAGTACCTTGCGCCTGTCCCTTGGATTTGGCAGTAGATGTGTTCAGATATGCAAGTGAGAGTGCAGAGGCAAGAGAAAGAAATTAGGTGGTTGTGGAAGTAGGTTTGGCAAGGGAACATTGCTCTGTTTGTTCTTTTGGTTGTGGCACTGGTTTTGACTCAACCTGGGGTTGAGAACAGATTGGAACCACTGGTTAAGAGGATCCAGAGACATTAGCACTACTACAGAAACACCCTTTTAAGATACTTTTTTAGGGCGCTCACCTAGATGCAAATCCTAATAATAGCTCATGGACTTTTTAGGGCTCGTGTTGCAAGTCCTTAAAGAATTTCTTTTAGGACTCGCAGAGCAAGCCCTAAAAATAGATGTGTGTTCGAAAAGACTATGAGAAAATTTGAGTTAGTAAAGACTTTTAAGGGCACGCATTGTGTGTCCTAAAAGAGTATTAAGAGCTCTCAAAGTGGGCCCTAAAAAGAATTGGGACATGTGTTTAAAATCCAAATTTAAAGGA
This sequence comes from Humulus lupulus, assembly GCF_963169125.1. NCBI lineage: Eukaryota > Viridiplantae > Streptophyta > Magnoliopsida > Rosales > Cannabaceae > Humulus > Humulus lupulus. The sequence goes on from NC_084798.1 coordinate 72,927,827, forward strand.
ATTTATTTGATTATATAATATTTAATTATTTTGAAAAGTAAATAAATAAAAAGTATTGCGTTTTTTATGAAAGATATTTTTTTTATTAATAATTATTTTATATTTAAATATTTTTTTTAAATTATGTATATTAATTGTCTTGAAATTTATTTTGGGTATGTGTAGATTACAAATTTCAGATTAATTATTTCATAGTTTTTACATTTTGAGAGTAAAAGAAATTATGGCATAATTATATTATAAAGTTAAATTTATAATAGTTGGGGGAGATTAATGAAATAAATAGTCTTAGTCATTTTAATTAGACAAAAATATGATTTAAATTGTTATAGGAACCTTAGAAAATTCCAATGACTAATACATTATAGTTAATTAAAAGTATAAATTTTAAAGGATTTATTTTTATAAATTAAATGATTAATTGATAAAATAATTAAAAAATAAATAAGTAAATAATTAGATAAATGAGTAAATAAAGAAATAGAGGGGTTTTTTTTATAAAAAAAAGCCCAGAAATTTCGGCCCCCCCCCCCCCAAAATCAAATTTCCCTCTTTTTCTCTCCCGTCTCTCTTCTCCCTCTTGTTATCCCTCTCTCTCTCTCTCTCCTTCGCGTCTTCTCTCATCCAGACCCGATGGCCGCCGCCCCTTGCTCCGCTGACAACACGCACTGCACAGACGGCTCCGCAGGTCACAGAAACCCCCACCCCTGCGAGCAGCCACCCTCACGCGCTGCCTAGCCCAGTCAACGGGTCGCCCGAAGTCTCCGCCACCACGAGATTTCTGAGCGAAATACGGACACCTCAAGCCTCTCTGAGCTGAGCTACCACCACCATCGTACTATCACACCATGGGGAGAAAAACCCACTTGAGGATCGGACCCAAAAAGCACCGTGGGTGTTCGCTAGAATCCATGGAGATTCTGAAGCTTTCCGGGCATTTTCTGACCATTCTAGGCCATTCTGAACTAAACCCCTTCCACCGCGACATTCCTTGTGACTTGGGCTTTGAAGCCCAGTAGATTCTTTCCTCAACTGCCACAGTTGAGTGGTGGGCCGTCGCCGGAGCTCCATCGCGGGGTCTTGACCACCGCCATTAAAATAAAAATAAATATATTATTTTAAAAAATTGAAAATATAAATTTTAAGGGCACGCATTGGGAGCCCTAAAAAACTCAGTTTTAAGGCTCTTAAATAGAGGGCTCGCCAACCGCACGCCCTAAAAAGCATTTTTTGTAGTAGTGTACCCTCCAGCCATCGAGGGAGGCCTAGTTCCACTCCAAGCTGAGTAGTGGACGGGCATGATTTTCTCCATCCTCGACCTTATGAGGGTGACGGGCAATGATAGAGTGGTTTATGCCACGTGTATGTTACGGGATAACATCGGGACTTTGTCGGAAGTTGTGTCCCAAACTAGGAACGTCGTTACGATGGACTGGGACAAATTTAGGCAGTTGTTCAACGAGAAGTAATATAATGACGCAGTTCGAGTTGTGAAGATGATCGAATTTATGAATCTAATTAAGAGAAATATGACAGTGACAAAGTATGCCATTAAATTTGATGGGTTGGTCAAGTATACTTTGATGTTGATGCCAATTGATGTGGCTCAGAAGGAGTGATTTGTGTAATGGCTGAATTTTAGGGTGGGCCAGGGTGTCAGAATCACCCCATGTAACGACCCACTAATCTAGACTACTTGGACCATTAACGAATCTATACATAAAACTTACATTTTTGCGGAAATACCATAATTTTATTGAAAACTTATGGAAACAAAGGTTACTTTCATAAAATAAGTAGGATATGGGTACCCATTGTCTTTAAAACAAAAATAACTTAAAAACTAAAAAGAGTTACATAGAAAATGCGGAAAAATACATTTAAAAACCAAAAAAACATAAATAAGACTACATCCTCGAATCGAATAACGCTCGGCCCCTTGACTCCATTCACCATCGATACACATCCTCTAAGCGTCACGAATCTTTCCGCCTCTAAAGCTTATTTCCTGCACATAAACAGAAAGGAATGAGCCTAATGCCCAGCAAGGAAAAATCTAACACATAGTCATAAACATAAACATAATTTCATAATAACGTAAAGACATATCATAACACATAATACACTTATTATAATGGCCATTATTACTTGGGGTCCCATAGACTAAACAAGCATATGCCCATGGGATTAATGGGGTCCTACTAGCTAAGTAGGTCATATGCCCATAACCCATTTGGGGTCTTGTTAGTCATATGGGTCATATGCCCAAGCCTACAAACATACACATATACATATCATAACACTTTTAATAACATAAAACATATAGATAACATAAGCACATAACATATTAATTCTAGCCTATTTTCCTTACCAAAGTTACCGAGATTATGGACTGAGTTGGGACTGTTGGAACACTCCTAAAACCATAAGAAAGAGTAAGTCTAAAGAAAGGAGATGAAATGAAAGAGATGGAAAGACTAAACCATAGAAAACATACTTACCGACTTATATGCTTAAAAGCTTGGATTCCCTAACCAAAATAAGAATAAGGTTAGGGGACTGAGTAGAAGGTTTTGAGGAAGGAAATAACATAAAATACAGAAAGGAACTAGAGTTTTGGGTTTACCTCAAAGATTGCAAGATCACTCTAACCTTCACCGAAATACTATAGAACTCACTTCCCAAAGTGTTTGATAAGCTTATGATGTTTAAGCTTATAGTTTTTCCCCAAACCAAGTGTTTACACTCTCACACTCACTTAACACTAGCAGCTTCTGAACTTAGAGAAAATGGTGAATAATGGCTGGGTACTAGGTCCTATTTATAGAGTTTGGGAATGAAAATATCTTGATTTTACTTGAATAAAAATAATGGCTTTTTAGGTGAAAATAATTTGAATAATCGTTCAGCAGAGGCTGAAGACTCGTTCACAAGATGCTGGATTGTTGAAGGAGTTTGAATGGCTGAAAGGAAATGAATTCAAAAGAGTTTGAATCCATGCTGAAGGAGGCGATATATCGCCCCCTGTAGGCGATATATCGCCTGGGCCAGTATGCCCGAGGCGACCGTGCATCGTTTCGTGTTTTCCGTATCTACGTGCTGCGACATATCGCCCTCTATAGCTGCGATATATCGGCACACGCTGAATATTTAAACACGAAATTACACATTTTTAGCTAAGTTTGAATGGAGTAAACAGCCTTGACTAAGCCCTCAACGTACTCAAAGCTGCTGACTGACCCTATAACATTCAAACTTTACTCCTTATTAAATTTAATCCTCAAAAATCTTAATCCTTAATTACCATTCAAAACATGTGCTTAAAATCCTATTGGTTGATGTCTAAACCTTATAATATAATAATATAATCCTTAATATCAGTCACATTAATCAAACCTTAGGTTATACTTAATATTCTTAAACTATAGGTTAAACTTAGAAAATCTATAAGTACTACTATGAGTGTCCAAATAATTCCCGGTCTGAACCAAAAATCCACAGTAACAAAGATAACACTAAACATACTATCATACTATTATCTATCTTAGCTAAGTAAAGTTCTTGGACTCTACACCCCAGTACCTAAGGTTTCGACCTATGGTCAGGTAGTAGAGAAGGCCCTTATTGTTGAGGGCGTGGAGGTTGAGATTTGGAGAGAGAGAGTCGTAGGGCGTGGCGTTCGTAGGGTGGTACCTTCATGCACTGGATTGGGTAGGAGTGGAGGCCAGTGATCAAAAGAGAAAGGCTACATACATATTTAGCACCCTCGGACTAGAGAGAGGGTACCGGGGTGCTCAAAGTAGTCGACAGGGCGAGGGTTAGAAGTGGAAGACTTACCCAAAGTGAATTTGGTGCAAGAGATGGCATTTGGGAGAATGTCATCCTAAGGCATGTTTCCTGTGTGCGTGTGGTGGGTCATCTCAAGAAAGAGTGCCCACGATTGGAGAAGGAGGAGTCGAAGGAAGACGACAATTCAGTTCTGGTTTGAGTGATTTCTTTGATATAGGCGGAGGTTGAGGCTAGTCCCTCCAAGGCAACAATTCATATTTCTAGCACTGACCCTTCTTATACAATATGAATTCACTTTTGGCTTAGGCATGCAATGGTTTATTTTGTAAGGTTATAAATGAACAGAGTTGATTTCGGGTTACGTGTATTGTGGGCAAGAGGGCGTTGTTGCCTATTGAAGAATCGGTAGCCTCTAAAGGTGGAATTAGACCATTATCAGTAGGGGTGAATGATAGGGAGTGGTCTCAGACCTGATGTAGTTAGTAGTGAAAGATATTATCATGTTACTAGGTACGGATTGATTGGCCAAGTGGGAATGCCCGTTGACTGCAAAAGATAAGTGGTGATTTTTGAGTTTGAAGGATGAAACCTAATTGTGACTGTGGGTGCCGTGAACGGGCCTTGCAATCCAATGACCTTGATATTGTAGGTTAGAGATCTAGTCAAAGGAGGATGCATGGAATCCTTAGCTAATGTGGTGGATACCACAAGGGTTATACAAGTTGGATCAGAGGGTCTACCGGGATTGCCATTACATCAGCAGATCGATGTGGTTACTGAATTAACATCAAGGATAGAATTGGTATTCAAGGCACCGTATAGAGTGGTATCGACAGAGTGGGAAGAATTAAAGGTTTGGCTGAAAGATTTACTCGACTTGGGGATGATATACAAATTCAGTACAACAAATATTGTCTTCTTTGTTTGAAAGCGAACAATTCATATTGTTTGGTGGCGCGCCACGACAGGAACTAGGATTTGTCATGTGGGTTAGAAAGGTGATTGCTCGTGCTTCACGATAGTTAAGGGAATAAGAACATAGATACTCTACACTGGACTTTGAGTTGGCAGTAATGATAGCTGCGTGTAAGGTGAGATGACAACACTTATGGGGAAAGAAGTGTGGGACATATACTGGCATAAGATTTGAAAGAGTTTTGTCACTCATATGGGTTTGAATATAAGATAAAAATATTGGTGGGAACTGGTGAATGATTGACAGTGATATCCTTTATTACTAGGGAAAAAAACCTAACATGGAGGATGATGTCATGGGTTGGAAAGGTCCATGCCAAGTGTATGATTCAAAATGGATTACAGCAAAGTCAGTTGAGGAAACGACTAGGAGTGGCATAGAATTTGCAGTTGATAATTGGCAGAGATACTTCGACAAACAATGAAATACAAAAAGAATCTTTTAGGAGTGGCTAAGAACCATATTATTTTAACATGGATAGGTTAAGATATGAGGATCGAATACGTGTTTCGATGGATGATGGCATCAAGATGGAGATTTTGGATGAATATTACACCACTCCATGCTCGTGATACCCAGGAATTTTGAATGTGTATCAAGATCTAATCTATATATTGGTGGCTAAGTGCCTAATTTTTCAGTAAGTGAGGGTAGAATATCAGAGGCCAACAAGATTAATATGACCTTAGGGAATTTCAGAGTAAATGTGGGTAGATATAACTATGGACCATATGGATGGATCGCCTTGGATTGTGATTGAAATGACTTTGGTATGCGAGGTTGTGACTCAGTATACTAAGTTAGCGCACATCCTGCCTGTGCGAGTCAATACATTTCGAACAACGCTATTGTCGTCCTTGACTCATAAGTCAAGCCTTTCTCAATTATATAATGCTAACAGACATTTATCATACAATAAATATCCATATATAGAGCATTCATCATGCTTAATCAATCATTACATTCATAATCATAATCATGCACATTTACAGGGCCCACGCCCAATCCTAACTATATTCAATGTTCGAGCCAAGCCCTAATCATGTATATCACATAATGGGTGCAGTATACTTACCTCAGGTCCGAGTTTAATAAAAAATAAGAACGACCCTCGAGCACAATCCTACTCCCGAGCCCCTAGCGATAACCTAGTCACAACCAAGTATAGAATCATGTCTACAATGAGCAAACATAGGCTTTCGGACAAAGTCCTAGCCTCCAGGTCATCGAATTCTACTACATCGGGTTGTAGTATTGATCCTGAGCCCTAAGGTTTGAGTTCCCACACTCGAAACCTCCATTGGCCAAAAATTGCCTATTAGGGCCACGGTGCCCCACCATTTAGAGACGCGACTCTCACAACCAAAGAACCCAGCCAAAAAACACACAGGACTAGGGCTGCGACGTAGCCTATGAAGAGCTGCAGTGCTACCCAGCTTTAGGAGACCACCAGACCTCTGAGTTCATGAGGGTCGCGACGCCCAAGAATAGGGTCACGATGAGACCCCGCGAACTCAGTTTTATAAGCCCAAAATCCTCTCTAAAATCACCCCAAATCCATACCAAACTCACCATTCAATCACACAACACCCTTAGAAACCTCTCATACATCAAAATTCGCAGTTCCGATAGATCAAAAACTCACCAAACCGTAAAGTCCAAATCAAAACTCAAGAAACTTAAGAAAACGGAAACTCGAAAATTCAAAGTTTAAATTACCTCCTATTATTTCATATTTCTGCTAAATCCTTCACCTATTAAGCTTCTAATCTTCCCTAGAATCATTATGACTCTAACTTTGCTTGAATTCGAGCCCTAAAACTCGAGTTTCATTTGAAAATGCAACGAGCAGTAAAAAGGAGAATGAGAGAGAGAGAGAGAAAAGTGTTTGAACGTATATCTGTTTCTATAAGGTTACTTTGAACTCAAGTAACCTTAAGTAAAACCCAAGGCCGGATGTAATGTCCCAAATTTCCTAATGTGGCTTATTGCCTAGATTAGGGGGCCAGGAGGGTCATAATTGATTTAATATTCGATTATGTGATTATATGCATGATAATGTGAGTTATATTATTATATGATGATAATTGTATGCATGTGGGCCCATTTCTTATTAGAAGGGCATTTTTGTAATTTTGACCCCGTTAAGGGCACATTTGTATAATTATGTACATGTATGTGATACATGGGTGAGACCACATTGTTATGTGGATATATTTGAGTTATTCGGCATGAGACGATCCTTGGAAGCAAGTTAGCGGTTTGGTCATAACGATGTTAATTACTGGGCTCGGAGTGAGCCTAGGGGTAATTTGATGTTTAGTACACTACCGGGAATGAGTGGGTAATGGAATATGATTTATTAATTATTTTAGGATATTGGGAGTAACGACAATTGGAGGACATTAACTATGATTAACAGAATAGGTGGGAAATAAAAAATTTTCCCTTGCTTAGCTTTGAAGGTTTTAAATGGCCCTAGGGGCAATTTTATCATTTAGACCATTAGATAAGTTCACCCAATGAAGGTTGTAGAAGGACACAGGCAAAAACAGAGTTCTCTACTCATCACTCTCGATCATCTTTCTCTCTTTCTTTCCATTGGATTTTTGAAGCAAACTAGAGGATTCAATTGGGGAATTTAAGGCTTGAGAGTTTAGGATAGTGATCAGCAGCTGAAAGGGGTTCAATTCATATTTGAGGTAAGGTTTTCATCTTGAAATTTCAGGGTTTTACTCTATTTTTAAAGTGGTTTGTAAGCTTGATTGTTTGATTTTGGAGTTGTGTATTTTGTGATGTTTCAAGTGGTTTAAAGCTTGGGTTTTGATGTTACAATGGTGATAATGATGTAATAAGGTTAGGTTGTGATATTGGAGATTTATTTGATGAGTTTTGGCTAAGATAGAATTGAGTAAAATGCAGGGGAGCTGGGTTCGCGGGATCAAGTTGTGACTGAGTTCTTGTAAGTCATGACTTGAATGAATCCCACTGCATGTTGAGTGCTCTATATATGGACATTGTTTGCATTGTAAATGCCTGCTAGCATTGCTTACTTGTGAATGGCACTGACTTATTAGTCAGAAACGACAATGGCGTTTAGTACTGGTCGGAAATCTCTTAATTATCAGTCATGATCGGCAATAGTACTGAGCGTTGGTCGTAAGGAATTGACTTATGAGTCAAGAGCGGCATTAGCGTTCTGACCGCAGGCCGAAATGATTAGATCTAATCAACATGAGCATTAAATGCTTGACCGACCTATTGGTCAAAGAAATCTAAAGGGCTTGGCTAATCTATGACTAGTTACTCGGAGCCATGCCTTAGGGCGCCGAACCCAAGAGAGACTCATTAGTCATATATTCAGGGCACAGGACCCCAGAATGCCTCATTAGTCATCTATTTAGAGCGCAGGACCCCAAAATGACTCATTAGTTATTTATTCAGGGCGCAGGAGCCCAGGATTGACTTACTAGTCATCATCTGATTAGGGCTAAAGCCCCAGAATGATTTCATGATCATTTATTTATATTGAATACATGCAGTAATATGTTTTCTTACTGACCCTTGGCTCACGGGTGCTATGTGGTGCAGGTAAAGGGAAAGAAATGCTCACCTAGCCTTGAGAGAAGAGCTTAGGTGGCGACGTGTACATATGCAGTCGTTTGACCACCATGGCCAAGGTGTTTCTCAGGGGAACTAGGGTTTAACCCTATTTATGCTGCTTAGTTCGGTGGATTGGATCTTTTGAACTGTGATGACCAATTTTGATAGTAAACAACTTTGTTAACACTTTTATGGGATCCCATGTATAGTTTATGTTTTAAATAAAATATATCCATTCCTTTTGACCGAGATTTTCACTCTGGCCCATTAATAACACGTAGATGCACGTTTATGACCTAATGACTCATTTAGCGAGTTAAGCGCTATTTAAAGTACACACTGTGATAGTCTTGGCTAACCAGGGCACTACAACTTGGCATCAAAGCGTACCAAGGTTTAGGATTCCTGTAGACTTGCTGGGCATGTACACTCGCCACTGAAGACAAGCTCGACTCATGGTTTGGTAACTATTTATGTGGTTATGTGTTTAACTGTTTAAATAGAATATAAATTCTTTACCTGCATGCATAAGATACCTGCATGCTTTACCCTTGACTACTGCATGATGAGCCAAAATGTGCTTATTAACACTGATATTGCTAGAACATGCTTATTAGCATCGTTAATTGTTAAATGTTAAATGCTATGTTTATAAATCAACATGTTTGTTACCGTGATTGTGGAACAAGGATGAGTTCTGTTGAATCTTGGACTGTGAGGCGGCAAGAGGTTTAGTTATTACTACCTAACTAGCCATATTGATTAATGCAGCAAGGTATAAGTTGATAGTATGCTTCCAAGGCAGGTTGATTCATGAGCTGGCTAGGAAGATCAAGGCCAAATTGATAGTCAAGGTCAAGAAAATGACCAGAGTCATATCCCTCAACCAGTTCATGATAACTAGCAGCAATTGTTTGATGATTTACAGGCCAAAGTAATGAGACAGGAAGGAGACATCTGCCTCCTGAGACAAAAACAGGTTCCTGTAGGCAACATCTTGCCAGAGGCACCACCTGTAGCGCTGCTAACAGTTGAGTAGCCACCAGAGGCTTAAAGAAAATGGGAACCTCGTTATGAAAGGTTCAGGAAACAACACCCTCCAGTCTTTGAGGGTAGTGTAGATCTGGCCAAGGCCGAGCAGTGGATGAGCATGGTTACCACCATCCTTGACTTTATTAGGGTGTCTAGTAATGAGAGGGTGGCTTGTGTCACATATATGTTTTGAGAAGATGCCCGAATTTGGTGGGAAATGATATCCTAGACCAAAAATGTTAATGCCCCGAGTTGGGAAGAGTTTCAGACTCTGTTCAATGAGAAGTACTACAATGATGCCATCGGGGCTACAAAAGCTGAAGAATTCAGCAAACTGTTTCAGGGAAGTGTGTAAGTGACTGAGTATTCTTTAAAATTTGACAAGCTGGAAAAGTTTACAATAGAATTGGTGCCCACTGATGGGACCAAAAGGGACAGGTTTCTCTAGGGTCTATAGCCTAGAATAGCCCGTGTCATTCGTACTACAACTATGTCTGGAGTTACTACTTAAGCATAGGTGGTTGAGAAGGTGCTCACAGCTGAAAGCGTAGAGAACAAGATCTGGCATTACAGTGCAACCATGAGAGACACTAGGAGGGTGGGACCTCCATTTTTGGGTACAGGTAGGGGTGGAGCCCCCAGTTATCAGAAGAGGATGGCTCCTGATGCCTTCCCAACTCCAGGCCCTGACAGGCAACCACGTGGTGTTACAATGGGCCGCCAGGGTGGCAGTGAGGCCTGGAGGACTTATCCTGAGTACTCTAGGTGCAAGAGGCGTCGTATAGGAGAGTGTCAGGCAAGAGTTTGCTTCCTATGCAGAGTAGTGGGACATTTGAAGAGGGATTGCTCGAGAGCAAGAAAGGTGGATAGCTCAACCCTATCTTGAGTGTTCGCATTGACTCAAGCAGAAGTTGAGGCATCTGTCTCAGTTTTTATAGGTCAACTTTTTAGTGCTGAAACCCCTTATACTGTTTTGATTGATTCTGGTGCTACACACTTTTGTTGCTAGTAGAATTATTGATAGACTGTGTAGACCATGTGATTATTATTTTGTGGGGTTCGAAACCTTATTACCAACTGGGGAGCTAGTAGTATCCAGGAGATGGGTCAGATCATTGCCAGTGACAGTGGAGGGTAGAGAGTGATAACTTCATTTTAGTGTCATTTTAGAATGTGTTTTTGTGGTAATCTTGAGTCTATATGTGTGTTTTGTGCAAGATTACACTTTTGTTTGTCTTTGTTGTAGGTGGGTGTGGTGAATCACGAGAAAAATGTAAAAATAAGTGAAAATGGTGGAAAAACAATGCTTTTGGCGGTTGTTGGACTCAAAATAACACTAAGGACGATTAAAAGTCAGTTTTGAATGACGAGACGGGTTGAAAGAAGTAATTTGAGGAAAAATGGAATTAGAGTCACGACTCAAGGCGAAGTCAGAGACGCATGGTTGCTAGAGGATATTAGTGTCGCGACTTAGACTTACAAGTCACGACTCAAGAGGAAATCAGTGGCTCGGCAAAGGGGAAAAATGGACACGTGCCGCGACTTGATGATGTTTGAATCGCAGCGCCAGGAGACTTAAAATGAATTGAAATGGCTCAAAAACAGACACAAGTCGCAACCCAAAGAAGACCAAGTTGCGACCCACATGTGAAAAACACAATTCTTGTTATTTTTTTACTATAAATTCGTATTTAGCGTTTAATTAGGTCAATATGTCAGTTTTTAATTACATTTTTAAAGACTTATTTTGATTCTTAGGCTAGTGTTCTACATTTTTTATATTTTTCTTTCTTCTTTAAGTTTATGAATCTTATGTTTTTGAATTATTATTTTCTTGATTTAGCCATGTCTAATATGAACTAAACAATTTTATCTAGGGTTTAATGTAGTCCCTTGGATTTCTATCTAATTTAATTATGATGTTCTATTGATTTTTCTTCTCTATTCTAATCTATATAGTGTGTGTTTAATGCTAGTAAATACTTGATCAATATTTGCTTGATTTTATGATTTTGATTCAAAATTTGAGAGATGAGAATTGAATATGCTATCATTATATAGACATAGGTTGCATATTAAACGAAAGTACTTGTATGAATTAGGTTTCCATGCTTAATGCCTTCTATATGTTTAAGTTTATCATAGAGATGTAGAAAACATGCATACATGTTGAGATCTTATATCTTGAAAAAGAATAGGAATCAAATTATGTTAGCCTGCTATTAGAATAGGAAGAGAGAAATTTAGAATTGATTAATAAAATTAGTAGAATGACAAGCTGATGAAATTAACACCCTAGGTCTTTTTAATAGTGATTTAAATCTTTTAATTAGTGATTCTTATTCTTAGTTTTCTTTTATAATTTTAAAATTAAATTCATCTAAATTATGATTACCTAATAGAAATTAAAAGAACAACTAGTGGTACTTGGAAGATATTCTTAGTGGGATTACGTGCACTTGCGTATATAAATCAAGTTTTTGGCGGCGTTGCCGTGGACTATATTATTAATATCAACATAATTGATTTTTATCCTAACTTGGTTTTTTATTATTTATTATTTCATTTATGTGTTTGACTTGCGAGGTAAATAAAAAAATGCTCCATCAAGATTACATCGTGGGTTTTTCCCAACAACACAATGAGCCATTTTACTCCGCTTGGGGGAGATTTAATGAATTGGTGGAGAAATGTTATCACAATTTCTCAAGGGGGTGTCTTACATTTTTTTTACAATGGATTAGAAGATGCAACAAGATGTTGGGTAAACTATAGAGCAGAGGCAACTGGTGAACCTTTATTAAGAAGATGTCATGATGATATAATGGAGTTATTGAATGATATGGCAGATTTTGATTACTATTTGCATTGGGATCCTTCACTGCAAGGTTGGAGTCACAAATATCTTCCATATTCCAAGATCCTAATATTATACCCCAACCATTAGAGCATGAAGAGCATAAACCAGAAATTGAAGATGTAATGGCTCAATTGAAGAACACTTTAAAATTAATGGTGCAAAATATGGACAATTACTCAAACAATCAAGGTTGTGAGAGTTATTCGAATACTATAGAAGTGCCAATGGTTGAGCTATTAGAAGAGATTGAGTATAAAGTTGATGAACAAGAGACCCTCGAAGTTATATTCACTCAAAATTTTACTAAGTTGGATACTTGCTTGGTAGATAATGACTATGGTGTGGTGAATGAAGTAAATTACATCCATGATCATGAAGTTGTTGAAGAAAAAATCACAATCATGTTTATGGATAGTCGTGTGGAGAATGAAAAAAATCAGAAGGGTTATATGAGGAATTCACAAACGAAGATGAGAAAAATATGACTTTGGAGGATGAGGAAGCACCTGCAATCATTGATTTGAGTTCATCAATGCTTCAATCATATACACCGCCAGTGGATCCATATTTTAAATTGATGACTCCTTCACTATTCTACATCCTTTATGGGTTACCAAAGTTTTCTCCCCAAGTACATCACTCAATGTCTTGTGTTGTTGGAGTGTTGTGTCGAGCATATTCTTTTCGTTTTCTTTTATTTATACATTGGGGACAATGTTTAGATTAAGTTGTTAGAGAATATATATTATTGCTCAATGGAATTATGGAAAAACCAAATACAACTCTATGCAAAAATACAATGGACAATATAATATTGATTAAATAAATATTACAACTCAATTGCTCAAAATACAAGTAAATAGAAAGATGTAGAAGAAGAAGATTACAAACTCAATACTATAACAATACAAGTAAATAAGATTAACAAGATCAAGAGAATGAAAACACAAACAAACTCTCACACAACCAAAGTGTAGAGTAGTGGGGATCACCAGCTTGAACAAGGTTCAAGACCTTTGTCCAAAAGCTTATTTCCCCCTATTCTCTAAGCACTAAGGGATCTCTCAAGGAAATAGCTCTCTGGAATTATCAAGCCTCAAGGTGTATTTTTCAGCCAAGTGCTTTGTGGATGAAAAAATGGTGTATCATACAAGTGAGCATTAGGCTCCTATTTATAGAGCTTGAGATACCCCTTTGAATTTCAAATTCCACCAACCCCCATGGTTGTTACCAATGTTTAATTGGATGTTTATGGAATTAAAATGGAGATTTGGGAGTTATTTGGGATGTTAGAATCGTTCAATTTGGAAAAAACTGAAAATTCACATAGGCTGTCAGCCTCACTGGCCGCGGCCATGACTTTTCAGTGGCCGTGACCACTAGCTTCTGTCCCCCAGGCCGCGGCCACAGGCCATTTTCAGCACAAAAAAGTCATTTTTCCAAAACGTCCCAAATCCTTTCCCACATGATTTTGTAACCTCCAAACACCTATTGGGAGTTAAAAACATGTCTCCAACAATCATATATCATCATTACTTTGTGAAATCCAATCTAAAATGTGTAACATATAATATACACATTATTGGGTAATATTTGGGAGTTACAAATTTGTAACTGATTTTGTAACTCCAAAATATGTCACATTTGGGCACACACATGTGTCTAATTTTGTGACTCTCAATAATATGTTACAAGGTGTGACAAATCACATTTGTGTGACAAATCACATTTGTGTGACAAATCACATTTGTGTGACAAATCACATTTTGTCACATTATTTAATCTAATATTATATTATATGAAATAATATAACATAAGTCTGGGGGAAGGGCTTTGATTTTTATTACTTTGCTCATTGTAGATATCTTAGTTTCTTCAAGTTTTGTTAGGTTTATATTTATTTTATATGATGTTTTTTTTAGTTTTTGTTTAGGGTGTTAGTGTGAATTAAGTTGACAATTAGTAGCCAATGAGAATATGTTGAATGATATGTTGTATAAATTGAATTGGAATAAAGCTATAGAAATTTGTGTGCTTGGTTGAATAGTTCTTTCCATTTTTACTTTGCCCACTTAAATAATTGAGAGCTTAATCATGATTTTTGATAAATTTTGTGTGATTGAATTTTATTTATGCCTGCTGAATTTTTAAAAATAAAAATAAGATTGGAATTGGTTTTATCTTAGAACTTGTTTGCTTGCTTTTTGAGACAAAATCCTAGATTATGCATGCTTAGGAAGATGATTTAGGCAATTCTTAGGAACGTTTGAGCCTTTCAAGCCAACCTTGATGTATTAAATCCTTTGTTACCCATTTTTGAGCTTAATGTGAATTTTTTTTTTACACTTATTTCAAGTCTATTTGAAACTTTGTTATTATTTTTTTTCTTCCCTTTGATGTATACCATGAGCATATGAAAAGTGAATGGGGGAGTGTAGTTACTATTGATAAAAAAATAATGTATATATATATTTTACATCTCTCTAAAGAAAAAAAAACAAGAAAGAGGATTATGGCATTGTATTATGATGGAATTAAAGTTGGTGAGTTTTGATCATGTGCTTATAGTAAAGTGAGCTTAAAAATTACTTTTTCATCTACCTGTACCTAAGCCATCATTACAACCCTATAAAAGTCCTATTGATTCTTATGCATATCATCATTTATATTAGTGGAGAATCGCAAGTATGTGAGCTTATGGAATTATTTGGTTTGAATGGATCGATTGTAAAGAAATTTGGTTAGCATAATTGATTTCAAATACATTGACTTAATGATCATGATTTGATAATCCAAAATGTTTGTAGACTAAAGTGTGTTGATGGAGTGTTTTGATCAAAATTCTAGATTGAATAAACTATTGAGTAGTTTTATGAGAATTATATGATTAACATTCATGATTTTGAGGCATAATTGTTGTTGTTTGTATAATTCATGTTGTGGAATTTGTTTTAGTGGTTAAAGTCTAGGTTTGTTTAAGTCCTTTGTTCGAGGGCGAAGAGTAAGTTTGGGGGAGTTCGATAACTTCATTTTAGTGTCATTTTAGAATGTGTTTTTGTGGTAATCTTGAGTCTTTATGTGTGTTTTGTGCAAGATTACGCTTTTGTTTGTCTTTGTTGTAGGTTGGTGCAGTGAATCACGAGAAAAATGTAAAAAGAAGTGAAAATGGTGGAAAAATGATGCTTTTGATGGTTGTTGGACTCAAAATAACGCTAAGGACGATTAAAAGTTATTTTTAGATGAAGAGACGGGTTGAAAGAAGTAATTTGAGAAAAAAAATGGAATTATAGCCGTGACTTGGGCTTATAAGTTGCAACTCAAGGCGAAGTCAGAGATGCATGGTTGTTGGAGGCAATTAGTGTTGCGACTTTGACTTACAAGTCGCGAATCAAGAGGAAATCAGAGGCTCAGCAAAGGGGAAAAATGGACACGGGCCGCGATTTGATGATGTTTGCGTCGCGGCGTCTGGAGACTTAAAAGGAATCGAAATGGCTCAAAAAACAGACATGGACCACGACCCAAAGAAGGCCAAGTCGGGCGTGCATGTGAAAAACACAACTCTTGTTATTTTTTTTACTATAAATTCGTATTTAGGGTTTAATTAGGTCATCAGGTCAGTTTTTAATTACGTTTTTAGAGACTAATTTTGATTCTTAGGCTAGTGTTCTGCATTTTTTATATTTTTCTTTCTTCTTTAAGTTTATGAATCATATGTTTTTGAATTATTATTTTGTTGATTTAGTCATGTCTGATATGAACTAAAGAATTTTATCTAGGGTTTAATGTAATCACTTGGATTTCTATCTAATTTAATTATGAAGATATATTGATTTTTCTTCTCTATTCTAATCTATATAATGTATGTTTAATGCTAGTAAATACTTGATCAATATTTTATTGATTTTATAATTTTGATTCTGTACGCCCTAAATATCCGCGCACTATTGGCGAGCTAGAAAATGGCCTAATTCAATCTGCCACGTGTAAATCGTCCACCTGGAGCTGTTTGTTACGGGTCTCCATCTATCCAGCCCGAGCTGATTAGAGAGTTAACTGCTACTCGGAGGCATCGTGTCAGCAGTATGAGTGTCACGAGCTGGCGCCACATTAAGCTCAAAATGCGGTAGAGATCTGACACCCGAATCCTTGTAAAGTCAACCACGCAATATAAATGTGCATATATCAGACATCACATGTCTGTTTTATTCCTGATTTCTCGGATGCGCAGTATAAACATGTGTATTCGGACATCCCGTATCTGATTTGGGCCATGTGGCCCATTACCCATCCTTACATGTTGATTAGACCTTACTTCACTGCAAGATTTATGAATTAATCATCAGTGTCACAGAGATGACGTGAAGGGTAAAGAGATCACGGAATGACCCCATTGCCAACACATATATCTTCTTCCTATAAATACCGAGACCCTGGGTAGTGCAGGGGGTTGAGATATTTTTGTAAAGAAACACTCTGTAAGAAATAGTCCAGAGATATCAACAATATCGACTGGTGGACTAGAGGGATTTTAACCTTTGAACCACCTAAAAAGAAAGGAGTGACCATCTTCCCATGCTATTAGTTTCTCAAGTCTAGAATATAATTATTCTCATATTACGGTTCACCAATTTGCACTAATCCATCCTACTTATTCGTATAATTACCTGTTGGTGAAGAATCGTGTCAACAGTTTGGTGCTTTCATTGAGAGGATTTAGATTGGTGCTACCACAAAAACCTGATCATGGTGGTTACTCAGTCGAGGCATGGTAACGAGGCAGATCAACATGATGGGCAGGAGGCCCACCATGCCGCCATATCCGATGAACCAAACCCTGAGGTCCAGCAGCGATTGGGAAAGCAGCTGATGGGCTAGGACGACACTGGGAGCTCGATGCCCCTACCCCCAAATCCGAACCTGGGTTACCTGACGGCGATAGAGATGGAGAACATACAGTTGAGGGGTCAGCTATCTAGAGCAAGTAAGCAAATTGAATTAGTCTTGGCCCGGCCACCCCCTCATATAACTGACGTTAACGTCAGAAAGAGGCAAAGTGGGACTCAAAAGTCCCGTAGGGATAATCAGCCCAGACCCAGTCGATCGCTCAGAACCTCAACCCCGAGTTCTGTACCCAAGTCACACCATAACCAGGAAGCCATGTTTGAGGAGTTTCCTAGGACCAATCAGCAATTCAGTTGATCCGTCAGAACCTCGACTCCTAGCTCGATTCCACCATCGAACGTACCCAGAAGGGCTCGTGGTAGCTCGCGGAGGAGATCCGGGGAAGGCTCACGCAGACAACCTGCTCCGGCCATCCCGTGCCACGGTCAGACCACCGGGCGCAGGATGCTGGAGATGGTAGTGTAGAACGGCTGCGAGTTAATTTGATCCGCCCGGATGGGACTAGGATCGCTTCACCAGTTAGGCATCCCCCGTCACCGATAAGATACCCATCTCCTCCCCATCCAGTTTGAGACATTCCGACACACGAGAGCAGCAGAAGAAATCCTCCTCCTGCCGATCCTTCCCATCGCCTCCGAGCACGTGGGGAGGTCTCGGATCCTCACCCCCAACAGCAAGCTCCAAGATTTTCCAATGGGATCTACTTGACTGAGAGCCACCGAAGTGGCAGATCCGGTGGAGACCTGCGTAATCGCTTATGTTCGGCGCAAAGCCCTCAAGCCACCTAGAAAGCCAACCTTCGAGATCGCCTCAACTCCTAGAGGGGGAATCCGGCCAGAAATGGAAGTCATGCTCGCCGAGATGATGGTCTTTCCGAAGTACGTGACAGTGGGAATGCCCCACCTAACCAAGCTTAAGCTTGGTGGGACAATAACCCGCCTAATGTGTACAATGGAATTGGAGCTGTTGAATAGCCCAAGAACAACCAAGGGATTATGGACCAGACCCTAGAACATTTAGCTCAGATGGAGGAGCTAATGAAGAAGCTCTTGTCAGAAAAGGAGAAGGACGAGTATGACTCGGGGGACGAACTCGCGCTTCTTGCCTCCAACATAGCAGCCACAACGTACTCGCCGGATTTCTAGATGCCCCACCTGTCTAAATTCGATGGAGACGTGGACCCGTCGGATCATTTGGGTATGTTCAATACCCTAATGATGGCCCATAATATCAACCCCGAGCTGAGGTGTTTGATATTCCCTTCCACCTTGATCGGGCCAACTAGGCAGTGGTTCAAGCAGTGTAAAAAGCATTCCAACAGCTCGTGGAAGAATTTTTCTATTGACTTAAAGAGGTTGAGCTTCTCAAGCTGCCTACGTCAAAGCTGACACCCTGGCGAACGTGAAGCAACTGCTCGGCAAACCTTTGAAAGCTTACCTGAGCAGGTTCGCAAACGTCGCGGCTCAATCCAGGGACGCGGACGATAGTTCCAAGCTTATGGCCTTGAGGACTGGAATCCTCGTTGGAGGTGGGCTATGGAAAGAGATACATAGAAGAGATACAGGCGAGCTATGGAATCCTCGTGGATGAGCTCCTAAACAAGGCCCAGGAATGGATAAATCTGGAAGAGGCGCGAGTATCGGTCGTACGAACCAACCAAACCCTTGATCAGCCTGTTGGAGCAGAAATGGATGTCGTGAAAACGACTTAAACCGTTGCCCAGAATGACCAAGCGGTGGAGGAAAGAGAAAGGGGAGCGACGAGGGCGGCCAACACGGTCCAAAGAAGAACAAGCCTGTGGAAAATTTTAAGCCAGTCTACGCGGCTTATACCGAGCACACAAACACTAGGGAGCACATTTTCCTAGCAAATTCTGCCCGCCTCCCCTGGAAAAATTCGGAGCCGTTGAAACCCCATAAGGCTAAGAGGGACCCTTCCAAGTTCTGCCGATTCCACAACGACATGGCCACAACACTGACAATTGTAGGCATTTGAAGGATGAGATCGAGACACTCATCAGAGCCGGACCTTTGGCTCAATATTCGCGGAACTGGGTTCCTACTAGTCAGCCAGCCCCGGAAGCTCCGGTAAATCAGCCCAAGCCCCAGATAAGTCAGAATACCCCTCCTCCTGTAATAGGATGAGAGATATCCTTAATCTCTAGAGGCCCGCATTTGGCCGGCACGAGCAGAGGTGCCTAGAAGAGATATGTCAATGAGTTGAAGGCTCACAACGGAGTGGAATTCATCTCGGAGCAACATCTCCCAAACAGCAGCGATTGGAGAGGCAACCAAACATTTTTACCGAGGAGGACGCCGGTCACGTCCAGTTCCCCCATAACGATCCTCTAGTCATAACCGCCCAGCTCGCCAACCGGAGAGTTAGGAGGATACTAGTCGATAATGGGAGTTCGGTGAACCTGCTGTTCCGGTCTACGCTGGAGAAAATGGGATTGTCTGTCACTGAGTTGAAGGCCACCTCCATGTTGCTGTATGGATTTTCTGGGGAATGGTCGGCAACAATAGGAACAATCGAGCTAGTAATACCTTGGGAGAGGGGCCCCGAACTGTCTCTAAGCTCCTTGAGTTCGTGGTTATCGATTGTCCCACCACATACAACATTATTCTGGGCCGACTTACGTTGATGGCATTTGAGGCCATAACTTCTATCCGCCATCTCGCAGTCAAGTTGCCCTCCTCTACGGGGATATGTACAGTCCGAGGTGATCAGCTCGCTGCCAGGGAATGCTATAGCATTTCCATGAAGGGAAAATCATGACCCGGGTAGCAAACGATGACTGTTCAAAGCGAAAATGAGGAATCTCGGGGAGTAGGATCTATTCCTGAGAAAGAAAAACCTCAGGAAGCCAACGGGGAAGGTATCTCCTTGAATGATGATATCGACCCCAGGATAGGTGAAGATAGATCCGAGCTCCAGGCCATTGAAGAACTCGAAGAGGTGAACATCGATCCAAAAAACCCCTCGAAGGTGGTGAAGCTCGGGAAAAACCTGTGTAACGAGAGAAAGGCGGAGCTGCTGAGATTCCTACAAGAGAATCAAGATGTGTTCGCCTGGTCTCATGAAGACGTAATAGGGATCTGCCCAAGCGTCATCATGCACACCCTCAACTTGGACAAAAACGTACCTTCGAAGTCCCAGAAGCAAAGGTGCCTGGGCACGACCCGAGCTGAGGCCTTAAAAGAGGAGGTAGCTCGACTCTTAAGGTGCGGATTTATTCGCGAGGCAAAATACATGATCTGGACCGCCAATCCTGTTTTGTTCCCGAAGCCCAACGGGAAGTGGCGGACCTACATCAATTTTTCTGATCTGAATAAAGCTTGCCCCAAAGTTTTCTTCCCCTTGCCAAGAATTGTCCAATTGGTAGATGCCACTGTGGGGCACGAGCTCATGTCCTTTTTCGATGCATACTCGGGCTATAACCAGATCTCCATGAATCCTACAGACCAGGAACACACTAGCTTCATGACCCCAACTAACGTTTATTGTTACAAGGTCATGCCCTTCGAGATGAAGAACGCAGGAGCTACATATCAGAGATTGGTTAACAGGATGTTTGCTAATCAGATCGGGAAAAACATGGAAGTGTATGTTGATGACATGTTGGTCAAGTCAAAAACTGCCGATAACCATGTCCTCGACCTGAAGGAATGTTTTAAGATTTTCAAACAGTACGACATGAGGCTGAATCCCCAAAAATGTACCTGCGGGGTTGCGTCAGGAAAATTTCTGGGTTTCATAGTCAACACCAGAGGAATAGAGGCGAACCCCGATAAAATCAGGTCACTACTCAAAATGCCATCGCCCCAATCGTGAAAAGACATCCAAAGAATAACAGGAAGGGTGGTAGCCCTTAATCGGTTCATTTCCAAATCAATCGACAAGTGTTTGCCATTCTATAACCTGCTCCGGGGAAATAAAAAATTTGAGTGGACCGATGAGTGTGAGCATGCTTTCCTCGACCTAAAATCACATTTAGTTGAGTCGCCCGTGTTATCTAAGCCAGCAGTAGGAGAGCCTCTTTTCCTTTACCTAGCTGTAACGGAAGATGCAGCCAGCACTGTGCTGGTTCGAGGGGAGGACCGGTCTCAGAAGCCTGTCTACTACATTAGCAAGAAGCTTCTCGGAGCCGAGTCTAGATATCCGATGATGGAAAAGATGGCGTTCTACCTTATCACAGCCACCAGAAAGCTCAGGCTGTACTTCCAGTCCCATTCTATCCACATCATAACCGATCAACCTTTAAGGCAGGTGTTGCAGAAACCTGAGGCATCGGGGCATCTTTTGAAGTGGGCTATCAAGCTCAAGCAATTCGAGATACTGTACGTGCCACGAACTGTGATCAAATGCCAAGCTCTGGCTAATTTTGTAGTAGAGTGCACGGGATTCCAAGAAGAACCAGTGGAAGAACCGGTACGAGCCTCTTGGAAAGTCTTTGTGGACGGTTCATCTAACGAGAATGGATCTAGAGCTAGAGTCATTTTGATATCCCTGGAGGGACATCATTTCCACTCCATGTTGCGGTTCAGATTTGAAGCATCCAACAACGAGGCCGAGTACGAAGCTTTATTGGCTGGGCTAAGGGTGGTCCGGGAGCTGAAGGCCAGCTCATCCAGTGTTATAGCGATTCCCAGCTCGTGGTAAATCAGGTATCAGGAGAATAGCAAGCGCGGTGAACCAAGATGGCGGCCTACTTGGCCAAGGTAAAAAAGGCGTTGTCCGCATTTGAGCACAACCTAGTTGAACAGATACCTCGGGAGCAGATTGCCAATGCTGACGCCTTAGCAAAGCTTGCCACCTCCGAGGAGTCTGAAACCTTGGGCCTGGTATCGGTGGAATTCTTGGAAATGCCAAGCATAGAGGAAACTGGGAGAGAGGTCGAGATGATCGATGTCAGGCCGACCTAGATGACTCCCATAGTCGAGCACCTCAAAACAGTAAAGTTACCTGAAGAGTGAAACGACGTGAGGAGGATACTTTACCAAGCTCCAAGGTATGCAATGGTAGACAGGACGTTGTACCGGCGTGGTCTTTCTTTACCTCTTCTACGGTGTGTTCTTTCAGGCGAAGTAAAAACTATTCTGCAGGAGATGCATGAGGGATTTTTTGGAGATCACGCTGGGGGGGCAAAACCTGGCCTTAAAGATATTAAGGCAAGGATATTATTGGCCCACTCTATCGAAGGACTCGATTTCTTACATCCAAAAGTGTGACAAGTGCCAGCAGTTCTCAACGATCGCCCGAGCTCCACCTGTTGAGTTGAGGATGATCTCGTTCCCGTGGCCGTTTGTAGCTTGGGGAATTGACTTAGTTCGTGCCCTTCCCATGGGAAAAGGAGGAGTTCGCTATGCAGTGGTGGCTATTGACTACTTCACCAAATGGGCAGAAGTGGAGCCCCTGGCGACGATTACATCAAAGAGGGTCCTTGAATTTGTGGTTAAGAATATTGTCTGCCGATTCGGGCTGCCAAAGAAGATCATGTCGGATAATGGAACCCAGTTCGATAGCGACCTCTTCACCAAATTCTGCGAGAGGCACAACATAATTAAAAGTTTTTCCTCCGTGGCCTACCCCCAGGCTAATGGACAGGAAGGGCCTGTGAACAAGACACTAAAAGCGAGCCTTAAGAAGAGGTTGGATGAAGCAAAGGGAGTTTGGCCTATACAGCTCTCCCAGGTGCTGTGGGCGTACCGGACCTCGCACCGAACTTCGACAGGTCACACTCCTTTCTCCCTGACTTTCGAGGGCGAGGCCGTCCTTCCTGTCAAAACAAAGATAGCCTAGCATAGAATCCGTGTGTTTGACCAAGACCAGAATGACAAATTGCTCAACGCATCCCTCAACCTAATTGACAAAAAACGAGAAGCTTCACAGCTACAGTTCGCGCATTATCAACAAAAGATCACTCGTTATTTCAACTCAAAGGTCAAGAGACGCATCTTTAACTTAGGCGACCTTGTGCTCCGAAGAGTCTTCTTAGTCAGTAAGGATCCCAAGGATGGAGTTTTGGGACCAAACTGGGAAGGACCCTATCAGATAATAGAGGTTGTGACGGAAGGGACCTTTAAACTAGCTCGGCCTAATAAAGAAGCAGTCCCACGGACATGGAACACTATACACCTAAATCAATATTATCAATAGTCATACTTTAGTAAGGCTTAATTATGAAAGCCACCTTGTTTTATTAAAAAATGAGAAGTACTTTTGTATATCGTTGTATGTTTCCGTGTGCGTGTAGTGTTAGAAGAGCGTGTTACAAGTAACCAAGAAAGATCCCTTTCTGTTTACTTGGGGGGCATATATCTTGGATACAATCAGGTCCTAAAACTTAGAAGTTAGTTAAATTGACTAACCAGTGTTTTTCCTAAGGAACACAACGTATAGATAAAACTAACGCGAAATAAGTTTTTAAATAAATGTCCCGGATACGACCAGGTCCTAAAACTTAGAAGTTAGTTAAATTGACTAACCAGTGTTTTTCCTAAAGAACACGAGGTGTTGATAAAACTAACGCGAACTAAGTTTTTAAATAAATGTCCTCGATACGACCAGGTCCTAAAGCTTAGAAGTTAGTTAAATTGACTGACCAATGTTTTTCCTAAAAGAACACGAGGTGTCGATAAAACTAACGCGAACTAAGTTTTTAGATAAATGTCCTGGATACGACCAGGTCCTAAAACTTAGAAGTTAGTTGAATTGACTAGCTAGTGTTTTTCCGAAAGAGCACGAGGTCTCGATAAAACTAACGCAAACTAAGTTTTTTAAATAAATGTCCCAGATACGACCAGGTCTTAAAACTTAGAAGTTAGTTAAATTGACTAACCAGTGTTTTTCCTAAAGAACACGAGGTGTCGATAAAACTAACGCGAACTAAGTTTTTAAATAAATGTCCTGGATACGACCAGGTCCTAAAGCTTAGAAGTTAGTTAAATTGACTAACCAGTGTTTTTCCTAAAAGAACACGAGGTGTCGATAAAACTAACGCGAACTAAGTTTTTAAATAAATGTCCTGGATACGACCAGGTCCTAAAACTTAGAAGTTAGTTAAATTGACTAACCCGTGTTTTTCCTAAAGAGCACGAGGTGTCGATAAAACTAACGCAAACTAAGTTTTTTTTAATAAATTTCCTGGATATAACCAGGTCCCGAAACTTAGAAGTTGGTTAAATTGATTAACCAGTGTTTTTCCTAAAGAGCATGAGGTGTCGATAAAACTAACGCAAACTAAGTTTTTAAATAAATGTCCTGGATATAACCAGGTCCCGAAACTTAGAAGTTGGTTAAATTGATTAACCAGTGTTTTTCCTAAAGAACACGGGGTGTCGATAAAACTAACGCGAACTAAGCTTTTTAAAAAATGTCCTGGGTACGACCAGGTCATAAAACTTAGAAGTTGGTTAAAATTGACTGGCAATGCTTTGTAGTTTGGAAGAAAAAGTCAATAAACTAACGCGAGCTAGGTTTTTATCAATCACATCATATTAAAAAGAAAAATAAATGATGAAATTCAGGGTAACAGAAATCAATTGTCTCGAGGAGGAAAATCCTTGTGATAAATTATTACAGATAAATAAAAAAAATACAAAAAGTGCTAAGCCCCCCAGGTCGCTCCGATGAGGTCACACCTTCGGTCTCTTGCTCGCTAGTAGTGGAAGTCTCCCCAGTCTCAGAAGGTGGCTCCTGTTGAAGACGGGCCTTGAACTTCTCAAGGAATGGCTCCCACACCTCGGGCGCCAGAAAGGAGAAGTCACCATCTTGGTTGAAGGGCCAGCAATGATAGAGCATGGCCTCCATGGAGGAGTTGGAAGACGCCCTCTCTGCCACAGTGGCAGCCTCAGCCTCCAACTGCTTAGCCTTGGCCTCCTCGAGCTCGGTTTTCACAGCGGCCAAGGTGACCTGTACGACCTTTTCGCTTTCTTTGGCAGCTGTCAGGGCAACCTTGGTACTTTGCTCTTGCTATTGGGCAAACGCGAGAGCGGCCTGAGTAGTCTGGAGCTCACCCCTGAGCTCGTCAATCCTGGCTCTGGACCGAGCTATGCTGCGGTGTAAAGCCAAAGCCACCTGAAAAGACATAGATACTAAGGCACGTGCTGGGAAGAAAGCAAAGAAATTTAACTAAATAAACTTACCGTGAGGGTCATCCCCAGCGAAGACTCCATGACATTCTCGGGGCTCCTCGTCTCGATCTCCCTCAAGACCCTTGGGGTGGCATTGTAATAATGCTCCATTGTATAGCTCGCGGTCTCATAGACCGTCCCTCGAAAGGCCTCAGGGATTTTCTCAAGGGCCTGAGCGTTAACTGTGATGCGAACGGTGGGAGGGAGAGCTAGTGGGGTTCCAGCTGGTGCCTCATGTTCTCGAGTAGGGGCTAAAGGTCGCGGGGGAGGTTGGGGCATGTTCTCTGTGGCTGCAGGGATCTGGCCCCTCCCCTTGGTGGGAGACTTGGAGGTGGTCCCGGAAGGAGGAGTTTTCTTGGCCAGCCGGGGTTTCTTGACTAGTGGCCCGGACGGTCCGAAGGGAGGATTCCCCCCTGGAAGATGGATTGCAGGACGTTGTCTCCGGGTTGTGCCATCTCTTCACCTGAAACAAAAAGA
Source organism: Humulus lupulus (assembly GCF_963169125.1). NCBI lineage: Eukaryota > Viridiplantae > Streptophyta > Magnoliopsida > Rosales > Cannabaceae > Humulus > Humulus lupulus. The sequence continues at coordinate 72,953,601 of NC_084798.1, forward strand.
AGGGAACGTTAATATACATGTAAGGTTACTTTATTACAAGAAAAATCTAAAGGTGTATAGAAAAGGTCCTACCCTCCGAGCTAGAGGAGGAATCTATTGCCACAACCTCCGGCCTTGGAGCTTCTATAGGGGAGTCTAAGTTTATTACTTCATAGATGAGAGGGGGCTTCGGGTCTGGATCTGCCTCAGGACTAGACTCCTCTACGTATTACCTAAGCCCTGGAGTGACTACACCCTCTAGGAGGGAGGGCCACGACCTAAGGTTGGTCCCGTACTCCTCAAAGAAGGCCGACCTAAAGGAAAAAGTGTTGTCTGCTACTATGGTGCCCCTAGGACAGCCATATCATGGCACAACACTAGTTGATCTACACACTGGAGTAGGGTTATGTTAAGGTCTGGGTTATCTCAGTGGCGATGTACGAGCTGGCTTGGGTTAAACCTAGCAAGCCTTAGGTCTACAACATCCCTGTCTAAGTCCCTATACTGGTATTCGTTACCTTGGTCGGAGGGGTCAGCTGCTGCCCGAACTGAACCCGATCCACATTGAGGCCCTAGGCAGCCTCAGGAGCCCGCCTTCGTCTCACGAGCGGCATCACATCTTCTTCGTCCTGTTCATCGCCGTCACCATCTGCGGCATCCCCCTCGGGGATAGGCACCAGATCGTGGGCAACTGGGTCGTTAGCCCACGTCCTGCTCAAGGCTAGAGTCTGGCTCGGAGAAATTAACTTACACGTCGGCGTCATCTCATCAGATACGAGCTGGCAGTAGTCTTTTTCACTTGGTGGAAGCCCCGCCAAGGTATCGTATTGACCCCCAAGGGTCACTGATTTGGTCGTCCTCGCAAAGATGGCTGCACGATGATGTTTAAGTTAGTACGTGCGAAGAGAAATAAAGAAATATGGTGATTTCGGGAGCTGAGAATAGAAATAACTTACAAGGACGGTTGAAGTAGTGGAACTCGCAGTTGTGAAACCCCGTCAACATGAAGAATTGGTCCTTGAAGTTTTTTGGGTGGCTGGGCAGCTCGATGACTGCAGGAGAGTTAGGAAAATGGGTTCAATAGTATAACCCGTTGCCTCACCCCCATTGTTCTGGGCTGGCTTTGAGGTAGAAGAAGTAAAGGATGTCCGTTGGTGTAGGGACCTCCCACTCATGCCTCAGGAAGAGGTACCTCAGCCCCGCCAGCAGATGGTAGGAGTTAGGGGTAGTTGGAAGGGAGCCAGCTTCACGTAATTCAGGAAATCCGTGAAGTACTTGTCCAGAGGTAGAAAGGCCCCGGCCTTGAGGTGTTCGTCTCTTCAAGCCACGAACTCCTCATCAAGATGCATGCAGCTCCTCTCGCCGTCGAGGGGAGGTCGGGCAACAAGAGTGCCTGTCCCAAATTCGATGTTATGGGACAATAGAATCTTGTTGACCCTCCCTTGGGTCATAATCTTTGATACTATCCTCTCTACCTTGAAGAAGGCGTCAGGTCCCACCTCGACCTCTTTCTCCACCGTGGGACTGAATTGGGGGATGGGAGAATTTGCCGCAATCTCTTTCCCTTGCTGCACCGCTGGGATGACGAGCCAACCATGCTCTTCTTGGGTATGTTCTTCCTGGGTCCCATCTGGTCGCCTAACGAACAAGAAAGAAGAAAAGTTTAAATAGGCGACCTAAAAATAGAAAACGGAATGTAACGCGAGAAATGATTTTCGTACACGGGCTGAGGTAATCTCAGCCCGCGGTATGTGAAGCCACGCGTTGCCATGGTCACGCGCCCATGTTTCCAATGGATCCCCGATAGCTCGGGATCTGTGTGTCAGGAGGGTCAGCATATTGCATGCCTTGGAGGGAAAGTTTTAAAAGCAAAACCGCCTAGGAAGCGTGACCCCTAAGCTACCCGGTTTTGTACCCTAGAAACCTCTCACCTTCCCTTTTCCGAACAGGCATTCCCTAAAGCTACCCAGAAAAATTACCCAGAAATTATCTTGTCATAAACATCGCATTCCTAGGCATGTTCTCAAATAGTTGATATGCCTAGAATCAAAACCTATGCCCCTATGAACCAGCCAAAAACAACCTACAGTGTGCGACTAAGAAAGAGGTTTACCTAACAGAGAAATGGAAAGATCAAAACATGGAACAGGCAGAGGACTTACAATGTATTTTCCGTACGAAAGTCATAAAAAGCATAGGAATCGGAGTCCTGGTGGAATCCTTAAAGCTGGACTGATGAAGAAACTCTTGTGACGAGAGCGTAGGGATCTCTGGGATGATAACTGGAAGAAGAAAAGCTTCTGAGACTAAAAAGAGAGAAAATGAGGAAAAAATTTCAAATGAAGGGTGGCTAATACGGAAGATGGAAAACCTTATATATACATAAGAGGCATAAAGAAACGAGGACCGTTCGAACAAATTAGTGCGAGATATGAGGATCATAACTCGAGAGGCGAAACGACGGCCGAAAGCAGGCTAGGACATTTAATGCAATTCTCAAAAACCGAACAGTCGCCAACCACGGCACTCCACGTGTCTGATACCCACGCAGTGGGCGGGACATGAAGAGTTGAAAGGGAAACTTAAAAGCCTCCGCTGTGAAGATCACAGATGACATCATGGGTCACGAGCAGGGGCTTGGGGGGGCAAATGTACGCCCTAAATATCCGAGCACTATTGGCGAACTAGAAAAGGGCCTAATTCGATCTGCCACATGTAAATCATCCACCCGGAGCTGTTTGTTATGGACCTCCATCTATCCAGCCCGAGCTTATTAGAGAGTTAACTGCTACTCAGAGGCATCGTGTCAGCAATATGAGTGTCATGAGCTGGCGCCACATTAAGCTCAGAATGCGGCAGAGATCTGACACCCGAATCCTTGTAAAGTTAACCACGCAATATAAACGTGCATATATCAGACATCACATGTCTGTTTTATTCCTGATTTCTTGGATGTGCAGTTTAAACGTGCGTATTTGGACATCCCATCTCTGATTTGGGCCATGCGGCCCATTGCCCATCATTACATGTTGATTAGACCTCACTTCCCTGCAAGGTTTAGGAATTAATCATCAGTGTCACAGAGATGACATGAAGGGTAAAGAGATCACAGGATGACCCCATTGCCAACCCAGATATCTTCTTCCTATAAATATCGAGACCCTGGGTAGTGCAGGGGGTTGAGATATTTTTGTAAAGAAATACTTTGTAAGAAATAGTCTAGAGATATCAATAATATCAACTGGTGGACTAGAGGGATTTTAACCTTCGAACCACTTAAAAAGAAAGGAGTGACCATCTTCCCATGCTATTAGTTTCTCAAGTCTAGAATATAATTATTCTCATATTATGGTTCACCAATTTGCACTAATCCATCCTACTTATTTGTATAATTACATGTTGGCGAAGAACCGCGTCAACAGATTCAAAATTCAAAAGATGAGAATTGAATATGCTATCATAATATAGACATAGGTTGCATATTGGACGAAAGTACATGTATTACTTGTGTAGTAATTAGGTTTCCATGTTTAATGCCTTTTATATGTTTAAGTTCATCACATACATGTAGAAAACCTGCATATAGGTATTCTCAAAGATAGACCTTTGATCTGGTTATCATCAGCTGAGGGTCAAGGGGGGAGATATACCGAAGACTTCCTTTCACACCATATATGGGCATTATGAGTTCTTAGTTATGCCCTTTGGGTTGACTAATGCCCCAGCTGCTTTTATGGATTTAATGAATAGAGTGTTCAAGGATTATTTGGACCAGTTTGTGATTGTCTTCATCGATGATATTATGGTTTATTCTCAGTCATAGTCAGAACATGGGCAACATCTGAGGTTGGTTCTACAGAAACTGGGGGAACACAATTGTTTGCAAAATTCAAAAAGTGTGAATTATGGTTATCTCAGGTAAATTTCCTTCGGCATATTGTCATTAAGGAGGGGATTAAGGTGGACCCAATCAAGATTGAGGTGGTCAAGGATTGGCCAAGGCCAAAGAATGCTTTATAGGTTAGAAGTTTCCTTGGGTTGGCAGGTTATTACAGGTGTTTCGTGGAAGGATTCTCAAAGATTGCCACTTTATTGACTAAACTAACACGCAAGAATCAGAGATTTGTGTGATTAGACAAGTGTGAGAACAACTTCCATGAATTGAAGTAGAGGTTGATTACAACTCTAGTTCTATGTCTTCCAACAGATCAGGAGAAGTTTGTGATATACTGTGATGCCTCACATCAGGGTTTGGGTTGTGTTCTTATGCAGTCAGGGAAGGTACTTACTTATGCCTCACGTCAATTGAAAGAGGTTGAATAGAGGTACCCTACTCAAGATTTAGAGTTGGCAGCAGTGGTCTTTTCATTAAAGGTATGGAGACATTATCTTTATGGGGAGAAGTATGAAATTTATACTGACCAGAAGAGCCAGAACTACTTCTTCACACAGAAAGGCCTGAACATGAGACAAAGGCGTTGGTTGGAGTTAGTGAAAGATTATGATTGTGAAGTCTTGTATCATCCAGGGAAGGCCAATGTGGTAGCAGATGCATAAAGCCGAAAGGGTCCGGGACTGATTTTCAGTGGGAGGCTAATATCTAGAGAGTTAGCAGAGGATATGACCAGAGCTGGTATAGAGTTGCCGGTAGGCCAGTTGGCCAACATTACACTACAGTCTACATTCTTAGAAAGGATAAAGGAATGTCAGTTGGGTGATCCACAGCTGACTAAAATTAGAGAAGATGTGTTAGCTAGAATATCCAAAGATTATACAGTGTCAGAGATGGGGTTGTGGAGATACAAAGGCCGGATATGTGTTTCGATGGACACTGCTATATGTTGGGAGATTCTGGATGAATCTCATACTACTCCTTACTCTTTGCATCCAGGCACCACGAAGATGTATTAGGATGTGAGATTGTTCTATTTGTGGCCTGGGATGAAGAAGGATGTGGAAGAGTACGTGGCTAAGTACTTGACATGTCAATAGGTCAAGGCTGACCATCAAAGGCCAGCAGGGCTATTACAACCTCTAGACATCCCAGAATGGAAATGGGAGGACATCACGATGGACTTCATAGTGGGGTTACCCAGGACTGTGGGTTAACGTGATTCAGTGTGGGTTATAGTGGATCGATACACCAAGTCAGCTCAATTCTTACCAGTGAGGACTACTTAAGTAGTTGACAAGTACGTAGATCTCTACGTGAGAGAGATTGTGCACCTTCATTGGGCACCAAGGTCGATCATGTCAGATCGGGACCCCACATTCACTTCCAAGTTTTTGGGAACTCCAAAGAGGGCCATGGATACACAGTTGAAGTTTAGTACTGGTTATCATCCTTAGACAGATGGACAATCTGAGAGGACGATCCAGATATTAGAAGACATTATGTGAGCATGTGTACTGGACTTTTGTGGGTCCTGGAGTAAGTATCTACCTTTGATAGAGTTTTCCTACAACAACAACTATCAGTTGATAATTGGGGTGACTCCTTATGAGATGTTGTATGGTAGGAAATGCAGGGCTCCCATTCATTGGGATGAGACAGGAGAAAGGAGATACTTGGGTCCTGAGGTAGTTCAGAGGACCAATGATGCCATTGAGAATATTAGAGCTCGGATGCTCTCTTCTCAAAGTAGATAGAAAAGTTATGTAGATCCCAAATGCAGGAACATGTAGTTCTAGGTGCGAGGCTATGTCTTCCTTAGAGTCTTGCCATGGAAAGGGGTGAGAATATTTGGGAAGAAGGACAAGTTGAGCCCTAGATTTCTAGGTCCATTTGTGATCTTGGAGAGGATTGGTCAGGTGGCCTATAGGTTGGCCTTACCACCGACATTTTCGGCCGTGCATAACGTATTTCATATTTTAGCTCTTTGGAAGTATGTTTCAGATGTGACTCATGTGCTGAGTTACGAGGATCTGGAGCTTGAGGCATATCTCTCTTATGATGAACGACTAGTCCAAATACTAGAAAGGAAGCCCAAGGTCCTAAGGAATAAATCTATACCATTTGTTAAGGTATTATGGAGGAACAACAAGGTTTAGGAAGCGACTTGGGAGCTTGAGTCAGATATGCAGAGATGTTCAGGTAAATTTCAAGGACGAAGTTTCTGTAAGGAGGGATAGTTGTAATGTCCCAAATTACCTAATGTGGCTTAATGCCTGAATTAGGGGTCAGGGGGACCATAATTGATTTAATATGCGATTATGTGGTTATATGCATGATTATGTGAGTTATATTATTATATGATGATAATTGCATGCATGTGGGCCCACATCTTATTAGAAGGGCATTTTCATAATTTTGACCCATTAAGGGCATATTTGTATATTTATGTGCATGTATGTGATGTATGGATGAGACCTTATTATTATGAGGATATATTTGAGCTATTCGGCATGAGACGATCCTAGGAAGAAAGTTAGCAGTTTGGTCATAACGGGGTTAATTACCGGACTCGGGGTGAGCCTAGTGGTAATTTGACGTTTAGTATATTACCGGGAATGAGTGGGTAATGGAATATGATTTATTAATTATTTGAGGATATTGGGAGTAACGATAATTGGAGGACGTTAATTATGACTAATTTGATAGGTGGGAAATGAAAAAATTTCCCTTGCTTAGCTTTGAAGGTTTTAAATGGCCCTAGGGGAAATTTGGTCATTTAGACCATTAGATAAGTTCAGCCAATGAAGGTTGTAGAAGGACACAGGAAAAAACAGAGTTCTCTTCTCATCACTCTCGATCATCTTTCTCTCTCTCTCTTTCCATTGGATTTTTGAAGCAAACTAGAGGATTCAATTGGGGGATTTAAGGCTTGAGAGTTTAGGATAGTGATCAGCAGCTGAAGGGGTTCAATTCATATTTGAGGTAAGATTTTTCAGCTTGAAATTTCAAGGTTTCACTCTGTTTTTAAAGTGGTTTGTAAGCCTGATAGTTTGATTTTTGAGTTATGTATTTGGTGATTTTTCAAGTGGTTTAAAGCTTGAGTTTTGATGTTGGAATGGTGATAATGATGTATTAAGGTTTGGTTGTGATATTGGAGATTTATTTGATGAGTTTTGGTTGAGTTAGAATTGAGGAAAATGTAGGGGAGCTGGGTTCGCGGGATCAAGTCGTGACTGAATTCATGCAAGTTGCGACTTGAATGAACCCCAGAGCATCCCCTGGGCTCTGTCTGGCAGGCGCGCTATGACCCTCAGGGTTAAGTCGTGGCCTGGCCCTGGCACCCAGACAGGGGGCTCTCTGTCTTGGGGGTGCATCGCGGCCCTTGGGGGGCAGGTCGCGGCCCGCCTATCCTCTTTGTGCCAGGTTGGGTTTTAACACGTTTTAAGTGCGGGTTCTCGAATCTCTAGGCTCTGGATCGAAATTACTAACCGTTTTAGTAGGATTCGAGGTCCTGGGAGCAGGGTTTTTGTCCATGAACCTTTTATTACTCATTTTATTGATGGGATTTCATATTTGTTTATGATTAGGTGACCGCTAAGGGGCCTAAGGATATGATCATTCTCAAGGGTCGTTCTTTATTTATTTACGCTCAAGTCTGAGGTAAGGAAACTAAACCCAATATGTGACATACATGATTATGGTTAAGGTTGAGTGCTCTATATATGGACATTGACGGCATTGTAAATACCTGGCAGCATTGTCTACTAGTGAATGGCACTGACCTATTAGTCAGAAATGACAATGGTGTTCATTTCTAGTCGGGAAGCTCTGACTTATCAGTCATGATCGGCAATAGTACTGAGCGCTGGTCGTATGGAATTGACTTATGATTCAAGAGCGACATTAACATTATGACTGCGGGCTGAAATGATTAGATCCAATCAACATGAGCATTAAATGCTTGACCGACCTATTGGTCTAATAAAACTAAGCGCTTGGCTAGTCTATGACTAGTTACTCGGAGCCAGGGCCAAAAAAAGGTTCAGGTGACTTGATAGTCACATGGCTTAAGGCGCCAGACGCCAGAGAGATTCATTAGTCATCTATTCAGGGTGCAGGGCCCTAGGATTCCCCATTAGTCATCTATTCAGGGAGCAAAACCCGAGAATGACTCATTAGTTATTTATTCAGGGGGTAGGACCCTAGGATTGACTTGCAAGTCATCAACTGATTAAGGTTGAAGCCCCATAATGATTTCATGATCATTTATTTAAATTGAATACAGGCAATAATAAGTTTTTTTGTTGAGCCTTCACTCACGATGCTATGTGGTTCAGGTAAAGGGAAAGCAAAGCGCACCCAGCCTTGAGTGGGGAGCTTAGGTGGCGACGTGTACATATGCGGCTGCTTGACCACCACGACCAAGGTGTTTCACATTGTAAATAAATTTGTAAACACTTTTATGGAATCCCATGAACAATTTAATGTTTTAAATAATATATATCCAATCCTTTTAACCGAGATTTTCACCCTGACCCATTAATAACACTTAGATGCACGGTTATGACCTAATGACTCGTTTAGGGAGTTAATCACTATTTAAAGTACACAATGTGATGGTCTTGGCTAACTAGGGCATTACAGTTGGGGTCCCAAAAATGCCCCCGAGGGTAAAATAATCAAAATTCTTAGAATTTCCTCTTGATCTCACTAACTCCAAATATATCCTCAAATATTCATTCCAATTACCCAATATCCCGGTAATGTGCTAAATACCCAATATACCCCTTGACTCACCCCGAGTTAAGAATTGGTCCAGTTGTGACTTTCCCGCTAAATTTCTCCCTAGGATCGCCTCGTGTCGAGTAACCCAAATATATCCACATAATAATGTGGTCTCACACATATATCTGAAATATACCCATAACGGGCCAAATTACAAAAAATTTCCTTCTGATAAGAAACTGGCCCAAATGTATATTTAATTCACATAAACATGCATATGAAGTTATATTATAATATAACTCACATAATCATGCAATGATACACATATATATCACATAAACACAAAATTTGCCATCCTAGCCCCCTATTCAAGGCCCTAAGCCTTATGAGGTAATTTGGAACGTTACAACTATCCTCTCCTTATAGAAATTTTGTCCTCAAAATTTTACCTGAACAACTCAGGATACTAATTGTGCATATTTGACTCCAGCTCCCGGGTTGCTTCGTCGACCTTATTGTTCCACCATAATACCTTAGCCAAAGGTATAATCTTGTTCATCAGGACCTTGTCCTTCCTGTCTAATATCTAGACTGGCTGTTCCTCATAGGAAAGATATTCCCCAAGCTCCAGATCCTCGTAACTCAATACATGAGTCACGTCTGACTTATATTTTTGAAGGTCCGTAATATGAAATACATTATGTACAGCTGACAATGTCGGAGGTAAGGCCAATCTATAAGCCACCTGGCTAATCCTCTTCAAGATCTCAAATGGTCCCACAAATCTAGGGCTCAACTTTCCCTTCTTCCTAAATCTCCTCACCCCTTTCCATGGTGAGACTTTAAGGAGGACATAGTCTCCCACTTGGAACTCCACGTTCCTGCGTTTGGGATCAACATAACTTTTCTGCCTGCTTTGAGAAGCAAGCATTTGAACTCTGATCATTTCAATAGCCTCATTGGTCCTCTGAACTGCTTCTGGACCCAAGTATTTCCTTTCTCCTGTCTCATCTCAATGAATGGGAGATTTGCATTTCCTACCATACAACATCTCATAAGAAGCCACCATAATGGTCGACTGATAGATATTATTGTAGGAAAACTCTATCAAAGGCAAATACTTACTCCAGGTTCCATCAAAATCCAGCACACATCCTCTCAGATTGTCCATCTGTTTGACGATGATAGGCAGTACTGAACTTTAATTGTGTACCCATAGCCTTCTGCAAACTTCCCCAAAACTTGGAAGTAAATGTGAGGTACCAATTTGACACAATTGATCTTAGAGCCCCATGAAGGCGCACTATCTCTCTCACATTGAGATCTGCATACTGGTCAACTGTATAAGTCCTCACTGGTAAGAAGTGAGCTGACTTGGTGTATTAATCCATGATAATCCACACCGAATCATGTTGACCCACAGTCCTGGGTAACCCAACCACGAAATCCATCGTTATGTCCTCCCATTTCCACTCTGGGATGTCCAGAGGATGTAATAGCGCTGTTGGTCTCTGATTCTCAGCCTTGACATGTTGACATGTCAAGCACTTAGCCACATATACTGTCACATACTTCTTCATCCCAGGCCACCAATACAGCGATCTCACATCCTAATACATCTTCGTGGTGTCTGGATGCAAATAGTAAGGGGTAGTATGAGATTCATCCAGAATCTCTTGTCTGATAACAGTGTCCATCGGAACATAGATTCGATCCTTGTACCTATGGAAGCCTGAATTTGAAAATGTATAGTCCCTAGACACTCCAACTAGGACGTCCCCTCTAATCTTTGTCAGTTGTGGATCACCCAATTGACCTTCATTTATCTTTTCTAACAGTGTAGACTGTACCGTGATATTGGTCAACTGGCCCACCAGCAACTCTATACCAGCTCTGGTTATATCCTCTACCAACTCCCTGGATATCTGTGGAGCATTGTATATCTTTCCCAGACCCTTCCAACTTAAGGCATCTGCCACCATGTTTTCTTTTCCTAGGTGATACAGGATTTCACAATCATAATCCTTCACCAACTCCAGCCAACGCCTCTGTCTCATGTCTAGGTCTTTCTGTGTAAAGAATTACTTCAGGCTCTTGTGGTCAGTGTATATCTCACACTTTTCCCCATAAAGGTAATGCCTCCATAACTTTAATGCAAATACCACTTCTACCAACTATAGATCATGAGTGTGGTATCTCTATTCATACTCTTTCAACTGATGTAATGCATAGGCAATCTCCTTCCTTGACTGCATAAGAACACAACCCAAACCCTGATGTGAAGCATCACAGTATATCACGAACTTTTCCTGATCTGTCTGAAAACCCAGAACTGGGGTTGTAATCAATCGTTGCTTCTCACACCTATCTGATCGTGCAAACATCTAATTCTTGCATGTCAGCTTAGTCAATGGAGTAGCAATCCTTGAGAACCCTTCCAAAAAATGCTTGTAATACCCTGTCAATCCAAGGAAGCTTCTAATCTTTGAGGTGTTCCTTAGCCTTGGCCAATCTCTGTCTACCTCAATCTTAGCTGGGTCTACATTGATCCCATCCCTACTGATGATATGACAAAGGAATGTTACATACGGTAATTAGAATTCACATTTCTTGAACTTTGCAAACAGTCTATGTTCCCTCAGTTTCTGTAGAACCAACCTGAGATGCTATTCATGAATTGACTCTGTCATCGATGAAGATGATCGCAAACCGATCCAAATAATCCTTGAACACTCTATTCATCAGATCCATAAAAGAAGCTGGCGCATTCGTCCACTCAAAGGACATGACTAAGAACTCATAATGCCCATATCTAGTATGAAAGGCACTCTTCGATATATCTACCTCCTTGATCCTCAGCTGGTGATAACCAGATCGAAGATTTATCTTTGAGAATACCATCTTACCCAGCAACTGATCAAACAGGTCATCTATCATTGGTAGAGGATACTTATTCTTGATTGTTAACTTGTTTGGTTCCTTGTAGTCAATGCACATTCTTAGAGAACCATCTTTCTTCTTTACAAACAGGACTAGAGCACCCCATGGTGAGAAACTAGGTCTAATAAAACCCAAGTCTAACAGCTCCTACAACTGTGCCTTTAGTTCTTTCAACTATGCTAGTGCCATTCTGTAAGGTTCCCTAGACACTGGCTATGTCCCTGGTGCCAGTTCAATCACAAATTCAATCTCACTGTGTGGTGGCAACCCTTGTAAATCCTCTGTAAACACATCCAGAAACTCATAGACTAACCTAGTTTCCTCTGGTCCCACTGGCACGACCTGAGTGATATCTACCACATTGGATAAGAATCCTATGCAACCACCTTGCAATAGATCTCTAGCCCTCAATACAGATATCATAGGTACACGGGGTCCATGCACAGTGCCAACAAATACAAAGGGATCCTCACCTTCAGGCTCAAAGGTTACCATTTTCCTTCTACAATCTATGGTTACCCCGTACTTCACTAACCAGTCCATACTCAGAATCATGTCAAATTCGGTCATAACCAACTCAATCGAATCAACTAACAACTCTCTACCCTCCACTTTTACTATAGCGACCCATCTCCTGGATATTACTAACTCCCCAGTGGGTAATAAAGTCTGGAACCCCACAACATAATAATCACATGTTCTACACAATCTATCAATAATTCTACTAGCAACAAAAGAATGTGTAGCACCAGAATCAACCAAAACAGTATGAGGGGTTCCAGCACTAAAAAGTTGACCTGTGACTACTAAGAGACAAGCCTCAGCTTCTGCCTTTGTCATGCGAACACTTGAGGTGGGGTCGAGCTTTCCACATTTTCTGGTTCTTCCTTTCTTGCCTTCGGGCAATCTTTCTTTAAGTGTCCCACTATCCCGCAAAGAAAGCAGGGCTTTGCCCTACACTCCCCTATATGGCGCCTCTTGCATCTGGTGAACTCTGGAAAAGTCCTCCAGCCTTCATTGCAGCCCCGACGACCTGTTATAATTCCACGTGGTCTCCTGTCAGGACCTGTAGCTGGAAAGGCATAAGGATCCTTCCTTTTCTAATCACTGCGGCCCCCGCGCCTACCTGAACTCATAAACGGAGGTCCCTCTCATTACCAGCCACCCTCATAAAGTCTAGGATGTTGGTAACCATGCTCATCCACTATTCGGCCATAGCCGGATGTACACTACCCTCAAAGACTGTAGGGTGTTGTTTCCTAGACCTTTCATAAAGAGGTTTTCATTGTTCCCAGCCTCTGGCGGCTACTCAACTGTTAGCACCATCACAGGTGTTGCCTCTGGAAAAAATTTCCCTGCAAGAACCTGTTGTTGTCTCAGGAGGGGGATTTCTTCTTCCTACCTCAATACCTTGGCTTGCCAATCAGCAAGCACCTGCTGCCAGTTCTCAAGAGTTTGTGGAAGGGTCAGACTCTGATCATTATCCTGACCCTATCTGTCATTTTGTCCCTAATCTTCCTGGCCAACTGATGACTCTATCTGCCTTGGACGCATACTTCCAAGCTTACACCTTGCTGCAATAGTCAATTCGGCCAGTTAGGTAGTGATAACTAAGCCTCTTGCCGCCTCATGGTCCAAGACCAAGAAAATAATAATTCACATTCAACATTCAATAGTCATGCTAATAAGCATGTTGATTCATATTCATATCCAAGTCTGGTGCTAATAAGCATTTTCTGATATTTATAACAATTAACAATGCTAATAAGCATTTTCTGGAATTCATACCCATAGAAAAATGTTAATAAACATTTGCTGGCATACATGTATCTATGTCAACGCTAATGAGTGTATCCTGACCTACATGTCCATATAACAATGCTAATAAGCATTTCTTATGCATTCACAAGCAATATCAGTGCTAATAAGCACATCCTTTTATATCATGCAGTAGTCAAGGGCCAGGCCCTATCAATAAATCTCATGCTACCTAATAAGGCATGCAGATAAGGAATTTATATCCTATTTAAGCACTTAAGCACATAACCACATAAATAGTTACCAAACCCTAAGTCAAGCTTGTCTTTAGCGATGAGTGTACATGCCTAGACTGTCTTTAGGAACCCTTAACCTTGGCACACTCTGATACCAAGTTGTAACGCCCTGGTTAGCCAAGACCGTTACACTGTGCATTTTAAATAGTGCTTAACTTACTAAATGAGTCATTAGGCCATAATGTGTCTAAATGTGATTAACGATCCAGGGTTAAAAGTTTCAGTCAAAAGGAATGGATATTTCATTAAAATTTTAAGTTTTTCATGGGAACCCATAATAAATGTTACAAAGTTCTTTACAGTTCAAAAAAGGTAATTACAACTCAAAAGTTAGAACCCTTCAACCTAAGTGGCAAAAATAGGGTTTAACCCTAGTTCCCCTGAGAAACCTTGGCCGTGGTGGTCAATCGGCTGCATATGTGCATCTCGCCACCTAAGCTCTCCAACTCATGGCTGGTCAAGCTTTCCCTTCCCCTTACCTACACCACATAGCACTCGTGAGCCAAGGCCCTATAAGAAAACTTAAACATGCTTATAAGAAGATAATAACACATTTCCAAATCACACTAAACATGCCCAGCAGTAATGACCTTACTCATGCATGCATACCGTTCATTGTCAGATGGGACCAAATGCCCTAATTAAATGATTAACTGAATCATATCAAGGTCCATTACCCAAGTTACAAGATTAATAAACCACATTAAGGCCAACCCTAGGATATGGGACTAATAAATCACCCCGGGGCCCATTGCCCTATCCTTTGAATAACCAGCATTGGAGCTGGCACAGCGTACCTAGCGCTTTAGTTTTCCATTGCCATTGGGTCGAACAAGCGTATAATGCGCTTCTGATTAGAACTAACCATATCAGCCAGCACTCAACACGCTATTGTCGCCCTTGACTCATAAGTCAATGCTTTTTGACCAGCGCTCAACATTATTGTCATCCTTGACTCATTAGTCAATGCTTTTCGACCAACGCTCAGCGCTATTGCCATCCTTGACTCCTAAGTCAAGCCTTTCTCAATTATATAATACTGATAGGCATTTACCATATAACAAATGTCCATATACAAAACATTCAGCATGCTTAATCAATCATTACAGGCATAATCATAATCATGCACATTTACAGGGCATATGCCCAATCAAGACTATATTCAACATTCGAGCCAAGCCCTAATCATGTATATCACGTATTGGGTGTAGTTTTCTTACCTCAAGTCCAAGTGTAATTAAAAATAAGAATGACCCACGAGCACAATTCGAATCCAGAGCCCCTAGCGATAACCTAGTCACAACCAAGTATAGAATCCCATCAATAACGAGAAAACACAAGCTTCCGGACCATGTCCTAGCCACTGGGTCATCGAATTCTACTAAACCGAGTAGTAGGATCGATCCCGAGCCCTAAGGTTTGAGTTCCCGCACTCAAAATCTCCATTGGCCAAAACCTGCCATTTGCGTCACGACGCACCCTATTATGGCCACGGAGCCCCACCATTTAGAAACGCGACCCTCACAACAAGAGAGCCCAACCCCAAAACACACCAGACATTTGAGTTCATGAAGGTTGCGGCGAGACCCTGGGAACACAGTTTTCTCAGCCCAAAATCCTCTCTAAAATCACCCAAAATCTGTAAAATCACCATTCAATCACACAACACCCCTAGAATCTCTCAAACATCAAAACCCGTGGTTCCGTAGATAAAAAACTCACCAAACCGTATAGTCCAAATCAAAACTCAAGAAAACAAAAACTCGAAAATTCAAAGCTTAAATTACCTCTAATTATGTCTTTTTCCTGCTAAACCCTTCGGCTATCAAGCTTCTAATCTTCCCTAGAATCGTTATGACTCGAGCCTTTCTTGAATCTAAGCCTTAATACTTGAGTTTCCTTCGAAAATGCAACGAGCAGTATAAAGAAGAACGAGAGAGAGAGAAAGAAAAGTGTTTGAAGGTATATCTGTTTCTACCAGGATACTTCAAACTCAAGTTACCTTAAGTAAAACCCAAGGCTTGGGGTCCCAAAAACGCCCCTGAGGGTAAAAAAGTTAAAATTCCCATAATTTCATCTTGATCTCACTAACTCCAAATATATCATCAAATAATCATTCTCATTACCCAATTTCCCGATAATGTGCTAAATACCCAATATACCCCTTGACTCACCCCGAGTCAAGTATTGGTCCCGTTGTGATTTTCCCGCTAACTTGCTCCCTAGGATCGCCTCGTGTCGAGTAACCCAAATATATCCACATAATAATGTGGTCTCACACATATATCACATATATGCCAAATATACCCATAATGGGCCAAATTACAAAATTTTCCCTTCTGATAAGAAACGCCCCCACATGGATATTTAATACACCTAAACATGCATATCAAGTCATATTATAATATAACTCACTTAATCATGCAATGATATACATGTATATCACATAAGCACATAATTTCCATAATTTTCCATCCTGGCCCCCTAATCAAGGCCCTAAGCCTTATTGCATAATTTTGGATGTTACAGTATGTCTCCAAGGGGAAATAAAGTCTATATTGTCGAATTGAAACCCTGTACTTATTTCCATGTTTGGGAAAAGTCCACAGAAGGCGATGGGTATAAGGTTGTGATTTAGTAATACTTGTTATCCTCAGACAGATAGACAATCTGAGAAGACAATTTAGACTTTAGACATTATGCTTTGGGCATGTAAGTTTTAGGGACACTAGAGTAAGTATAGTCCCTTGATTGGATTGTTACAGAAATAATAACTCGTCAACAATCGAAGTGGCTCCGCATGAGATATTGTGAGACAGGAAGTATACTGGTCCTCAAGTGGATTAGAGGACCAATGAAGGTATTGAGAATCGTTAGAGAAGGAATGTCTACCCTAGTGAAAAGGCATAAAAGTCGCGTAAATTCAGATATGGGAACGTGGAGTTCTAGGATTGGAGACCTTGTGCCTCTCCTAGTATTGTTGAGTAAGAAGATAAAATAATTTAAAAATAAAGAGAAATTGGACTCTAGGGTTGTTAAATCTTTGAGATCTTGACAGGAATTAGGCCAGGGGCCTACAAATTAGCCTTACCCTAGCATGGGGTTGAGGTTCATAGGGTGTTACAGATATCGATGTTAAGGAAAGATATGTTGAGTAATACAGCTGGTTTGGGTTAAGAAAACCTAGAATTACAGTAAGACCTACCATGTGAAGACAAGCCAATGGGAATTCTGGATATAAAGGATAATGTCTTAAGGAAAGAAGACTATCACTATAGTGAGAGGATTATAAAGGAATAACAAGGTAAAGAACATGACTCTGAAGTTAGAGCCAGATATGCAGGACCGGTGTCCCGAGATGTTTGAATAAATTTCAAGGATGAAATTTCTATAAGGAGCAGATAGTTGTGATGTCCCAAAATTCATAATAAGGCTTAGTGCCTTGATTAGTAGGTCGGGATGGCCTAATTGGATTTAATTGTGATTTTATTGAATTTTTATGTTTGATTATGTGAATTATATGAGTTATATTATGATATGACTGTGTATGCATGTTTAAGTGTATAAAATGTGCTTAAAGGCCTGCTTTTGTAAAAAATGGGTATTTTTACGTAATTTTGACCCATTGAGGGTATCACTGTAATTATATGTGCTATATGTCTGAGACCACATTATTATGTGAATATATTTGAGATATTCAGCACTAGTCGATCCTTTTGAGTGATTAGCGAAAAAGTCACAACAAGGATTAATACCCGGCCATGAGTGAGCCTAGGGGTATTTTTGTAATTTGGTGAGTTACTAGAAGATATTGGAATATGATATATATTTGGGAGATTAGTGGAATGAATTGGGAATTGTAAGTGAAATATGAAGTTTAGTGAGAAATTAGTGTCAAATGACCTTTTGCCCTTGTGATCTTTGATGGAGGATTTGTGGGGCAGGGGTATAATAGTCACTTGGCTAGGAGATTAGACTTAAGACAGAAGATTCAAGTAGTTTTTTTCCCTCACATTCTCTCTCTCTCTTATCTCTCTCAAGTAGAGCTATTTAGGCTTGTCAAGGGATTCAACCATTTTTAGTCATCCAAGCTCTTTGAATGGGGGAAAGCTCTAGGGAATTTAAGGATCCAGAAGAACTTGGAGCTGCCAAGCTAGGAATCTAGCTGCGGAGTTAGATTTTCTAAGAGGTAATCCAGATTCTTGAGACTTTTGAGTTGTTTGGTGTACATTTTGGAAAATCTTTGTGTATTGTGTTTTGGTAGTTCTAGGGTCCATTTTTGGGTCTATTGATGTTGTAGGACTGGTTTGTGGTTGATTGGTTTAGTGAATTTGAGCTTAGGCTCAGTTTTGCATCGGTTTAAGATTCCTGAAACTTGAAATTCTGGGTTCTCACACTAGCGTCGCAGCGCTGGGTAGGAGCGTCGTGGCCCGTTTGAAGGTCTTCGAGGCTGGCTTTCCCTCGAACTGCCACGACGCAACAACACAAAATGATAAAAAAAAAATAATAGGTTAGCTCTCTGCCAAGTGGGGCGCTACAACTTTTAGTTGTGGCCACCGCGGTGCAAAATGCATGGGAATTCAAGTTTCCCTCTCAGTCTAGTGTGGGCCACCGCAGCGCTAATAGGGATTTTTAGAATGTGTTAGGTTTCGATTTTGGAAACCAAATCAAAGGGCTCAAGAACGATTTCACTCCCCAGTTTAGTGGAATATGAGGTCCCGAGGGCTAGGGCTCGATATTAAAGCTCTTAATCGGTATAGTTCTTGATGGATATTCCTTAATATGTTGTGACTAGGGGTACCACAAAGCTCGAGAGGAAAGGATCATGCTCGTGGTCACTTTACCTTGTCACATAGGACTTGAGGTAAGAAAACTGACATTTTCACTTATAGTTGATTGGTTGCTAGGCATACTAGCATTGAATTGTCTGTGAATGTATGTTATAATCTATATTCGACCATCGTTTTGAACATGGGGTCGGTCGTCCATTGCATTGAGCAAGGAACTGGTCGAGAAGTGTGTGGAATGCAGGTCGTGAAGGCGAGTCTAGTTTAAGGGTGCAGTCCCCACTCGCCCGGCATGAACCGTAAAATGAGTGCCTGAGTATGCATCTTGCGCGGTTGGGCCATTCGACAAGGCTGTTTTCCTGAGTCGTGTAATTGATTCATGTGATTGAGATAACTATCTTTGTGAACTATGGAATGCGTTTACAGTTTATATGATAGGAATAAATGCACTTAAGGTCTGTGAAATATGTGCTTATTGCTCTTGAATATTTGGCATTTTTGTCATGCCTTGTGGGGTATTCTTGTTGGGCCTTGGTCCACGGGTGCTCTATGGTACATGTAAGAGCAAAGAGATGCTAAACCATATATGTGTACATATGCAGCCTGCTTGATCACCACGATCGAGACTTCTTTTGAGAATCTAGAGTTATGGATTGTTTTTGCTGCTTAGGACGACGACTTTGTACTTTGTTTATTATTGTATCTGTTCATAAACTCTTTTCTGGGATCCCATGTATGTAGTGAACCTTTTTAATGAAAAGTCTAATTTTATTGACCAATATCTTTAGTACCTAAACCATTGTTTAATTTTAATTACACTTTTTAGTCCAAATGACTCACTTATCAAGTTAAGCACTATTTTAAACACACAGTGTAACGGTCTTGGACTAGTAGGACGTTACACAATGGGTTCACGAATTACAAACATTGATATTTCTTCTTACCTCGTAAGTTCTGTCTTAGCTCAATCTTATTTAATTACCTTTGCAAATGATCATTTCTTTCTAATTCTTTTTTTGCTTATCATGTAGCTATTTATAAGAAATTTGAGGCTTCACATGTGAGGAAGTCTCAATATACACATCTCGCAGCTCTACCTGATGAGGAGAAGGCCTTGAAGACCATCCTGACAGATGCGAACTTGAGGTTATGTGGTATGTTGAAGTAAGGATAGACTTTGGCTTTTTATCCTCAGGGTTAAGAAGATAATGACCTCTCCCTGTGACAGAATAGGTCAAGGAAGTTGGAGCTTAATAAAGCACCCTTTTGGCCTCTTTGTGATAGTCTGCTAATTGTCCCGAGTTGAGGTAATTTATAATCAGTGTCATCCAGGTTAGCTTAGCATTTATCATTTTTGTCTCTTTGCTTGCCTCCTCAATGTTCGGCTGTCCAAGAAATTCAACAAGATCAACATTCAATGTGTTATCTTCCTTGGTAGTCACTAGTCGAGCTATAGCATCGGCGTTTGAGTTCTAATCGCAAGGGATCTGCTAAACCGAATAATACTCGACCTTTTTAAGCAGCCATTTTAATTCCCTTTGCTTAATATTCCCTTGATATCTTGTTTACCACAAGGTGAGAGTCACGAAACAATGGATAGCTTTTGCCTTTAGCTCTCGAGCTACACATAATATAGCTAGAAGGGCTTCATACTCAGCCTCATTGTTTGAAGCACTGAATAATGTCCATTCCTCATACGTTCTTATTTGAGGACCCGTTGACGAAAAGTTTCAATAATTCCTTAATTGGTTCAATCAAACTATGCTATCCAATTCTCGTACTCTTAGCTACAAAATCTACCAAGTTGTATCCTTATATTATACTTCAAGGTTCATAGATAATCTTGAAATAACTAAGTTCGACCGCCTATTTCAATAAAAAACTTGATAGGTGCAATTTTGATAATTTATTTCTAATATTCTTATGCTTAGAAATTGTTAGTTTTTAATTATTTTAATTTAGTTTTTTGATATTTTGTGATTTTTAGGGTATGAAGAATTTCTTATAGTAAAGTTCCACATTTATTAGTATTAAAATAGATTTAGTTCTAATTAATATTTCCATGAATTTAGTTAGATTTAATTTTAATTTGGAAATATTTATTTTAATTTGATTTATTTGGTTTTATAAGAAAGTGTGGTATTTTTATAAAGAAAATAAAAGAGCTAGACTTCACATGTGATTTTGACATTATTATACCTATAATTTAGGAATTTTTGCTAAAATAAAAGTTGTAGATATTTTTTTAGCTTTCTATGGAATGTTGAATCATCTAATTCTGAGTTATGTCAAGAGAGTTATGGTCAAAATACAATCAGTTAGGGTTGCACGCTTTTTGATAGGGAAAATCACTAAAATACTAGATTTTAGCTCCAATTTTGTAACAAGTTGCCATATTTTTTTATGCCGAATTTGAAAATTGGAGATATCACATAAATATCGAAAGCTAAAATTAATATTTATTAGTTTTAATTAGTTTTTAATTATTTTTAGAGACACTTTTTCATTAAGAAAACTTATCATTATTTTTAGTGAATTATAGAGAGTTTTTGTCCTTCAATTATATTCTTCTTCATCTTTTTCTCTATTTTCTATGAAATTTTTGTGGTTATTTATAATTATGTTTTGCTAAGATTTTATTTAGTTAAGGTTGATTTCAAAGCCCTAAATGTGCTTTCTTTTATTAATTGATGATTATAATTTTCTGTTTCCATCTATATCAAATTGCTTATGTTTTTCTATACTTAATATTATGATTCCTTTCTTATCTTATTTATGTGGCCATAGATATGATTTAAAATAGGAATTTAATGTCATCTTAGAATTGTTATTCTCCTAATAATCTAAGATTCTAAGTGTTTGTGGTAGTTCATGATTAGAGATTATGGTCAAACTCTTCTTTATTTGTGATGAAAAACATAACTTAAGTTAAATGAATCACGCTTGTTGAAATTGTTGCTAAGATCAATCTATGGCTATAGAATTTAATGATTTCACTAGGTTGAATCTTTGGTGCTTTTCCTTTAGGTTATTTATTGAAAAGAATTACTCAATAGCACTTTTCCTTTGATTAATTTGCATAGGAGAGATTGGGATAATTATTACTTTTGTGATATCTGCGATTGATAGTTTGATAGAAAATAGGGAATAATTTCATTTATGAATAATTTGAAGTATGGTTAGTGGAGGAGAATGAACTATTGACTATCTTCAATCCTTGAATTCATCTTCATTTATTTTATTGACTACTTTTATTTTCTTTAATTATTAAATTCCCAAAATCTTCTTTTTATTAACTTTTTTTTTAATAATAAATTGAATTAATATTCCTCGTGGGATCAAACCTTACTACTCCTTTACTAATAATTTAATGAGTAATAAAGAAATTAATAATTAAATTTGGAATGGCTAACGACACGCACCAATACCTGCTTTAGAGGTTGATCACTTAAGATATGTATGAGATATGCTTGAAAATAAATTCGAAACTTCGAAGAAGACAATACCAAACAAAAGGTGAGCTTTTCCATCAACAAGTTTCTCGATTCGACCCCCAGTAGAGTTTTGCTTGTGTAGTAAACTAGTTTTTGAGTTTTGTATTCTTCTCGTACCCAAGTCGTGCTCACAACATGCTCAGTCATAGCTAAGTATACATATAATACCTACTGTATGCTGCCTTTGATAATATTGAAGGCTCTGACATATAATTTTTCAGTGAATGAAGGCATCTTCGCACTCATCTGTCCATTCAAATAAATTATTTCCCCTCAACAAATCAAAGAGAAGAATATACTTATCTGTTGGCTTGGAGACGAACCTATTTAAGGCATCTGTCCAAGTTCGCCTTTATTCCTCTCGAGTTCACAATGAACCCCATGAATTTCCCTGATGATATTCTAAACATACAATTTTAGGGATTAAGCTTTATGTTATAGTGCCTTAGTACGGTAAAACATTCTTCTATATCAAAAAATGGTTATTGGTCATCTTAGACTTAACTAATATGTCATTGACATAGACCTCCATGTTCTTCCTAATCTAATTAGCGAACTTCTTATATTACTAGGCATTGATAAGTAGCTCCTACATTTTCCAAGCCAAATGGCATGACATTGTAGCAATATAAATTGTTCTCAGTCATGAAAATCGTAGGCTCCCAGTCAGTGGATTTCATGGAGATCTGGTTATATCCAGAATAGGCATCCATAAATGATATTAGTTCTTGCTTGGGAGTGGCATCAATGAGCTAATCTATCTGAGGTGAAATGAAGTGAGCCTTTGGATAAGCCTTGTTTAGGTTGAAGAAATAGAAGCACTTCCTCTATTTCCCGTTAGGCTTGGGTACCAGTACCGGGTTGGCAATCTAAGTAGGGTAATTTGCTTCCCATATATATTTACAAACTAACAACTTGGCTACTTCTTCATTGAGAGTCGTAGCTTGATCCTTCCCTAATAACCTTCGTTTATGGTTCTTTGCTAGAACGTTCTTACAAACATTGAGTTTGTGTACTATCACAATCAGTTTAATTCCTACCATGTGAGAGTGGAACCACGCAAAGACATCAATATTCTCTCATAGAAACTGAATTAGGTGATCTTTGATTCATCTACTGAGGTTCTCGACTATTTTCACTACTCAAATAGGATCTTTCTCATCAAGTGTGATTTTCTTAAGTTCTTCTACTGCTTTTAACATAGATTTATTTTTGCCCACTCAGGGATCTATTTCTTGTTGTTTGGAAACTTCGATCCCCATGAGTTCTTTCTCGGGTACTTCCTCAAGGATCACCATCACTTGTTATCCTGATTATCCTTTTCCTTACATGGAGGCACTGTAGCATTCTCAAGCTACTAACTGGTCCCCATTAACAATGCGAACACCCGTTGGCATTAGGGATGTTATCGCAAGGTGGCAAATGAAGTTATAGCTTCTAATCCTATCAATGTCAGTCACCCAATTAAAACATTGCTTGCGGAGGGGAAGTTGACTACCATAAATTCAAACGTTTTTGTGATTGACCATGAATCTTCTCCAGCTGTAACTGTTACTCAATCATCCCCACAGCTACCATCCCTTCACCTAAAAATCCATAAAAGGGTAGTAGATCAAGCTTTCAAATCTCGAACTGAGAGACCCATCTTTTCAAAGGTATATTGGTACAAAATGTTTGCAGAGCTCCCATTGTCAACCAACAAACAGTGAACCCTTCGGTTCCTCAATTGGATAATGATCACCAAATGATTATTATGAGGGAACTGAACATGTTTCACATCCTCCTCAGATTATGGACTACTTCTCAGCTCATTATTGTTTCGAAGCCCTATGTTCGTGAGGAATGGGTTATCATCATGAGTTTTTATTCGTGTATGTACCTTTTTTATGCGCCTTTACTTGCTCTAGCCATATAGTGACCGCCTGAAATAGTCACTATGTCTTGTCTTACAATAGGAGGAGGTTGGTTATTTTTATTTGCGAGTTGTGGTACTAGAGGTACTTGTTGGTGGTTCTGGTTTGCGGGTTGTGGAGCCATCAGTTAATCATTTGGAGCTATGTCGGTTTGTTGATTAGGTACCGCTCGATTTCTGGGATAATGAACTAACAACAATACCTTGATTAAGGTCTCAATCTTCCTTCAAGGTAGTCATCTGTTGTATGCCCAATATCATTGCGAAAGTGACAAAAAAAAATTGGTTTTTTTTAGATCGTTGATTCTTCATGGGTCCAAGCTTCTTCCTAGGGACACGAGAGGCATTGGCTAGATAAATTTTTTCTCGAGTCTCGATCAGCTCTGTGTAAGCCATATAGATCGAGGTGTACTTCTCTCCAACTTTTATTTTTCTTTGGACTGGAATTGGTTCACTCACCTTCACCATTCCCCTTTCACTTGTTACTACCAGCCTGCCCTTTGCTTGTGTTCTGAATTGGAACTATTGGCACTGAAGCTGTGTTCGGTTTCATTCCCATAGCTTGGATGATTGGGTTATGGGCTATATTTATACCTGATTTAGCCTCTTCAAGGTTTATCGAATTCCTAACCATGCAATAAGAATTCATCAATATCCATCACTTATTTTCATTGAAGGTCTTCCCATAACTGTCCTCTAGGATTAATTCCATCTTGCATTGCCATCAATATTGCACTATCATCGACATCACGAGCTCAAGCTACTATATTCATAAATCAATTTAAAAATCCTTCAGAGATTCACCAAGTTGTTGTATTATATTGGCCAAGGTGTCGGCTTCCATGCACGTTTCTGTAGCCACCCAGAATTGTTTCTTGAAGTCTGACAACAATTGACTCCAGCATGTGATCGAGTGCTGACAAAATTTGTCAAACCATATCTTGGTTGCTCCAATCAAAGTAACCAGGAAGAGAACACATTTGAGGTCAATGCCCACATTGTGAGTCCGCATCAAAGTATTAAATGCCCCTATTTTTTTTGTAGGATAAGTGGTACCATCATAGGTCACCATATGGGGTATTTTAAAACCCTGTGGACCAGAAACTATTGCAATATCCAGAATAAAGGGTTTGAGCTCATTGTCTGAATTGTAAGACTTATCCTTGTTCTTTTCAGTCAAGCTAAGTGTCATCTGCTCCTCCACAAAGGTTAATATCTCCTAAATTGGGTCCTAATTCCCCAGATTTAATGGGAGTTGGGTCACAACTCTAGCTCCTGCAAGTGCTTTATGCAGGTTAGGATCTTACCGAGCAGAAGCTCAATTATTTGAAGAGACCCTATCTTCACCGCCATTAACAGGATCAACCCTAGGCTAATTATAACTAAATTCGCGATCAACACTACGAGGTGACCTCTGTGCGTTGAAACATTCTCGTAAGTCTGTAGGCGTCAGATTGTGTCGACTACGCTCTTTATTTAGGTGTTCCTAGAGGTTAGATTATTTTTTGTTCATGGTTGACGCTATTCATTTTGTGGTCGTGTCTTATAGACACTCACTAATCCACTCACACCTGGAATCTTAGTCCATTATTTTCCTTTGGCAAAGCTGACTTTTCGCATTGCTGAGGTCAAGGAGAAGGTGGATTTTTCACATGTACATAGATCCCAATACGGTGAGACTAAGAGGCATACCTCACTTCTACTCGATGTCTATTTTGCCATTTCCTCTAGAACCTTGTCCAGTGACTCAAGTTCACGAGGGAGCAAGGTGTCTAATCAGAGATGGAGGATAACATATAGGAGAGGGAATATGTCTGTCTTCACATCCTGATATTTGGTCAGCTCAGGGACATCCAATAGCAACTTGGATTTCCCTAAATTCGACCATGGGTGCATCATTTATAGTCATTGAATGCTTAGGCTGCACGTTAATCAGTGGGGATCTAATATAATTTCTAGTTCCCTGAGCTTAAGATTGATTACCTACACGAGGTTGTCACCTCCTAGTGGGTGCTTGAGTGCTTGGAGTAGCAATTCTGACATAGCAGCTTCCAACTATCTTATTTCTGCTTCCACGATGCCTTCCTCGAGAGCGACTTCGATGACAAGTATTTGGTTCTCTTGAGGCATTTGGGTTGGAGGTAGGTGGTAGTCTCGCCAAGATCTCATCTATGCATTTGTTAGCATTTTCTATTTGAACCTTCTACTCTGCATTTTCCTGATCGACCAAATTGACAAAGTATGGTGTCGCATGAATTTATTTTTGGATGTGGGGTGATGAATTTCCAGTATCCCTTTACTGGTTTTCTCCAACACCATCTTAGGGGCTTATCAAAGCATCGAGATGTGCCTTATCCAGCTGGAATAGCTCGTTCATATTCTTCTTTGACCCGAGGGAATGTATAATCATCACCTCGAGCCAAACGTCATGTAGTCACCATCTCAAAAGATTGTGTTTATTGGAAGATTATAGTTCACTAGGATTATAACATACATTCACTAGGATGAGATGGGTGAGAGGAAATATTTAGGTCCTGATGCAGTTTAGAGGACCACTAAGGCTATTGAGAAGATTAGAGTTCGGATGCTCACATCTCGGAGTAGGCAGAATAGTATACACACTCGAGGCGGAGGAACATAGAGTTCCAAGTGGGAGACTATGTCTTCCTTAGGGTTTCACCTCTGAGAGGGGTGAAGAGGTTTGGGAAGAAGGGCAAGATGAGCCCTAGGTTTGTGGGACCATTTGAGATCCTAGAAAGGATCAGACATGTGGCCTATAGGTTGGCCTTACCCCTGCATTGTTTAGTGTGCACAATGTATTCCATATTTCCAAGTTGAGGAAGTATGTGTCTGATGGAACTCATGTACTGAGTTATGAGGATCTAGAACTGGAGGCAGACTTGTCCTATGAAGAACTGGAGGCACACAATGTACTGTGTTTAGTGTGCACAATGTATTCCATATTTCCAAGTTCAGATTTTAGACAGAAAGGACAAGGTCCTGAGGAACAAGACTATACCTTTAGTTAAGGTATTATAGAGGAACAACAAGGTCAAGGAAGTGACCTGGAAGCTGGAGGCAGATATGCAGACACAGTATCCCGAACTGTTCTGGTAAAATTTCGAGAACGAAATTTCTGTAAGGAGGGATAGTTGTAACGTCCCAAATTTCCTAATAAGGCTTAGGGCCTTGATTAGGGGGCCAGGATGGCAATATATGGAGTTATGTGTTTATTTGATATATTTGATTGTGATTATGTGAATTATGTGATAATATAACTAGTGGTTCATGTTTAGGAGTATTAAATATGCATGTGGGCCCATTTCTTATTAGAAGGGCAACTTTCATAATTTGGCACGTTGCGGGCATAATTGTATATTTATTTGCATATATGTGATATATGTGTGTGAGACCACATTATTATGTGGGTTTATTTGAGTTATTCGGCACGAGACGGTCCTAGGGAGCGAGTTAGCGGGAAAGTCACAACAGGTCCCAATACCCAACTCGGGGTGAGTCAAAGGGCATTTTGGGTATTTGGTATATAATTTGGTTATCGGGTAATGGAAATGAATAATTGGAGATATATGTGGAGTTAGGGAGTTTAGGAGGGAATACTAGGGAATCTGACCATTTTGCCCTCGGGGACGTTTTTGGTACCCCGAGCCTCGGGATTAGCTTAAGTCACTTAACCTTAGGAAACAAAAAGGAAACACTCGAAAACCCTCCCCACTAACCGACTTTCTCTCTCACATATCCCTTTCTCTCTAAGCTGCCTTAAGGTTGTTTCTTTGAGAAATTAAGGAGGAATTTGGCTAGAAATTGGGGAATTGAAGGCTTGGGATTGGAATTTGGATAGCCTGTGGCAAGAGGATCTTCATTCACAACTAAGGTAACCATTCAAACTCTCTGTTATTGTTGAATTTATGTAGAATCCATGGATGTTTTAAGGTGTTATTGAACCTTTTAGCTCAAGAATTAAAATTGGTGTTTTGATGAGTTTTAAGATTATATTTTTCTAGGGTTTTGTTGCTGGGAAGATTTTAGAACTATTTTGGGGATTGAATTATGGTTTTGGGGTGAAATTGGGTTAGTATGGATTGTTTTAGTTGCTGAAAAGTGTGAGAAATCTAGGTTTGGGGGGCCAAGTCGCAACTCTGTTCTTGAGGGGTCGCGAGTCAACTTGAACCAGGCCTTGGGAGTTCTCTGTCTGGGAGGCGCGCCATGATTTCAAGGGAAACTCGCGGACCACGTCCCTTTGATAGAGGTGGGAGGTTCTCGGATAGGAGGGGCGCGTCGCGACCCTCAAGGTCAGGTCACGGCCTACCTGAGCATTTTTGGCCTTGGGGAGTTTTTATAGATGGGAACCCTTTCCTTAGGGCTCGGGTTTGTTTCCACTACCCAGTTTAGTGGAACTCGATTCCCCGGAGGCTAGGACTCTGTCCGAAAGCCTTTATCTGCTCGTTATTGATGGAATCCTATATTATGGTTGTGACTAGGTTATCCCTAGGGGCTCGGAACCGGGATCGTGCTCGAGGGTCGTTCTTATTTACACTATACTCGGATCTGAGGTAAGAAAATTTCACCCAATACGTGTTATATGTGATTAGGGTTTGGCCCGACCGTTATTAATAATTATGATTAGGGCTTTGGCCCTTGAGAACATTTGTGTTTAAGCTAATGTTTCACATCCTGGTTGGTCCTTCTTGAGTGTTCCATATCTGCTTAAGTGTTCCATGCTTTTCGTATGAATTATGTGGTTAGGGCATGAGACCCCATTCAATAATTATGATTAGTATTGTGAGTACGGATATTCAATAGTATTATGTGATTAACATACATGCGTGCTCGTTTTGTTGGGATATGCCTATTCATATCTGCTTTTATAGGAGAGCTTAAATACATGGATCTTATTAGCCAAGGACGGCAAAGGCGCATTGTGCACTGGTCGAAAGGCTTAGGCCTAAACCAGCAATGTATTGTTACGTTGGTCGTCCCTATGGTCGATGAAACATTAAAGCACCAGGTACGCTAGACTAGCTCTACGGCTAGGTACTCAGAGCTAAGGGCAGTGGCCCCAGGTGACTCTATGGTCACATAGCTTGGGCATAGGGCCCCGAAATTGACTCTATGGTCAACTGTTCAGGGCAGCGGCCCCAGATTGGTCCAATGACCATTTGTTTGTATCTAAATGACTGTATGTGTAGGTTGATATTGCTGGTCATGCTAGATAATAATTTGGGAATTTACATTGTTATGTTTATGCACATGTATAGTTTTCTTGCTGAGCATTGGCTCACGGGTACTTTGTGGTGCAGGTAAGGGGAAAGGAAAGCTTGACCAGCCATGAGTTGGAGAGTTTCAGTGGTGACGTGTACATATGCGACTGCTCAACCACCACAGTCGGGGACATCTCAGAGGAACTAGGGTTGTAACCCTGTTTTTGCCGCTTAGGTCGGCTGGATGTAACTTTTGATGTATATACATCTTTTTAAAAGTTTGGTTGTAATATTTTGGGATCCCATGACTGTGTGAATCTTTTTAAATAAAAGTCAACGGTTATTTTTACCAAATTTTTTAACCCTAACCCTTGACACTAACCATAGTTACACATTTTAAAACCAAATGAAGTGGTTAGCAAGTTTGACACAATTTAGAGTACACAGTGTAATGGTCCTGGATTAGGAGTACGTTATAAATGTTTTCCAACATTTACATAAAAATTCCATTAAATGACATTAATCGCTAGATATTTGACAGCTTCTTGTAATCTCGTAATGTGACGCCCCACGTCACTATGGCTACTTTCTGGAATGACGACTGGCCCTACAAACCAACACGAGTCCTTTCAGCATGCTTTATCCTCACTCACATGCTTCCTAGGAAAAATTCCCAGGAGGTCACCCATCCCTAGATTACCCAGGTCAAGCACGCTTAACTTTAGAGTTCTCAAGTGATGGGCTACCAAAAAGAAGATGCATCTTGTTGATATAGGTAGTACCCATCAATCCATTTAAGCCCTCTTCAACTGTGTAGTCCCATACCTACACAGTCTTAGAATCATCACACTTGACCTTCCCCAGGCAGTGTGGGATTGCATAACTTACCTAGTCTTTCCCCTTATGGATCACGAGATTCTGACTGTCACAATCACCCCCCCCCCTTACGGTCCCGACGTCCCCGTCGGCCACACTTCCGGCTGGGTCAAGGCTCTGATACCATTTGTAACGCCCTACTACCTTAGAGTCGTTACCAAGTGAGTTTGAAATGTGCAATTAACTCGCTCAGTGAGGTTTTTAGAACAAAAGTGTGATTAAACAAAAAGACAAGGCTGTAATCTTTAAAAGTACTCCATTTCACTAAAAGTTCCAAGAATTTAACATTTGGGATCCCAAAACGAGGTTCGTAAAATATTTACAACTCAAAATAGATTTATAGTTGACTAATTATCAAAACAGAGTTTAATACAGCCATTTCTCAAAATGCCCCCCAACCAAAGCAGTCGGGTAGGCCAAACATGTACGCGCCGCCCCCACGCTCTCCGTACTCATGGCTGGTTGACTTTCTCTTTGCCCTTACCTGCAACACAGAGCACCCGTGAGCCGAAGCCCAGCAAGAAAACTCATACAACACACAACATATGCATATCATATAATCACTATAGCAGATAACTCATATATAATCAGACAGTCCATAAGATTTAAACACATATACGGCCATGCCGTCCCAGAAGCATTACCAAGGCCTGGGATCTCGGTCTACACCGTAAGGATATCCCATGTATCCTTTGGGGTCTCACCCTAACCACAAGCACTCCATGTGCTAAGTGGTATTCCCGGCCCCACTGCCGTTCTCGGCCCTTCGCCGTTCCCGGCCCCTTTGCCGTTCATTCTGCTATTACAACATTTAGCATTCTCAAATAACAACCAAATATATAATCATTCATTTAAAGCTACATCCTAGCAATGATACAATCTAGGGTCGCGCCCTTCAACAATATTATGGGCCCAAGCCCTGCTCTACGGGTGCTACAGTTTTCTTACCTGTATCCCGAGCTTTCCAATGCACCAAGGTCACAAGCACGGTCCTCTATCACGAGCCTCTCTGAAATCCTAGTCACAACACATATAAAACACTTTTAATACTAACCAATCCCAAAACCACTTCCTGGGACCAATCCCGTACTCTCGAGACCCCTAATTCCCTAAAACAATGCATTGGAGCCATCCCCCAAGTCCCCGGGAAAAAGCCCTAAAAACACAATATTTGGCTGTCAAAAATGGCCTAGGGCCACGGCACTCCCATCAAGGGCCGCGGCGCTCAGAAGCCTCCTCTGATCCTGAAGCAAGCCTGCGCCGCGGCACCAAAGAACAGGGTCGCAACGCCCCTACGCGAACCCAAATTTCTGGGTTTTCTCCTGCATTTTCCCCGAGCCAAAAAAACTCCAATTCAACCCAAACTAGTACCTAAGCCCCAAAATCAATTTAAAACCCCAAATGAACCCTTTAACAACCTATAAACATCAAAAACAAACTCAATTACACAATCACACACAAAATCCATTCTTGAGTTTCAAATTCCTGAAACTTAAACCATGGCTTCCAAGACTTAAACCAGAGCTTGAAAACTATAAACCATGCCTCTAAAATATTAAACCACATCAGACACGAAAATTAAAAATGCTAAGGATTCTTACCTCAATCAAAACTCAGCTTGAACTCCTCTCAATTCCAGCTTCCAACCTCTTTCTTCTTGATTATCCTAATTGAATTTCCAAGTAAAACCAGCCATATTTCCTTTAGGTTTCCACACTCAATCTCTGAAAATCAACCTTGAACTCAAGCAATAACAGAACATAATCCTTACCTCTGAGTAGTCCTAGCTTAAATTTGACCTTGGTTGTCTCCAATCCCTCTTGAATTTCCTCCTAGGTCTCCCAACTTCAGCCCCTTCTTCTTTTCCCCTTTCCTTTTGATTTTCTTCCAATTTTAGCATAAACCAACATATGACTAAGTGTAATACGAATTCCCTTTTCCTTCAGCTCAAACATATCTATCCTTAGCCAATTGACCATTCTACCCTTCCCTAGAGATTCTCTCCTAACTAAACCTCAAGGCACTCTTGTCCTTTCACCTATATACAATTCTACCATTTCTTCCATCTAAACTTGTTACTCTCAGCGGTTACTAATGGTTACCCAGGTTACTCAATCACTACTAACCATTAACCACAAACTCTCAAATTCACAAAATTCCCAAAGTACCCCTAGGCTCCTCCCGAGCTGGGTATAAAATCCCGTTGTGACTTTTAAATTAACTAACTCCCTAGGACCGTCTCGGCACGTGCATCACATTAATATCACCACACTCACGTGGTACAAATCACATAATACAATTATCACATTTATGCCCTCAACGGGCTAAAATTACCAATTTACCCCTAGCATACAAACGGGGTCTGCATGCATATTTATACCACCTAAACATGCATTATAATCACATATTCATTCAAATTCATATTAATTCACTTATTTCCCTCCAGGCACGCTAATCAAGGTCCTAAACCTTATTAGCAACTTGGGGTGTTACACGTAATCTCACTGGATCTGTAGTTGGAATCACATCTACGAGCTAAGCTGCCAAACTCAATCTATGTAGTGCCTCAAACTTGGGGAGCTACCTTTTGTATGAACTTTTGATCATGACCTATATTTGATTCTATAAATGTCTAGGTGCTCGTCCAACCATTTCAAAAGTACTTTTGTTGATGGAACGCGAATATTCAATCCGACATTATGTGCCTCGAGCTAGTTATATTAGCTCAAATTTCAAGGTACAACTCATTTTATATTTTTCATCTCATTATAAATATTTTTAAATAAAATAAATTAATACGCAAGTTGGATATCGAGTGTGTTAGATAAACTCTGCACCACCAGCTCGATGTTTATGCTCAAAGGAAGACAGTTTTCTTAGGGCCCAAAGAAACAAATATGTATTTTGCACTCAATTATGGAGGACAAGTATATTGTGTTATGATTGGTTAAATAAAAAGGATTAGTTTTTTTTATGCAAGCTAGGTATAAAACACTTAATGAATTTCACATAGTGAAGATGTGAAATTTTATTTTCAATTGTAGGCACTTAAAAATTGTTTTTAGGTCCAAGGTGATACATGGAGATATCTAAGGATCCCCAAAAAATTTTGTAGCACGTCGCATGTCGTGTCTGTACTGAGACATGTTTTATGCTCCAAATGATGAGTTCTTTAGCTCTAATCCTATTTGTTAGAACTAATGACGGTGCCTACACTATAAAGGGTCCTAATAGAGTTTTGGAAGACTTGATCACTCTCTCAAATCTCTCTCTCTAGTTTTTAGAATCTCTAGTTTTCTCCATGAAACTAATAAAGAAAGTGCTTGAATTTGTGAGTTTAGGCTTGTTCAATCCCAATTCCCATTTCCTCTTAGAAAAAGCCTCAAGCATCAATGGTGGCTGGGAAGTAGAGAATTGGGAGAGTAATAAGAATCATGTATAAGCCTTGGTTTTTGTTTTTTGTTTTTGTTTTTTTTTGCTTTGAAGAAGGAAAAGCTCAAAGTGGTGGTTCTCCAAGGCTTTTGAAGGTTCATTAAATTTGAAGAAGATTTTTCTACAACTAGGGTTTGCATCATCTTTCTCAATATTTCTTTGGTCTCTGTCAGCCATTATTTTGTGTAGATCCTAGATTTTGTGGTGGTGTATTCTCACTCTCCTCCAACATTCTAATTCTCTAGTATATAAGATAGAACATCATGGAAGAATCTAACTCATTTCCAGCTTTGAAGTTTATGACTCAAGACTTTGTAAGATTGGGTAGGTTTGATGGGACTAAATCTGGTCATTGGCAAGGCAAGATTAGATTCTCTCTAACCACACTAGAGGTTTTCTATGTCTTGGATAAAGATCTAAAACAATAGGAAGCGGCCAAGGAAGATGACACTCAAGAAGTCATCAAAGAACAGAAGAAAGACGAAGAAGATGAATTAATTTGTAAGGGTTACACTCTCAATCTGCTATCAGATCATTTGTATGATCTCTACACCAATAGCAAGACCACCGAGGAGATTTCGGAAGCCTTGGAAAATAAGTACAAAGCGGAAGAAGATGGTACAAAGAAATTCATTATTACAGAATATATGGAATTTAAGTTCTATGATTTGAAACCCCTTCACCCCCAAATACATGAGTTGAAAGTTATTTTGAATAAGTTGTCTACACTCAATATTTTTTTGTTGGAACAATTTCTTATGGGTGCCATAATAGCCAAGTTGCCTCCATAAGAAGGAGGAGATTTCATTCGAGGAACTCCTCAAACACTTGAGGATTGAGGAGGGATCCCATTCTAGAGATAATAATGAGGAGGAGTCTAATGGAGAAACTTCAAAGGCCAATGAAAAAGGAATTGGAAAGAACAAGGGCAAGGGTCGAAAACCCTTAGGGCCCAAGCAGAATGAGAGAAAATTCAAAAGTTCCAAGGGACCTTGCTTTGTGTGTGGCAAGAATGGTCACTTTGCTAGAGATTGTAGATTCAAGAGGAACCATAACAATGAAGCAAGAGTCAACTCAACCAAGGAAGAGCTAGTGGCAACACTAAGCAAAGTAAATGCCATCCAAGGAAAGGTAAATCCCACCATTCATGTCACCTATGATAGATTTCTCTTCAAGACCTTTGAATCTTCAAAGGACGGGCATGAGATGGAAATGGGCAATGACAAAAGGTCCAAGGTTGAACGCAATGTGATTATTGATTTGTTCTTCACATCCGGCAAGAAGGTTGTACTCACCAATATTTTGTATGTGCCGGAAATGAGTAGAAATCTTGTGAGTGGTAATTTGCTTGGCAAACCGGGAATCAAGGATGTGATAGATTTTGGCAAGCTTACTTTGTCAAAGGGCAATGTAATTGTGGGAAAGGGTTATTCATGTGATGACATGTTTAAACTTTGTAATTCTATTGACAATGTGAACAATAAAGCTTACTCTTCTTCTTGTTATATGCTTGACTCAAATTCTATTAATTTTTGGTATGTTAGACTTGCCATATAAGATTTAGCACAATTAAAAGAGCAATTAAATGTGGATTGATTAATTGTGATAATGTTGAGCATGATAAATGTGAATTATGTGTTAAATCTAAGATGGTAAATAAACATTTTCCAAGTGTTGAAAGAAACTCTAAGGTGGTGTTTAGTAGGTGGTAATGGAATGGAATGGAAAGGGATCAATTTTCATTCCATTCCATTGTTTGGTTGCATTTTAGAGTATAAGAATGTCATCCTTGTGGTGGAATCACTATTCCATTTGAAAATGGGAGGAAAGACAATTCCAATGCAAGATTGAAAAAAAAATTAATAATTTTTTATCAATTTTTTTCTTCATATTAATTTTTATTCCATTCCTATTCATTTTCTCATTTTCATTCTAGTTCCTCCATTTTTATTCCCTCCAATCAAACGACACCTAAGTTGTTAGATTTGATACATAGTGACTTATGTGAACTAAATGGAATATTTACTAGAGGAGGAAGTAGATATTTTATTACTTATATAGATGATTGCTCTAGGTTCACATATGTATATTTGCTTAAGAATAAACATGAAACATTTAATGTGTTTAAAGCTTATAAAGCATAAGTTGAAAATCAATTGGAAAGGAAAATTAAAGTGCTTAGAAGTGATAGAGGTGGTGAATATTTTTCAAATAATTTCAACTTGTTTTGAAAAGAGCACGGAATAATACATGAATGTACAACCCCTTGTACTCCACAACAAAGTGGTATAGTGAAAAGGAAAAATAGAACATTTCTTGAGATGATTAATTCTATGCTATTACATTCTAAATTGAGTTTTAGTTTGTGGGGTGAAGCCTTTCTATCCGCTTGTCATATTTTGAATCGTATTTCCATGAAAAAAAAAACAATATCTCTCCATATGAGTTATGGAAAGGAAAGAAACCAAACTTTTGTTATCTTAAAGTGTCAGGGTGTCTTGCTTATTTCAAGAACAACGATCCCAAAAGGACCAAGTTGGGTCCAAGGGCTATAAGATGTGCACTTGTGGGTTATGCCCAAAATAGCAAAGCTTATAGATTATTATACTTGGAGTCTAATGTGATAATTGAATCAAAAGAGGTTGAGTTCTTTGAGAACATGTCATGCGATGACAACAAGTTAATAGAACCAACTTAAACTAGAGAGCCTCAAGAGGAGAATCATAAAATGGTTAGTAAGCAACCTCAATTACCTAGAAGGAGCCAAAGGCTCAAAAATTTGGGATCAAGTGAGAAGTCTTCTCCAATAGAGACACTATACCTTTTTTAAGGTAATAATGGGGAAGTCACTTGGCAATATCCAATAGTACTTCAAATAGAGGATGTTCCCAAAACTTTCAATGAAGCAATGTCGTCAAGGGACTCTGATTTTCAGAAGGAGGCAATTAATGATGAAATGGATTCAATTATTTCAAACTACACTTGGGAATTGGTTGACCTTCCAAAAGAGTCTAAAAAAATTGGGTGCAAATGGGTATTTAGAAGGAAATACCATACCGATTGTAATATCCACTCATTTTAAAGAGGTGGTGTACCCTAAAAATTATCACGCGTTTAATCACTCAACTAGGGGTACAGTTGCCAAATGAATATATGGAAAAAGCATACGAATAGAACATCTAGCTGATGATGATGTGACCAGCTCGAGTTAGGACTTGGCAGTACGCCATTCAGGTAATTGGCAGGTCACCTCTTAGGATGACGATCCAGTTTGAGACATGTAGTGGTTGGATCCCCTTTAGAGCACTCTGAATATGTTCAATTCATGGAAACCTAGTCATGATGCATGTTGAAGGATCCTGAGAGACTTGGAGGAACTCTATATGCTCATTAATGTCCAGGCTGTATTGCAAATTTATTGTCTGAGTTAACAGGAGTATACTCTATAGGGATTCGTATCCCTATGTAAATGAGAATTATTTTTATTAAATGTTTACCATAATTATGCACACGGGTATCCAAATCTATCCAGGAAATTCCACTATAAATATCAGGGATAATGGACAGGAAAGGGGACTGTTTTTTTGTAATGCTGAAACTCTACAGAAATTGTTAGAGAGTAATAACACTGTCTCGTGGACTATGTGGATTTTAACCACTGAACCACATAAAATCGTGTGTGTAAGAAATTTTTCATACAAGTTCATTACAGTTTGCAAATAAGCACTAATCTCTTTATTAGATTTCTAAATCTACTGTTGGCGAAAAACCGCGTCAACAAAAGGGTATTTTCATAATATGGTAACCTTTGGGGGTATTTTTGTAGTTTTATGTAAATACATGGTAATGTGTTTATTTGACTATGTTATGATTTGAAATATGATTATGTGAATAATTTATGAAATTTTGTACATTTATGAGCAATAATAATGATTCCTTCAAGTAGTAAGGAGATAACTGTCACAAATTTGGTAGTTAAGGGTCATAGTGTAATTTAGAGAATTTTTGGGTCATAAGTTAATTAAGAAATTGAAAACTATTAGTTTTGTGTGAAATTACTAAAAGGACTTGATCCTAATTATGAGAGGGTTAGAATAAGGAGAAAATTGGTCTTCTGGTTTTAAAGTTAGTATTTGCAGACTAAAATGAAAATTAGATTAAGTATATTGTATTATTGTTAATCATTGTATTGATCAAAGCAAAGATTCTCTTCGAAGTTGAGGTCTAGATGATTGGAGAACAAAGGGTCAACTTGAAGGTAAGACTTGATTACTCTATAGAATGAGGTTTTGATTATTAATTGGTTTGGGGGATTTTATCTAGAAATCATGATTTAATTGTTAGCATTGCATTTGGGATGTTCTTATTGTAATTTAATGGTAGAAACATGCTAGTGATTGGATCTTGGGTAATGATTTATGGGTTATGGTGAATAGGTTGTCTAGAGGTTAAAGATAAAGTTAGGGTTCTTTAACTCTAACCATGCTATTATGATGACCTTGAATGAATGAATGAATTGATGAAAAATTATTGATTAAATATGTTTCGGAATGTTTTTTATCGATTATGGAATTATGGTATATTGAAATCTAGGTTTGGTGATGTTTAAGTTTGAGTTTTTGGAGAAATTTGGCTTAAAATTGCGTCTTGCGATTTTTGAGAAATCGTCGAGCGCGATTGCGCCCATGGCCTGTGCGACTGCACTACCAGTCCAAAAAGTTGTAACTTTCTGTGAGCGCAACCACATAAAACCATGGCGCGACCGCGCTACTCTCCTAGAAAGAGAATTTTTGTTATTTTTAAATTTTGATTTTAAATAATGTGTCTTCGATTAGAGGTTCTGTGTATAATGGTTTTGGGACTTTATGAGGACATTTTGAGTATGAATCAACATTTGGAAGGGTGTGGGTGCATTGGTGATATAGTTTTGGTTTTGTTATGAAATTAAGATTGTAGCATTCTATGTTGTGAATAGGGCTCAGTAAGGAAACTTGAAGGTAACAGAATTATTGTTGCTGCTTAGACCTAAGTAAGAAGAGTGGAAGCCTGAATGCAGAGTGTATGCTTCACGTACTTAGAATAAGTTGGTTTATACATTATAGGTGTTATTTATGCTTTGAACTATGTATGATATAAGTGTTTATGGTATGTATATGTATGTGTATGTTGTATGTTTTGTGTGACATGCTTATGGTATGGTAATTTTCATGTTTACGTTGTGTTAATTTCATGGTTATGTTATGTTGAAATGCATGCTTATCTTATCGTGCTCAGTTACATAATTAACCAGAATAGTGTTGGTGTACGACTGGAGTGATTTTGGTATGGTATGTTATGTTGATTATGTTTTGATATGATTAATCTTATTGTGAGTACGTTATGTTATATTCATGTCTTATTTTACGAATAGATGTTTATAAGTAAGAATGTTTTGCTTATAAGTTGTCTTAGTCTGGGTTGGAGGGTTGTATCCTACACAACTCTTCTTACTGGGCATTAGCTCACGGGTATTCTATGTTGTAGGTAAAGGTAAAGAGTTAGCGGTGGAGCAATGAGTTAGAGAGCTTCAGTGGAGGGCGTGCGTGTTCGAGATTTAACGACCCTAGGGGTCGGGCCTACTTGGATTATGTTTTCATTGTAGTTTTCTTTTATTATTGATGAAAGACGTTTTGTTTAGTTACGAAAAGTTTTTAGTATAATGATTTGAACTATTTGTTTTATTTTTCAATCAAAGATGAGACTCCGGAGTTTCATTTGTTTTTAAAAGGCGTTAGTTGGTATTAAATTAGAAAAGAATTAAGAAGATTCAGCGGAATATGACCTCTTAAAAAATTATTAATACCAGTCAGGATCATACATATATAGATATATTAAATAACATATAAAAGGAATAAAGATCACCTCTCGTAGCCTATCAACTATCATTGAATCTTTTCATAAAATCAACAATCTTCCAATCATTCCTGAAAGCTCACACCTTAGCCTTCCAAAAGCCAATTCTCAACACACACAAGGACATGTGTGGACACGTAGGATTCAAAGATTTATTTAGAACTCTCTAGATATACTTAACACATGAGATCTAGAGAAGTTTAAGAAGAGAGCGGCTATAGAAATTTCTATAATTTCATGTTAAGGAAATTCTATTATTTCTTTATTGAGAGAGTCTGATAGTTAACTATTTAATTCAACTTCTGAAAAGACTTCTTCTAAAAGTATCGCTTCCTTCAGGTTTATAAAGATAATTAATAAATTTAATTAATTTTTATTTTATTTTAAATAAAACTGATCAGTTACATCTATTTTAATTATTTAATTTAAATCATATTTAAAAATAATAATTAAATAAACAAATTATTTTGAAATTCAAAATTCAAATGGCAAGGATAGGATATCTCGGAAAGTGGCGCCACTCACTGTACAGTACTATGAGTGGCGTCAGCCACTAAGTGGCTCTTCTTGATTTTCTCATTTGTTTGTTTATTTAATTTTTAAGATGATATATTTATCCAAAAATACATATTAGTTAATTCAAAATTAACTCTATCTTAAATTATCAGTTTTAAATAAATAAATATCTTATAATAAGATAAAAATTAAACTCTATCTATATTCATCCAAACATAATTAATATCTATTTTAACATAAAGTTTTTCAGAATAAAACCATATAGTTAAATAATTAATTAATTAATAATTAACCGATTGCCCATAATTATCACATAATTATTTCCTTACATTGGAAAATTAATTCATTTGCAATTTAGTCGTTCTCTCTACAATTCTTCCTTATGATATTCTTACTCTTGACATTGTAGGACAGAGGTGACCTGGGGAGCATGGACCTATGATACAAAGCTCCAATAAACCAAATTATTTATCAAACTCTTTAATCTAATAATCTTATAAATTAATTTCATGATTACTCCACTATAAATATGGAATTGCACTCTAAGTATTTATAGAATTATATTTACAAAGTTTTCTTTGTATTCCATCGATATAATCAATAAATGTATTTATGTCCTCCATTTATTGGTTCGTTAATTATAGCTGGTCAAAATTATTGTTTTACCTTCTAATTAGCTCTTGTTCCTTAAGTACCATTATTTCACTAGCGAATAATTAATCTATGATCAAATTATAGATTTCAACTCAATAACTATTCAGTTCCATAATTAACCCTTAATGGAACCAATACTCAATCTATTAAGAAAGTATGGATTTCAATATTGTAAATCATGTTCCCAGCCATTCATGATATTGAATCTCCAAAACAAAAGTCACTAGCCTCATTATATTAAGAAACCTTAACGAGTGAATCAAAATATTCAATAAGAAATAGGAGTTCATGACTATTCTGGATTTAGACTGATCTACAAATAATCATCTATTATAATAAGAATTAAATCTTCATGGAAAATGATAAGTTTATAAATATTGTTAATTTATATCAGTCCTTCATATATAATCTCTATTATATACAGTACCTTTACCAAGATGTGTAACCACATCAGTAATCCGAATCTAGATCACTTGTATCTCATATGCTTAGTAAATGGTACTAATAACCATTCATTAAAGATTCATCACTTTAATATGTTACTGACTATTTTATTCATTGTATATGATCTTAATTCTCTCGTACTAATACAAGATCGTATCCTCATAAATAAATATGGAATTTTCTTGATACTCATATAAATTATTCAAACAATAATTATAACATTCAAATATAATAAAATTGTACTTTTATTTAAATCAATAAAATGTCTTTACATGCTTTTAAGGCATAAATCTTAACAATCTCCCACTTTCCCTCAAAGCAAGTGAGGCATCTCCCTTAATTTCATGTTGCATACATGACCCATAAACGACTTTGCAGGAAGTGTCTTGGTAAACGAGTCTGTCAGGTTCTGTACTGACGCTATCTTCATAACAGTCACATCACCATGGTCAACAATCTCTCTAACCAGATGGTATTTCCTTTCTATATGTTTTCCTCTCTTATGGCTTCTTGGTTCCTTTGAGTTAGATACTGCTCCATTGTTGTCACAGTACAGGATTAGTGGCTTCTCCATATTTAGTATTACTTCTATATCAGTCTACACATTCTAAGCCAAACCTCTTCCTTAGCTACTTCACAAGCTGCTATATACTCGACTTCCATGGTTGAATCTATAATACTGGATTGTTTGATACTTCTTCAGACTATAGCTTATCACCCAATAGTTAATACTGGCCTAGACGTCAACTTACGAATGTGTTTGTATGATTGGAAATCAGAATCAGTGTATCCAGTAGGGTTTAACTCACCCCCTGAATATACAAGCATATAATCTCTTGTTCTCCTAAGATACTTGAAAATGTGCTTTACTGCAATCCAGTGATCCAAACCAGGATTTGATTGATAGCGACTTACAATCCCTAGTGCATAGCATGTGTTGGGCTTAGTAGGCAATATATCATACATTAGACTCCCAACCGCTGAAGCATAGGGACACTTTCTCATGTCTTATTCCTCTTGAGGTGTCTATGGACATTGCTATTTGGAAAGAGTAATTCCATGTCTGATGGGTAACTGACGTTTCTTGGAATTCTCCATAGAGAACCTTTCAAGCACCTTATCTATATAATTAGCCTGAGAGAGTGCCATGAGCTTGTTCTTCCTATCCCTTAGTATTTGGATTCCCAGAACATAGCTCGCTTCACCGAAATCATTCAGTTGGAACTTTTCAGCTAACCACTTCTTCACTTGACAACATCTCTACATCGTTACCAATGAGGAGAATGCCATCAACATAAAGAACTAAGAAAACCACCACTTTACCTTTGACATATTTATACACACATGATTCGTTGATATACAATTCAAAGTCGTATGTTTTAATTGTCTCATCAAAGGAGATATTCCAAGATCTAGATGCTTGCTTTAATCAATAAATGGATTTCAGCAACTTGCACACCTTTTGATCTTCCACATTCTTAATAAACCCTTCTGGTTGAATCATTGATCTGTAAATATGCACACAAGTGTACGTGGTTGTGTCAAGTAATAAATTCTAGAAGAACGGATATCGTCCCATAGATACTATTAACCAATTACCAATAATCGTTCTTTATTTTCTATTTGGCAAGTAAAATCAAGATGAATCGATCTAACTATAAACACAATTTCAATAACTAAAAATATAACAATTAATCAAAGGATAAAAATCAATAATAAAAAAAGACCTATGGTATTAACTTTGTCAACTTTTCATTCTATTAATTTTATTAATCAGTTCTAAATTTCTTTCTTCCTATTCTAATAACAGGTTAACATAAGATCTCAACATATAGCAGACATATAGCAGACATTAAGCATAGAAACCTAATTACTATTCTTTTTCAAGATATAAGATCTCAACCTATATGTAGGTTTTCTACATCTTTGTGATAAACTTAAACATATAGCAGACATTAAGCATAGAAACCTAATTACTACACAAGCCATACAGGTACTTTCGTCCAATATGCAACTTATGTCTATATAACGATAGCATATTCAATTCTCATCTTTCAAATTTGGAATCAAAAACATAAATCAAGCAAAATTGATCAAGTATTTACTAGCATTAAGAAAACATTATATTGATTAGAATAAAGAAGAAGAATCAATAGAACATCATAATAATATTAAATAGAAATCCAAGTGACTACATTAACCCCTAGATAGAGGTGTTTAGTTCATAGCAGACATGACTAAAACAACAAAATAATTATTTAGAAACATAAAATTCAAAGACTTGAAGAAGAAATAAAAAATATGAAAGTGCAGAAAAACTTGTCTCAGAATCAAATTTAATCTCTAAATTCGTAATTAAAATCTGACCTCCCCTAATTAAACCCTAAAGTTTGAATTTATACTA
This sequence comes from Humulus lupulus, assembly GCF_963169125.1. Lineage (NCBI taxonomy): Eukaryota > Viridiplantae > Streptophyta > Magnoliopsida > Rosales > Cannabaceae > Humulus > Humulus lupulus. Next base: position 72,996,824 of record NC_084798.1, read on the forward strand.
ACAAAACACGAATTCCTCTTTTTTATCATAAGCGGGCCGCAACATGGCCTTTCCGAGGTTGCGGCCCGTGTCTTTTTAAGGCACTTAAAAATCCGGTTAGCCCTCCAGGCGTCGCGACCCTCTAAACCCAGGTCGCGGCCCGCCTCTCCATGGACCTCCTGGATTCGCCTCTGACTTCTTCTAGCGTCACGACTCTATTAAGCAAGTCGCGACTCTAATTCCTTTCAGCAACCCTTCAGTCTCTAACTTTGCTAGAGTCACAGCCCTTAAGCCCTTCCCGCAACTCTAATTATTATATTTTTCCAGATTTTAACCTTTTGACATCCTTCCTTCATCAAAAACTTATTATAATTCATCCTTAGCCCCAATTTGAGTTGAACAACTACCAAAAGCTCCATTTTTCCACCATTTCCTTTTCTTTTAGCATTTAACTCACGATTCAACGCACCGACCTATAACAAAAACAAACAAAAGCGTAATCTTGCTCAAAACAAACATAAAGACTCAAGATTACCACAAAAATGCATCATAAAATGACACTAAAATGGAGTTATCAATCATATAGATACTTTCATCAAGATAGCCATTCAGAAAAGTTGTCTTGACGTCCATTTTCCATATCTCATAGTCATAGGTGGCAGCTATGGATAAGAGGATTCTAATAGATTTTAGCATGGCCACAGGAGAAAATGTTTCTTCATAATCAAGACCCTCTCTCTGAGTGTAACTTTTGGCTACTAGCCTTGCCTTTATAGTCTCTACTTTACCATCTGCACCTCTTGTCTTCTTGAAGATCCATTTGCACCAAATGGGCCTGACATCTTCAGGTGGGTCTATAAGTTCCCAAACATAATTGGAATACATGGATTTCATTTCTTTGTTCATGGCTTCTTTCCATTTCTCCTTTTGAGGATCATCCACTGCCTCTTTGAAGGTTAATGGATTGTTCTTGTCTGTCTCACAAATAAGGACATGTGCCTCATGTTCGTAGCGAACAGGTTGTCTCATAATCCTCTCACTACAACGTTGCACTGAGGTTTCCTTCTTAGGAATAGTGGTTTTCTCAGTTTTTCATTTATCATTTAATGACAATGATGAAGGTGATGGATTCTTATCAGTTGTGAGTTCCTCCAAAACTACCTTGCTCCGATGTTTAGAGTTATTCATAAAGTCATGTTCAAGGAAGGTCGCATTTGTTGAAACAAATAACTTTTGGTCCTTTGGACTATAGAAATAACAGCCTCTTTTTTATGGAGCATAGCCCATGAAAATGCACACTTCAGACCATGAATCAAGTTTCCCTGATTTAGGTCTAAGAACATGAGCAGGACAACCCCAAATGAAAAATTGGTGCAAACTAGGTTTGTTACCATTCCACAGTTCCAGTGGCATGTTGCTTATTTTCTTAGATGAGACTACATTCAAAATGTAAGTTGTCGTTTGAAGTGCTTATTCCAACAAGGTTCTATTTCTTCTTTCTGAAACACCATTTTGTTGTGGCATTCCAGGTGACGTGAGTTGGGATAGAATACCATGCTCTGGCATGAAATCTTTGAAATATATATCCAAATATTCACCACCTCGATCTGATCGATGTGTTTTAATAGTCTTACCTAACTGTTTCTCAATCTCAGCTTTGAAGTCTTAAAACTTACCAAAGGTTTCAAACTTCCTAAGCATTAGGTAAGTATGACCATATCTTGAGTAATCGTCAATGAAGGTGAAGAAGTACTCATATCCATCTCTAGCTTGTACGTTGATTGGACCACAAACATCGCTGTGTACAAGCTCTAAATGCTCTTTAGCTCTATTTCCTTTCACTGAGAAATGACGTTTGGTCATTTTGCCTTCTAGACATGACTCACAAACCGGAAGAGTTCCAACTCTTATTTCTCTCAACGGTCCATATTTTGTTAACCGGTTTATCCTGTCTAGTACTATATGACCATGTCTAAGATGCCAAAGATATGTGTCATCCACATTTGAAACCTTTTGTCTTTTGTTTCCTGTCAATTTAGCTACTTTAAATAATTCTGAGTTATTTAGCGATCGTTCAATTGGCTTGAGCATATACACTCTGTTTGTATGTTCTGCTTCACAAATTTTGAAACCATTCTTAGAAATAACAATCGCATTATTATTGAAAGAAAACTCAAAAGATTGTTCATGAAACATAGATAAAGAAACTAAGTTTCTAGAAAATCCAAGAATAAAATAAACATTATTCAAAATAAGATAATTTGTCCTAGAAAATAAATGGATTGTTCCATTTGCTCTTGTTGAAACGAGCGCTCCAATTCCAACTCGCATAGTCACCTCGCTATCCGCAAGTTTCCTTGATGATTCAATTATCTACATAGAAGAACAAACATGGTTAGTGGCTCCTGAATCTAAAACCTAGGATGACATACTGTCTTCCACTATACAAGCTTCAAGTATAAGTAAATAAGATTTACCATTCTTTTTCAGCTCAGTGAGATAATTTGTACAGTTTCTCTTCCAGTGACCTTCAATCCACAGTGGAAACACTTTTCATTTGGTTCCTTCTTTTTGGAGTTATGTTCATTCTTGTTCTCCTTGGCTTTTGGTGTCTTCTTGCCTTTCTTGGACTTCTTGCCTTTAGTTTTGTCTTTGTCATTGTTCTTCTTCCTCTTCTTGGTGTTATTCTCAAAGGTTGAAGGTTTATCCTCTATCACATTAGCCGCAGCCTCTTTGGTTATGATTTAGTTAAGAGACTCAACTATCTATAGTTCATTCAACAGCTGGGCCATGTTAAATTTGAACTTAGTCATAATATAGTTGGTTGTGAACGCAGAGAAAGCAGGAGTGAGCGATTCAAGTATAGTGCTTACTTGTGTACGCTCATCAATGACGACCCTATGTATTTCTGCTTCATGCATCACGTTGATCGTGCTCAAGATATGTTCACGCACAGAAACACCCTTCTTCATCTTAGTAGTCATGTAGGTTCTAGTAGCCTCATGTTTACTTTGATCAGATTTCTGCCCAAAAATGGCCTGCAAAGATTCCATTATCTCAAAAGCAATTTCCATGGGTTCAAGCTTTGTTCTCAGAACATCATTCATGCTCACAAGCATGCAACACTTAGCTTTATTATTGGATTGAATCCACGCATCATATTTGTCTCAAATATTCTTCATGACATTAGTAGCAAGCTCTTCAGAACATTCCTCAGTTAGGAAAATTTTATGGTTATCACAGATTAACATTAAATTTAGATTTGATTTTCATCTTATAAAATTATCACCATTAAAATTTTCAAGTGAAAGTAAAGTAATAATTGGATTGCCACCGTCCAACTTTACTGAAAGAAATAAAATACAATAATATTACAATTTGAAAATTATCAATTATTTGGAAAGTAAATATGATGCATGAATTCAACAATTAAAACACATAAACTTATCATTTACTATTCTATGATAAAACTACCCAACAAATACAACGTCGTCTTAGGGTCAGTCAAGTTAAATTCGTATAGCTTATAAGATAATCTTGTATTTATTATTTAAAACTTAAAATAACTCTTATTTTCTCTTTTAAAACCATAGTATCGCTGGTTTGGTCAATATACAATTATCCACAGCAAAAGCTTAGTTGCATCTTTGTAAGTGTACCCATGATTTCAGAATTCATGACTTAACTTAGATAGTGCCGCCTTAGGGTTAGTCAAGCCTAAAATACATCACTCTTTCCTATCTTCGTAAGAATCAAACATTGATATTAATATGTCTAGAAACCTTCCTTAGAATGACATAAACAAATCTGCCTCGATGCCCTATTCATATTTCACGGTGTTGTACTAATAATGGAGACCATATGTCACATTGAGATGTTCACCTTCTCCCGCTTACTATTTTAGAATAAATGTGTTTATTAAAACTAATCTATAAATTCTAAATTAATTACTAGTTTATTAATAACCCTAAGAATGTAATTAATTACAAAATACATTTAATTACAAAAAAACTTGTTTCTACAATTAATGTGATCTAGATAATTACCCATTACATTCATATCACTTTACTAAAACACTTTTTAAATAAAGTTGATTATCTTAAAGACCTATAAAAACTATTGCATTTATTATGGTGTGATTTAACAAGTTTTAACTAGTTTAAGACTTAGCAGTACATACAATTGATTTCTCCAAAACAATTCATATATACACTTAGGACAATCCTAGATAACCATGTTTCTAAAAAAATGCATGATTAATAAAAAATGTGTGGGGTTACATGAATGGCATGTAATTGATTAATGCATGATCATGTTAGCAATCAAACATTAATTAACATTTATTTAAATAAATACAATAAATAAACAATAAATGATGAACCGAGTACTATTGGGTATTTCTAAATTTACAACCCTTTGAAAAAATAGAAATTATAATTATAATATGACCTTTAGTTGTTTGCAAGACTCCAAGAATGTTTCGCTTCTCATATTGGCCCATTTTATAATTCTTAGGAATTTATTAGGCCCAAACAACTAATTAGAAACTAACTTTCTAATTAATTTATTTAATTAAATAACCATTTTGTAATATTTTTAATTTAGTTGAAATTAAATAATTAAATAATCAAATTCAAATAATTATTTATACTTAAGATAAGATCTTAACCAAGTAAAATATATTTTATTTTTCTAATAGAAATAAAATGAGATAATTGTACTTTTAAATTCAAATAATGAAATAAAATATTTTTAGCACAAAAATAGGATCTAGCTTGGGCACTAAGAATGGTGCCCTAGATCTCTAGGGTCGGCGGCTAGGAGAACCACAAAGGCTCAGCAAGGCTTAGTCGCAGCAAGTGGCTAGGCTCGTGGCTACGAGCAGGAGCAGGGGATTGGGGCGCGTAGGACGCCCGGGTACACCAGGCGCATGTGGCGCATGCGGGGCTCAGTCCAGGCGCAGGGGCGCGCGTGGCTGGTGGGGCTCGGGCCGCTGGCTTTGGTTGGTGGCTCAAGTCCCTTTTTCTTCTCTTGTACAGAATTTTCAAATATAAATATAAAAATACAAATACAAAAATCCTATGCACTTTATGGCTTATACAAGATCTAATAAAAAATAAAATTAAAATTTCTAACTCTATAGCACCATATAATTAACAATCCGTCATTCCACCATACATTCAAAAACCACCTCCATCAATTCAATACACATGTCAACATACATATAAAAAAAAATGCAAGAAACCAGCACAACATTTAATATATATATATATATAGATTTTTCTGGTACCAATTGTTGGTATTAAGTGAGAAAAATAAGAATAAGCAACGGAATATAGATATATAAAATGACACATAAATATATAAGAGATTACCTCGAGTATCCGATCAAGTCTCCTTGAATCTTTTCATATAAATCAACAATCTTTATCCTTTCTAAAAGCTCACGTCATAGTCTTCCAAGTCAATCATCAAACACACAAGGACGTGTGTGGGCACGTAGGATTCAAAGGTTGATTTTGAATCTCTAGATATACTTAACAAATGAGATCTAGAGAGGATTGAAAAGAGAGAAGCTATAGAAATTTCTAGAATTTCAAGTTTAGGAAATTCCATCGTTTCTTTTCTTAGAGAGAGTCTGACAGTCAAAATTAACAACTTCTTCAACTTTTATAAAGTATCGCTTTTGTTCAGGTTTATAAAGATAATTAACTAATTTAATTAATTTTTATTTTATTTAAATAAAAGTGATCAATTACTTCTATTTTAGTTATTTAATTTAAATCATGTTTAAAAAGAATAATTAAGTAAACAAATTATTTTGAAATTCAAATCACAGAGATAGGATATCCCTGAAAGTGGTGCCACTCACTATAGTGGCTCTCATTTTGATATTTATAGTGAGTGGCTCTCCCTCATTTTCTCATTTGTTTGTTTAATTAATTTTAAGATAATATATTTATCAAAAAATAAATATCAGTTAATTCAAAATTAACTTTATCTTAAAGTATCAGTTTAAATAAATTAATATCTTATATTAAGATAATAATTAAACTTTCTCTATATTAATCTAAACATGATTAATATTTATTTTAACATAAAGTTTTTCAAAATAAAAACTATAAAGTTAAATAATTAATTAGTTCACAATTAACCAATTGCCCATAATTATCACACCATTATTTCCTTGCCCTGGAAAAAATTCCTTTGCAATTTAATCATTCTCTCTACAAATCTTCCTTATGACATCCTTACCATTGACAGCGTAGGACAGATGTGACCTAAGGACCATAGACCTATAATACGAAGCTCCAATAAACCAGATTATTAATCAAACTCTTTAATCTAATAATCGTATTTATTAATTCCATGATTACCCCACTATAAATATGGAATTGTAATCTAAGTATTTATAGAATTATATTTACAAAGTTTTCTTTGTAATCCATCGATAAATCAATAAATGTAGTTATATTCGCCATTTATTTTTCCTTAATTAGTGCTGGTCAAAATTACTGCTTTACCCTTCTAATTATCTATTGTTCCTTAAGTACCATTAATTCATTAACAAATAATTAATCTATAATCAAATTATAGATTTCAGTTCAATAACTATTCAGTTCCAGAATTAACCCTTAACGGAACCAATATTCGATCCGTTAGGAAAGTATGGATTCCAATATTGTAAATCATGTTCCCATCCATTCATGATATTGAATCTCTAAAAAAAAAGTCACTAGCCTCACTATACTAAGAAACCCTAACAAGTGAATCAAAATATCCAATAAGCACAAACAGGAGTTCATGACTACTCAGGATTTAGACTGATCTACAAATGGTCATCTATTATGATAAGAATTAAATCTTTATGGGAAACGGTAAGTTTATAAAGATGGTTAATTCATATCGATCCTATCATATATAATCTCTGTTATATACAGTACATTTACCAATATTTCTATCCACAGCAATAATCTGATTCTAGATCACTTGCATCTCGTATACTTTGTAAACTGTACTAGTAACCATTAATCAAAGATTCTTTATTTTAATATGTTACTGACTATTTTATTCATTGTATATGATCATAATTCTCTCGTACTAATACAAGATCATATCTTCATAAATGAATATGGAATTTTCTTAATATTCATATAAAGTATTCAAACAATAATTATAACATTCAAATATAATAAAATTGTACTTTTATTCAAATAAAAAAAATGTATTTACATGCTTTTAGGGCATAAATCCTAACACTTCAAGGAAAGGCAATATTGTCAAAGATATACTTGAGGTCGGGATACCACCAATTGAGGATTAAGGAAGAGGATATTCCAAAGACGGTATTTCGTACGAGGTATGGGAACTACAAATTTTTGGTAATGTCCTTTGTAATTACCAATGCTTTGGCCGCATTTATGGATCTTAAGAATAGGGCATTTAAAGATTATTTGGATAAATTCATGAAACTATTTATGGACGATATCCTTATTTATTCACGAACCAAGGAGGAGCATGAGGAACATTTATGGTTGATGCTACAGAAATTGAGGGAGCATAAGTTGTACGCAAAGTTCAAAAGGTGTGACTTTTGGCTTTCTCAAGTGGAGTTTTTAAGGCATATAGTAAGCAATGATCGAATTAAGGTGGATCTAATTAAGATTGAAGTCGTATGAGACTATCCCAAACAGAAGAATGCTTTTGAAGTGAGGAGTTTTCTTGGGCTAGTAGGATATTATAGAATATTTGTGGAGGGATTTTCCAAGATCTCCACACCATTAATGGAGTTGACAAGGAAGAACTTAAAGTTTGTTTGGACTGGGGAATGAGAACATAGTTTTCAGGAGCTAAAGGATAAGCTTATTACCGAACCTGTTTTGAGTCTTCCAACGAATGATGATAAGTTCGTAGTAAATTGTGATGCATCAAAACAAAGACTTGGATGTTTGTTGATGCAAGTTGGAAAGGTGATTGAGTACGCATCAAGGCATCTCAAGGAGTATGAGAAGCGCTAGCCAACGCATGAACTAGAGTGGGCAGTGGTAGTTTTTTCTCTTAAGAAATGGAGACATTATTTGTACGGGGAGAAATGTGAGATTTATATGGATTGTACGAGTTTAAAATATTTCTTCACTTAAAAGGAGCTAAACGTGAGACAACAACGATGGTTGGAATTAGTGAAGGACTACGACTGTGAAATTCTGTATCACCCAGGAGAGGCGAACGTGGTAGCTAATGCCTTAAGTCGTAGAAGCCAAGGAGAAGTATCAGTATTAAGAAATGTTTCAGCAAAACTGGTAGAAGAGATGGATCGATCAAGCATCGAATTTATTGTTGGTGGACTGGCTAATATAACTCTGCATTCAACTCTGTTGGAGAGGATTAAAGAAGGACAAGGTAAAGATCCACAGTTAGTAAAGCATGGAGAAGGGATTCAGAATGGAAGTGCTAAGGATTTCACTATTAGTGAAGGTGGAACGTTGAGGTACAAAGGAGGTGTGTGTACTAGTGGACGTAGAGATTAGAAGGAAAATCCTTAATGAAGCACATACAACCCCTTATTCGATTCATCCAGGGACTACCAAGATGTATCAAGATCTAAAAGTTTTATATTGGTGGCCTCGAATGAAGAAAGATATAGTTAAGTATGTTGCCAAATGCCTTACATGTGAGCAAGTGAAGGTAGAGCATCAAATTTCAACTGGGTTACTGCAACCATTGAGTATTCCTGAGTGGAAATGGGAGGACATTGCAATTGATTTTGTGGTAGGACTACCTAAGACCACAAAGTATCATGACTCGATTTGGGTAGTAATTGATAGTTATACAAAGTCTGCACACTTTATACCTATTAGAACAGTGTACACAGTAGAATAGTTTGCAGAACTCTATGCTCAAGAAATAGTAGGACTACATGGGGCAACAAGGTCGATAGTTTTGGAAAGGGATCCGAAATTCACTTGCAAGATTTGGGAAAGTTTACAAAAGGACTACCTAAGACCACAAAGTATCATGACTCGATTTGGGTAGTAAGTGTTAGTTATACAAAGTCTGCACACTTTATACCTGTTAGAACAGTGTACACAGTAGAACAGTATGCAGAACTCTATGCTCAAGAAATAGTATGACTACATGGGGCACCAATGTCAATAGTTTTGGAAAGGGATCCAAAATTCACTTGTAAGTTTTGGGAAAGTTTACAAAAGGCAATGGGCACTACATTGAAGTTTAGTACTGTGTTTCATCCCCAAACTAATGGTCAAACAGAGAGGACGATTCTGATTTTGGAAGACATGATATGGGCATGTGTTTTGGATTTCACTGGGTCATGGAGGAAGTACCTTCCACTAATAGAATTCTCTTATAACAATAGTTATTAGTCGACTATTGGATAGCACCGTGCGAGATTTTATATGGGAGAAATGTAGGTCGTCAGTACATTGGGACAAAATGGGAGAGAGTAGGTACATAGGTCCTGAGGTAGTGCGAGAGGCTAATGAAGCCATCACAAAGATTAGGGCATGGATGATTTCTTCTCAATATCGACAGAAAAGCTATGCCGATCCCAAACTTTGGGATGTTGAGTTTCAAGTGGGAGACTGTGTTCCTACGAGTATCGCCAATGAAGGTAGTAAATAGATTTAGCAAGAAAGGGAAACTGAGTCTCAAATATGTTAAACCATTTGAAATCATGGATAGGATTAGGCAAGTGGCTTATATGTTAGCCATGCCTCCGGCGTTATTGGGAGTCCACAATGTCTTTCGCGTGTCGATGCTGAGGAAATATGTGAGGCCCATCTCATATTTTGAGTTACAAGACGTTAAGTTTGCAAGAAGATTTGTTGTATTATGAACAACCGGTCAAGATTCTGGATAGAAAAGAAAGTGTTGAGGAATAAGACTATTGTGTTAGTCAAAGTTCTATGGAAAATAGTTTAGTCGAAGAGGTTAATTGGGAGTTGGAGTCAGACATGCGGATTCAATATCCAGACTTGTTTAGGTAATTTTGATGACGAAATTATTTTTATGGAGGATAGTTGTAATATTCGTTCCTTTTAAAAAGGGTATTTTCATAATATGGTAACCTTTGGGGGTATTTTTGTAATTTTTATGTAAATACATGATTATGGTCTATTTGACTATCTTATGATTTGAAATATGATTATGTGAACAATTTTGAGAAATTTTGTACGTTTATGAGAAAGGGATGTGACCACAATGACTTCGGTGGAATTTCAACAACTATTAAACGATAAATATTGTAACGCTGCTATTAGAGCATCGAAGGTGATGAATTCACTACCTTGAGTCAAAGGAATATGACGGTGACCGAGTATGCTTTAAAGTTTGACAGACTGGCTATGTTTGCGGCAGACTTAGTGCAAACTAATGCTGACAGAGTGGACCGTTTTGTACGTGGACTTAAACCCATGATAGCTTGAGACATGGAGATTGTGTTAGTTGGGGGTAAAATCACCTATGCTCAAATTCTGGAAAGAGCTCTCACTACTGAGAGAATGGAGGATAGGATCTATAAGGAAGGTGTTGCCGAAAGAGAGGCAAAAAGGAACGCCTCCAATAATAACAACTCAAATGACCAGAAGAGGAAGGGAAACAGTAATGGTGGACAGCCTCGTCAAGATAAGAGGTCCAAGAATTGAAAGAACAATGGTCCCACTAGAAAGAAGCACCCTGAGTGCGAGAAGTATAAGAAGCACCCTCCAGGGGAGTGTCAGCCAAATGCATGTGGAAAGGAATGGAACATAAAGAAGAATTGCCCACAGCAAGGACAGAATAACAACAAGGAACAACCAAAGAAGGATGAAAAATTGGTTCCGGCTCGAGTTTAAGCACTCAAAAAGGCAGAAGCAAAGGTAAGCACTTCCATGGTCTCAGATCAGATTTCTATTACTGGAATTGATTGCTATATATTATTTGATTTTGGCACCACTCATTCTTTTGTTGCAAAGAGGATATTGGACAAGTTTAATAGACCTTATGATATGTATGTTGAGGGATTTGGGATCATGTTGCCAACTGGGAAGGTGGTAACATCTAAGAAGTGGATTAGAGCCTTGCCTATGAGGGTAGACTATAGAGAGCTTTATGTAGACTTAATTGAATTAAGTATGCAAGATGTTAATGTTATACTTGGAATGCGTCGGTTGGTCAAGTATAGCGTTATGATTGACTGTGAGAAAAAGATAGTGGTGTTTAGGTCAAAAAGAGATGAGCCACTTATGTTTTTCAGAACGACAATCGGACTGCAAATTCCAATTATTTCGGCACTGAAGGCTAGAAAGATGTTACAAAATGTATGCATTGGATTTTTAGCAAATGTCATAGACACCAGAAGAGCAGCAGTGCAAGGGCTAGAACAGACAAGGATAGTAGGAGATTATTTGGATGTATTTCTGAAGGATTTACCAGAACAGACAAGTCATTGTTTCAAATGGATTTAGACACAAAAATGTGCATAAGAGCTTATACTCTAAGACTTGTGATGACTATGTCATATTAGTGCGTCTATATGTAGATGATATGTTGATTTTGAGTAATGGCATGAGAGGAATAATGGAAATGAAGATGTTTTTATCTTCTAACTTTAAAAATGAAAGACCTCGGTGAGGTGGATACCATTCTAGGTATCAAAGTTAGAAGGAATAGTGGGGGCTTTGTATTGATTCAAACCTACTATGTCGAGAAAGTTCTTGACAAATTTAGTCATCTCAAAATCAAACAGGCAAATACACAATTCGACTCAAACATGATGTTTGAAAAGAATGAGGGAAGTGTTAGGAAAAAATGTTTTGCCTCAATGGAAATTGATAATAATATTACAACTCTATGCAATAATATTACAAATAAATATAGATTGATTAAATAAGGTTACAACTCTATAACTGGAAGTACAAATAAACAAAATAGAAGAAGAAGAAGAGAAGAAGAATGGAATAGTGAAAAATACAACTCTAAGCAAAAGATTACAAATAAAGTAAAAGTGTTTGGAACACAAGAAAAGATTATTACAACTCTAAACAAAATTACAAGTAAATAAAACAAGAGGAATGAGAAGAGAAGCAATAGAGGAAATTGTAAGAACAAAACAAAGAAAACTCTCACTTACACAACCTAAGTGAAGAGTGTTGGGGATCACCAACTTGAACAAGGTTTAAACCCTTTCTCCAAAAGCATATTTCCCCCTAACTCAAGCACTAAGGGATCTCTCTCAAATATTGGAAAAGCTTTATGGAATTATCAAGCCTCAAGGTGTTTCTAGCCAAGTGCTCTAATGGATAGAAATGTTCTGTCTTACAAGTGAGCTATAGGCTCCTATAATAGAGTTTAGTGACACCCTTTGAATTTCAAATTCCACCAACTCCCATGGCTGTTACCAATGTTTAATTGGATTAATATGGAATTAAAAATGATATTTTGGAGTTATTTGGGTTTTTTGAGCCGTTCAACAAAGATTGAAAAAATTGAAAAAATGGTCAGTTTTTGGCCTGTGGCCGCAGCCACTAGCCTCTGTCCCACAGGCTGCGGCCACCAACATTCAGTGGCCGCGGCCACCGACCAATTTCAGCACAAAAAATTGTGCTGTTTTTCCAAACAATTCCAAACCCTCCAAAATGATTTTGTAACTCCCAAAACACATTATTGGGGTTGAAATCATATCTCTAATAGCCATATCACATATGGCTTTATGAAATTCATCTCAATATTGTGTAACAACAATTTTATACAATAAAGGGTAATATTTGGAAGTTACAAATTTGTAACACCAAATATGTTACATTATTTGGATATATCTCATATATCTAAATATTGTAACTCTCTATTATATGTTACAATATGTGACACACTTTGTCACATTTATTTAATCTAAAACATTATATTATAATATAATATAATATTACATTATATTATAAAATAATATAACATTCCCCCACTAGATTAAATAGTTATCTATTGTAACACTTATTTAATCAATCATTATATACTGAAATATAAAATATCCCCCACTAGATTAAATAAGAACTCTCTCTTATAGAAGTCATTGCATTAGTGCATAAAGCAAAGTGTTTTTCAACTTGAACTTTACTATAGTGTAATTATCACAAAATTTGTCGAAAATTAGGTTGCACTAGGCATTGAACCATCTTTTCATGATAACAAATCGGTGATAACACACATACCCATGCGATGTTCACTTGAGACCTCTATGTCTCGCTTTGCACCATTAATGGCCATGTGCACTTTCCATTCATGGACGTTCTTGAGAATACTCCCAATTCTCATGAGAGGCGGCACCACCCCTAGGTCCATATAGTTAGAATTCTTACAGTATTTTGTTACCAAAAATATTTCTCTATACAAGACTGAATTCTATAAAAAAACCTTTCGATTTTAACCCTCAACTTGGTAACACACAAGTACTCAATATCTCAGATGGGACTTGTTTTGAGTACAACTAATATTCACTTGATTGACTTGTTATTACCTATTGAACCTAACACTAGTTGAATAACTAGTGTTAAGATAGGTTACCATCAATCGTGAATCTCTTTAGGGAGTTTAAGTCCCATCCCCGAGATGATGCAGCCACTAAATCCCTCGTTAGTGGCTTAGTGAAAGTATCCGTCAGATTTTCACTTGGTCTCACATAGGATATTGAGATGACTCCTCTTTGATTCAATTCTCTTACATATCCACGTCTTAGACTACTATGTCTAGACTTCCCATTATACACTCCGTTGTATGCTCTAACCAATGTCGCTTGGCTATCACAATGTATCGATATAGTAGATACATTATCTTTGATTAGGGGAATCTCTATCAATGGATCCCTTAACCATTCAGCCTCTTTGCCGGTAACAGCTAGAGCTATGAACTCTGCTTCCATAGTGGAATGAGATATACAGGTTTGCTTCTTGGAACCCCAAGAAATTGCACCTCCACCAAGTGTAAATACCCAACCAGTTGTGGACAAGTTGTCCCCAAGATTGGATATCCAACTTGCATCTGTATATCCTTATAATATCGAAGGAAATTTGGAGTAGTGAAGGCTTAGTCCTTTGGTTTTCTTGAGATAACCTAGGACTCTTCCAATTGCTTTCCATTGATCCACACTTGGATTACTTGTAAACCTACTAAGTTTACTTACCGCAAATGTTATATCAGGTCTAGTACACTAGGCAGCGTACATTAGACTCCCTGTAGCACTAGCGTACACCAATTGAGCCACCGCTCTTCCTTCATTATTCTCTAGTTTTACACTATGATCGAATGGAGTATTGGCATCTTTAACCTTGAGATGGTTAAATATGCTCAATACTTTCTCAACATAGTGGGCTTGCCCTAACGCAAAACCCCCACTATGTTTCTTTACTTTGATACCGAGTATGGAATCAACTTCTCCAAGATCTTTCATCTTGAAGGTTGATAGAAACCTCTTCGTTTCTTCTATCCCTTTCATGCTATTACTTAGAATAAGCATGCCATCCACATATAAGCAAACAATGATCACATATCCCTTATAAGTTTTGGAATACAAACACTTGTCTCCATTGTTATGTCTAAACCCATTAGACATGATGGCTTGATCAAATTTCTCATGCCATTGCTTAGGAGCTTGTTTCAATCCATATAAGGATTTTACAAGTCTACATACTTTATGTTCATATTTTGGTAGTACAAACCCTTCGAGTTGTTCCATATAGACCTCCTCATTGAGGTCACCATTAAGGAATGTCGTTTTGACATCCATTTGATGAACATAAAAGTTGTGGATAGAGGCTAAAGAGAACAAAATTCTTATGGAAGTTGTTCTTGCAACAGGCGCATAAGTATCGAAATAATCGATACCCTCTTTTTGCCTAAACCCTTTAGCTACTAATCTAGCTTTAAAGGTTTGGATAGTGCCATCAGTGTGATATTTTCTCCTAAATACCCACTTACACCCAATTGGCTTAGACCCCGGTGGGAGGTCTACCAATTGCCAAGTGTTATTGGAAAGAATGGAATCCATCTCATCATTGATGGCTTCTTTCCAAAATGCACTATCTCTTGATTGCATAGCTTCTCTATAAGTCTTAGGACCATCCTCAACGAGAAGTACAATAGGAATTTTCCTAATGACTTCCTCTCTATTTCCTTCTACTATGTAGAATGAAATTCGTTGAGAATCTATCTCATCCACTACTATACTTTTATGATTTTTAAGCCTTTGACTTCTTCTAGGTTCAAAGGGTTGCATTACATCCTTTTGATAATTTTCCTCTTGAGAATCAACTTTGGATGTAGAAGCTGTTGGAAAAACTCATTGCAGGATCTTTATTTATTTTCATACAATTTACATATTATCAAACAAACATGAAAATTCCTAGAACATGCTTCTATGAAATTGATACAAATACAGAGTAAAGTAAAAACTTACATTACGCAGCGGAACTGGAACAACTCCATCCTTCAATCTCTCTAGCCCTTGATTCCTTTCTGTAGCAGAGTAGTATCAAGAGATTGAACAAGATCAGCAACACAGTCTTCCTCACCAAGCCTTTGATCAACCTAGAACTAGTGTGGGCTGGTTCTCAACACATGAGATAGAGATCTAGAAAAGAAGAAGAGATTGTTGCTAAGAAAGGATTAGAGTGTCTAGGTTTTCACTTACCCAAATCAACTAAGACTGACTTGCTTATGAAAACCCTAGATATCATATTCCTTATATAGGCAACTTAATGAGATTTATTTAAATTTAAATTAATTAAAAATAATAAACAAAAATAAAAGCCTAGGGCTGCCATAAATGGACTTGGGCCTAATCTCTTTGTTTTGAATTTAAATCCCAACTGGGCCTAAATTCAAAACCTTTTATTTATTTTTTTAATTAATTAATTAAATCCTTATTCAAATTAACTAATTATAATTTGAAACTTGATTTAATATTATTTATTTATATTGATACCAATTTATCAATATTAATAAATTTACCCAAAGATTCTCTTTTATTCTCTAAATCTCATATCTCTGTAAATTTTCCAAAATTTACCTAGTCAACTTTAAAAATCCTAATTGATAATTAAATCAATTAATTGAGACATTCTAGATGATTTACTCAAAGGTGATGCGGGGACCATGGATCTATGAAATCAAGCTCCAACAAGTTACCGTGAATTTATTTATGAATAATTTTACTACCTTATTAATTCCTCGTGACTCCACTATAGACTCGGAATTGAACTCTTGAATTCATAGAACGTATTTTCAAAACCATAAATATGTTATCCATTGTTATAACCATTACAATCAGTCAATCCTCTATCAATGACTTACTAATGAGCTGGGTGCAAATTACCGTTTTACCCCTCATCAGTATTTTATCCTTAACTCCCACTAAGTTCCTTATAAATGATATTTCCGTGAACTTAATCACAGAAATGAGATCTCAATCATTTAACCTTTTGAACAAAGCAATTAAGGAAATTATCTTTTCACTTCTCATACATAAGTTATAGATTTCGTATCTATGAATAATACTCCCACTCAATTACACTAATAAATCTCCAAGATGTAAGTATGGGCTAGATCGCAGGGTAAGCTGGAAACGAACAAGTCAAAAGATTTAAATAATATAATTAGCAGAATATTATCACTTAGAATTAAGATCGACTTAATATATGGTCAACGTTGTGACATTGATTAGATTTGATAACAACGATACTTATTTATCAATCAATAATCAATATCGACCCTAGTCCGATGTAACTAAATACATCCGATCTTATCTACTTGGTCGATACCTTGGACAAGATATCACACCCTGAATGTGTAAGTAGATCATATGGTAGATTGCTTAATCAGTGAAAATCCAATGCACTGATCTAATCTTAGGACTTGTTCTTTTGAACATATAATTACAACTATAATCCACTGTGACCTAGTCACTATAATTGTAACTATCCATATGTTCGGGATTTTATAAATGTTTGTATTATTTCAATAATAATGTAACAAAACAAGCAAGCAACACAGTTGTCAAAATAAATGATTTCTACTACTTTTATTGATAATATGAAATCGTGCTACATGTCCGACATGGTTTTATAAGGGCATAAAACCCAACAGAAGCTTGAGAATTGTTCTCATATAACAAATTCTCCTTTAGATATGTTGAAGCTTGAGAATTGTTGTCACATAACATGTTCTCAAAGAATTCAACTTCTCTAGATTCAATCACAATATTAGACTCTAAGTCTAATAGCCTATAAGCTTTACTATTGTTGGCATAACCAACAAAAGCACACTTTATGGCTCTTGAACCTAACTTTGTTCTATTAGGTTCATTTTTCTTGCAATATGCAAGACACCCCCACACTTTGAAGTACCCTATGTTGGGTTTTCTTCCTTTCCATAACTCATATGGAGATATCTCATTTTTCTTCATCGCTATTCGATTAAGAATGTGACAAGCGGTTAAAAGCGCTTCACCCCATAAGTTGAAGTTCAACTTAGAAAACACCAACATAGAATTTATCATCTCTAGATAAGTCCTATTTTTCCTTTCGGCGGCACCATTGTGTTGTGGTGTATAAGGTGCAGTGCACTCATGAATTATACCATTTTCTTCACAAAATGTATTGAATTCATTAGAGAAGTACTCTCCTCCTCTATCACTTCTTAGCACCTTAATCTTTTTATTTAGTTGATTTTCAACTTCTAATTTATACAATTTAAAAGCATCAAAAGTTTCATCTTTATACTTTAAAAGGAACACATAGGTATATCTACTAAAATCATCTATAAAAGTAAGAAAATACTTTTTACCACCTCTAGTTAAAACACCATTTAATTCACAAAGATCACTATGGATTAAATCTAGTAAATTAGATGATCTTTCTACACTAGGAAATGGTTTCTTAATCATTTTTGCCTTAACACATGTTTCACATTTACCATAGTTTTTAATATTGCATGCAATCATACCACATTTTATTACTCTTTTCATGGTTGAAAAACCTATATGTGATAGTCTAAGATGCCACAAAAATAAAGAATCATACTCAACAATATAGGCGGAATTAGCATTTTTATTGATAACATTGAAAGTTACACCATTGGTGCACAATTTAACCATTCCCTCACAAGAGTACCCTTTTCCCAAGAATACATTTGATTTGGTAAGTATAAGTTTACCGGACTCAAAAATGGCTTTAATGCCGGGCTTGCCAAGAAAATCACCACTTACCAAGTTTCTACTCATTTCGGGAACATAAATTACATTCACTAATGTAACTTTCTTGCCGGAGGTGAAAAATACCTCAATAGTTCCTTTGCCAAGTACCTTGGATTTGCCCTCATTGCCCATTTGAATCTCATGGTTGCCCTTTGACTCTTCAAAGGTCTTGAACAATGATTTGTCATAGGTGACATGGACGGTGGCACATGTATCATACCACCATCCTTTCACCTTGCCTTGGACCGCATTCACCTCACTAAGGGTAACAACTATGTTTTCCTCTTGAGTTGCGTTCACCTTAGGTCCTTGTTGGTCTTTTTTATGTCTACACTCTCTAGCACAATGACCCTTTTTTCCACACAACAAAGCAAGGACCTTTCTTGCCCTTAAACTTGTTTGGGTTGGTTTTTGGACCCAAAGGTTTCTCATTACCCTTTTTCCCTTTGATTTTGGGATGTTTTGGTTGTGACACCGCATTTGCTTTGGAAGTCTCTCCATTAGACCCCTCCACAAGTTTATCTCTACATATCAATTCATCTTCGATTCAAATATGCTTTTGGATCTCCTCCAAAGAATAATCCTCATTTTTATGAAGGATTCTTTTCCTATAGCTCTTTCAAGTTGGTGGTAATTTAGCCACTATAGCGCCAACTTGAAAGGCCTCGGGAAGCTCAATCTTTAGCACTTTCAATTTGTTAACAATTATTTGCAATTCATGAATTTGAGGAAGAATAGGTTTATCACCAAAAAAATTGAAATCGAAGTATTGAGATATCAAAAACTTTTTGGTACCTTCCTCTTCCGCCTTAAACTTTTTCTCAAATGCATCCCATATCTCCTTGGCCGATTTGGTCTCGGTGTAGAGGTCATAGAGTCTATCGGATAGGGCGTTGAGGATATGACCCCTACAAAGGAGATTGTCCTCCTCCCTCTTCCTTCTCTTCTCCACATCCTCGGGAGTGTCTTAGTCGGATGGCTCGGCTAGAGGTGCCGAGGAAGACTCAAGGATGTAGGTGATTTTTAGAGTGGTTAAAAGAAACCTCACCTTGTCTTGCCACCTAGTAAAATTGGATCCATCAAACCTATCCAATCTCACTAGGTCTTGGTTCATGATCTTGATTGTCTCCCCTTCCATTGAAACAAAAAAGGGATAAGCTTTTGAATGTTAGGAAAAAATGTTTTGCCTCAATGGAAATTGATAATAATATTACAACTCTATGAAATAATATTACAAATAAATATAGATTGATTAAATAAGGTTACAACTCTATAACTGAAAGTACAAATAAACAAAATAGAAGAAGAAGAAGAGAAGAAGAATGGAATAGTGAAAAATACAACTCTAAGCAAAAGATTACAAATAAAGTAAAAGTGTTTGGAACACAAGAAAAGATGATTACAACTCTAAACAAAATTACAACTAAATAAAACAAGAGGAATGAGAAGAAAAGCAATAGAGGAAATTGTAAGAACAAAACAAAGAAAACTCTCACTTACACAACTTAAGTGAAGAGCGTTGGGGATCACCAACTTGAACAAGGTTTAAAACCTTTGTTCAAAAGCTTATTTCCCCCTAACTCAAGCACTAAGGGATCTCTCTCAGATATTGGAAAAGCTTTATGGAATTATCAAGCCTCAAGGTGTTTCTAGCCAAGTGCTCTAATGGATAGAAATGTTGTGTCTTACAAGTGAGCTATAGGCTCCTATTTATAGAGTTTAGAGACACCCTTTGAATTTCAAATTCCACCAACCCCCATGGCTGTTACCAATGTTTAATTGGATTAATATGGAATTAAAAATGAGATTTGAGAGTTATTTGTGTTTTTTGAGCCGTTCAACAAAGATTGAAAAAACTGAAAAAATTGTCAGTTTTTGGCCTGTGGCCGCGGCCACTAGCCTCTGTCCCACAGGCTGCGGCCACTGACCAATTTCAGCACAAAAAATTGTGCTATTTTTCCAAACGGTTCCAAACTCTACCAAATGATTTTGTAACCCCCAAAACACATTATTGGGGTTAAAATCATATCTCTAACAGCCATATCACATATGGCTTTATGAAATTCATCTCAATATTGTGTCACAACAATTTTACACAATAAAGGGTAATATTTGGAAGTTACAAATTTGTAACACCAAATATGTTACATTATTTGGATATATCTCATATATCTAAATATTGTAACTCTCTATTAAATGTTACAATATATGACACACTTTGTCACATTTATTTAATCTAAAACATTATATTATAATATAATATAATATTACATTATATTATAAAATAATATAACAGGAAGAGTGGTGGCTCAAAGGCTTTTGACATGATTCTTGGTTACCTTGAGAGTACCAAAGAATATAGCCTTCACTACACAAACTTTTCATGGATACTTGAATGATATTCTGATGCAAGTTGGATATCAGGAATGGGAGATAATCTCTCCACCATCGGTTGGGTGTTTACTCTTGGAGGAGGTGAAATCTCACGTGGCTCCAAGAATCAAACTTGTATATCACACTAAACCATGGAAGCAGAATTTATAGCTCTAGCGACAACTGGCAAAGAGGTCAAGTGGCTTAGGGATCTCATGTTGGATATGCCTTTTACCGTGGATATGGTATCAATAATTTCAATACATTGTGATAGCCAATCCACACTTGCTAGAGCATAAAATAGTATGTATAATGGAAAGTCTAGACATATTAGTCTAAGACATGAATATGTGAGACAACTGATTCAAGATGGAATCATATCAATCTCATATGTTAAGACAAGTGAAAACTTAGGGGATCCATTTACAAAACCTCTTGTGAGATTGTTAGTAAGTTCCACTTCAAAAGGGATGAAACTGAAACTCCTAGAAGAATGAATTCACCAATGATGGCAACCCAACTCCAAACTTGTGAACAACAAGGGAAATAGTTCAATGGGTAAGAACAAGTCATTGATAAGTGAATGTTTTCAACACTAATACTTTTATGAGTTCCATCCAAGATGGTTAGTGTTGGTTGCTATCGAGTAAGGGATAAGCCTAGGGCTTTTAATGAAGTTCAGTTGAGTGCAACAAGCATCTCTCAAGGTAGCAAAGATGATGCAAGAACTTCACCTATGTGAACTTAGAGGCGGTGTTTCCTCTCATGGGATTTGGAGTTTCTCCCCGGAAAGTTCATGAAGGGATGAGCACATGGCCATATGAGTGCTAGGTGAGAAATTGGGAAAACAAAAGATCTAGTAGAGGTGTGTGAGGTATAAGCGGTTTATCATAAGGAATACTTGGTTCAAGCTTTTAAGCTACCAATGATTTCGATGAAACTTTGTGGTATGTTTCACTAAGGTAAAGCTCAAGTCGAAAGGTACTTTACTTTAGGCACCAAAAATGTTTGAGTTAGAGGTTGAGGCTTGTATTTAACCAAGTGGGGGAATGTTATGATTGGTTAAATACAAATGATAAGTGTTGTTATGCAAGCTAGGTAAAAAACACTTAGTGAATTTCACATGGTGAAGATGTCAATTTTGAGCTTCAATTGTAGGCACTTAAAATCTGTGTTTTTGGGTCCAAGGTAATACATGGAGATATCTAAGGATCTCAAAAAAATTTGGTAGCATTTGGAGCAATTTTAGGCCCATTGGAGGGGTCACAACTTAGAGGAGGTGGCGATGTGTCGCCTCTTTGGAGGTGTTCAATCGCTTGGATGCAAAGGGGCACAAAAGCCCTAGTAGGTGACACGTCGCCTCACGTGTCCATATGAACACATAGTTTAAGGTCCAAATGACAATTTCTTTAGCTCTAATCCTATTGGTTAGACCTAATGATGGTGCCTGCACTACAAAAGGGTCCTAATAGAGTTTTAGAAAACTTGATCACTCTTTCAAATCTCTCTCTAACCTCTCTCTCTCTCTCTCTAGCTTTCAAGAATCTCTAGTTTTCTCCAAGAAACTCATAAAGAAATTACTTGACTTTGTGAGTTTAAGGCTTGTTCAATCCCAATTGTCATTTCCTCTTAGAAAAAGCCTTAAGCATCAATGGTGGCTAGGAAATAGAAAATTAGGACAACGATAAGAATCATGTATAAGCCTTGGTTTTGTGTTTATTGCATTGAAGAAGGAAAATCTCAAAGTCATGGCTCTCTAAGGGTTTTAAAGGTTCATCAAATTTGAAGAAGATTGTTCTACAAAAAGGGTTTGCATCATCTTTCTCAATATTTCTTTGGTCTCTGTCAACCATTATTTTTTGTAGATTCTAGATTTTGTGGTGGTGTAATCTCACTCTCCCCCAACATATTGTTCTAACAGTAACCAACAAGGAGGTCAAGTGGCTTATGGATCTCATGTTGGATATCTCGATTTCTATGGATATCGACAATCTCGGTACATTATGATAATCAAGCCACTTTAGCTAAAGCATATAGAAAATTGTACAGTGGAAAGTCTTGAATATTAATCTAAGACATGACTGTTGGAAAAATTATATTTTATATATAATAAATAGCCAATTTAGGCTAATGTGTGAATGGAAAATTGATGCCTTAAATGTGGTCCATTGATAGCTACTAATAAATGCAGATTTGGTCAAGGATGTAATCACCGTAATAATGGTGAATATTCTGATCGATATTAGAAATTATGGTAAAGATTGTGATTGATCAATATCACTAATTTTGTGGGATTTTTGGCATTAATTCCCTTGTGTCCACACTTGGTATTCCACCCCATATGAAGCCTATAAAAGGAGGCTTCACCTTTCATTCTATACACACCAACAAAAGGAGTCACTCACTAAAAAGCTCTCTTGTCTTCTTCTTCTTTGTTTTTCGTAAGTCTTAAGGTGATAGGGTGAAGGTATTAATCCGAGTTCGCTGTAGTAGTGAAAGTGGTGTATTCCTCTACTCGTTAGTCGTTGTATCCTGGGAAGTGGTTGTTCACGTATCCTCTAACACCAATCAGGTAGAGGGGGCAAATCTGCTTTAAGGAAAGCGTGTTTTACGTGCCTCGGCTTTCTTTTCACTTATCAGTTTTATAATTTATTATTTTGTATTTATTTTTCCTGTTCTTCAATTAATAATATATTATTATGTTTGTTAATTTTCTCCATTCTCTTTATTTAAATTTTCTAACAATCTTAAAGTAGATTTTAACTCATTTGGAGAAGACGAACATATTGAAGGGCGGAAAATATTTCAGATTTTTTTTGTTTTGCCATTCAATCAGTGTTGATTAGATTTCTTTATATATGTTTTCACTGTCTTTTTACACTGCCAATTTTATTTATGTATGTATATCTTGTCTACTATATATTTGCACCGTTTTCTGGCAAGGTTAATTATTTTAATTTTGATATTTACAATACATTGTATATATTCAGTTTATTTGCCTCATTTATTAATCTTGCATATTTTGATTAACATGTACAGTATATATACATAATATATGTATTTTATTCACTTATTTCATTATTTTATGCATGTTAATTAATAATATATATGGAAGCATGTATACTTAGTATGTTTAGTATGTGATTTTTTATATTGGTATGCATTAGTGTATTTATATTTTTTTTGTCCTTTATATATATATATATATTTATATATGCATGGTATGTACTCGTTTTCTTTTATAGAGATATATTTCATGGGATACATATATATATACCTTATATATACACATAAAATTATATATATAATGAATATATATTTCTTGGTATACATATATATACCTTATATAGATATACAATCATATATATATATATGTATATAATTGAATTTTTTTTTTCAATGCATGTTATTGCTATCATTACCATCATATATGAGTTATTGATTTATTTTGTCTTACAAAATATAAATTTTAGTTTATAAACACGTTAATTTGTTTATTCTATTGCCATTCTACATTAAACTAATTCTGTTACGATAATTATGATACAAATATTGATAAACCCATTCTACTATATTATACACATATGCATGAAATTCTATATGTACAGTTACATATATATGTTCACATATATATATTTGTTCGCCGCCTTAAACTGCAATATCCATGTATTTATATTTGTTTATATATTAAATATATTATGCATGCTATATTTACATATTATGTTTAATGGATATGTAGTTTCCATATGCAAATTTATATTGTTTTACGATATAAATTTATATGTACTTATTTCTCCAAGTATTATGTAACCAATCAGATATGGCTGAAAATATGGATGTCATTGCTACTGGAAGCATTGAAGGATCTCCCCGAACTCCAGCTGTAACGACCCAAATTCGCTAATAAGGCTTAAGGGCCTTGATTAGTGTGCCAGGAGGGCAGGTTGGGATTTATGTGTGATTTTATGAGTTAAATGCATGGTTATGATTTAAAGCATGTTATTTGGCTATTTGTTTAACTGAGATGCATGGCTATGTTTACTAGTATGCATGTAGGCCCGGATTGTGTTAGAAGGGCGTAATTGTAATTTTGGCCATGTTGGGCATAACTGTATTGGTATGTGATAATTGTATTCTGTGAATTGTACCGCGCGGGTGTGGTTTTATTATTGTGATGCACGTGCCGAGACGGTCCTAGAGAGCTAGTTAACTTAAGAGTCACAACGGGATTTCTATACCCGGCTCGGGAGGAGCCTAGGGGTACCTCGGGAATTTTATGGTTAAGTTGAGATTTAGCGGGTAATGGTTATTGGAGATTTAGTAACCTAGGTAACTATTTGTTACTGCTGAGAGTAACAAGTTTTAGAAAGAAAATGGTAGATATGAAATAGAAATGAAAGGACTTAAGTGCCCTTGAGGTTTAGTTGGGAAAGGATAGGCAAGGAGGGGCAAAATGGTCATTTGGCAAGGGTAATAGGCAATTCTCAGCTGGGTTTTAGTGGGTCACGGTTTGGGCATTTGGGTTATATGATGGCTTTGCTAAAAATAAAGAGAAGGAGAGTTAGGGCAATGAGAAGAAGAAGAAGAAGAGGAAAATGGGCTGAAGTGGGAGCTTAGGAGGTGAATCAAGGGAGCTTGTAGGGTGGATTCTCCACTTGAGGTATGGATTTTATGAGCAATTAAGTTTGATTTCTGTTTTGAATTGTGAAATCTATAGCTTGAGTTAAGTTTTAATGTTTGAGTTTGAAGTTGCTGATTTTTGCAATCTGAGGGTGGATTGTTGGGTATGTTTGTGTTTTGAGCTTGAATCTAGAGTTTATGAGTTGTTGGATAGTTCATTTGATGTTTGAAATTGATTTTGGGGTTTAGGTATTGTTTTAGGGTGATTTGGGGAAGTTGAAGCTCGGGAAAACGCGAAGGAAAAACCCAGAATTCTGGGTCTGCGAAGGCGTGCCGCGACACAGGTTTTTCGTGTCGCGGCGAGGGAGTCCCTGACTGATGGGTGCTGCGGCACAAGGCAAATTTCAGGTTGACATTTTTGGCAATTTTAGGCCTTTGCTCCGGGGGTTCGGGGGATGTCTCCGGGGTGTTGTTTTAAGGTTTTAGAGGTCCCGAGAGTGCGGGATTGGTCCCGGGAAGTGGTTTTGGGTTGATTAGTATTGAGGGATGTTTCTTGTGTGTTGTGACTAGGTTGTTGGTGAGGCTCGTGCTAGAGGACCGTGCTCGCGGCGTTAGTGCATCAGGAGGCTCGGAATACAGGTAAGAAAACCGTAACACCCGAGAATAGGGCATGGCCCCACTGTGTGATTGCAGGGCATGGCCCCAGATTGTATTATGTGCAAATGTTTAACCTTAAATGAATCATGATGTGTGTGAATGATTATTTCGAATGTACTATATGTGTGATTATAATGAAATGAACGGCAAGGGCCGAGTGCGGCGTAGGCCGGGTACGGCCGTGGGGCCGAAAGTAACACTCAGCACATGGGATGCTTATATTCAGGGTGGGACCCAAGGGATACATGAGTTATCCTCGCGGTGAGAACCGAGACCCCAAGCTTTGGTAAGGCCTCTGGGGCGGCATGGCCGTGTTTGTTTAATTGATGATTTCCTATTTATCAGTGAGTTATGCCAGTGATATTATTTGCATATGTTATGTATTATTTGGGTTTTCTTGCTGGGCTTCGGCTCACGGGTGCTCCGTGTGGCAGGTAGAAGCAAGGACTGAGTCAACCAACCATGAGGACGGAGAGCGTGAAGCGACGCGTACATGTTTGGCCTGCCCGACTGCTTTGGTTGGGGGTTTATTCGAAAATGGCTGTAATAATCTATGATTTTATGATTTCTCAACTGTAACTTTATTTCAAGATGTAATTAGTTTTCAAACCTTATTTTGGGATCCCAGATGTTCTATACTTAACGCTTTTAATGAAGTTAAACATTTTTAAAAGAGTACAGCCTTAAACTCTGGTTTAATCACACTTTTGGTTTTAGAAACCACTTTGAGTCAATTAAATGCACAATTTCTGTTTTAAACTCACTTAGTAACGGCTCTAAGGTAGTAGGGCGTTACACCAGCTTTAACCACCAAGGACCAATCTAAGGGTCAGGCTGTGCAAGTTTCGGTACCATTGGTACCAACGGTCTCAACGGTTCCTGTGAACCATAATGAGAAACCGGATAAGTTCACTGGGGTGAACTTCAAAATGTGGCAGCAGAAAATGCTTTTCTATCTGACAACATTGAATCTTGCGAGATTCTTAAAAGAGGATCCTCCCTTGATTGGAGAGGATGAGATAGATGTGCAAACCCAGCAAGCAATTGACGCTTGGAAGCACGCTGAATTCCTGTGTAGGAATTATCTTCTGAATGGCTTATCTGACACTCTGTATGGTGTGTACAGTGTGACGAAAAGAGCCAAAGAATTGTGGAACTCTTTGGACCACAAATATAAGGCTGAAGATGCTGGCGCCAAGAAATTCTTGGTTGGTCAATTCTTGAACTTCAAGATGGTAGACTCCAAGAATGTGATAAGCCAAGTGCAAGAGCTTCAATTGATCATCCATGGGATCCATGCTGAAGGAATGGTTTTGAGTGAATCATTCCAAGTAGCTGCAATTATTGAGAAGCTACCCCCTGCATGGAAAGACTTCAAGAACTATTTGAAGCACAAGCGAAAGGAAATGAGTGTTGAAGATCTCATTCTCAGACTTCGCGTTGAAGAGGATAACCAAGGTAATGAGAAGCGAACCTTGAGTCCTAATGCTGCCAAGGCAAACTTGATGGAGCATGATAGAGGCTCAAAGGGGAAGAATCCTAAGCACAAATAAGGGTCCAAGTTAGGACCGAAAGGTGGAATTGCAAAGAAGCCAAAGTTCCAAGGGAAGTGCTTTAACTGTGGCAAGATGGGACATAAATCATCTGAGTGAAAATTGCGCAAGAAGAAAGGCAATGAGACCTATATGGTGGACACGATATCCCAAGAGGTCGCTGAATTAGACTTATGTGTCGTGGTCTCTGAAGTCAACCTGGTGGATGCGAATCCAAAGGAATGGTGGCTCGACACTGGAGCTACTCGTCATATATGTGCAAACAAGTCAGCATTCTCTGATCTGACTACACTGGAAAATGGAGAGAAGCTCTACATGGGCAACTCGGCAACCTCTGAGATAAAAGGGGAAGGAACTGTGTTCTTGAAGATGACGTCTGGAAAGAATGTCAAGCTGCAAAATGTACTGTATGTGCCTGACATTCGTAGGAATCTGATATCTGGAACTCTGCTGAGTGTACATGGGTTCAAGATGGTGTTTGAATCTCATAAAATTGTACTCACTAAAGCGGGTGTTCCTATTGGGAAGGGTTATGTAAAAGAGGGCATGTGGAAGATGAATGTAATGGCTGTTAAGCCAAATGCTGTTATTGATAATAATAAAGCTAGTACTTCTTCTATTTACCTTCTTGAGTCTTCAAATTTATGGCATGGTAGACTAGGTCATGTTAATTATAATTCTCTGCGTAGATTAATTAACTTGAATCACATACCCACGTTCAATATTGATTCAAAACATAAGTGCGAAACTTGTGTAGAAGCGAAATTAACCAGGTCATCGTTCAAAACAGTTGAAAGAGACACTGAACCCCTTGATTTAATTCACAGTGATATTTGTGATTTAAAATTTGTTCAAACGAGAGGTGGTAACGAATACTTTATTACTTTTATTGATGATAGTACAAAGTATTGTTATGTGTACTTGCTAAAAAGCAAAGATGAGGCTATAGAGAAATTTACTCTCTATAAACAAGAGGTTGAAAATCAACTTAATAAGAAAATTAAGATGATAAGAAGTGATCGTGGTGGTGAATATGTAGAACTATTTAGTGAACTTTGTGCACAAAATGGAATCATTCACGAGGTAACACCACCTTATTCTCCTGAATCCAATGGAGTGGCAAAACGGAAAAATCGCACTTTAAAAGAGATGATGAATGCCATGTTATTAAGTTCTGGATTACCGCAGAACATGTGGGGTGAAGCTATTTTGTCAGCTAATTATCTTTTAAATAAGATTCCCCGAAAGAAAGATCTAAAGACACCATATGAATTATGGAAAGGTAGACAACCTTCATACAAATACTTAAAAGTGTGGGGATGTCTGGCTAAGGTGATTGCACCATTGCCAAAAAGAATGAAAATAGGTCCAAAAACAGTAGATTGTATTTTCATTGGTTATGCACAAAATAGCAATGCATATCGATTTCTTGTACATGAGTCTAAAAACCCGGACATTCACAAGAATACGATAATGGAATCAAAGAGTGCATCATTCTTTGAACATGTATTTTCTTGCAAAGATAATGGGGTTGGACCAAGCTCTTCTAAGCGAACATCTGAAATGATGGATGATCGAGAACAAGAAGAGGAAACTGATGAAGTCCAAGTAGAGCCAAGGCGAAGCAAAAGGGCAAGGATAGAAAATTCTTTTGGACCAGATTTTCTAATTTATATGATAGAGGCAGAACCTCGAACATATAAAGAAGCTGTGAGCTCTATTGAAGGTCCTTTTTGGAAGGAAGCCATAAGGAGTGAAATTGATTCCATCCTGCAAAATCATACTTGGGAACTAGTTGACCTTCCTCCTGGATGTAAACCTTTAGGTTCCAAGTGGATTTTCAAAAGGAAAATGAAAACAGATGGAAGAATTGATAAGTACAAGGCCCGATTAGTAATAAAAGGTTACAAACAACAAAAAGGCTATGACTACTTTGATACTTATTCTCCGGTGACGAGAATAAATTCTATCAGGATGATTTTGGCAATTGCTGCATTGCGAAATCTAGAAGTCCATCAAATGGATGTAAAAACTGCCTTTCTAAATGGAGATCTTGATGAAGAAATATACATGGAACAATCCGAGGGTTTTGTCGTTCCAGGGAAAGAAAGGAAAGTTTGCAAACTTGTTAAGTCACTGTATGGACTTAAGCAAGCACCAAAGCAATGGCACGAAAAATTTGATAGTGTCATGATGACAAATGGATTTAAAATCAATGAGTGTGACAAATGTGTGTATATCAAAACCAAAAACGAGGGATACATCATTCTATGTTTGTATGTAGATGACATACTCATTGTTGGAAGCAACCAACGAATGGTTAAATCCACTAAAACAATGTTAAACTCAAGGTTTGACATGAAGGATATGGGACTGGCTGATGTAATTTTAGGGATAAAAATTATAAGGACGCCAGATGGACCAGTTTGAGTCAGTCACACTATGTGGACAAGATACTTGACAAATTCGGTAAAGATGATTCTGGAATTTCCAGAACACCAATTGATACAAGTCAGCATCTATCCAAGAATAATGGTGAAAGTGTGTCCCAAGTAGAATATGCTAGAGTAATAGGAAGTCTAATGTACTTGATGAGTTGTACTAGACCAGACATTGCCTATACTATAAGTACTTTGAGTCGATTCACGAGTAATCCAGGTGTTGAACACTAGAAAGCAATTGCAAGGGTACTTAGGTACTTAAGGTATACTCGTGACTATGGGCTAAACTACACCAGAGATCTAGCTGTGCTTGAAGGATACACTGATGTAAGTTGGATATCTGATATTCATAACTCAAAAGGTACTAGTGGATATGTCTTCACTCTAGGTGGTGCAGCGGCTTCATGGAAATCTTCGAAACAAACTGTAATCACTAGATCTACAATGGAATCTGAGTTTGTTGCTCTGGATAAATGTAGTGAAGAGGCAGAATGGCTACGTAATTTCCTAGAGGATATTCCAGACTGGCCTAAACCTGTGCCTGCAATATGTATATATTGTGATAATTAAGCAACAATTGGCAGAGCAAAGAATGCTCTATATAACGGTAAGTCAAGACATATACGTCGACGACATAATACCATTAGACAATTGATCTCAACTGGAGTTATCTCAATTGACTATGTGAAGTCAAAAGATAATATTGCGGATCCGCTAACCAAATGGTTAAATAGAGATAAAGTTGAAAAGACATCAGAAGGAATGGGACTTAAGCCCAGAAGAAATAAGGTAGATATAAAGGAAAACCCAACCTAGTTGACTGGAGATCCCAAGATCTAGGTTCAATGGGACAACCTAATTATATAAACCTTGTAAGATCACTGTGGGGACTAACCCTACCCATTCTGTTGATGAAACAGTGATTCCCGTTGAAAAAAGGATAAGCATTAAGCTTTTAATGACCCTTATGCGTCGGAAGTCCGAACAGGGCAATGCGGGATTGTTCTTAATTAAGAGGTCAACTATGTGAGAGAGAAGTGGGGCCGCTTCAAAGGAGAATTGTGGGGGCTAAATTCTCTAAAACCTCTCGCAGAACCAGGCGGATGTTCATGGCCAAAATGAACATAATCATGAGAACCGATATGATGCCAGGAAGATATCTGTGTGAGATATATCATCATTTACATCAATAGCAGACAGTTCAAAGACATCGCGTCCACTGATCAGCTAGTAAGGTAAATATATTTTCACAAGGGAAGGTTCAAAGGTTAACACCCACCTATCCTATGCAGGTATCTACCGTAGAATTCTATCACCGTGTTGAGTCGAGTCGAGTCTTGTCAATTCATTGTGAGTCTTTTCTTTGTGTATTCCCTATCGTTGATCAATTTCATTAATGTGGGGGATTGTTGGAAAAATTATATTTTATATATAATAAATAGCCAATTTAGGCTAATGTGTGAATGGAAAATTGATGCCTTAAATGTGGTCCATTGATAGCTGCTAATAAATGCAGATTTGGTCAAGGATGTAATCACCGTAATAATGGTGAATATTCTGATCGATATCAGAAATTATGGTAAAGATTGTGATTGATCAATATCACTAATTTTGTGGGATTTTTGGCATTAATTCCCTTGTGTCCACACTTGGTATTCCACCCCATATGAAGCCTATAAAAGGAGGCTTCACCTTTCATTCTATACACACCAACAAAAGGAGTCACTCACTAAAAATCTCTCTTGTCTTCTTCTTCTTTGTTTTTCGTAAGTCTTAAGGTGATAGAGTGAAGGTATTAATCCGAGTTCGCTGGAGTAGTGAAAGTGGTGTATTCCTCTAATCGTTAGTCGTTGTATCCTGGGAAGTGGTTGCTCACGTATCCTCTAACACCAATCAGGTAGAGGAGGCAAATCTGCTTTAAGGAAAGCGTGTTTTACGTGCCTCGGCTTTCTTTTCACTTATCAGTTTTATAATTTATTATTTTGTATTTATTTTTCTTGTTCTTCAATTAATAATATATTATTATGTTTGTTAATTTTCTCCATTCTCTTTATTTAAATTTTCTAACAATGACTATGTAAGACACTTAATTCAAGATAGAATCATACCAATCTTCTATGTCAAAACCTGTGAGAACTTAGTGGATCTGTTTACAAAACTTCTTGCAAGATACTTGATAAGTTCTACATTTAGAGGGAAGGGATTGAAACTTCTTGACCAATAGATTCACCAATGATGGCGTTCCAACTCAAAACTCATCAACATCGAGTATAAACTTCAATGGGTAAGAACAATTCATTGATAAGTGGATATTTGGCAACACTAACAAATTTGTGAGTCTCATCTAGGATAATTGGTGTTGGTTGCTACCGCACAAGAGGGTTAAAGAGGAACAATCATTTTTAAAGGTGACAAAGATGTTGTAAGAAGTTCACTTAAGTGAACTTAGAGGTGGTGCCGCCTTTCATGTGAGTTGAAGTTTATCCTCGAAAAGTTCATGAAATGATGAGCACAAGGAAACATGAGTTGCCAAGTGAAGGTGTGTGATGTGTTAATGGTTTTATCAATAGGATTGCTTGTTTCAATCATTTAAGACTACCAACTATTTCGATAAGACTTTGTAATGTTTTTACTAAAGTAAAGTTCAAATTAAAAGAAACTTTACTTCATGCATCAATATTGTTTTAGTTGGAAAAGAGAATATTATATTTAACCAAGTTAGAGAATATTAAAATTAGTTAAATAGAATTGTTAAGTGGCGGTGTAAAATATTTAACGGTTTCACATGATTATCATGTGAAATTTGACTTTTAATTTATTTAGCTTTTAAAAAATATATATAAAAAAAAAAGGATAAAAACATGAATTGGACGTTTCGCATAATGGTTATTTACATTGATGTTAAATTATAGTTGAGCTTTTTTTTTTTTTTTTTTTATCTAAGCACAAAAAATTCTAGCAAACTACTATAATAATACCATATTTTATAATTACAATAAAATATACAATATGTAACACATTATGAAAAATATATGTGTGTAATCAATTTGGTCAATTCCATCAAATCGGTAACTTTCCTTTTTTCGTGTATATTGGCAAAAAAGCAACATTCCATATATACTTGATGTCAGCTTTAATATATATATGGAATAAATCATATTATTAATAACACAATATTCATGAATTAAATTAAATCTTATACAAATAAACATGAGTTGCAATGTATTTAAACGATTTATGGTTGATATTTTTTTAAATAAAAATATTAGTGTATATGTCGGACATACCTTTAGTGTACTTTGGTCTAAAATGGACATAATTGTTTAATTTGTTACATTGTTTAATGAAAAAAAAAACATAATAACTGTTGTGTTAAAATTCTTACATGCAACATTTCTTATTCCACATAGAATTAAAAAAATATAGTATTCTTTAAAAAAAAATATAAACATATTATTAGTATAAGAATTTTTTATATATAAAAAAAAATTACTGTAAATGTATAGCTCCAACAGACTTTTATTGTACTCTCTTCTAAAAGAAACATAATTGTTTAAAATGTTACACTATTTTATTAAAAGTAAACATAATTATTGTTTTGTTGAAATTATTAAATGCTACATTGTTGATTCTATTTATATTTTTATTCCACAATCGAAACATCACCTACATAATTTAATTAAAAATTCATTGGAATAATATTACTTAAATTTTTGGAAAAAAAAAATGCTAATTATTGGTTCAATGATTTTTTTACATAAAAAAATTGTATATTATTATACACAGTTTATTACTTAAAGCTATTTTAAATAACATATTGACATTTCCTGTTTTTTATATTAAAAATTATACATATTTTGTTTATTATTTAACCACCTAATGCACACAAAAATAAATGACCCTTTTTGTTTATTTTTTTTAAATAAATCTAATTATTGATTCAAATATTTTGACTATTTCTGAAAAAATTATACAAGTTTGTTTATTGTTTAACAATTTATTGCCTACAATAATCAATGACCCCGTGAAATAATATAAACCCTTTTGTTTATTTTATCCAGTAAATAAATTTAATTATTGGTTCAAATATTGATTTTACCTAAACAAAATATTTTATTATGAAACACAATCTATATATTACCGAAAATAACAAAAACTATACAATATAACTAAACAAAACAGTTTAACTATTATGTCTTCATAATAAAAATAAATAGACTATTATATTACCATATAAATTTAAAAATAAACATGAAGAGAATAAAACAAAAAAACACCAAACATTCTCATTCAAAATCCCTAATACATCTCCAATATACACTACACTAAAATATTGATTTAGTGACATTTTAATTAGGGACATTTGTTAAAAAATGTCAAAATAATAGTATTTTAGTAATATTTGGTCAAAAATGTCACTTTATGACATTTAAATAGTGACATTTTAACAAAATGCCACTGTTAATATATTTTAGTGACAATTGATCATAAATGTCATTAATTTATAAATATTTAGTTTTACAAAATGCCACTATTAATATATTTAGTTTTTTTTAATACATAAAATTTATCTACATAAAAATAATAGCCCCTCCTCCCGCACCCGCATATCTCCATTCTGTTTGTAATTTGTAACTTCCCTCACACCCCTCTAAGAGCATCTCGTACCCAACGGGATTACCCCATATATATGGGGTTATTGTGCTGAAATGCCTCCAACCAAACGAGACCACTAACAACATTTAGCCGTGTGTCAACAGTGACACGGCATATATATGCCGTGCACTGTTCACACGGCAAAACTTTTTTTTTTTTTAAATATAAATATATTTATATCTTTTATATATATATATATATAAACATATGAGTATTATTTGAGTCTATATTTTATGTTAGGTTTTTTAAATTATAAATACACATAATTTAATTTTTTAAATAAAATTTCAAATATTTCATAATTAATTTTTTATATAATTAATTTTAATTTGTGTACGTTATAAGAAAATAAAATTAACATTGAAATTGATTAAATATACAAAAGATAATTAAAAAATAATATAATAATAAATAATATATTTTTTAGTATTGTGGTTGGAATGAAAAAAAAATATGGTACTAAAATTACTTAATTTTGGTGTTGGTGTAACACCATATATAGGGTAATGGGTTGGAGATGCTAAACACTAACACGCAGTGAGGAAACCCTCATGCCTTGCATTGACTTTTTCCCTTTTTTTCAGCAGAGGTAGTTTCAAGCTAAATCCTAAAGAGGGAAAGATTCCTATGGTGAAGTGTTTTCAGATTCGGAACAGTCATCAAAAAGATCGGAAATTAGTGCTTGATGGTGCGGCTGTGGATGGCTTGGTAGGGATCTTGAGGTAATTGACCGAGATTCCCTCTTGGCTGCAATTAAATAAATTTTTTCAAATGTCTTAATGGATTTTTTATTTTCTTAAAAGCCTCAGAAAGAAAACAACACGGCTACCACTCAGTTTTTCTCTTCTCTCTAATTTCTTCCTTATTAACCTTGTTGGGCAAGTGGCATTTCTTCTTTTCTTTGGTTTTTTTTCTTATATATCCAATGTAGTAAAAGAAACTTGTCAGATATATCCTATTATAAAAAATTCTTACTTGTAAAATTGTGTATTTGCAATTGCAAGTGTGAGATATAGCTCCCCAACACTTGGATCAGCTACAACTAACATGCTCAGGCCTTCACATTCATTATTCCTACTGTTTTCTTTAGGTAATAATTTATTGCTTTAAAGTCCAATTATTTTTTACTTGGGAATCAACATAAAAGTTGTCCCCGAAAATGATACAAATGAATTTTATTTCATATTAATTTTATGCTATTGGAACCTTTCTCTACAATCTGAAATAGATTTACTGTCCACTTTCTTAGTATATCTACATTCTTTTTCAGTATTAGCAAAACAACATTCAGAATAGATCTGATCACCAATACATACCAAAGTGAAATCCAAATACAAAGCAAATGAGTCCTCATTATTAGGAGCTAATAATTTGTATTTACAATATATTATTTTCACAACGTTTGGATTAAATAGAGAACAGAGTTATGCTATACTTTTGACAAGCCTGTGAAACGAAGAGAGTAATTTGGAATTTGGGGAATCTTTGTCTGTTATTCAGTAAAGTGATGTGTTACAAGTATGGCACTTATTTTTGGTCTACAAATAAAAATTCTCTAACATGAAAAATGAAATTACACACTTATATAATTAGACTTTTGCTAGTTGATGATTTTCCATGTCATTTTTGCCGACTTATGATAAGATAAGGAGAAGGATGTTCGGCTGCATATTAAGATGATTGGAGATATGGTTAGAATATAATTTGTGTAAAAAAATGTCTCATTTGTTAATCATCCTTAAAAATGAGTTGGGAATTATGATATAGAATCTTGGGGTTTGCTTGATTTTTTTTTTTTTTCAAAGTTGTATTCTCAGAAATGATAACAAAAAACAGTTTTTGTAGTTTTAAAAAAACAAGAGGTGTTTGGTTAATGTTTTCTAAAAATAAATTTTTAGTTTTAATTTTTTTTAAATCTTAAATAAAAAATTAACAAATATATTTACAAAGATAAAATCTTTTAAAAGTTTGTAATAAATAATGAGATAAAATAACTTCAAAGAAAAAATGATAAAAAATAATGAGTGAGAAAGTAAGGAGAGAAAATTTGAAGAAATAGAAATTAAAAAGAGAGATTTATCCAAAAAAAAAAGAAGAGAGAGAGAGAGAAGATAATGAGAAAGAAAGTGAGGAGAGAAGTGAGTAGAAAGAAAGTGATGAGAGATAAAATGATGATATATTAAGTGATAAGAGAAAAAGTTAGGATGTAGTATGTAATGAAAGAGAAAATGATAAGATAATAAGTGATGCAAGAGAAAATAAGGAGATGGAAAATGATGAAAAAGAAAATGAAAAATATAGAAAGTGAGAAGAGAGAAAATAACGAGAGAGAAAATGTAAGGAGAGATAAAATAAAGAAATAAAAAGTGATGAGATGGAAAGTGATGAGAGAGAAAATAATGTGACAATAAATTATGTTAGATAATAATAATTAAAAAAGTGATGTGAGAAAAAAAAATATTGACAAAAAAAATTGAGAAAAATAGAACACAACTTTATATTGTTCTCAAAATTTTCTATTTTTTATAACTTTGTTTTTAAAAATTATTTTCTGAAAATAACGTCAAACACCACAACTTATTTTCAAAAAATAATTTTAGCTTTTAAAAACAAAAAAAGATTTTTTTAGTTAACGAGCCAAAGCACCCTCTTTGATCTCGGAAAGTAGTGAATTCATTAACATCTTTGTAGTGGAGGTTTGACAGGGGCCTTGTCTGGTGCTTCTGAAAGGCTAAGATGTGTTACTTAGACATACAAAACAGATTGTTTTGGCTTATGAGTTGGATCATTTCAAATGCCATCATGGTGTGTGGCTTACATAAATATTTTTACATATGGAGCTTGTATTGTGCTTGATAGGTTCACTGCTTTGCTATATTAATTGCCATTTGACCAAAGTTTTTAGCTAACTATACATATTTTTGAGAAAAGTATTTTGGCATTTTTGTTCCCAGTAGATTCTTGACCTGAAAAGTTGACATGTTCATATAGTAATAGCTCCACTAGTCCTCTGAAGTTGCATGATGTGCAAGAAGTTGTGCGGTTCTACTTTATTTCGTTCACAGGGCATGGTGGGTTGATAGCTCAGAGTTTACCATGTTCATAGTAATATCTATTTTGTTTTAAGTGTATGATTTTAATCTTCACTATCGTCCTCATTTTCAGTGGATTTGCAGGCATTGTTTCAATTTAGTGATGCAGAGATAGCATCTTTAGCTAAAAATAGCTTGATAGAGGAAGCATATCTAGGTATCATTTAGTGAAATTTAGGAGCTGAATTACCAGAGCAAGATTTGACTATGCAGATTGCAAAAGAAAATTAAGAGATTAGAAGACTTCTTTGAAGAAATTGAAAGAATGTGGAAAAGAAGGAAAGCTCTATACTACAATTATGTATTTTGTTTTAGTCAATTTTTGTAAATATAATTACATACTGTATTTGTTATATATATATGTATAATCAAGATGTTTTGTATGCATAAATTTTATTGTGATGTTAATTTTTATTGGAAATATTTAAAAATTTTATTTTATCAAAATGTCTACAAATATACATTAACAAGAAATTTTATTTTCTGAATATCATTTAGTAACATTTTTATTGAATGTCACTAAAATTATTTTTAATATAAAAAATAAATATATAATTTATTATTATAAATAATTTAGTAATATTTAAAAATAATATTTAATTATTTTTAGTGACATTTTTTCAAATGTCACTAAAATGAATAAAACGACATTTGTACTTTTACTCGCACTTGTATATCTTACATTTGTCACTAAAACTAAGCAATAATGAAATTTTAAAATGTTACTAAATCCATATTTTGGTGTTAACCAAATGAAAAATGTAAATTTTTCTAACAAATAGTAAATACTCACTTCCCCTTTAATAATCCAAAAAAAAAATATTACAAAAGCCACATGAAAAAAAAAGGTTTAACTATTATACCTTCTAAAAAAAAAACAAAA
This sequence comes from Humulus lupulus, assembly GCF_963169125.1. NCBI lineage: Eukaryota > Viridiplantae > Streptophyta > Magnoliopsida > Rosales > Cannabaceae > Humulus > Humulus lupulus. Next base: position 73,035,316 of record NC_084798.1, read on the forward strand.
TACTACACTATAATATACACTGAAAAAAATACCCATAACGAACATAACCTATAAAATTATCAAATATACCACTTAGAACCTCTTAATGCATCAATAGGTTACCAAAATAGTTCAAAATATTTCAGCAACCACGACTGAAGCCAAGAATCTATATATAATAAATGAATAAGAATTGTTTCTGAATTATATTTGGTAACGGTTGGGAAAACTTACTCAGGATCTTGTGTTGTTTTCATGTAAATCGTATATTATACATATTAATATAAGAAAATCTATAACATATTTCTAAAATTGAATTCATACAGAGATAATGATAAGAACACTTATATTATTGTGTAGCAGAATTATTGAGTCATTCATTCAGTTTCTCTAACTCTTGTATCATTTCTGTCGCAGGGTATCACCAAGAAACTTAATTGATCTTCAATCACTACTACAAAAACATCATTTTAGGACATTTTTTTAGGACACTCACCTAGATGCGAGTCCTAAAAGTAGCTCATCGACTTTGCAAGTTCTTAAAGAATTTCTTCCGCGAGCCCTAAAACTATGTGTGTCCTAAAAGTTTGATTTTTTTTTAACAAACACCTCTTGGACTTTTTAGGACACTCATTTCGAGTCCTTAAAGAATTTCTTTTAGGACTCGCAACGCGAGCCTTAAAAAATGATGCGTGTCCTAAAAGTTTGAATTTTTTTTAACAAAAGTTCATGGACTTTTTAAGAAACTCATTGAGAGTCCTTAAAGAATTTCTTTTAGGACTTGCAATGCGAGCCCTAAAAACTTATGTGTCTTCTAAAAGTTTGAATTTCTTTTTAACTAAAGTTTTATTGTATATTAAATATCAAAGAAAAAAACAACAGCCCATTCTCTCTCTCTTTCCTTGCTGCTCTCTTCTCCCTTTTCTCTCTCTCTCTCTCTCTCACTCACGAAACCCCACTACCAGCCACGAACGACGGGGCTCCGACCACCCCCTGCCTACACGTGTCGGCCCACAGCGTTCCCCGACCCCCGAAACCCCCAGCCCTGCGAGCCCATGGTCTCACGCACCACCTAGCTTAGTCGACGGAGCCTCCAAAGTTCAGAAAATTTTGTGGGTTTCTCTCACGAAACCCCACTGCCCAGCCACGTACGGCGGCTCTCCAGCCACCCACTGCCTACACGCGCTGGCCCACGGTGTTCCCCGGCCCCCGAAACCCCCAACCCCGCGAGACCCTAGCCTAACGCTCCCCCTAGCCTAGTCGAGGAGCCCCCAAAGTTCGGTGACCATGTGGGTTTCCAAAACATTTTGAGCATTTTCCGACCATCTCGAGCGACCCCGAGCCAAATGACCACCACCACTGCATTCCTTGTGCTTTGGGCTTCAAAACCCACTAAAGGATCAGACCGAACCACCACCTTGGGGTGGTGGCGCCGCCGTCATCGTCGGAGCTCCGGCGGGAGTGAGTCCAAAAAGACCTCAGTTTTTAAGGCTCTCAAATAGAGGACTCACGCGGTGCGAGTCCTAAAAAGCATTTTCTATAGTAGTGAATTTTCTTCACAGCCTTCCAAAGTATCTTTAGAATCACCTAGACTAGAGCGGGAAATTATCAACACATGAAATAGATACAGAGAGAAGAAGAGAAAATAATATTGAGGCTTAAAAAATGACTTATGTTGTAGAGAGAATCTAAAAACTAGAGCATCAAGAATAGATCTTTTGATTTTTTGTCTGATAGTCTTTCTGTGATCTCAAACATCTATCTTCAACTCTCACTTAGCATTCATTTTATAGACTCAATTAGGTCATTTGTTTTAATTAAAAAATCAATAAAATAATAGATAATATCAACCTAATGGTCGAAACTATCATGGGTTTCGGGCCCATGAAATTTCTCATTTAATTATAGGCCTAATGGACTTAAAATCAAGGCCTGTATTATTTTCTATTGATTCAATTAATTAAATAATTATTTAAATCATTTATCAAATTAATTATTTATAATTTGAACCTTGATTTAAACTTATTTATTAATATAGACACAAATTTGCCTTAATTAATATATCTGCCTTAAAATTTATTTTCTTCTCTAAATTCTATAACTCTGTGAAACTATCCAAAATTGACCTGGTTAACTTTGATAATTCCAATTGATAATTAAATCAATTAATTGAGACTATCTAGATGATTTTATCCAAGGTACAGTAGGGACCATGGGTCTATGAAATCAAGCTCTAATAAGTTATCATAAATTTACTAACATATTAATTCCTCGTAACTCCACTAAAGACTCAGAATTGCACTCTTGAATTCATAGAATGCTCTATACTAAATATAGATACGTTATTAATTATTCATTGTTACAACCATAAATTGTCACTCAATCCTCTATAGACGGTCTACAATGAGATGGGACTAAAATATTGTTTTACCCCTCATTGTATTTTATCCTTAAAACGCTTAGTTCCTTGTAAATGATATTTCAGTAAACTAATATTAATTACTGAAATGAGATGTCTATCAGTTAGCACCTTGAACCAAACTAAAACAAAACTATCGTTTCACTTCTTCATTAGAAGCTATAGCACTACACCAAACACCCATTACCATAACACATCAATATAATACTATTTAAAAAGAGTTATGGTATATTTATATATATATGTGGGGGAAAAAAAGGGCGGTAACTTATTTGGGAGCCCGCCACTTATATTTTTTTTCACACTAAATATTTTTTCACACAAAGCTCCATCCCTATTACACCCTTCCATTATCAACCGAAAGCCATTATTCCTTCACAATCCAAATCCCAATCCTTGCTACTGTTCCTCCGCTGCCGTTGATACTGTCACCGCCTTGGACAGCGCCGAAGACTCTCGTCACCCCTGGCCCGAATGGACGGCCCTCGTCAACCGATTGACCACCAAGGGTTACTTCAGCGAAACCCTTGTCGAAGATGAGGCTGACAGTCTATACAAGAATATGAGCCTTTTGAAAGACCCCTGTCTCATCTTCGCTCGTGACCGTACGATGTTCTCAAGTAAATTATCTCTTTCTTTCTCTATTTGTTTGGTTGCCGAGAAAATATGAGACAAAAGCTCAACTTTATTCATACTTAGTCTCAATTAAGAAGAGAAAAGAGAAAGAGAAAGAGAAAGCTCTGTACACAGTCAACAATGGCGTTGGTAGATCTGAGAATCTTACGTTTGGTCTCTCTCCCCCATTTCTCGACATCTCCATCTCTCTCTCTCACATTTCTCCCATTGCTCCTCAATTTCTGGCAATCACTATCTCAATTTCAAGCTCTCATCGGCATGGGTATGAACTTCTTCATCTTTATTTATCCATCTTCACTCATCTATTTCTACAACTATAACCCTAATCCTCACTTTAAGTACCATTTTTCTTTCAATTTCTCTTTCTGTTTTTTCATGACTGATCAATGATTCATCATTAATGTTCTCTTTGTTAATTTTATTATTGCAACCATGATAATAGTGATCTTTGTTTCTATGTTTAAATATGGTGTGTTTTGGAATATAAATGAATGTTTGTATGTAGGCTAAACTTGTATGTATCGAGTGTATTTGTGTTATTTGATGTTTGTGTCAATTTATCTGTAAATTTTGTTTAGTTTGACTGCTTAAATTGGTCTTGTTATATAAAAATAAGCTTTGCTAAACCTATGCATAATAACTGTTTGATGGAATGCTTCAGTGAGATATATGAGTAAAATGATAAGTCCTGAAGTAACATCAAAGAAGGCAACTTGTCGTTTATTACATTGTCGTTTTCAGATCCCTAAAGCTAATTATATTTACTAAATATAATTACAGGTATCGATAAGTCCTGAAGTAACATCAAAGAAGGTAAACTGTGACATTATCAAACAACTGGATACTCTCTACCGTGCCTCTCATTTGGCTAATCTAAGAGTTGCTTATGATGGCGGGAAGTCTATCTACACTGCTGGGGAGTTGCCATTTTCCTCCAAAGAATTTATTATAAAGTTGTCTGACAATGATACAGAAACTGGAAGCTCTAGTACCGGGAGGTATTATATACTACATTAAGTTTGACATTTTGAGTAATACTATTTTCATTTTTATGTACTCTGTTCTGATTTGATATTTTTTTCCCTTAATTAGCCATAGGGAACGTGAATTTAAGGTGACCATCAAGTTTGCTTCGAAGCCAGACTTACATCATCTGTGACAGTTTTTACAGAGCAGGCAACTTGATGCTCCTCAAGAGACAATTCAAGCACTGGATGTTGCTCTCAGAGGAGATCCATCGGATAAGTAATTCAATACTGCCTTCAGGCTTTAGAACAAAATGCTATTCTTTATAAAATTTTCTTACTGCTTTACTATTTTTTTTCATCTGAAAATTTAGTGCCTGGTAGTTTATTTTGGTTTGTATATGTTATGTAACTTGATAATAATGTACTCTGTATGTTGTTAAAAGTGCTGAGTTTTTTTTAGTCGATGGCTTGAGTGTATGTATATCTTTAACTGTAGGTATACTATTGTTGGGAGGTTGTTCTTTCACCTCACACTGGGGCGTCCTGGTGAGCTTGCAGATGGCATAATCTATTGGAAAGGGTACTATCAAAGTTTGAGGCCAATTCAGTTGGGGCTTTCTCTTAACATTGGTATTGCCTTTAGCTAGTTTACTCTTTTATGCTTATATTGTTACAAGGCACCATATGGTGCACCATCTGATGGCGTAAGGTCGTCGTTTGTGCAATTTAATTTCGGTTCACACATAATCTAGTAAGATGCTAAAATCTAATATGGAAGATGTTATGTGATGCCCTACAACAATTTTTGTTATCTAGATGGTTTTTACCAAGTGGACTGACGTTTCTTTTTCTGAACTACCTTATCCAATTGTTGTAGATGTTTCAGCAAGGGCTTTTTATGAAACTATAAGGGTATCTAATTTCGTTTTCAAAAACATTAATGTGAGAGACGATCTAAGGCCATTGCATGATCAAGTCCGGCTCCAGGTTCTTGCATATTACTAAGTTGGATATCGGTGATTTTCTTATCTATTATTAACATTATTAAAAGAAATTTATATCTATTTTTACTGCTGCAGCTAAAGAAAAATTTGAAAGGGGTTAAAGTAGCACGCAGTCATTTGCATAATACAAGGACTTATAAGATTACTGGGATATCGACAGAGCCACTGAATAAATTAATGTGAGTGTGCATATGTCATGACCTTAACTATTCCATGTTGGTATGTGCTATGTGCTGCTATTTGATTTTAATAATTTGGGAAGATGTTTCTTGGTGGTATTTAAACTTCTCTACCTGCACTTTCAAATTGTTTTACTAACATGTTTATATTTTATTTTAGGTTTACTCTTGATGATAAGATGACACAGATTTCAGTTGCTGCTTACTTTCAAGACAAGTACAAAATCAAACTCAGATATGTGGCATGGCCTGCTCTGCAAGCAGGAAATGCAGCAAAGCCTATTTACTTACCCATGGTGGTTCCCATCATAGTTTCAATAACATTTTTTTTGTGTGTGCTAAGTTCTATTGGACAGCAGCTATTTTCATGATTATATTTCTAAATGTTGTATCTGTTATAGGTTTGTAAAATTGTATGAGGGGCAAAGATACTCTAAGAAACTCAATGAAAGGCAAGTAACCAATCTATTGAGGGCAACCTGTCAAAGACCAAACGGCAGGGAAGAAAGCATTTGGCGAATTGTTAAGCAGAACAAATACAGTGATCAGGAACTTGTCCAGGATTTTGGAATTAGTGTTGCAAACAATTTGACAATGGTTGATGCTCGAGTTTTGCCTCCACCAGTGGTATTTTTTCTAATATGTCCTTGCTTTTGCGTTTGACGAGTGAGTTCTACTCTTTCAATTGGAACTAATTCTATTATTTTTCTTCATGAAACTTTTATACAGAGGTACTGGGAGGGAGGCTACTGAGCATCCTCGATTTGGGCAATGGAATATGTCCAATTGTTATCCAGATTTCTGGATAGCGTTTAGATGGATATCCTCGGGGAAGCAGAATTATCAAAGTCTTTCACGGAAGGTGACCAGAGCTCGCGGATGGACAGAAAGGCTTCGCCTCTCCCGTTTAGTGTCCGGCTTGCTCTTTCAAGCAAACGTGACACGGAAGCTCGTCAACTCTCCCGGAACCCCGAAGGGATATCCTTCGAGGAAGCTCCTTCCAGGAGAAGCTCTTCAGGTTGCCTTCGCGGAAATAGTTCTGTGCCTCGCACGGAACAAGACCAAGCGGTCGAGTCATGGAGGAGGCATAGTTGGAACGATATCCGCCTGACACAGGATCCCGCCTGACACGCCCGACAGGTCAAGGGCGCACACATCCCAGCACGCCTAAAAGTACCATTTCGCCTACTGTTCCGCTGACAACTTGGAAAAGACGGCTGCCTTTGCGCATTCCCCATACTTTCACGTAAATATACCCACATAGAGCCTGGTAGCTAGGCGACTACGGTAATTGTATCCCCTATTTATGGCTGGTGTAATTAAGACTCATGTGAGTAGAGAAAAACCCTAATCCAAAACCCTAGCTATAAATACCCCCTCATTTTACGATAGGGAGGGCGGCCAACAAATTACATAGCAAGAACTCTGCTAAAATCTCTCTAGCTTCATCTTCTTCAAGAGAACCCGAGAGAAACACGGTGAGTGTGTGAAGTTCTTGTACACCAGCCATCTTACTGTAATTCTCTACAAGTATAATAACATCGACTCGTGGACTAGGGCTCGTTAACGCCTGAACCACGTAAAAAACCTGTTTGTCTAATTATATTCCTGCACTTCTACAGTTCTTATCTTTTTATTACTCTGTTTGTATTCGTTTCCGAAAAACTCGGTAAACATTTTGGTGCTTTCATTGAGAGCTGTAGGAAGTTGTTAGTCGGCTCTTTTTCTGTGTACGTTTTTGTATTCACTCCGTGCTAAAAAGATGGTGACTACGAGAAAATCCGCGGTTGACAAAAGTGCTAGGGTCAACCCCGATACTATGATGGAAGATGCGGTACAAAACGAACCCTCGGACTACCAAGGTGAAGACCCGACATCCCGCCAGGATCGGGTCAGTACTGAAGATACGACATACTTAGAAGACGAAGAAGAGTATGTCCAAGACGGTTACTACAAAGACGGCTGCTACTACGAGAAGGATCCAGAATTGGTCCAAGTAGTCGAAGAACTGGCGGTCACTAAAGCCAAGCTTGCTGAGCAGGAGCGCGTCTCCGAAAAAATGCAGCGCATGATGGAGCGCCTCCAAAGCAAGTTCGGAGATCTAGGCGACTCGGACGAGGACGCCTCTATTTTAGGTGGTGCTGATGCCACTATGCCGGATCCAGCCGCTGCTGGACCATCCAAAGCCGCCCCTAACAAGGGCAAAGAAAAAGTTGGAGAGCCTGTATGCGCTGATGCCCCTGCACCTCCTAAAGGCGTGAATCACCAGGCCGACTGCCCCCCCCGCGCGTAGAAGGTCTTTGGCGCTCCTAAGCCCAGACGTCCTTCAGCCCCAAGGGGGCACTCTGTGCCTAAAGGGCCCGGTGCTAAGGCACCCAGGCCTAGGGGAAGGAACAACCGCCCCAGTGATTCCGCCAACCAGGATGGTCGGGCTGCGAACTCGCACTCCGAAGATAGCTGGTCCATGGTGGACCTAAGAAGAAGGTTGGAGACCAAGTATGAAAAGGCCAAAGGAGAAAAGGCCCGGCCTCGCGGAGATGACCTCCGAAATCATATTAATGACAAGCTTCGGGGGCGTGACCTCCCGGAGAGTGATACAAAGAGGCTCGAGGAACAGATTGATGCCTTGACCAAGCTGGTCCGGAAGCAAAGTGGGGCCCTGTCAGATTCTGAGGAGGAAGACCCGGAACCATGCATTCGGAGGATCGCGGAAACGTCCCTCCCGGATAACTTCAAAATGCCCCACATAGAATTATATGAGGGGAGGACAGACCCGCGTACCCATCTAGCTAAATACAACAAAATGATGCAAGTGGCGCGCGTCAGTGAGGATGCCAAATGCATGTGCTTCTCACTCACCCTTACCAAGTCCGCGGAGGACTGGTGGAAGAGATTAGCTCCCGGATCAATCCACAGTTGGAAGGAGCTACAGTCCGCATTTAGGAGGCAGTTCATTGCTGCCCGCGACCACGACATGGAGGTTGGTTCCTTAACCAACATCAAGCAGCAACCCAATGAGAACCTCAAAGCTTTCATTCAAAGAATGATGGAAGCTGCTGCTAAGACTAAGGTCAGCGACGATTTGAAGCTGATCGCCCTTCAATCAGGGCTTACCGTCGGCTCCCTACTGTGGGGGGAAATGCAACGGAGACGGGCAGAAACCCTGTCCGAATTCATGTCAAAAGCTTAGGGAATCATCAACCTTGAGGATGCCTACCAACAAGCCTTTGGAGTTCCTCCAGCTCCGACGCCTTTCGTGACTGCGTCGAGCTTTGCTTCGCAAGCTCCCGCGCCAGCTCTCACGCTTCCAGGAGCCCAGTTCACTCCAAGCGTGTATGGGCCTTCCGCGTCTGCTCAGACGCCAAGTCAAACCCATCTCTCTGGGTACGAAGCTGTACAAACCGGATGTAGTATCGCTCCCGGACTGCCGCAACCGCAAGCGGAAGGCCCAGAACAAAATCTGAGCCAATCGCGGAATAAACGAGGCGGAAGAAACTCCAACCGGGGGGACCATTCAAAGAAACCCCGGAAGAACTATGAACCCAAGTTCACGGAGTACACCAGTTTGATAGACTCACGAGAAAATGTCTATCGGGCGACCTGTAACATGGTCAACTACAGGAAGCCCCCGAAAGTGTCTCATGGAGGAAGGCGTCCGCGAGACACCAATAAGAGGTGTGAGTTCCACGGAGACGTGGGGCACACCACAAACGAATGCCTTCAGCTGAAGGATGAGATCGAGTCCCTGGCAAGAGCGGGACACCTCGGTCAATGGGTAAGGATACCCATAATTTATCCCGGACAGGGAGTAGTTCACGGAGCTGCATACTCCCCGGGACAAAGGGGGACCGCTAGCGCTCCTGGAGCCGGTCACCCCCAAGCTCCTGGGTCTCAGTTCCCAGCGCTTCCTGCTCCAACCTCTCCGGCACCCATTGCCTTGTTGGCTCCAGGACCTGGCAACCCATATCCGTCCGGCCTTGCTCCGCCACCCGTTGACGGACACGTAGCCACCATCTCCGGAGGACCGCATCTTGCCGGAAGCACGCGCAACTCCCAGAAAAGGTACTTGAGGGAGTTAGAACACACCGGGTAGATGTGCGCCTTGGTTCAATCACCTGCACAACGTCCTCGAATGATGGACCTTCCCATCACCTTCACAGAAGACGACGCCCGACATGTGCACTTCCCTCACAACGATCCCCTCGTGGTGGAAGCCCAGATTGCCAATAAGAAGGTCTCGCGGATCTTGATCGATAACGGAAGCTCCGTAAACATCCTCTTCAAAGCTGCCTTCCACGTGATCGGATTAACCGAGACAGACCTGACCCCATGCCCCATCCAGCTTCAAGGGTTCAATGGGGATGCACTCATGCCATTAGGCAAAATTTTAACTTCCAGTCACCCTCAGAGGAGAAAGCGACGCCTGTGCCTTCAAGCACTGCACATTCGTGGTGGTCGACTGCCCCATGACGTATAATGCCATCCTAGGCCGACCGGTCCTAATAGATTGTGGGGCCATAACCTCGATACTCCACTTATGCTTGAAGTTTCCATGCGACGATGGGCGTATCGGCACCCTCCGAGGAGACCAACGAAGTGCACGAAGCTGTTATAACGTCTCCGTCCGATCCGTCTACACGGTCCAGGAGACGGTTGCTGCCGTTCCTTTGGCGGAAGAGTTACCAGAAAATGGGGGTGCTCAAGGGGCATGCTTTTACGAACTCGACCCTAGAGTGGAGGTCGAGAGAGCGATAGAACCGATGGAGGAAGTCGAAGAGGTGATCCTCAACCCGGAAGATCCCACCAAAGTCATTCAGGTGGGGAAAAACCTTCCGCCGGCCATTCGAGAAAAGATCGTGGCCACTGTGAAGAGTAATCAGGATATCCTGGCATGGTGCCACGCTGATATGACGGGGATTAATCCTAATGTTGCGTGCCACGCACTCAACATAGACCCATCTGCAACTCCAGTTCGCCAAAAGAGGAGGCCGTTAGACCCAGTGAGGGCCGAAGCAGTCAAAGCTGAAGTGGACAAGCTGATGTCCATAGGCTTTCTCCAGGAGTCACACTATCTCGTGTGGTTGGCCAACCCAGTTCTGGTCCCGAAGCCCAATGGGTCCTGGAGAATGTGCATTGACTTCACGGACCTAAACAAAGCCTGCCCAAAAGATTGTTTCCCTCTTCCACGAATCAATCAGATGGTAGACGCTACTTCCGGGTATGAACTCTTATCCTTCATGGATGCGTACTCCGGGTACAACCAGATAAAGATGCATGTCGCAGACTAGGAACACACCAGCTTCCTCACTGACAAGGGTGTCTACTGTTACGTAGTCATGCCTTTCGGTTTGAAGAATGCTGGGGCGACGTACCAGCGTCTAGTAAACAAGATGTTCAAGGACCAGCTGGGGAGAAACATGGAGGTGTACGTAGACGACATGTTGGTAAAATCCAAGACCTCCGGGGACCACAGTGACGACCTTGAGGAAGCTTTCGCCGTGATCCGAAAGTATGGAATGAAACTGAATCCGAAGAAATGTACTTTCGGGGTCTCGTCTGGGAAGTTCCTCGGTTTCATTGTCAGCTCCCGCGGAGTGGAGGCCAACCCTGAGAAAATTAAGGCGTTCATAGATATGCCTTCTCCCCGGAAGCATAAGGAAGTCCAAAGCGTTACAAGAAGGATAGCTGCTCTCAGCCGCTTCGTATCTAAGGCCACTGACAAATGTGTCCCTTTCTTCAACGTGCTGAGAGGAAACAAGAGGTTCGAGTGGACCCCCGAATGCGAAGCAGCCTTCCAGCACCTCAAGGAACATCTAACCCGAGCTCCCATTCTGTCCAAACCTGTCGAAGGGGAGGCGTTGCTCTTGTACTTAGTTGTGACAAAACACGCCGTTAGTGCCGCACTCGTCCGGGAAGACGGCCGTATCCAGCTTCCTGTGTATTACGTAAGCAAGAGGTTACTGGACGCCGAGTCCAGATATTCAATGATCGAGAAACTCTCCCTCTGCTTGCTAATCGCTTCGCGGAAGCTAAGGCCCTATTTCCAGGCGCACACCATCAGAGTACTCACCAACCACCCTCTCCGACAAGTCTTGCAGAAGCCCGAGTCTTCTGGCAGATTGCTTAAATGGGCCATGGAACTGAGCCAGTTTGACATCCACTACCAGCCACGTGTTTCCATAAAAGGACAAGCTCTCGCGGACTTTATTGTGGAATGCTCGGGAATGAATGACCTCCGAGAAGATCCTGTCCCGGAACTTCCCACATGGAAGGTCTATGTAGACGGAGCCTCAAATGAAAAAGGAGCTGGAGCAGGGGTCATCCTACTATCTCCCCAAGGGCATCAGCTCCAGAGCACCATCCGTTTCGCGTTCCCAGCATCCAACAACGAGGCAGAACACGAAGCCATGCTGGCTGGATTGCAACTGGCCAGGGAAGTCGGAGCCCAAAAAATTGAAGTATACAGCGACTCCCTACTTGTGGTAAACCAAATATCCGGAGAATACCAGACGAAGGGCGAAAAAATGGCTGCCTACGTGTCTCTCTCCCGCGGCCTCCTGCAGCATTTCAAAGGCTACCAAATCCGCCAGGTCCCCCGGGACCAGAACTCACTCGCGGACACGCTGGCCAAGCTTGCAACAGACCCGGAGATTGAACAATATGGCCTGGTGCCCATCGGGCACTTAGAGGCACCTAGTACCGAGACACAGAGGGTAAATGCCATCATCGACCATTCCCATTCCTGGATAGGACCCATCCTCAGATTTCTCACCACTGGAGAGCTTCCCACTGATAAAGCTGACGCAAGAAAGCTCCAGTATCAAGCTCCCCGATACGTGGTTATGGATGGAAAGCTTTACCGCAGGGGGTTGTCCATACCCTTCCTTAGGTGTGTTTCCGGAACCGAAATTAGCGCCATCATCCATGAGATTCACGGAGGCTTCTGTGGCGACCATACCTCCGGGCTGAGCCTCTCCAAAAAGATCCTTCGACAAGGATACTTCTGGCCCACCATGAAGAAGGATTGTGTGGATTATGTCAGAAAGTGTGAGCAGTGCCAGAGGTACGCCAAGGTTCCGCGAGCGCCGCCTACAGAAATTACCTTAATGACCAGCCCCTGGCCGTTCGCCGTTTGGGGCATTGACCTAGTAGGTTCCCTTCCGACTGGAAGGGGTGGGGTGAAGTATGCCATAGTCGCGGTAGACTACTTCACCAAATGGGCTGAAGCTGAACCTATGAACACGGTCACGTCTAAGAAAGCACTGGACTTTGTCATCAGGAATATAGTGTGTCGTTTTGGGCTTCCACGAAAAATTGTGTCCGACAACGGGAAGCAGTTTGATAGTGAACATTTCACGGACTTCTGTGCTTCGCATGGAATCATCAAAAGCTTTTCCGCAGTCGCCAGACCTCAAGCTAATGGGCAAGTGGAAGCAGTAAACAAAATCTTAAAGACCACGTTGAAGAAAAAACTCCAAGCATGCAAGGCTCACTGGCCGGAAGAGCTTCCGCGAGTACTTTGGGCCTATCGCACGACAGAGAGGACTTCGACGGGGCACACACCTTATTCCATGACCTTCGGTTGCGAGGCCGTCATCCCAGTAGAAACTATGATCCCATCTCACAGGCAGGACACCTACGACCCTACCCGGAACCACGCCCTTCTCCAGGAGTCCCTGGACATGATCGAAGAGCTTCGGGAGCAGTCACAGGTCCAACTCAAAATGTACCAAGGCAAGATAGCCCGACACTTCAACACAAGAGTCAAGAGCCGTACATTCGAAGTTGGGGACCTTGTCCTACGGAGAGTATTTCCTGCTACGCAGGACCCGGGAGTGGGAGTCCTCGGACCTAACTGGGAAGGCCCTTATGAAGTACAAGAAAAAGTGGGCCATGAGACGTATCACTTAAAGAGACTCGACGGATCTAAAGTCCCACGCGCCTGGAACACGGAGCACCTCCGCCGTTACTACCAGTAGGCCCCGGACTATCTAGTTGGAAGTCCTTGGTGAAATTAGCAAAAGTGTAAAATGTGGAAATAATCCTCCCTGCTGTAAAACACGTGCCTAACAGGCTAATTTAATGAAACACGGAGAGATTCACTCCGCTTTTACTGCACTTTTTATCCCTGTGTTCAAAGCTGTGTTTTAACAAGTGACCACGCGGTCCGGAGACGTCCGGACCCCACGCTCACTTGGCGGGGGTATACATGGCTAAGGCATAGCCATACGCCCCTTGAACAAAACATACACAGAACACCACTTATGTGCTAGCATTGTGTTTGAAAATTTTAAATTGTTAAGCTTAGGTTAATTTGTTGCCATGAACATGCTTGCATTACGTGTCATGTGTGCATTATGTGTTTATGTGAAAATTGCCATTGAAATGCCTGCCATTATGCATCATGAAAATTATCTCCTGTGTAACCCACCGATGAACAGGACTAGGGGTTGGGGCACATTCAGAGAGCTACGCCGATACACCCCCAACCTCCGGGCAAGTCCTTCAAAAAATGCTCCGCGACCACTGTAGAGCTTTGCTTCGCAAGCTCCAGCTCCGGGTCCCGCAAGGCGAAAGATGGCAAGATCCGCGACCGTTGTAAGCCTTGCTTCGCAGGCTTCAGCTCCGGATCTCACAAAATAATGCATGGCGAGCTCCTCGACCACTGCAAGCTTCAGCTCCAGGAGCAGATATGGTCGATCCCCCATTCACAGCAGGCCTTGCTTCGCAAAGCCCCTGCTCCGGGATTGCACATGGTGGGCGTGGCAGTTTCCCCGACCGCAACGAGCCTTGCCTCGCAGGGCTCCATGCCAGGTCCCTGAAGTCAGCCACCATGAGGTTCGCAACGACAGTTAGTTTTGCTTCGCAAAGATCTAACCTTAAGTCTAGCGACGCTCACCAAAAGAACTCCCGTTCCAGCACCATGGAACGGCGCACCTTAGCAATCCCAGCGAACAGTATAACTGCAAGTCCCGGGATTGGCTATTTTCCTTAGGAAAGATGAAATACGGTGAAAGGAGCCTGGCCGTTGGAACCAGGAAACCTTCGTAACATAGAAACTACGCGGGAAAAGACATCAGCCGTTAGAGCTTCAAGTTGGAAATGCATAGGTTCTGGCCGTTGGAACCAAAACCTCATGCGCCCCTACAGCAGTTTCTACCGTATAAAAGTCTAACCTAAATGCAAAGTTAAACAAAGAACTCGGCAGAAAAGAAAGGAGAATGCTATAATTATGGAAAATACGTCTGCAATGAGAAAAGAGTACAGGGAGCTTCGTCCTACAGGAAAATAAAGGAAAAAAATAATAATAATAATAAAAGATAAGGCCCCTTCAAGCATTGGGGGTGGCAGCGGTATTCACGTCCAAGGCCTCGAGGTCAGCGGTTTCAACTGGGGCTGGCGGAGTCGGCTCATTGGAAGGCGGAACTTCATCACGGGCAGGTTCAGAGGTCCCCGCCTCTCCGGGATCTCCTGCCTCAGGGGCTCCAGCAGGTTCGTCAATGTTGTAAGTTTGGACGTACACCTCTGGGCCTTGATCCCACACCTGTAGCTTCTCCCTCATGGCGTCGGCATCCTCTCCCAGATAGCCTAGTACCTCCGGGTTCACTTTCCAGAGTTGATGCATGAGGACCACATGCGATATATTAATCGTCCTGTTCAGTACCACCTCGGCATCTTCCTTCTCCTTCAAGCGCTCCGCCTCGGAGGTTGCCAGCTTTGCCTCCGCGACAGCTAATTGAGCCCTCAGTTTTTCCATCTCGGCCTTGGAGGCATCCTGCTCTCCCTTAAGAGAATCAATCTCCTTGCGCTGCTCCCTATTTCGGTTCAGCACGGATTGCTTCTCGGTCACATGCCCCCTGGCAGTGAATTGCAAGGCTCCGATCTCTTTATCCTTCTCGGCGAGCCCCAACTCCAGCATAGACACGAGATCCCTGCTCCTCTTATGAAGTTGCTCCTCCTCGTGCAGCTTACTCTGAAGAGTGGAATATTCCTCTTGCTGCTTAAGGAGGAGATCATTTTTCGATTGCAAGCGGGCTTCCAAGGTATCCTTCTCCACCCTGGCTTGGGATAGCTCTTCCCGGAGCTTGGAGTTTTCGGCCTTCAAGACATCCGACCGCTGTTTGAACTCATTCTCTGCGCTGGCCCGGTACTCTCGATATTTGGCAAGATATTTCTTGTCTGCCTCTTCCTCAGCTGTGCGCCGGGCCCGGTCCGTCTTCTCCGAAGCCTCCCCCCTTAGGCTCTCGACCTGTTGGGTCAGTTTCTGCTTCTCCGCCTCCAAGGCCTGGCGAGCCACCTGGCTCTCCTCCAGCTGAACCAGAACTGCACCCACCTCCCGGAACGAGCGTTCCGCGATGAGAGAGGCCTGCAAGGAAAGACGGCAGAGTAAGTTAAGCAAAACCAAATGCACTAAGACAGATGATCCCAAAATACAACAACTGACGGCTTACCCCGGACAATTGCTGCTTCACGGCATGTGTCAGCAACAGCGGATCCTTACTGCTACTGATGGCCCTTTTCTCAGAATTGAGCTCGCACAAGCTCAGGGCCATTTCCTCCATCATCTCCGCTCCGAACGGCGCCAGTGCACGTCCGAGCCTAGGCACCAGCCTTTTCTCCAAGGCTGGGCCATCCAAAACCACTCCAGCCGGGTGAAGGGATCTCACCCCCTCGGCGACTTGGTGCTAAGGAAGGTACTCCCTAACACACGAGACCCAGGCGCAGGAGTGCTGGGGGCGAACTGGGAGGGGCCCTACCAGGTTGCTCAGTGCACACCCCCGAACACTTACAAGCTGACGCGCATGGACGACACCATCATACCCTGAGCATGGAACGCGGAGCACCTGAGGAAGTACTACCAGTAAGGCGCCCACGCCCGATGGTAAAAGGACAAGGGTTGCACACTAACCTAATATGACAGGGAGGAATCAAAGAGGTTACTTAGATGACCTCCTGAGTAGGCGTGAGTCTTTTTATTTTATTTTCTATGGAAATCTCCTATGTACCGTTACAACTGTTTGTATGAGACTGTTTGTTATGAATGTAATGAATGAAACTGCACATTATGGGAGAAACTGTTGGCAACCTCATGTATTATTTTCCTTCGCTCCGTGGGTATCAGCCAAAGTGTCTGGCGAAATAAATTTCACCAGACACTTGGGGGGCAGGATAGGAGGCGACAGCATGCGGCTAGCAAAGGGAGCCTAAACAGGACCCTATAACGAAGGACCCTAAAAAGGGACCCCTTGCCCTCCTAAAAACGAGGCCCCTAAAAGGGACCTTCTACCAAGAGGACCCCTAGCCCTCCTATAAAGGAGGCCCCTAAAAAAGGACCCTCTACCAAGAGGATCCTAAAAAGGGCCTCCATCAAGAGGAAGTGACCCAAAACCAAAGGGACCCCTTATACTAGAGCCTTAAACGAAGTCCTTACAAGGCATCCCTTGGGATCACAAGGATTAGCTACCCTTGTGAACACCAAGGGAGGCCATAGGGACTTACAAAAAATGTATGGTGACAATAATAATAATAAGTCTAGAGCGGCCACCAAGCCGCCTAGCCAAAAAGGGTTCCAAAAGAGACCCTTGCAAAAATAGTACTATGAATAACAACGAGAAGGACGCTTCTCGCAAAGAAATAATAAGCGCGCGCAAGAAAAACATAAAAGGATAACTAGGACCCAAGGGGTCAAAATATCCTTATAGAAGCAACCAAGAGGCACCAAAAGAGGTCCCAGTGAACCCTCTTGCATGGGCTCCAAAGGACCTCCAGCCTGGTAGATAAAAGAGGGGAACCAACCAAACCCCATCATACAGGCTTAAAAGGGCCTCAAATGCAATAGAACAAGAAATAAACAGCAACATATGTATTTATACATTGAAAAAAAAAAGAGTTCTTGAGATAGTACAAGAGTTACCAAAAGAAAAGTAGCAGTGATAATGGTATTACAAAGTTAAAAAAAAAAAGAGAGCAAGACTACTTCAAGGCCTCCTAAAGTGGGCACTCCACAAGGCCGCTCGGGCAACGGCCTGTTCACCAAAAGAGGAGAAGTCGAAGTTAGGATCCTGCCTCTACACATTGTAAAGAGCATGATCTATAGACCTACGCTCGGTGGTGACCCTCTCCGCCTCCAAGGAAGCCCTCGCCGCCTCCAAGGAAGCATTCTTCTCCTGCGCCGACTGTAGTTCGGCACTAAGGGCCTCGGCTTCAGTCTCCAATTGGGAAACCCTCTGCTGCGACGCATCCGCAGTGGTTTTGACCTCCTAGAGCTCGCGCTCCAAGCGTTTAACCTTGCCCTTTAGCTCCTTGGTCTTAGCCTTTACTTTTTCCCTCTTTGAGAGCAAGTTGGAAAACTTAGTCCGGGCCTTTGACAACTTGACCTTGGTTTCATTAAGCTCATTTTCGAGCTCCTGGACCCGGGCTATGAGGCAGTCCCTCTCAGCAGTAGATGCGGAGAGGATGTCGGACGTGTCAGCATACCGAAGAGACACGGTGTAGATCTGCACAAGAAAGTCAATGGCGTCAGCGATAAGTAACAAAAAGAAAAACACATGTACATCTATACATAATACTAATCGACGCAAGGTACAAGAACTCACCCAGGCCGCGGCGCGCCTTAGGGTGTCCCCAAGGTCTGGTTGAGTCACATTCCCTAGACCCCTCTAGTCGGAGACAGGGAGGCCCGAGGCAATTTGAATGTAACGCTGCGCATAAGATGAGGCCATCCTAGTCACCCAAGGCTCCGCCTCCGTACTGGGAGCATCTTGTTGGACAGGGACGGACGACCCGCTCGCCGAAGCAGGAGGGGGCGCAGGGAAGGAGAAAAACTGAGACCCTGGTAGATTAGAGGGGGGCTCCACGAGGTCGATGAAATCAGACCCCGGTAAGCCAATATCATGAGGAACCTGAGGGAAGGCGTCACAGCCATCAAGGCCAGGGGGAGCATAACATCCCGCTGTGACCTGCGGGTCCAGAGATTGAAAGGCCATGTCTTGGTCATAGGAGCCATAGGGGGGGCATCCCCGGGGGGACAGGGGGTGCAGATGAGATCCCCCACATTCAAGGGGGGCATCCCCCGGCTCCCCCTCGGCCTCACCATCGTATGGGAACGGCCCAGCCGGCGCAGCTGTAGTCTTCTTAGACCCAGTAACTGACCACAGGAGCTTGGGGTCAGAGACCGGGGACAGCTGGTGGCGGTTGAGGTTCGCCACAGTAAATAGGAACACCGCCTTCTTCAGGGCGGAGTCTGCATTAATGAGGTTGTTTATAGCCTCCACCTCCGGCCTAATGACCGAAGGATCAGCAAATTGCTCTGCATGATCCACGCCAATGTCAGTACAAGCAAGAGTACGAAACAGTAAGTTCTAATAAGAAGAAAAGAAAGACCAGGGCACTTACTAGGGCCGGCACGAAAGTCTTCACGAACAGAGAGAGGGCCCTCTACCCAGAAAAAGTCTTGTTTCCAAGACCCTGTGTTGGACACTGAGCCCTCTATCAAGGGGAGCTCGTTGTTGGCCTTCTGCAGGTAGTAGAAGCCCTTGGACTTGTGCACTGCCATGAGGTTGTACAGGGAATGCACCTCTTGCACCGTCGGGGCGCGTTCGACCTTTTCCTTGAACCAAATGAAAAGGTAACTTAGAGTCAACCAACTGTTGGGTGACAGTTGAAGAGGGGCCAAGTCGAAGTAGTTGAGAACTGCCACGAAAAATGGGTGTAAGGGAATGGTACCACCCGCCTTCAAAATATGCTCACTCAAAGCCACATAACCTTTCCTAGGGCGGTCGGCCCGGCATGCCTTCTGAGGAGCATATAGGGTGTATTCTAGAGCAACACGGTAGTGCTTCACGATCTCCTTCAATTTGTTCGCAGACACATGTGATACCAGACTGGACGCCAGTAGAGGGGCGTCATCCTCTTCCTGGACAGACACCTGTCTGCGTGCTTTCGGCATATCTGCAAAATCAAAAGAAAGATGTGAGGAAGAGGCAGAACACTTAACCCTCCATTTTTTCTTCCCAGCAAGAGTTTTCCATCGAGGGAGCGATGGCGGAAGCACTAAGCTAGGATAAACTGAGACTAGGGGCTGGGGAGAGGAGCTAGCAGCCCCATGACCATCATCAGGCGAGGAGGGAGTGGGAGGTTCTGGCGGAATGTGTCCCTCCATAAATTCTAACTCCCACCGCAATTCAAAAAGGGTCATCCTAAGACGTGCTATATGGTCACTAAGGTCCGGGGGTGAAGGTCCTCCATCTCCTCTCGACACCGAGTCAATTTCGCTCTCCACCACCCAAATTTTACACCTAAGTTCGGCCATGCACTCAAGGTGGCGGATGCGGGCTTGCCTTAAGGAGTCATAGTCCTGGTGAGGGTTGCCCTCAGGGGACTTTGAGTCTGAGGACAGGTCAATAAACTCAGCCCTTGGGGGTATGTCGGACGGGCCGTCACTGGCCATGAAACCACATCCCAACAGCAAAAAGGGTTCGCGTGTAATTGAGGGGATGGCTACAAAACACAAAGGAATAGGCTTAATATCTCTAGATGCAAGCGTCCTAAATGGCCCACTACAGGGTATAAAAAAAAAGGGGGGGGGGGCATGTGTGTAACGCCCTACATCCTTAGAGCCGTTACTAAGTGAGTTTTAAGACAAAACAGTGCAATGAACTCGCTAACCGAGGTTTTGAAACAAAAGTGTGACTAATAAAAAGTTAAGGCTGTACTCTTTGAAAATGCGTTGACTCAATAAAAACTTCTAGTATTTAAACAATTGGGATCCCAAAATAAGGTTTGAAAACTATTTACATCATGAAATAAGTTTACAGTTGATCGGTTACAAAATCATAGATTATTACAGCCATTTTCGAATAAACCCCCAACCAAAGCAGTCGGGCAGGCCAAACATGTACGCATCGCTTCACGCTCTCCGTACTCATGGTTGGTTGACTCAATCATTGCCCTTACCTGCAACACAGAGCACCCGTGAGCCGAAGCCCAGCAAGAAAACTCATGCAGAACATAACATATGCAACGTATACAGTTTATCATAACAGATAATCCACAATTAAACAAGTCAATCATTAGACTAAGCAAACACGGCCATGCCGCCCCAGAGCCTTACCGAAGCCTGGGGTATCGGTTCTCACCGCGAGGATAACTCATGTATCCCTTGGGTCCCACCCTGAATATAGCATCCCATGTGCTAGGTGTTACTTTCGGCCCACGGCCGCCCCGGCTTACGCCGTACCCGGCCCACGGCCGCCCCGGCTTACGCCGTACTCGGCCCTTGCCGCTCATTTCATCATAATC
Organism: Humulus lupulus; assembly: GCF_963169125.1. Taxonomy (NCBI): domain Eukaryota; kingdom Viridiplantae; phylum Streptophyta; class Magnoliopsida; order Rosales; family Cannabaceae; genus Humulus; species Humulus lupulus. The sequence continues at coordinate 73,055,801 of NC_084798.1, forward strand.
ACACATATAGTACATTCAAAATAATCATTCACTCACATCATGATTCATTTAAGGTTTAAACATTTGCACATAATACAATCTGGGGCCATGCCCTAACCTCGGGTGTTATAGTTTTCTTACCTGCACACCGAGCCTCCTGATGCACTTAAGCCACGAGCACGGTCCTCAAGCACGAGCCTCACCAACAACCTAGTCACAACACACAAGAAACATCCCTCAATACTAATCAACCCAAAACCACTTCCCGGGACCAATCCCGCACTCTCGGGACTTCTAAAACCTTAAAACAACACCCCGGAGTCATCCCCCGAACCCCCGGAGCAAAGGCCTAAAATTGCCTAAAAATGATGCCCTGAAATTTGCCTTGTGCCGCGGCACCACATCCTTGTGCCGCGGCACCCACCAGCCAGAGGCTCCCTTGCCGCGGCACGAAAAACTTGTGTCGCGGCACGCCTTCGCAGACCCAGAATTCTGGGTTTTCTCCTGCGTTTTCTCCGAGCTAAAACCTTCCCAATTCATACTAAACCAATACCCAAACCCCAAAATCATTTTCAAACATCAAATAGACTATATAACAACCCATAACTCAAGGTTCAAGCTCAAAACATCAATACACCCAAGATTCACACCCATTGATTCCTATTTTCAGCAACTCATCCCAAAACTCAAACAACTAACTCAAGCTCTAGATTTTACAATTCAAAACAGAAATCAAAACTTAGGTATGTATAAAGCTCTTACCTCCAATGGAGAATCCACACAAGGCTTGCTTGACCCCTTCCTAGACTCCCACTTCTCCTTCTCTTCTTCTTCTTCTTCTTCTTCCTCATGCCCTAGCTTTTCCCTCTCATTTCTCTTCTCTTCAAACTCTATCAAGACTAAACATAAATAAGCCCCAAACCGTACACCCCATATACACAGCCCAAATTTGTCTATTAACCTTGCCAAATGACCACTTTACCCTTACTTACCTATCTTTTCCTACTTAAACCTCAAGGGCACTTAAGTCCTTTCATTTCTATTTCATTTCTACCATTTTCTCTCTAAAAGTTGTTACTCTCAGCAGTAACTAATGGTTACCCAGGTTACTAAATCTCCAATAACCATTACCCGCTAAATCTCAACTTAACCATAAAATTCCCGAGGTACCCCTAGGCTCCTCCCGAGCCGGGTACAGAAATCCCGTTGCAACTCTTGAGTTAACTAGTTCTCTAGGACCGTCTCGGCACGTGCATCACAATAATACAACCACACCCACGTGGTACAATTCACAGAATACAATTATCACATATCAATACCGTTATGCCAATCATGGCCAAAATTACATTTACGCCCTTCTAACACGATCCGGGCCTACATGCATACTAGTATACATAGTCATGCATCTCAGATAAACAAATAGTCAAATAACATGCTTTAAATCATAACCATGCATTTAATTCATAAAATCACACATAAATCCCAACCTGCCCTCCTGGCACACTAATCAAGGTCCTTAAGCCTTATTAGCGAATTTGGGTCGTTACAACTATCCCCTCCTCATAAAAATTTCGTCCTCGAAATTTATCCAACATATCAGTCAATAAACCCGCAGCTCTTGGCCATAACTTCCAAGGTCCACCGCCTTTACTTTACTTTTCAACAACAGTCTTACAGGAGTAACAATCTTGCCTCACAAGATCTTGTCTCACGGCCATACTCTCGATAGCCTTTCGCTACACCGCAACCCTGCCGAAGCCCAGGGTCTGCCTAGGTTACAATGACCAATTCATTGTCTTATTCCTGATTCCAGAGATTCTCAAACGTCATCACCTCTACTAGGTGGGATCAGCTTGTAGGCCCCGCTGGCCTAACACTTAATACAACTTCAGAATTTTAGGCTGAATTAAGAGTCAGAACTCTCCCTTCATCCTCTGAACACCTTACCAATCCTCGTTTGTTATTACGCAGAGACGCAGCTCTTTCCTTCCGGAACTTTATTTCCTCATAAATTAGATATTTACCAACTCTTTAATCTTTCAAAATAGGCAGACACTCCTGCCTTAAGAAGTTTCAACGACTTCTTTGGCTTTCACTCTGAACTAAAGCCAAACTGTAGCATTCACTATCCTTCACCTCTTACCAAGCCCTATGTCGCGTTACATTAATCAAGACACCAGCAATTGCCACCACGACTAATCCATCAGGGATTACACTTCCCTTAATACCTCAAGTATTCGCCTACTCAGCGCTCAACTCGATAAGACATTTGATAACTTTCAGACTGCCAATCACTTGCAATCAACTGATAATTCCAGGTTCCCACTCTGTTCTTTTTGTCCTCTAAATCCATTCCAACAATTTAAAATACTCTTGGGTCTCAATTCCGTATCATCGACGTTTTACCCTGCTACCAGTTCCCCTGAACCAACTACATCAACTCAAACCACCGAGTTAAAAATTTTTCATGTCCAATCACTTTACTCAAGGTCCAAAGTGGTCTATTCCCGTGATACACTACCACATCACCTAACCCCTCAGGGTCCAAAGGAAAACACAAGATTCCGTCACCCGCTCGACCCTCCCGGTACGACGTACCCTAGGAGGTGGAATGATGTCCATACAGAACCCTCATTCAAAACCAAATCCTATCTGGATCCTTCACTCGATCCTGGTATCCTACTTGTACCACCATGACAGGGTCCTTCCCTGTTTCAACTCAAGCCAACACTTTGAATTCCATAGCTCAGTGACACCCACCAGCTAATCATTGCCTACTAACATTATGCCAATCTCAGACGTTGCCTTGTCTATTCTATTACAATTTATGGCGTTATCCTTTGACTTATACATGCCTCACAGCTAGGAGTTCCGCCTCCAATTACATCGCCCTTCTTTCAATCAAGGATTTCAAACACTGATCATCCGTCTGTTACTTTTCACCGCACTGAGTCTCAATGATAACCTTTCTTACTAATACTCAAGACTTAAGTTCCTTATGCCATACACAACGGTCGACTTAATGTTCCAAGTGCATCAACCATGATCCATTCTGTCGCCTCCCGCAAGGTTTAATCCATCCTCGCATCAATTTAATCCTGGGCGTGCCCAACCCGTGATGCACTCCCACATTTTCATAACCTTACCATAGATCAGGTCCTTTATGAAATCACTCTTTACTTAACCAAAACACACGCAAATTCCATCATCGTCCGTAACCAATCAAATCTTACCTTGTCTTCTGAATTTCTTTCTGATTTGACACCACTCAGTCCATCTAACCTCAAACTTTACTGTTCTTCTCATCTCTGATGTAGAAATCTTCGGAGGTGCTTATGCAGTAGATGACGCGCTTACCAGTCTTGTTATGCCTTCAATTCTTTGGATGTTCTTCATTAGCTTCCTTGCGGCTTCAGATCAAATCTCCTCATACCTGTCCTTTCTTCTTGTAGCTCTATTCTGAATACTCTTGACGACTCCCAAACTAACACTCCGTAGAACCTTACCTGAGACACCGCCTTCTGGGTACTAACGTCTTCAGCCTAATAATCAGTTGCTCACCATTTCCGTCTGGGAGTAATCCACATGCACTGCTCGTGAGCTTGAAGGGGACTCGTCCATACCGTTCACGCATTCTCCGCCTAAAGAATTTACCTGTGCTGCTGCAGCTTGAACAGTTCCAGAATCCTTGTTACCAATTTCTCACACCCTACCCGGTGCCACCTAATCAATTCACGAAAAGTCTTTATCCTTGGTTTCCAACTGGTAAAATCCAGGTCCTAGATCAACTTATCGTCCCATCTTGTATCCAACATTAAACTTTTGTTCTAACCCGACGATGCCAACAATCCCCGCAGTATAGCACACTGGCTATACCAGGCTCAGATTCCTTCGATTGCTTCAATAGACTTTCTGTCGGCCAAAACCGTCTTTTACAACATTCCTTATACCGATCCTTATCTGTAGTCTGACCTTGAAGTATCCCCTAAATCTTTCTTTACATACCCACGTAATTTTTCCACTGATCAGCTCTGTCTCCTTTACGTACTCCAGATGATATCCTCAACAATTCATCTGCCAGAGTTTCTAATTCCTTCTCAATAAGTATTACTGTCCTCGGCCTCTCAAATGGCACCTTTGAGGCAACCTCTCTATGTCCATCTCCCTCTCGGAACATTCCCAACACCGAGCCCTTCCAGTTCGTTACATGTCCAAAGCATAAGCTCGTCAGTTAAATGCTCATCCTTGAGGACTCAGCCTCGAACCTCGAATGTATCGATGCATTCCAGTTCTCCGTTTCCCGCACCATGGGAAATCCATCCTAACATCTCGAGTCATTCTACGTAGAAGTCATGCCCTCACCTGGCCTCCTCTCAGGTGGCATCCTCTTCCTCATGTATACCAATAACCTCCCTGGTTCCTATCGCCATCTTGACAACCACCTTAGTAACCAAACTTCTTTCAAAGCTCAAATTAGGTGCCCAAGCACTGTCTGGGGTCCTTTCCCCTCAAAAGTGAGAATCCGACCTCACTGCGTTCTATCACCACAAGTACCATCTTATCAATCAGACTTTTCCCCCTTTCTGGCAAACTAGAAGCCATAGAACTATCCGGGGTCCCTTTAACTTGATTATCACAAATCTATCCTTACTAATTCCATCAAAGGAAGCACCGCCCTTGCGGCTCTATCACTCATGCTCTAAACATCAACCATCAGTTCCTCGAACAACATGGCCCTCTCCGCCATCCACATGCAGACGATAAACTCATACCTCAGAGCAGCCCAAATACCTTAGACTATTCCCGATCTTAAATCCTTAAATGGGTCGTCATCAATTCCGGATACATCCATCAGTATAACTTTCCGAAATGAATTACCCAGATCACCAAACCCATTGATTTACACTGTTGTTACCCCCAACAGTCCAAGCCAAACTTATAAGCCCACCAATCTCCATGGTGCAAATCATGTCTTTAAAATCTCTTCTAACCTTTCATCATATAGGTCCTTCCAAACCCATTAAGCCAGTACCTCAGCCCGAGTACCAAATCCGGGTACCTCTCTGCCTCAACATTAACACGACCCTCTAATCAGGATCCCTCATCCCCTTAACCAAGGGTGGAATTAACTCTGCTCGTCTATTGATAAATCCCTTGCCAACTCGAGCTCTCCTCAAAACCCGAGGATAACACCCCTTAAACCTCTCATGTAATACCTTTATCTGTCCATACCTCACAGTAAACCAACACTGGTAACCTTACTGTTAACACATCGGAATCAGCTAGTTTCCCCAAAGGAATCCACTGTTCTTCTATCCCATCTCAACTAACAAACTCCACAGCTAGCTCACACACTAGTGATCCTCTGCTGCTACTTTCAGGGGTAACTGGAGATCTCAATTCCAACTTATATCTAAAACCCCCTTTCAACACAATATCACGTCCACAAAACCCTTCTAGGAACCAACAACTCAAGTTCATCCGTCCAAACCGACCAAACTCCTGAACTCAGAGGTTCATACTCTGAACCAACTCACAACTAAATCCAAATATCCACAGGTATAATGCACACACAAGCATATACTAGGTCAAATCCACAATGATATACGTTTAGCTACCAGATTCAATCGTTACTAAGTAAATCCATACTTATCATGCTTCAAACAAGCCAATATACAAATATAACTAATGAATTAAATCCAGAAAATTAACCACATACACTCAATATGCGAACCATTATGCCAATATTCATCCACATACATAATAGTATTATTCAGCATGCATCAATCCCAACATGCAATAGTCAAGGGCCAGGCCCTATCAGTATCTCATGCATATGTCATTTCATTCCCCATGCTCCATATAAATAAGCAGGCAAACAGGCATTCAAACATATATTTAGACATGTCCATCCCTCATACCAACCAACCCTGAGTCGAGCTTGTCACTGACAGCGAGCGTACATGTTCGGTCGATCTCCAGAACCAATAAACCTTGGCTCGCTCTGATACCAAGTTGTAACGCCCTACATCCTTAGAGCCGTTACTAAGTGAGTTTTAAGACAAAACAGTGCAATGAACTCGCTAACCGAGGTTTTGAAACAAAAGTGTGACTAATAAAAAGTTAAGGCTGTACTCTTTGAAAATGCGTTGACTCAATAAAAACTTCTAGTATTTAAACAATTGGGATCCCAAAATAAGGTTTGAAAACTATTTACATCATGAAATAAGTTTACAGTTGATCGGTTACAAAATCATAGATTATTACAGCCATTTTCGAATAAACCCCCAACCAAAGCAGTCGGGCAGGCCAAACATGTACGCATCGCTTCACGCTCTCCGTACTCATGGTTGGTTGACTCAATCATTGCCCTTACCTGCAACACAGAGCACCCGTGAGCCGAAGCCCAGCAAGAAAACTCATGCAGAACATAACATATGCAACGTATACAGTTTATCATAACAGATAATCCACAATTAAACAAGTCAATCATTAGACTAAGCAAACACGGCCATGCCGCCCCAGAGCCTTACCGAAGCCTGGGGTATCGGTTCTCACCGCGAGGATAACTCATGTATCCCTTGGGTCCCACCCTGAATATAGCATCCCATGTGCTAGGTGTTACTTTCGGCCCACGGCCGCCCCGGCTTACGCCGTACCCGGCCCACGGCCGCCCCGGCTTACGCCGTACTCGGCCCTTGCCGCTCATTTCATCATAATCACACATATAGTACATTCAAAATAATCATTCACTCACATCATGATTCATTTAAGGTTTAAACATTTGCACATAATACAATCTGGGGCCATGCCCTAACCTCGGGTGTTATAGTTTTCTTACCTGCACACCGAGCCTCCTGATGCACTTAAGCCACGAGCACGGTCCTCAAGCACGAGCCTCACCAACAACCTAGTCACAACACACAAGAAACATCCCTCAATACTAATCAACCCAAAACCACTTCCCGGGACCAATCCCGCACTCTCGGGACTTCTAAAACCTTAAAACAACACCCCGGAGTCATCCCCCGAACCCCCGGAGCAAAGGCCTAAAATTGCCTAAAAATGATGCCCTGAAATTTGCCTTGTGCCGCGGCACCACATCCTTGTGCCGCGGCACCCACCAGCCAGAGGCTCCCTTGCCGCGGCACGAAAAACTTGTGTCGCGGCACGCCTTCGCAGACCCAGAATTCTGGGTTTTCTCCTGCGTTTTCTCCGAGCTAAAACCTTCCCAATTCATACTAAACCAATACCCAAACCCCAAAATCATTTTCAAACATCAAATAGACTATATAACAACCCATAACTCAAGGTTCAAGCTCAAAACATCAATACACCCAAGATTCACACCCATTGATTCCTATTTTCAGCAACTCATCCCAAAACTCAAACAACTAACTCAAGCTCTAGATTTTACAATTCAAAACAGAAATCAAAACTTAGGTATGTATAAAGCTCTTACCTCCAATGGAGAATCCACACAAGGCTTGCTTGACCCCTTCCTAGACTCCCACTTCTCCTTCTCTTCTTCTTCTTCTTCTTCTTCCTCATGCCCTAGCTTTTCCCTCTCATTTCTCTTCTCTTCAAACTCTATCAAGACTAAACATAAATAAGCCCCAAACCGTACACCCCATATACACAGCCCAAATTTGTCTATTAACCTTGCCAAATGACCACTTTACCCTTACTTACCTATCTTTTCCTACTTAAACCTCAAGGGCACTTAAGTCCTTTCATTTCTATTTCATTTCTACCATTTTCTCTCTAAAAGTTGTTACTCTCAGCAGTAACTAATGGTTACCCAGGTTACTAAATCTCCAATAACCATTACCCGCTAAATCTCAACTTAACCATAAAATTCCCGAGGTACCCCTAGGCTCCTCCCGAGCCGGGTACAGAAATCCCGTTGCAACTCTTGAGTTAACTAGTTCTCTAGGACCGTCTCGGCACGTGCATCACAATAATACAACCACACCCACGTGGTACAATTCACAGAATACAATTATCACATATCAATACCGTTATGCCAATCATGGCCAAAATTACATTTACGCCCTTCTAACACGATCCGGGCCTACATGCATACTAGTATACATAGTCATGCATCTCAGATAAACAAATAGTCAAATAACATGCTTTAAATCATAACCATGCATTTAATTCATAAAATCACACATAAATCCCAACCTGCCCTCCTGGCACACTAATCAAGGTCCTTAAGCCTTATTAGCGAATTTGGGTCGTTACAATGTGTGTGGTCAAACTCACTACAAGCTCAGGCTAAGGTACCCCATCCTGAATAATGCTAGTTTGGACCCGATAAAAAATAAAAGGGAGCAGGAAAGAAAATATACCTCAAGCGTTTAAGAGAGCGAAGTTAGGGTCCAAAGGAGGTCGGGGAGCGAAAAGCAACAAAGGGTCGAAAATGCGCGTCTGCAAGAATGGACCAGAAAGATGTGTTAGTCATAAAATAGACACACCAAGAAATTAGCTCATACAAAAATATATATATATATATATATAACAAATAAAAGGAACTATGGTGAAAATGAGGTTGTGAGGGATTGAACCCCTCACCTCTTGAAAAAAGAAGGGCTCTCCAAACCAATAAGCCAAAGGAGTAAGATGAAAATATTAGGCCATGCATGAGGGCCTATTTATAGGAGTCAAAGTGAATAGTCTACAAGAGCACCTAAAGGTACTCTCCTAGACTGGGGGGCAAGTGTTGATGCTCATAATATCATCAAGAGAAAATATGAGGCCGAGGCAAGGCCCTTGGGCCACCGTCGTCTCGGGAAGCCATCGCACCATCACGACACGAGTCCGGGTTCATTCCTCGTGGAGTCGATGCCAGGTGGCCCACATTGGCAAGGCATAGGTGCCAAGGCTCAGTAGCCTCACGAGGCCCATCTCGCCCATGCACCTCACCTCGGCCATACGTGAGGCCCCTCACGCACCTGCACCTCGGCCATACGCGAGGCCCATCTCGCCCATGCACCTCGCCCGTGGCCCCGCCTCGCCATCTTGGCTCAAGTGGCCTCGCCCCGGAGTGGCCTCGCCCGTGGCCCCACCTCGCCATCTAGGCCCACGCCCCGGAGTGGCCTCGCCTGTGGCCCTGCCTCGCCATCTTGGCTCAAGTGGCCTCGCCCGTGGCCCCGCCTCGCCATCTAGGCCCGCGCCCCGGAGTGGCCTCGCCCGTGGCCCCGCCTCGCCATCTAGGCCCGAGCCCCGGCGTGGCCTCGCCCATGGCCCCACCTCGCCATCTTGGCTCAAGTGGCCTCGCCCGTGGTCCCGCCTCGCCATCTAGGCCCGAGCCCCGGAGTGGCCTCGCCCGTGGCCCCGCCTCGCCATCTCGCCCCTGGCCACGCGTGAGGAGGAGGGCGTCGTGAACAGCCAGAGAGCCGCGCCATCAATAGGCCTTCCAAGGGGGCCTCGCGAAGGAACGTGAGCCACGCCACCTGGTGACCACGTGAGCGGAGCCATGCACCAAGGGAGCTGCGCCACCAAGGGAGCCGCACCACCAAGGGGGTCGCTAGGAGGGCGTCTCTCTACGCATCCTTAGACATCCGTCAAGGCCACATGCCTATCAACCAGAGTCGTGAGTGATCTCGGAAGGCTTCAGGCATCTCGTGCCAAGGATCCAAGATCTCCACCTCACGCTAGGACCATAACACATACCCAGGGTCCCATTCCTTACACCTTGAGACCCCTATGCTTAGAGGCTCCAGTACGAGTCGAATGGGACATACTTGTACGACCTAGTACTGAGTACAGATACCAGTGCCAGTGAGACTGCTGGGGTAAGAGTCATGGTCCGTACGTCTACGGCCAAAGGTCAGAGCCGACACCACTACCTCCTGCGCCACTATGCCTGCCACCACTCATCAGATATGGGTACAGACAAGTAGTGGAGGCATTCTACTGACATCTGCTCCTGTGCTGGATGTACAACCACAACCTCTGAAGCCACTCCCCTGACATAGTACTTATGTACCCGATGGTCTCCTGAAACACTATGTACCTAAGGCCATTAGAGCCTACTATAAAATGAACTCTATGACCACCTGAAAAGGGGTTGGAAGTTTGACTGTAGCAAAGGCTTGAGAGTTAATGAAAGATTGATTGATTTCTCCATTGTTATTCTGTCATAATTCTTGAGTTATTGCTTTGATTTCTATAGCTTTTTTTTATTGACGATCCTGACTTGATAATTTCTTCCAACTCAACTTAGTTGACGAGTTCTCACCGTCAACACAGATCATATGTAGATTATTTACCATAAGCTAAATCTTGTGCATTGAATAATCTTAGGACTAACTTATTTTGAACATATAATCATATTTATATTCCACTATGATTACGTCACTATAAATATGATTAGCTATATGCTCAAGATTTAATAGAAGTTTATATTAAAAAAATAATCATGAAAATAAAACATGTGAACAAAGTGATTGACCAATTTAAAAATTGATTTCTATTATTTTATTGATGATAAAACGAGAATACAAAGAAATTGGTTTTTAATTAGGGCATAAAACCCCAACAAATGCCTTAATTAAAACTAATGCCTTAATTCTATCCCATTTCCTTGATATGCTTATCAAATGTAGTTTTTGTAGTGTCTTTGTAAAAGGATCTGCAAGATTGTCTTCAGATGCAATCTTCATAACCTTCATATCTCCCCTGGCCACATATTCTCAAATTATGTGATACTTCTTTTCTATATGCTTACTCCTCTTGTGACTTCGAGATTCTTTCGAATTGGCTATCGCTCCTGTGTTGCAGAAAACAACACAAGCAATTTATCCATTTATGGAATAACACCAAGATCTGAATAGCACTTCTTTAGCAAGGCTATTTCCTTAGCCGCTTCTGATGCAACTATGTATTCAGCCTCTATGGTGGAATCTGAGATTTCAGACTACTTTACGCTTCTCCATATCATAGCACCTCCCCCAAGAGTAAACATCATTCCAGAAGTAGACTTCCTGTCATCGACATCAGTCTGAATCGGTGTAGCCTACAGGGTTCAAAACACCACCCTTGTAGACTAACTTATAATCCCTAGTTCACCTTAAATACTTCAGGATATGCTTAACTGCTATCCAATGTTCCGGTCCTGGCTTTGACTGATACCTACTCACTACTCCCACTACATAGCAGATATCTGGTCTAGTACACAACATAATATACATCAAACTTCCAACTGCAGATGCGTAAGGAACTTTCTCATTGCATCTTCCCCTTTAGGAGCCAAGGGAGAATGCTTCTTTGAAAGATGAATTTCATGGCGAGATGGTAGACTTTCTTGGAAATTGTCATTGAAAAACTTTCAAGCACTTTATCGATGTAAGTTATTTGAGATAAAGCTAAGAGTTTGTTCTTTCTATCCCTAATGATCTGGATACCTAGAACATAACTTGCTTCACCCAAATTCTTCATCTGGAATTGAGTGTTCAGCCAATTCTTCACATCTGACAATTTCATAACACTGTTTCCAATGAGTAAGATATCATCTACATAAAGAACCAGGAATACCACTATTTGATTTGCCTTCAGTTGGTAAACATAAGGCTCATCAATATTTTGTTCAAAGCCATAGGTTTTGATTATTTCATTAAACCTAAGATTCTAGGAGTGAGAAGCTTGCTTAAGTCCATAAATGGACCTATTCAACTTGCAAACTTTTCCTTCTTGTCCATCCACTTTAAATCCTTCTGGTTGATCCATATAAATGACTTCGTCAAGCTTCCCATTAAGAAAAGTTGTCTTAATGTCCATTTTCCAGATCTCATAGTCGAGAGCGGCTGTTATGGATATGAGGATGTGAATGGACTTGAGAATGGCTACCAGACTAAAAGTTTCCTTATAGTCCACACCTTCTCTTTGGGTATAACCCTTTGCCACTAATCAAGCTTTATAAGTTTTGATATTTCCATCAACACCTCATTTCATCTTGTAGATCCACTTGCACCCAATGACCCTAAAGCCACTAGGTGCTTCCACAAGATCCCAGAAATAATTTTAGTACATTGACTCCATTTCCTATTTCGTAGCTTCAAGCCATAGTTTCTTTTCAGGGCTAGCCATTTCCTGTTTTAAAGACAACAGATCATCATCACTAGTGTCACCAACATCCATATTTGTTTCACCATCCAAACCATAGCGAACTGGGTTCTTAGAAACCCTCCCACAACGATGAGGCTCTGTGACTATTTGCTCAAGAATAGTGGTACTTTCTTCATTTAAATCGAATTGTGTCGGCTGGACATGAAGAGTGGGAATTTCATCATCAACTTGAGTTGATGATGATGGAACGTTGGTTGGAGTCAATTCTTCAACCATCTCCTCTAAAACTACTTTGCTCCATGGTTTGAAGTTTTGGACATAGTCATTTTCAAGAAAAGTAGCATTCGTAGAAGTGAACACTTTCTTTTCTGAATGACTATAGAAAAATCCACCCTGAGTACCTTTAGGATAGCCAACAAACATGCAAAATTCAGTTCGCGGTTCTAGCTTTCCTTCCTTTTTCCTCAGGACGTGGGCAAGACACCCCTAGATTCTTGAATGGGATAAACTAGGTTCATGGCCATTCCAACGTTCTAAAGGTATTTTGGGGATTGATTTGGACGACATTACATTGAGAATTTCATTCGTGGTTTCAATTTCATGTCCCCATAACGTAATTGGTAGATTTGAGTAACTAAGCATGCATCTAACCATTTCCAATAATGTTCTGTTCCGGCGTTCCGCTACACCATTTTGTTATGGTGTACCCGGGGCAGTAAGTTGTGATAAAATCCCAAGTTCAGTTAAATGGTCTTGGAACTGCATATCCAATATTATTCACCCCTATCAGATTGCAAGATCTTTAATGTTTTACCTAATTGGTTCTGAGCCATAGCTAAGAATTCGTGAAACTTTGAAAATGTTTATGATTTCCTATGGATTAGGTAAAGACATGAGTATCTAGAGTAATTATCAATGAATGTGACGAAATACTCAAAACCACCCCTGGCTTGTACATTCAAAGGTCCACAGATATCTGAATGAACAAGTCCAAGTTGTTCCTTGGCCCTATCACCCTTTGCAGAGAATGGACGCTTGGTCAATTTTCCTTCTAGACAAGATTCATAGACAGGTAATTCACCTAAGGTGAGTTCCCTCAAAGGTCTGTCCTTTGTAAGTCTTTGAATTCTATCATAGCCAATGTAACCTAGTATAAAATTCCATGAATATGTCATATTATCATTATCGGTCTTTTGACGTTTATTGGTCCTAGGTTTAACTAATTTGAATAAATCATTGTTAAGAGCGAGAGGTTCGTTAGGTCGTAGAATATAAAGCCCGTTTTCCAAACATGCAATACACAATTGCGATCCATTGAAAGAAATAGATATATTAAAACTGGTGAAATTCATAACAAATCGTTCTTATTGCAACATGGAAACTGAAATTAAATTTCTACTAAAATCCAGAATAAAAATACATCATTCAGAATTAAAAAAATTATTTTCAAACTTCAGGCGAGCTTTTCCTCTAGCTTGGACCGCAACAAACGCTCCATTCCAAACTCTAAGCTTTAAGCCGCCTTCTTCCACTTCCTCCCACAATTCAAGAAGTTGTAAAGAGTTACAAACATGGTTAGTAGATCCAGAATCAATAATCCAAACAGAATTATCATTCTTTTAAACACATGTTTCTGAGATATATGAACTATAATCATTACTTTTGTTTTTCGTTGCTAGAAACTTGGGGAAATCTTGTTTCCAATGCCTCTTCTCTTTGCAATGAAAACACTTACCTTTAACTTTCTTATTTTTCTTTTTCTTTCCCTTGGGTGTATGTGCACTAGGTATTGCATTCGTTTTTGCAACCTTTGCAGGCTTGGGGTTGTTGTTTTGTCCATCTTTCCTCATGTTTCCAACTTTCGAAGACGAAGCATGGCTAGCTTCAGCCTTAGCTGGTTCAGCAGCAACAGTAGTCCTCTTTTCTCCTCCTTTACTTGGTCCACCCATGATAGAATCGAAAGTCTGAAGCTCATTCATGAGCTGCTTCAGACCATAGTTGAGTTCATCACAAATGTGTGGAGATGGTGCCATCCGAGCATTGGCATATTTCTTGGTGGCCTCAAAACGAGTCTGCATAGACTTTGCACCGAACATGTCTTGGAGCTGATCCATGATTTCGTAGGCCGTCTCGACAGTCTCCATCTTTGTTTGGAGAGTATCGACCATACTAGTCAACATGTAGTGTCGTGCCTTGTTATTAGCTGCCTGCCAACGGTCATATTTATTTCTTACATACTTGGGAGCTCCTTCAACTGAAACTTCTTGGGATTCCACAATCATGACGAACTCGGCGTTGTCACTAATCAACACTATGTTGATATTCTGCTTCCACTTAAGGAAGTTTCTCCAGCGAGTTTCTCCAATGAAAGTTGAGAAAGGATGGGAGTAGACACAGTCATACTTAAGACTACCAATTATCAATAAAATAGAAATCAATCACTTTTGCTCAATATAACTTCTATTAACTCTAATTTCAAGAAATAGCACAACATATACCATAAATATGTAAGATATGGAAAAATTACAAAATAATCATATCTCTATTTCTTTAGGTCTTTAACTATTCTATGATATCGTGGTCCCCATTGGCGAGAATCAAAAAATATCATTAGTTAAATAGAGTTGTACACTCATTCAATAATGGACAACATTATTAACAACCTACTATTCGATCAAAATAAGAAAACAAAATCTCTTATTTTATGAGCTAGACCCACAGTTTTGATAATTAATAGATTTAGTCCTAATAGTCACAGTAGAGGTGGGTCTAGTAGAATTTGACCTATAATTGTCTATCTTTCGAAATTTAACCTTGTCAAAATAACTAATGAACATCTTCTGTAGGGGGATGAATCAAAGCATCTCGAAGTCCCATTAAGCTATTGACCTTGTTAAACCAACGGTGGAGATCGAATATAATTTTTAAAATAAGCTCCATATTAATTAAAAATAGTTTTTTTATTGTTATTTTTCAAATATTAATGGCTATTGTTCTCCAAAAATTTATAAGATTAAACAAATTTAAAACCAAAGTCCTATAATTTCCTAATAATTCTAAAGTGTCACATTGAATAAAATTCAATTAATTTATAATTAATTTGTTGCTAATCAATATTTAGGTTTAACTAATATAATGAACCTATACAATTAAGTCAAACTTAGGCGAATGGGCCTTAACAATTGAGTTTGCATGGAGGAGGGCTGGGTCTAGTATGTTGTTCCCACTACTAAGACCCCCTAACTTCCACACAAGGTCCAAAAGACAAGAATTTAAACCTTCGTTTTATTATTTGTTATTAATTGATTATGCCCACTATAGTCATGCAAAGTAAATGTACCTTCACAAGGGGAATCACCCACAAGAGACGAATTTAAACTTTACATTTTCTAATGGGCTCAAATAAAACCTATCATTTTATGAATATTTTATTTGACAAAATCCATATATTAAGCAAACATATGAGCTACTATATGCATCTAAGCCCAATTGCAAAAATATCAGATATAGTGCGAACACACATGCTATAATTGGATGGGCCTAATCATGTTACTATATGAGCAAGTCTATGAATTTTATGCAAAAATACCACAATTTATTTCATTTTAAAAAATACCACAATTAATTTTCTAGAATTTATCGAAAATTCGAATTAATTAAATTTTTACAAAAGTAAGTCAATTTAAATGAAATTCATCAACAATAAACAAAAGTTAATTTAAATTTCATTTATCAACAATCAACTTAGTTTAGGTTAATTTGAAAAATATTAATTTAATTTAAATAGAATTTATCAACAATTAACCCAGTTAATTTAAATCTCATTTATTAAAAAAATATTTTATCAATTGGTTTGAAAAACATGATATTTTTTTAAAAAAATTAACCAGTTATAAATTTTTAAAACAAATATCCTCTGTTGTTTTTGAAAAAATATTTTGAATAGTAACAAATCCAAATATCTATAAAAATATATAGTCAACTAAATTTCAAATTTTAATTAATTTAAATATTAAAATCCATAGAATTATCAGGGATTAATATCTTCAAATATCATATTTTTGAGCTCCTCAGGATGTGAGTTGGTATTAGAGAAGATTGATTAAGCTTAGAGATGATTTCCCTTCTCATAGGCTTGATGAGGCAGTCAATCATAGCAAACTTTGTTTGAAAATTCTGTATCACAGGTTACTTAACAAGGACAGAGTTTTCTTTGCGAATGTGGTTTGGAACTCTTTGACTGTGCCTAAGCACAGGTTCATTCTTTGGCAGGCTACCTTGGGCCATCTGCTGACTCGAGATAAGCTCAGTCTTTGTCATTTGGATCTGCCTTCAGTGCTCTGCCCGGTGTGTGAAGAGGAGCAAGAGTCCCACTCTCATCTTTTTTTTTAGTGCCCTTTTTCTCGGAAAATTAGAGCTCAAGTGGAAAGCTGGCTGGGAAGAGGTATTTGGTCGAATCAATATGATGAGTGGTGTTCTTGGATGGCTGGTAAACCGAAGGGGCTGAAGCAATTTGTTATTTCTGCTGCTTTAGCAGCAACTGTTTACATGTTATGGAGGAATAGGAACAATTGTATTTTTAAGTTTAGCTCTTTTTCTATGGGCTTTGTTATTAATTTGATCAAGTACTTTGTGAGGGGTAGGCTTCTTAGTCATACTAAGAAGAATCTTAGGAAAAATGATCTAGCTTTTTTTGATAAAGTTGTTCAGATGTAAGGCTTTGTATTTGTGAATTGTCTGGAGTGTTTGTACTTGTTTGGTTTGTTCTCAATATATATTCATTTTCATCAAAAAAAAAATATCAGATTTTTTTAAAAAGATATCAAATATTTAAAAATATCTTTAATATGTGATAACTTAATTCTAATATTTTAATATATAAACATATTTAAAATTAATTAATTAACTTATTTTTAAATTTAAATTTGAATGTTTGTAGAAAATATCTATTTTTAAAAGATCAAATAACAAAAATATCATATTTCAAAAAAGATATTCTTAAATAATAGAACAGATATGCTATTTTTGTATTAACATATTAAAAACATACATTCAAAAATCAAATTTTAAGAAAAAATTATTGCAGGTCACGGCCACAGGACGATCTGGGTAGGAATACACGTGCTGGCTGCGGCCAAGGGTAGTTGGTGGCCGCGGCCTCTAGCCGCTGTTACCCAGGCCATGACCACAACCCGAATTTTTTTTTAATAAAATTTGTGTAATTTTTCATCCCAAAAGCATTTTCTAAATAATTTTTACCATGTTTTACATCAAATAAAGCATTTCTATAAAGATAATTTGCAAAGAAAACACAACAAAATAACCCAAATATGCTAATATCACATAAAATTTAATATGCATCATAAAACACATGAAATCCATTCATTTACTCAACACATCAAATAATTAAATTTTACCATGTTCATGCATGGAAAGAAAGATTACCAAAGGCTCTGAGGCTAGTTGTTGGGAAAACTTATTCAGGATCTTGTTTATTTTCATGCAAATCGTATATTAAACATATTAATATAGGAAAACCTGGAAAATGTTTCTAAAATCGAATTCATACAGAGATAATGATAAGAACACTTACATTAGTGTGCAGCGGAATGATTGAGTCCTTCCTTCAGTTTCTCTAACCCTTGTATCCTTTTTGTCGCAGGGTATCACCAAGAAACTGAATCGATCTTCAATTTTCTTCACAGCCTTCCAAAGTATCCTTAGAATAACCTAGACTAGAGTGGACAATTCTCAGCACATGAGATAGATACAGAGAGCAGAAGAGAAAATAATATTGAGCCTTAGAAAAGGACTTATGCTGTAGAGGAAATCTAAAAACTAGAGCATCAAGAATAGATCTTCTGATTTTCTGTCAGATAGTCTTTCATTGATCTCAAACATCTCTCTTCAACTCTCACTTAGCATTCCTTTTATAGGCTCAATTAGTTAATTTATTTTAATTAAAAATTCAATAAAATTATAGATAATATCAGCCTAATGATTTGGAAAGAACATAACACTACAATGTGTAAGTAGATCATATCGTAGATTGGCAAGTCAGTGTAAATCCTGTGCACTGACTAATTTTAGGACTAACTTATTTTGAACATATAATCATATTTATATTTCAATGTGATTACGTCACTATAAATATTATTAGTTATATGCTCGAGATTTAATAGAAGTTTATATTAATAAAATAATATTGAAAATAAAACATGTGAGCAAAGTGATTGACCAAGTCAAAAATTGATTTCTATTCTTTTATTGATAATAAAATGAGACTACAAAGAAATTGAGTTTTAATTAGGGCATAAAATCCCAACAGTAACCACTATTAATATTAAAAAAATCTACACCAATCAATATAATATTAAATGATTTTCCAATTAAAGAAAATAGCAATCAAATAATCTAAATAAGGAAACAATATACAGGTTATAAAATGTGTAATATAATGCAATTAAGTTTATCATATATGTAAAAGTACTTTCGAGACAGTACCAATCTCCCAGAGCCCTTCAGCTTCTCATTCAACATAATACCCATAAGTTATAATACAAAAAGTACATATACTTAAACCAGAAATAACAAATTGCTTTAACAGAAAGTAGGATTCCCTTGGCTATGTCCCTCAACATCTCCTGAGCATAATGAACTCCTTGAGCCAGGTGGGTCTCACGTGCACTCTCTTGTCACGCGCAGGTGCCTTTTCTCCATTGTTATGTCGTGTAGTCTCCTCTTCTCTATTGGTATCGTAAGGAACAACACGTTCCTCCTGGATTGGAGCTTGGGCCGAGTGGTCAATCCACTCTTGAACTTTGTTCTGAATGGCTTCTGAGTCCAACTTAATTGGCATTACTCTTGTGTTGGGCCAATATTACTAACACTACTTCCCCCCCCACCCTCAAAATTAACCTTGTCCTCAAGGTTGAACATATCATACATTTTACGGAAGGAAGCAAACTCTTCCCACGTTGTATCTTCAGGGAAGATCAAGGACCACTGCACTAGTACTTGCCGAACTTCCTTATTATTGATATGCTTGATGTGTGTTGCTAGAATTGCCAAAGGCAACATGACAGGTCTATTAGCTATACTCAACTCCGGTAGTGGATAACTGCATGGCGGAGGTGTACCATGAAAAGGCTTGAACAACGACACGTGAAAGGTGGGGTGGATTCGACTGCTTGGAGGTAACTCAAGCTTGTAAGCCACTGGTCCTACTCCAGTTAACACGGAAAAGGGCCCGAAGTAGCATCGACAAAGCTTCGAGATGAGGTGCTTTGCAATCATCGACTGTCGGTATGGTTGGAGCTTCACCAAAACCAAATCACCCAGCCTAATTCAATGTCCCTTCGTTTCTTATTAGCTTGTTGGATCATACAGTTTTGTGCCTGGTGCAAATTCTCTTTAAGCTATTGTAAAATAGCATCCCGAGTCAATAAATCTTCCTCCACTGCCCGAATTTTTGTTGACCCCCTCGCATAAGCTGGTATAGCAGGTGGAACTCAACCATAAACTGCCTGAAATGGGGTCATACCTATGGCTAAGTGGTGGCTGGTGTTCTAATGATACTTAGCCCAGGACAAGACTTGCTCCATTGCTTTGGATTGTCCACTGTAAAAGATCAAAGATACTGCTCCAAATATCAATTTGTTACCTCAGTTTGGCCATTCATTTGAGGGTGGTAAGCGGAGCTCATCTTCAATGTGGTTCCCATGAGTTCAAACAATTTTCTCCAAAAAGCACGGGTGAAGATCGAGTCTCCTCTGAAACAATGGTGCAAGGCATCTCATGTAAGCCGATTACCATGTTAGCAAAGAGTTCAGCCACCTTCGTAGTTGTATAGAGATTCGGTAAAGCACCAAAAGGAGCATATTTTGTGAAACGATCGATGACCACTAGTATATTAGTTACCTTATAAAAACAAGGTAATCCAACAATGAAATCCATT
Organism: Humulus lupulus; assembly: GCF_963169125.1. Taxonomy (NCBI): domain Eukaryota; kingdom Viridiplantae; phylum Streptophyta; class Magnoliopsida; order Rosales; family Cannabaceae; genus Humulus; species Humulus lupulus. The sequence continues at coordinate 73,075,809 of NC_084798.1, forward strand.
GCCAAGTCTTCCCAAACCCTCTCTGGAATTTCTAGAGGTTGGAGCAATCCATAAGAAGCAATTGGAGAATATTTCACTATCTCACATATTGAACAAGAGAGAACAAACTTCTTCACATCCTAGCGCATCCCATGCCAAAAAAATTGCCTCCCAAATGTAAGAAAGTTTGATCCATCCCAGCCCGTCCCCCCATCGAAGTCGCATGAAACTCATGCAATAATTGTTGTTTCAAGTTAGAGTGCTTGCTGATCATTAGTTTCTACTAGTAATATAGCATCCCATCTTTGACTGAATAAGATGAATTGCCAAGTTCTCCCTGCTGCATTCTAGCATGTAAAAGTCGGAGATCTAGACAATTAGTTTTTTCACGTCGTAACTCCTCTAAAACTCAAAACAACTTGAACTCATGGCCACTTGTAAAGAAGAATAGCCCCCTTCATGTATTCTAGAAAGAGCATCTGTAGCTGAGTTATTCTTTCCCAATTTGTACTCAATAGAAAAATGAAATCCCAGTAACTTTCTAAGAAAATGTTATTGCTCCAGTGTTTGTATTACCTATGTTAGTAACTCCCTTAAGCTTTTATGATATGTCCACATTATAAAGTGCCTACCCAAAAGATATTGACACGTCACCACTTCCACAATAGCTCTAATTTTCCTGATATAGGCCGAAGCACGAGCGAACTTAGGACCCAATTTTTTGCTGAAAAATTCTAAGGGATGACCCTCCTACATTAAAACTCCTCCAATGCCTACATTAGAAGCATCGGTCTCCACAAAAAACTCCTTGGAAAGGTCGGGCAAGTGCAAGACAAGGGTAGTAGCCATTGCTCTCTTAAGGTTTTCAAATGCGACTGTTGCTTAAGTGGACCAATTGAATCCATCCTGCTTTAAGAGCTCGGTAAGTGGCGCTACACTGGAGGCATAATGAGCTAAAAATTGGCGGTAGTAACTTGTAAGGCCAAGGAATCCTCTCAGCTGCTTAATGTTGTGTGGCATGGGCCAATCTACCATCGCAGAAATTTTTGCAAGGCCAGCCCGAACCCCTTGTGATGAAACCAGATGTCCCAAGTACTTAATATTGCTCTGAAAAAACTTGCATTTACTCTAATTAGCATAAAAATTGTTATCTTGTAGTAGTTGTAATACCAGCCGCAAATGATAAGCATATTCATCCACATTACTATTGTACACCCATGTATCATCATAAAAAATAATGACAAAACGACGCACAAATGGTCTAAATAGTTTGTTCATAGCCACTTGAAAGGTAGAAGGAGCATTAGTAAGCCAGAAAGGCATCACTTTGAATTCATAGTGCCCTTCATGAGTGTGAAAGGCTATCTTGTGAATGTCCTTTTGATCCATTCGCATTTGGTGATAACCGGCACAAAGGTCCAACTTAGAAAATACTACTTCTTGCCCCAATTCGTCAAGAAGCTCATCAATTGTGGGAATTGGAAATCGGTCCTTCACAGTAATGCCATTGAGTGCCCTGTAATCAACACAAAAATGCCAAGTGCCATCTTTCTTTTTGACAAGTAAAACCGGTGAGGAATAAGGGCTAGTGCTTGGACTAATAAATCCAAAAGAAATCATTTCTTTAACTAGCCACTCAATAATATCTTTCTAAAAGTATGGGTAACGATAGGACTTTACATTGATGGGAGTGGAACCGGGTTGTAGGAAAATTCGATGATCAACATTTCAGTGTGGCGGCAGTTGTTTGGGTTCCCTAGACACCTTGGAAAATTCAACAAGAATTCCTTTGTCCTCTACTGGAAAATCTTCTTCTAATTTTCTCAATGTTGTATCCTCCTAGTGGACATCATCTACCATGGCAGCAAGCCTATATAATCCTTTCACATCACCCTCCCTCAATAATGCATGAAACTGAGTAAATGATAGTTGATGAGCAGCCACTTCTTTGGACCCGACCAACTGTACCACGTTTCCCTGCCACTGAAACTCCAAGGTGAGAGCTTTGTGGTCATGAACACAAAGGCCAAGTGTGTGTAACCATTACATCCTCAATACCACATCCAAACCACATATAGGCAACACATATAAATCCACCACAAAATGATGGCCCTATAGAACAAGCTCCACATCCTTGCACATCTTAGAACAAAGTAGAAAATTCTCAATGCCCATGTAAACTTTGAATCTCTTAGTCTCCACCTGTGTCAAACCCAACTTTGCTACCAAGGACTCTTGAATAAAATTATTATTATTACCCGTATCAATGAGAACCTCCAATGACTAGGTCCCATGCTTGGCCATAATACGAAAAATTCGTGGATTCATTGAGTTTGAGAGGGAATTTAGGCTCACTTCATCATCATCTTTCTCTTCCATCCCTTGAAAGTCATTCTCTATTTTGGCCTCAACCTTATCATCATCTTGACCACATAATATCAACATTCGATTCTTACCTTTATGACCGAAATTAAACTTCTCATCACAAGTAAAACAGAGTCCCATATCTCGTCTACCCTTCAATTTAGCTGGAGTTAACCTCTTAATAGGCAAAGGATTACTACCTGTTTGGGGCATGGATTTCTGATCTACCACAGGAAAAGCAACAACTCCCTGTTTACTGGAAGTAAGCGGCGATGGTGAACTTCCTTGCATAGTAACGGTAGTCCGAGAAGACCATCCAGTACGCTTGAACTCACTGACTAAATCATCGTTACGATCCTCAAACAACTGAGTTTTGGCCATCACATCTGCCAAATCCACTAGTTTTGACATCAATAACTCCCTGTGAATCTTGAACTTCAGCCCCCAAATGAAGAAGTTCAGAAACATTGACTCTGCCAATCCAGTAATGCGAGGCATCAATGACTCAAATTCAGCATGATATTGTGAAACTCTTCCTGTTTGAGTGAGCTTAGAGATTTTTCCCAAAGGATCATCATAAATGGACAGCCCAAACCTTTGCTACGGAGCCTTAAAAAATGAATCCCAATCTGTAATTGCACCACCCTTCTCCATCCATTGAAACCGTGTCGATGGAGCACCCTACAAGTGAAAGGCCACCACCGATAACCTCATCGCACGATCCACTTTGTGCAAGTCAAAAAACTTGTTGATCTTGTAAACCCAATCTTCCACATTCAAGCCATCAAAGTGAGGAATGTTAACTCGGAGATTTTTGAGAATTGAATTCAACTCACGACAATCAGGTTCTGCATCCAATCATCTTCCATCCGAACAGGCAGTCTCGCGAGCCACACTACCCTTCCCTTCGATGTTCGATGCTAGCTGCTGCGCATCTGAGATATGCGTTCATCTATCTTAGTAACATGTTGATCAAGTAGTGTTGGAAAATTCTCGAATTTTTTCTCCAGTTGAGCATCTGAATATTGTTTGAAGCTTAGCTCCATAGATTGAAGCATTACAGCAACTTCTTTGTTCTTCATGTTGAGCACAAATCAATGAAAGCACCAGTGAGATATGTAAAAGTACTCTTCGAGACAGTACCAATCTCCTAGAGCCCTTCAACTTCTCATTCAACATAATACCCATAAGTTCTAATACAAAAAGTATATATACTCAAACTAGAAATAAAAAAAATTGCTTTAACAGAAAATAGGATTCACTTGGCTACATCCCTCAATGTCTCCCGAGCATAACGAACTCCTTGAGCCAGCTGGGTCTCACTCGTACTCTCTTCTCACGCGTAGGTGCCTCTTCTCCATTGTTGTGGCGTGTAGTCTCCTCTTCTCTATTGGTATCGTGAGGAATAGTAGGCTCTTCCAGGATTGGGGCTTGGGTTGAGTGGTCAATCCACTCGTGAACTTTGTTCTGAATGGCTTCTGAGTCCAACTTAATTGGGTCTGACTCTTGTGTTGGGCTAGTATTACTAACACTTTAATTGTATTAATAGTGTAATAAAATATATTAATGTAATATCTAATGTAAAATTCCTATGTTTGGGATACCTAGGCACGAGTTTAGTCCACCTAAGCCTAAGATCAGTCCTGCACATGAGCAACTAATGTTGAAACTAATTTCAACTGTTATTTTTCAAATATGATGATTATTTGATGGACGTAATTTAAAACAATGTAAAATACATGGCATTTTATCTTGGTTTTTATAAAATCTCTTCTCTTTGACACACTCAATAAAAAGTATGCTTTTTTTTCATGACTTTTAAGGAATGATGTTAAAGACATGGTATTTTACATCGATTTTATAAAAGACATAAATAAAAGACAGGCCTAATAGGTTATTGAACATGGCAAAGAAAAGACTTATGTCAATCTTGTACTAAAACCAAAGTAAAAGTGTCGTCTTGAATATCCACTTTGTAAAATATGCTTAAAACTCTCTTTGATGAACTCCCTCTCTAAGGTTATTTGGTCAATTTCTACTAAAACTCCCCATCCAATTCTTAAGTCTGTGTTTTTCATTTATATCTACTTTGGATTTTGGGCATTATTACAACCTAAGTTATTAAGTTTTTTTAACCATTTTGTCTTCCTAAACGCATGACTACGCCCATTTTTAAAAAACTAACTCACAAACTTGATTCATTATACTATTGATTCAAGTTTCATTGAAAAATATACTTCCAAAATTTATTATACTCCTCTCCCTTGATGGAAGCTTATTTTTCATGTTTTTTTTTCAAAGTTAGGGTTTCTCGCATTACATTTTTCTCAAATTTCATTCGAGATTATAAACATATTTTGAAATGTACAAAAGATCTGGGATGATTCCAAAATAAAAAGCTATTTTTTGTTATGTATAAATTACTTTAATCATACAAGTAAAAGTTATCATTATGATAGGCCAAAACTAGTGGTTTTCCCCGTTGGTACAAATTTCTTGGGAGTAGTATAAAGTCCAACTTGAAAAGTTCACATAGCCTTAACAACTTAACAAAATGTTATGCAAGTTTCCATAATATGATTACAACATGTAAAATAATTCCCATTAAAATATCAATCATTGATCTTATTCGCAATTCATTGACTCGTTTGGTTATTCTTTCCAAGGGAAAAATAAGTCTTGTGCTTAATATGATAGAAGGTTTCATTTAGAAAACCTTTGGAATCCAAAGAAGAATTGATCCTAATTTCACTTGGTTGTAGCTTTTACACTTTTAGCTTTATTTTTTTGCTGAATAAAGGTAAAAGGTTTTTATAACACAAATATAGTTGCGTTGTTATAAGTTTGAAAATTAGTATTTTCATCATCCTATTGTCTTGTTTTATTCAACCTAATGATATAGGAATCTTGCTAAAGATTGATTAACAATCTTATTTGGTGAGGAATTTTCAACATAAACTCATGTATTGGTAGAGATTGACCTTTTTGAAAGGTTAGAACTACATAATGTTATGATGGAACGTTATGGTTTTTTTTTTCAATTATTTTTGCAACTTATAAGTGTATGTTTGCTTGCAGGGAGTGTACTTTAATGAATCATATTTTTGTCTCTTATTACTGAATTTCCAAAGGTAGTAAGAAGGAAGGTCTTCGTAAGAATTTTGCATACGATGAATAGAATATAGATATATTTCCATGATTTCTTCTTCTTGGTTTAAGAGTTTTTAATTTATAATTTTTTTTGTCAAGTTTAACGAAATCTTACCAATGTACTTTTAAAACCAATTAAAAAACACGAAAAACTAGATATTTAATAATTATATTAATATAAATTAAAATATTATAAACTAATTAACATAAAATCTTGAAACCAAGTCTATTTTTGAACCTAAATGCATGTTTGTGGAATGGGTATGTCGAATCAACATTTTGGGTTTTTTTTATGGTTTTTCCGAAGTTGCTTGAAATGTTTGATGGAAGCTTGGTAAGATCAATACATTGAGTTTGATAGAAGCTCGATGGGAGCTCGATAGGAATCATTGATGGGAGCTCGATGTTAGCTCGGTAAGCTGAACTCGTTAGATTTCAATAGAAGCTCGATATGAGCTCGATATGATTCATTTGATGGGAGCTCAATAGGAGCTCGATGCATGCTTGATGGTTCCCCATTTAGACAATTTTTTTTACTCGATAGTGGCTTGATAGGGTTATGTGGTAGCTCGATGGTGGTTTGATAGAGTTCGATTGTGGCTCAATAATAGTGATTAACTCAGATTTTTATGAAAGTTTTGACATTTTTTTCTCGATTTTATTTATTTTTCTATTTTCTCACTAACTATTTTTATGTGTCGATGCAAATGCTGAAGTGGCTTATTCTGTTTAAAGATTACTTTTCTGGCCGAGTGACATATATGGGTAGTAGTCATTTGGATACAATTAAGAAGAGGTTTGTGAAGCTCAGTGTAACGCCTTACTAATCTAGGATGGTTACACTATGTGTTAAAAATAGTGCTTAACTCACTAAGCGAGTCATTTGGACTCAAAAGTGTAATTAAGGTTAAAAAATAGTTTCAGTATTAAAAATTTTGATCAAAGAAGTTACATTTTTCATGAAAAAGGATTGAATATCAACAAGGGATCCCAAATGTTTCAAACAAAACACAGTTATACAAAATTACAGAAATAGCCCACCTAAGCGGTAAAATCAGACTAATATTCCGTGTTCCTCAAAAGTATCTCGATTGTGGTGGCTGAGCAGACTGAGTATGTACATGCCAACCCTGAGCTCTCCAACTCATGGTTGGTCCAGTTTCCCTTGCCCTTACCTACAACTCAAAGCACCTGTGAGCCAAGGCTCAACGGGAAAACTCAATCAAGTGAAACAAATATCCATATAAGCATTAATATCTAATGCATGCTTTAAAAATCACAATCAGATTCACATTTATTTTTCAACAACTATAATGACTTATGCCGAATAGATGCATACTGCACCCCTATAATGGCCATGCCATAACGACCTACATTATGTATGTATATTGCCGATAATGGCCCCCAGTTGATCAATCACAAATGATAATTGATCGTTACAAACAACTATAGTTATAGATGCACATACATAACAAACAATTAACTTTAAACAAATTCAAGGCACGATCATAACCGTGTTCGATAATCAGGGCCAATACCCTTCACTCGGTGCATGTGCCAGGTTTCTTACTTCGAGTCTTGTGCAAATAATGGTACGACCTCGAGTGCAACCCTATTCCCGAGCCTTACGATAACCCTAGTCACACCAACATAAACGGTATCCTCATTAAGAACTAAGTCCAAAAATGGGATCTAGGAAAAATCCCTAGCTCTAAGGACTTCCAATTCCATCAATCCAGGTGGTGGAATCGTCCTCCGAGCCCCCAAGCCTTTTCCCCAAACTTTAGAAAAATTACACCCTGAAACTATATGGGCGCAACAGTGCCGACCCCCTGGTGCCACTGCGGCCAGAGGCAACAGAAACGCCCCAAACCCCTGGTTCAACGTAGGGGTGTTGTCCCCTTGGCATCATTGCGCAACACAAGCCCAAAATGTCTGGGTTTCTCCCCTGCGATATCTCAAACCCAAAACTTGCCAAAATAAAAATCCCAGCCAGTTAAATCCAAAATTTCGACCTCAAATAACTTACCCATGTACTAAACACCATCAAAACAACCAAAATATACTCAATTACACAATCAAACCCAAAACAACACTTAGAGTTCTATACCCCAAATTAGCTTCAACTTTGAAATTCAACATCCCAATTCATCATCCATAACTAATACATGTTTTAGATTGAGAGTTTAAGTAGTTCTTATCATCAATAAACATACAAAAACATCCTAGACCTTTGAAACTCGAATTTCAACCAAAAACTCAAACACTCCCTCAAGAACACTACAAAGAGGATGAAGAACAATGAAAAGATTCTTTCCTCCTCTGGAATTTTTGAAAATCACAACTGATATGGTGGCCAAGGTAGCTCCTAATCTCAAGAAATTTCCAAACCTCCACTTGAAATCCTTAGAAACTTCAAGTATTGGTTCCTCAAAATATCAGTTGAGCTTAAAGAAAGAACTAGAAGGGAGAGATGGATGTAGTTGAGTGTGTAAGTGAGATAAACCTCAGCAGTGAATTCAATTTTTTCTATTTAATGGTGAAAATACCATTTTCCCCTAGCTTTGACCTAACCTCAAAACTAAGTAAAGGGAATTTTGGTCATTTAACTTAAATCCCCACTAAACCTCATATTTCACCACTAATTTTCAATTAGATCCTCTAATCTTCCAAATACAAATATTTTCCTAAAAAATATTTCATATTCCATTAATACCCAAAATATTTGAAATTACTAAAATACCCATTGGCTTACCCCAAGCCAAGTATAAATCTTCGTTGTGACTCATGTTGAATATTACAAATATATCTACATAATAATGTGGTCTCCAGCACATAGCACATAAATCACAAATATACCTTCAACGAGCCAAAATTACAAAAATACCCCTCTTTAATAAAAGCTGGCCTTTTAACGCGTTTAATACACATAAACATGCATAAATAGTCATATCATAATATAGCTCATATAATTCACATAATCACACACACACATATATATATATATTCAATTAAAATCATCTCATTCAGAATTATTCCAATTATGCCTTCCTGGCACACTAACCAAGATACTAAATCTTATTTAGGAGTTTTCGTGACACTACACTCGAGCTGATAGAAAGGGTGAAGGAATCCCCTTTCAAATAGTTCTTCCTGGCTCTGGAATTGAATTTCTCAGGAGTTTTGGTGCATCATCTATTATTGAGGAAAATAGAATGTAAAGGAGAAGATGAGGTGCATTTCTTTTTGGGCTCAAAGGCTTGTAGATTCAGCATGGGAGAGTTCGCTCTGGTGACGGGGTTGAATTTCAGTTCTGGACTGTCATAGGAAATGTTGGAGGAGCGTCTGACCAATGACTGCTTGATAAAGGAGTATTTTAATGATGTTGCGAAAGTGAAGATCCTATATCTGGATAATGCTTTCAAGACGTACAGTTGTTGAAGATGTCTACAAGATGGGTCTCTGTTTCTTGGTTGAAGGGCTGCTAAATGCCCTGGAGGGAAAGTTGAATATATGGCTTGATATACTGAAGTTGGTTGAGGACATAGACTACTTCTTTAGCTCTCCATGGGGGAAGTTCTCTTTCAAGAAGCTTATCAATTCTTGTAAGAAGGACATGCATCACCAGAAGGCTTTATATGATAGGAAGAAGGATGTGAAGGTGAAACAAGAGTCAAAGTACAGTTTTGCCAGGACATTATAGTATTGGGCATATGAGGCCATTTAGCAAGTTGCCTAGGAGTATATTGTGAGCTCCAGAAATATGGTCCTGAGGATGCTTAGTTGGTCTTGCCAGAAGAATAAGGATGTCACAAAGTCTACCATTTCATAAATGTTGTAAAAGAGCACTGTAAGTGATATTTTATAAACGATAAGCAATTATGTTTAGCTATATGTCTATATTTTATGATAATTTGACTTTAATCAATGTTTTATGGTGGTAGTAGTTGTTCGTGTTACCCTTGTTGAAGCCCAGACCAACATAGGTGGAAAATTACAACGCCCTGACAAAGGGTGATGTTGCTTTGTATCCCGAGTTTACCAAGGACCCTGAGGAGAATGATGGGGAGGACGAAACAACCCTAGATTTTGAGAAAGTGATTGAGAAGGTGTCTTAGGTTGTCAAGGCATCACAGATTTTTAATGATGTTGGTCGTGACGAGGAGGAGGTTGTAGGCCCCACCCTTCCCTCAGCCCTTGCTATAGCCCCAGCCCCCGTTGTAGCTAATATGACAGAGTTCGTACAAAGGTTGGAGAGAGTTGAAGGTTGAAAGGAGACCATCCTGAAGAACCAGTCCAGGATCATGGACATGGTCAGTCAGAATCTGACATTTATACAGGAGCAACCGAGAGGCTTTAGGGGCAATGCAGCAGATTCAGACTCAGAATCACTGGATATGCTAGATGATTTTGAATTTAATGAGTCATCCACTCCTCTGACCATTGTTGTCACACTAGATCCTGCGACTTCGGGTGTAGCTATTATCAACCCCGAGGAGGTGGCTGGGGTTGAATTTAAGAGGAAAAGACACAAGCCCGATTGGTTTTCAAGACAACACTTGTAAGGACCCCAAATTCGCTAATAAGGCTTAAGGGCCTTGATTAGTGTGCCGGGAGGGCATAATTGGGTTAAATGTGATTTGAATGATTTTATTGCTTTAAATGCATAATTATATGATTAATAATGCTTGTATGACTATATTGATGCTAATGTGATATATATTTGGTATTTGTGAGAACCACATTATTATGTGGGTAGGCCTGTAGAGCACGACTCGAGGCGATCCTAGGGCTGGATAGCGGGAAAAGTCACAACGGGGCTTAATAGTTGACTTTGTATAAGTCAGGGGTATCGAGTAGTTATTTAGACTATCGGGTTATGAAAATAAATATATGGAGATATATTTGAGGTTAGAAAGTCTAGGCGGGAATATTGGGGAATTTTACCGTTTTTCCCTCGGGGACGTTTCCGGCACCCCGAGCCTTGGGATTGACTTAATGGGATAAGGATAGGCTAAAGTTAAAGGAAAACAGTAGAAAGAAATAAATCGACCTTTTTCCTTCTCAGCTCTTTTCTTTCTCTCAAGGGAAACATAAGAAAACACTGAAAAATCTTAGGGGAATTCAGTGGATTGAAGGAGTGATTTAGGGGCTTAGCTCAGGAATCAACTAGGGAACTTAATTAGTAATAAGGTAAGCATTGAATTCCCTTCTTTTTGGTTAGAAATTATGAGTTTTGGCTGGGTATTGAGATAATTGTAATTTTGTTGTTAAAGACAGAATTAAGGTGGAAAAGCTTGGGAATTGACTTGGATTCTCCTTAGAGAAGTGGTTCAGCAGAAGAGGTAAGCTCTAATTCATGATTTAGAGGTTTCAATCTGAGTTTGTATGGATGTTTTTAGTGTTTGAAGTTCTTGAGTTTCAGAAATTGAAAATGGGATTCTAGTAGGTTTTTGGGCTGGATTTCTGTTGGGATGTGTTGTTAGAGTTATGATAAAAGTGTTGTGATTAATGGGTTTTGAATTAGGGAGCTTTGGAATGGCATTGGATGAGGTTTAGATGTTGGAAATGGTTGGTTTTCTGGGCATGAAGGGAAGGGTCGCAGCTCTATTCTAGAGCGCTGCGGCCCTAGGATGAAGATGAGCCAGGAGGGCTCGGCTAGGGGTGAGCGCCGCGACGCCCAAAGCAAGGGCCGCGGCTCGTGTCTTCTTTCAGGCATGCCCTTGGTTCTGTTTTGAGGGCAGGGCCACGACTAGGCTTCAAGGGCCACAGCCCTGAGATGCATACTTGAATGTTTAGGGTTTTAAGCATAGGAATCTAGCCTAGAGTGCTCGAGAACGATTTCACCACCGTGCTTGGTGGAATTTGGTTTCCCAGAAGTTAGTTCTGTATCCAAAAACCCTTATCTGAATATTAATGGAACCCAATATCTTGGTTGTGACTAGGTGTTGAGGCTAGGGCTCGGGAACGGATCGTGCTTGAGAAGCGTTGCTCGTAAACAGTAACTGCAAAGATCAAAGGTAAGAAAACTGCACCTGGTTGAATATCTGTAATGGGACTAAGGGTTCCCTATTGTGTATGCTTTCAAGGATGGTATTATGCCATGCAAGCTAATTAGTGAACTAACGGCCTAAGGGTGCCAAGGGTTACACTAGCGTACAGGGTGCAGCTTGGCCACTGGTAGCCAAGGACAGCTTAATATGCACTGAGCTCGGTTTAAGCGGGCCGGAGTCAATGGGGTAAATAGAGGGTGCGGCCTAAGTTGTCGGCCCTGATTATTATGTGTTATGGATGTTATGAGATTTGAGTGTTATAAGTGATTAATTGCATCCTTGATTCTGAATACATGTTGAATGGTTAATGTGGATTATTTGATGAAAGACTATGCTTAGTGAATTTACTATTTGTTATTATTGCTTGTGTTGCACATTATGTTTTCTTGCTGGGCCTTGGCTCATGGGTGCTACATGGTGCAGGTAAAGGCAAGGGCAAACTTGATCAGCCCTGATTTGGAGAGCCCTGCGAGCGGAATGTACATGACCAGTTGCTCAGCTGCCACGGTTGAGGTTTTAGGTAGGGACGCGAGAACCAAAAATGTTCGTTTTGCCTTAGTATGGCTGACATTTATCTATATTTTGGAAAGTCTGTAATCCAACTTTTAAACTCTGTTTCTTATGGGATCCCATGTATATAACTGTTTGATTATATAAAATGTAACTTTTGAGGCCAAAACCTTTTTAACCCTAGCTCATACATGTTTAGTGACACGTTTTTAAATTAATGACTTGATTAGCAAGTCTTGCACCTTTAAAAGTACACAATGTAGTGGTCTTGGCTATCCAGGGTGTTACAACACTGATCCAACGAGAAAGAGGTATCACGGTGACATAGCTATTGAGGAGTCATTAGTCCTCGACCCCCTCAAGAAGCCAACTTCCAAACAATATAGGACACTGTGCAAGTGGCTGGTTAGAGACATCCCCAATAAGAAGCTGAGGGATGTGAAGACAGGGACTTATGGTCTGGCATGGTTTCTGATGTTGAAGACACCCCATTCATGTCTCAATGATGGGGTAAGTTATTTAAAATGTCTAAAAAAATTTGTCATGTTCAATAATTTTTAATGTTGTTTGAACTGGCTCAATAGGAGCTCGATGCATTCTCGATAGTGTCTCGATATGATATTTGATTGGCTCGATAGCATCTTGATGCATGCTTGATAAGTGAGGTCGATAGTGCCTTTAACTGGCTCCATAGGTTATTAGCTCGATAGAAGCTCAATGGGAACAATGAGCATTTGGAAGATTGGTAATATTGAACTTGCTCGATATGAGCTCGATGGGAGCTCAATAGAAGCTTGATAAGAATAGTGAGAATTAAGAAGAATGGGTGTATTGAACCAGCTCGATAGTTACTCGATGGGAGTTCGATGGGAACAAAACATTTGGAAGATTGGGAGTATTGAATGGGCTTGATATGAGCTCGATGGGATCTCAATAACGTCTCGATATGAACAATGAGCATTGGGAAAATTAGGTGCATTGAACTGGCTCGATAAGAGCAGTTAGCATTTGGAAGATAATGATCTTGAACTGACTCGATAGAGCTTAATGGTGGCTCGATGGAAGATCGAAAGAACTCAATAGGAGATCAATTATTTCTCGATGTATGCTCGAAAAATTACATTTCAGCCATTTATTATGATTTTCGCACTACTTTTGTTGAATTAACATATTTTTCTTCTCTCTTCTCTTTGTAGCATATTGATGCGGCAAAGCACATACTTCGTAGGCGTCGCCAGTTTTACCCCGGGGTATATACCCAAAATGCTACTGTGATGAAAAACATGTTCTCACAAGTGATACCTGCCAAAGATGAACAATATAAGAAAACCAAAGGGAAGTTCCTCTTGGATGATGACATTTTATCGCTACTGACCGACCTCAAACAATAGTTTCTTGCATCTTGGGCAGGAGTTGAGGATGTATATTGGTGCAAGAACTATGAGCAGTCTCATTAGTTTTCCGTTGAGGCTTCTATTTCTAGTTGGACATTCACCATATATGATTCAGACATGTCGGTGATTAGTGAGAAAGTAGTGGAGGAAATTATGAGGCCATGGTGCATCCTCTTTCCTTCTCTGTTGTTGATGAGTAATTTCTTCAAAGAAAACTTGATGTTGAAGATTCCTGCAACACAAAAGAGGCCAACTAGGTTCCAATGGTGTCGCCTACAGTGGCACAAGTTCCCTCGGTCTAAGAGACAGTAAACAATATCATCATTATAAAATTTCAGTTTCCAACCAAATTTATAATATTTTACATGTTTTGGTTAAATACAAAAGATCAGTGTTAAAATACAAGCAAGATATAAACACTTGTAAATTTCTCATAGTGAAGATGTGAAATTTGAGCTTCAATTGTAGGCACTTTTAAAATAAAATTTTTGGTCCAAAGTGATAAAGTATCTAAGGGTACCCAAAATGTTTGATAGGATTTAGAGCATTTTTAGGACCTTTGGAAGTGTCCAAATATAGAGAGGGTGGCGATACGTCGCCACCCAAGTGGCGTAGCATCGCTTGATGCTTAGGGTTTCAAGAGATTCTAACAGGGATGCATCACGTACTTACAGGCAACGCATCGCCTACTACAGTATGTAAAAGTTACTTGAAATGCTCTTAATGACGTGTTTTACAAGTCTAATCCTATTGGTTAGACCTAATGTGGTGCTTCCTCTCTACAATGGTCAAAATGGTGTTTTGGAAGACTTGATCACTCTCTCCAATCTAACTCTACTCTCTCTCTCTAGCTCTAAGAATCTCTAGTTTTTCTCCAACAACTCTCAGAAAAAGTGCTTGACTTTGAGAGTTTAAGGCCTGTTAAATCTCAATCCTCATTTCCTCAAGAGAAGGCCCCAAGCATCCATGGTGGCTAGGAAATAGAGTATTAGGACAGCGTTTTGCAACGTGTATAAGCCTTGGTTTTGTGATTTGCTTTGCTCAAAGGTGGTGGTTTTTCCTAGGGTTTTTGAAGCTTCATCAAGGTTGAAGAAGATCATTGATCTGCTTGGGTTTGTAAGTTCTTTCTCAATCTTTATTTTGTCTCTCTCAATCCAATTTTTGTGTAGATTCTATTTTTTGAGGTGGTGTTATCTCATTCTCCCCCAACATTCTAATACTCTATAATTTGATATAGCATATCATGGAAGAATCTAACTCTCTTTCGGCATTGAAATTCTTAACTCAAGACTTTTTTAGATTGGATAGGTTTGATGGGACTAACTTTTTTCGTTGGCTAGACAAGATTAGATTCTTGCTCACCACTTTGAAAGTTTTCTATATCTTGGATAAAGACCTAAAAGCCTTTGAAGAGCCCAAAGAAGATGATACTCAAGAAGTTGTCAAAGAAAGGAAGAAGCGTGAAGAATATGAATTGATATGTAGGGGTCACACCCTCAATGCCCTCTTGGATAGGCTCTATGATCTCTACACCGACAGCAAGACTGCCAAGGAGATTTGGGAGGCTTTGGAAAAGAAGTACAAAGCGGAAGAAGAAGGCACTAAGAAATTCCTTATTACTCAATATATGGTATTTAAATTTCATGATGATAAACCATTCTCCCTCAAATTTATGAGTTGCAAATTATTGTGAATAAATTGTCTACACTTAAGATTGTATTGCCAGAACAATTCTTTGTTGGTGCCATTATAGCCAAGTTACCTCCTTCTTGGAGTAGCTATAGAAAGAAAATTCTCTATAGAAATGACGAGATTTCTTTGGAGGAAATTCTCAAACACTTGAGAATTGAGGAGGAATCTCGCTCTAGAGATATAAATGAAGAGAAGTCCACTAGAGAGACTTTTAGGGCCAATGTGGTGGCTAACCCTCCTAACAAGGGCAAAGGAATTGGTAAGAATAAGGGCAAAGGTCAAAAACCCTTGGGGCCCAAGAAGAATGAGGGACAATTCAAAAAGTTCCAAGGGACCTTGCTTTGTGTGTGGCAAAAATGGCCACTTTGCAAGAGATTATAAGTTCAAGAGGGGCCAAAACAATGAGGCAAGAGTCAATTCAACCCAAAAAGAGCTAGTGGCAACACTTAGTGAAGTTAATGCCATTCATGGAAAGGTGAGTGGGTGGTGGTATGATACTTGTGCCACCATTCATGTTACCTATGATAGAACTCTTTTCAAGACCTTTGAATCTTCAAAGGAAGGGCATGAGATAAAAATGGGCAATGAGAAAAGGTCCAAGGTTAAAGGAAAGAGAACTATTGATTTGTTCTTCACATCCTGCAAGAAGATTCTACTCACCAATGTCTTGTATGTACCGGAAATGACTTGAAGCCTTGTGAGTGGCAATTTACTTGGCAAACTGGGAATCAAGATTGTGATAGATTATGGCAAGCTCATTTTATGTAAAGACAATGTTTTTGTGGGAAAGGGATATGCTTGTGATGACATGTTCAAACTTTGTACATCTATTGACCATGTGAACAAGAAAGTTTCTTCTTCTTCTTGTTATATGCTTGACTCAAATTCTATTACTTTGTGGCATATTAGACTTGCACATATAGGATTTAGCACAATTAAAAGGGTTGTCAAATGTGGATTAATTGATTGTGATAATGTTGAGCATGACAAATGTTAATTATGTGTAAAATCTAAAATGGTAAAGAAACATTTTCCTAGTGTTGAAAGACTCTAAGTTGTTAGATTTGATACATAGTGATTTATGTGAACTTAATAGAATGTTTACTAGAGGAGGAAGTATATATTTTATTACTTTCATTGATTATTGCTCTAGGTTCACATATGTATAGTTTCTTAAAAATAAATATGAAGCATTTGATGTATTTAAGGTTTATAAAGCGAAAGTTGAAAAACAACTTTAAAGGATAATTAAAGTGCTTAGAAGTGATAGGGGTGGTGAATATTTTTCAAATGAATCTAACTTTTTTTGTGGAGAACATGGAATAATTCATGAATGTACAACCCCTTATACTCCACAAAAAATGGTATAGCAGAAAGAAAAAATATAACATTTATTGAGATTATTAATGCTATGCTATTACATTCTAAATTGAATTTTAGTTTGTGGGGTGAAGCCTTGCTATCCGCTTGTCATATTATGAATCATATTCCCATGAAGAAAAATAATATATCTCCATATGAGTTATGGAAAGGAAAGAAACCAAACATTGGTTATCCTAAAGTGTGGGGGTTTCTTGCTTATTGCAAGAGCACCGATCCTAAAATGACCAAGTTGGGTCCAAGGGTTATAAGATGTGCATTTGTGGGTTATGCCCAAAATAGCAAAGCTTATAGATTATTAGACTTTGAGTGTAATGTAATAATTGAATCTAGAGAGGTTGAGTTCTTTGAGAACATGTCATGCGATGACAACAAGTTAGAACCAACTCAAACAAGAGAGCCTCAAGAGAAGATTCCTATAATAGCTGGTGAGCAACCTCAATTTCCTAGAAGGAGCCAAAGGTTCAAAGATTTGGGATCAAGCGAGAACTATTCTCCAATAGAGACAATATACCTTGTTGAAGGTGATAATGAGGAAGTTAATTGGAAACATCCAATAGTACTTCAAATAGAAGATGATCCCAAAACCTTCAAAGAAGCAATGTCCTCAAGAGACTTCGCTTTTTAGGAGGAGGCAATTAATGATGAAATGGATTCAATTATGTCAAACCACACTTGGGAATTGGTTGACCTTCAAAAAGGGTCCAAACCAATTAGGTGAAAATTGGTATTTAGAAATAAATACCATACCGATGGCGCCATACAAAACTTTAAGCCTAGGCTTGTAGCTAAAGGATTCAAACAAAGATAGGGAATAAATTACTTTGACACATATGCACCGGTAAAAAGAACTACTTCTATAAGATTTTGTATTGCCTTATCCTCTATATATAACCTTTATGTTCACCAAATGGATGTCAAAATAGCATTCCTAAATTGGGATCTTGAGGAGGAGGTCTATATGGAACAACCGAGAGGTTTTGTTCTTCAAGGAAATGAACATAAAGTGTGTAGACTTGTCAAATCATTATATGGGCTGAAACAAGATCCAAAACAATGGCTTGAGAAGTTTGATAAAATCATTTTTTCTAATGGATTTAGACATAACAATGCGGACAAGTGCTTATACTATAAGACTTGTCGTGGCTTTGTCATACTTGTGTGTCTATATGTAGATGATATGTTGATTTTGAGTAATGACATGAAAGGAATAATAGAAACGAAGAGGTATCTATCTTCTAACTTTAAAATGAAAGACCTTGGAAATGTGGATACAATTCTAGGAATCAAAATTAGAAGGAATAGTGGGGGTTTTGTGTTGAGTCAAACCCACTATGTTGAGAAAGTGCTTGACAAATTCAGTCATCTCAAAATCAAAGAGGCACATTCACCATTTGATTCAAACATGATGTTTGAATATAATGAAGGAAGAGTGGTGGCTCAATTGGAATATGAAAATGCAAAAGGAAGCCTAATGTACGTCGGTCATTGGACAAGAGCAGATATTGCATATGCAGTTAGTAAACTTAGTCGGTTTACTAGCAATCCAAGTATCAAGCATTGGAAAGCTATTGAGAGAATTCTTGGTTATCTTAAGGGTACCAAAGTGTATAGTATTCACTATACAAATTTTCCAAGGATACTTGAAGGATATTCTGATCCTAATTGGATATCGGGAGTTGGAGATCATCTCTCCACCACCGGTTGGGTGTTTACTCTTGGACAAGGTGAAATCTCATGGGGATCCAAGAAGCAAACTTGTATATCTCACTCGACCATGGAAGCAGAGTTTATAGCTTTAGCGACATTCGACAAAGAGGCTGAGTGACTTAGGAATCTCATGATAGATATTCCTTTAACCACGGATATGGTGTCAACAATTTCAATACATTGTGATAGCCAATCCGCACTTGCTAGAACATATAATAGTGTGTATAATGGAAATTCTAGAGACATTAGTCTTATACATGAATATGTGAGACAATTGATTCAAGGTGGAATCATATCAATCTCATATGTTAAGACAAGTGAGAACTTAGCGGATCCATTTACAAAACCTCTTGTGAGAAGGTTAGTAAGTTCTACTTCAAAAGGGATGGGATTGAACTCCCAGAATAATAAATTCACCAATGATGGAAACCCAACTCTCAACTTGTACAAATCAAGGGAAATATTTCAATAGGTAAGAACAAGTCATTGATAAGTGCATAGTTTCAACAGTAAATTTATGATGAGTTCCATCCGAGATGATTAGTATTGGTTGCTACCAAGTTATGGTTAAGCCTAGCACTTTTAATGAAGTTCAATTGAGTGTAACAAGTATCTATGAAGGTAGCAAAGATGCTATAAGAACTTCACCTATGTGGACTTAGAGGTGGTGCCGCCTCTCATGGGAGTGGGAGTTTCTCCCCAGAAAGTTCATGAAGAGATGAGCACATGGCCATGATAGTGCTAAGCGAGAAAGTGGGAAAAACAAAAGATGTGGTGGAGGTGTGTGAGGTATCACACGTTTTATCATATGGAATACTTCGTTCAAGCTTTAAGCAACTAATGATTTCGATAAGACTTTGTGGCATTTTCACTAATATAAAGTGTTACATTATTTTATAATATAATGTAATATTATATTATATTATAATATAATGTTTTAGATTAAATAAATGTGACAAAGAGTGTCACATATTGTAACATATAATAGAGAGTTACAATATTTAGATATATGAGATATATCCAAATAATGTAACATATTTGGTGGTACAAATTTGTAACTTCCAAATATTACCCTTTATTGTGTAAATTTGTTATTACACAATATTGAGATGAATTTCATAAAGCCATTTGAGAAATGGCTGTTAGAGAAATGATTTTAACCCTAATAATGTGTTTTGGGGGTTACAAAAACATTTGGGAGGGTTTGGAACCGTTTGGAAAAACAACACAATTTTAAATGCTGAAAATGGTCAGTGGCCACGGCCACCAATGTCTCTGGCCGCGGCCACAGGCAAAAAACTGACCATTTTTTCAGTTTTTTCAATCTCTGTTGAATGGCTCAAAAAACCCAAATAACTCCCAAATCTCTTTTTTAATTCCATATTAATCCAATTAAACATTGGTAACATCCATGGGAGTTGATGGAATTTGAAATTCAAAGGGTGTCTCTAAACTCTATAAATAGGAGCCTATAGCTCACTTGTAAGACACAACATTTCTATCCATTAGAGAACTTGGATAGAAACACCTTGAGGCTTGATAATTCCATAAAGCATTTCCTATAATCTGTGAGAGATCCCTTAGTGCTTGAGTTAGGGGGAAATAAGCTTTTGGAAAAAGGTTTCAAACCTTGTTCAAGTTGGTGATCCCCAACACTCTTCACTTTAGTTGTGTGAGTGAGAGTTTATTTTTTTTGTTCTTGTTCTTGTTCTTGTTCTTGTTCTTGTTCTTATTTTCTTCTATTTTCTTTTCTACTTTTTCTTCTTATTCTATTTACTTGTACTTTTGTTTAAGAGTTGTAATCATTTTATTTCCTTTTGTTCAAACACTTTTATTTGTATCTTTTGTAATAGAGTTGTATTTTCTATTTCTATCATCTTACATCTCCTTCTCCTTTTATTTGTAATTTTCAGTTATAAAGTTGTAACTCTTTTTAATCAATCATTATTTATTTGTAATATATTGCTTAGAGTTATAATTTATTATTTTTTCCATTGAGGCAAAATACATATTTTCCTAACATAAAGTTCAAACTGAAAGACACTTTATTTTATGCACCAAAATTGTTTTAAGCTAGAGAATGAGGCTTGTATTAAAGCAAGTGGGCGATTGATATGATTGGTTAAATAAAAAAGATAAGTGTTATAATACAAGTATTGTATAAACACTTAGTAAATTTCACATAGTGAAGGTGTGAAATTTGAGATTCAATTGTAGATACTTTTAAAATGTAATTTTGGGTCCAAAGTGATGCATGAAAGTATCTAATGGTTCCCAAAAAATTTTGTAGCATTTAGAGCATTTTTAGGACCAATAGAAGTGTTGAAAAAATAGAGAGGGTGGCGATACATTGCCACTCAAGTGGCGAAGCATCGCCTGATGCTTAGTGTTTCAAGAGATTCTAACAGGGATGCATCACGTACTTACAGGCAACGCATCGCCTACTACAGTACGTAAAAGTTACATGAAATTCTCTTAATGATGTGTTTTACAAGTCTAATCTTATTGGTTAGACCTAATGACGGTGCCTACTCTATATAAGGGTCAAAATGGTGTTTCGAAAGACTTGATAACTCTCTCCAATCTCTCTATACCCCCTCTCTCTAGCTCCAAGAATCTCTAGTTTTTCTCCAAGAACTCTCAAAGAAAATGCTTGACTTTGAGAGTTTAAGGCTTGTTATATCTCAATCCTCATTTCCTCAAGAGAAGGCCTCAAGCAGCCATGGTGGCTAGGAAACAAAGTATTAGGACAGTGTTTATAAGCCTTGGTTTTGTGCTTTGCTTTGCTCAAAGGTGGTGGTTTTGCCTAGGGATTTTGAAGCTTCATCAAGGCTGAAGAAGACCATTGATCTACTTGGGTTTGCAAGTTCTTTCTCAATCTTTATTTAGTCTTTTTCAATCCAATTTTTGTGTAGATTCTATTTTTTGAGGTGGTGTTATCTCACTCTCCCCCCAACCGTACATTTAATGTTTATATGTCTTTTACAGTGGAGATTGTGGTGTGTATGCTATCAACCATGACGAGCATCTCATGGTCGGGCTTCAATTAGACACCATTTGCGATGAAAATATTGAGTTGTTTAGGAACAAGTGGACGACATACTTGCGGCATCAGAATGTGCGACCTTAACAGGCCTCCATATGACACCATCAGATACTAGTATATATTTTTTGTTTTCTTATTGGACATATTTTATAAGAGCGAGTATGATGTGCTCTTCATTTTTGTTATGATGATTGTGTATATGATAGGCTATTCGCATCAAATTTAACAACAAATAGCATGTGACCACCTTACCTAGTCTTCAAGAAAGTTCCATCCACACATCACAGGACGAGATGATCTAAATCCCTTTCTACAAACTCCAAGTGAGAAGAAGCAATAAAGAAAACGACCATCCTCTGTGACAAAATCGGTTATTGTACTTGGATTCTTTTGCTGCAACATGTGCAAGTGAGAATGTAACTTGGAGTAGGAGTCTTCATGTGTCCCCTTAACATACATGAGTGCCTTCTCTTTGCATCTCCATGCCTTTATATAACTCATATCGATCCCAAAAAATTTCTACATATCCTCCTTTATGTTGTTTTCCATGTAGCTAGTGCCATCAGTAGCATATTTGTTCTTGATAAGGTGCCCAACGACCCAAGATGCTGCTTGACGGTGGTCTTTCTGTTGTACTTCTAGTGAGCACGTATGTACACTATTGTAAACAGTGATCTGAAACATGGAGGGTCGCACTAGTTTTCCCCCCTTAATCTCCAACCATAATCAGGATCCTTGCAGGTGATATAACACACATTAGTACCAGACTTCTTCACCACAAACTCAAAATTATTCTTCATTGCGAAGAGAGCCACTTTGTTTTTCAAATCCATTTTGTTGTCAAAAGTCTTCCCAATGTGTATTTCTCCCAATGTTGCACCGGATGAGGAGGTCTATGATCGACTAGAGGCCATAATATCATTTTTTCGTAAACATGGGAGCACTCCATCTTGTGTGATCTTCTACTGAAAATATTGGAGCAGAAGTGCTTCTGTTCCTGTAGGACAACTAGATCTTACACCAAGTGTTCGTCATCCTTAACTTAGTAGGTGTGCTCATGCAATAGAAGGTACTGCCTATTCTTGTACCTAGTCGACTTACAAATCATCATACCTCAATCGACATTTCTGCACTATAATATGAATTTGAATAGTCCCCAAACCTCTCATTATTATCTTCATCAAATTCAGCTACTGGACTGTCATTCACATATGGGTCATACTCATACAGGTTTTCCTCTAGGAAACCAAGAAGACCTCCAGTTGGGATATCAGCATCAACAATACCCATATGATTTCTTTATGGAAAAAGTGTCCACCTCACTATGAACTTTGTTAACAATGGGACTGGGAGTGGAAGATGGATTTGCAATGACAATCTTCTTAACATGAGTGATACACAAGGAAATCCTTTCTTGCAGTGTTATTCCTAAGAATGCACAGATATCAAGATCACTTTCAACATGAACGGGTGTAAATAGTTGGTCGTCGCATGTGTAAGGTGTTGGGAAAATCTTATACAGGATCTTAATTATTTTCATGTAAATCATATATTAAACACATTAATATAAGACAACCTAAAATATGTTTCTACAATTGAATTTAAACAGAGATAATGATAAGAACACTTACAATATACGCAGTGGAATGTATTAGTCCTTCCTTCAGTTTCTCTAACCCTTGAATCATTTCTATCACAGGGTATTACCAAGAAACTGAACTGATCTTCAATTTTCTTCACAGCCTTCCAAAGTATCCTTAGAATCACCTAGACTAGAGTGGGCAATTCTCAACACATGAGATAGATACAAAGAGAAGAAGAATAGAAGAGAATATTGAGGCTTAGAAAATGACTTATGCTATATAGAGAATCTAAAACCTAGAGCATCAAGATTAGATATTTTGATCTTCTCAAAACAAGTCTTTCAAAAATCTGATTCCAACTTTCACGTAGAATTCATTTTATAGGCTCAATTAGGTCATTTATTTTAATTAAAAAATTAATAAAATAATAGATAATATCAGCCATTAGGTTGAAATTATCATGGGCTTTAGGCCCGTGAAATTTCTCATTTAATTATAAGCCCATTGGACTTAAAGTCAAGGCTTATATTATTTTCTATTGATTTAATTACTTAAATAATTATTTAAACCCTTTATCAAATTAATTATTTATAAACATGCTCTAAAATCTCTTTTCTTCTCTAAATTGTATAACTCTGTGAAACTATCCAAAATTGACCTGGTCAACTTTGATAATTCTAACTGATAATTAAATTAATTAATTTAGACTATCTAGATGGTTTTATCCAAGGTACAGTGGAGACCACGAGCCTATGAAATCAAGCTCCAATAAGTTATCATAAACTTAACAAATAAATTTACTAACTTAATGATTCCTCATGACTCCACTAAAGACTCAGAATTGCACTCTTGAATTCATAGAACGCTCTATAACAAATATGGATACGTTATTACTTATCCATTGTTACAACAATAATTGTCATTCAACCCTCTATAGACGATCTAGAGTGAGATGAGACTAAAGTACCGTTTTACCCCTCATTGTATTTTATCCTTAAAACACTTAGTTCCTTGTAAATGATATTTCATTAAACTAATATTAATTACTGAAATGAGACCACTATCATTTGGCACCTTGAAACAAACTAAAAGGAAATCATCGTTTTACTTCTTTATCAGAAGCAATAGATGTTCATATCTATGATTAACACTCCCACTCAATTATACTACCGAGTTCCCAAGATGTAAGTATGGGCTAGTCTGTAGGGTAAGCTTGTAAATAACAACTCAAAGAACTCAAATAATACAATCAGTTAGAATACTAACCACTCAGAATTGAAATTGAATTGACCTATGGTGTAGCGTCCTGGAATTTTCATAATTTTACTAGCTTGTAGTATTTTAGTTTTCATGATTTTTGGTTCAAGCCGAGATTTAGTTGGAAACTCGTAGAAATAGTTATGAATTTTACAAGTTTAACCTATAGTCTAGAAATATTAATTTTAACATAAGGTTTGATTAATATAACTGGTCCTAGAAATATTATTTATTATAACCTAAGGTTTAGAAAGAATAATTAAGAACGTAACACTTGTCACATGCATGTTTATTAAGGATTTAAGGATTTTAGATGAATAAATTAATAAAAGATAGATCTAGAAGGTCTAGAACCTTCCAGCAGCTGTTAGGATTACGTTTTACTCAGTCAAAGTTGTTTTAACAAACTTCAAGTGTGCTAAAAGTGTGCAAAAACGTGTTTAAAATATCAGCGTATGCCACCTAAGGTTGATATGGAAAACACATCGACTTCGCATAAACGAAACCATGAAGGCTCAGGATATAGGGAAAGGAGATATATCGCCTATAGAGAGCGATATATCATATGCCTTTTTTGTTTTTGAAATTTCGTGGAATCAAATTAGAAGCAGCCCTAAACAACTTAGATTTGCTCCTGAACGTTTTCGACCGAGTTCTAGGCATCTGTTGAACAGAAAACTCAAATTTATTCAATTAATATTCATTTATTTATTCTTTTTAAAAAGGGTTAGTTTCACTCCTTGAACTCTATAAATAGGACATTTCACTCAGCCATTTCATTCATTATTCAAGCATGCTTCAGAGCCTCCAAGCTACTAAGTTTATTCTAGAGAGAAAACACTAGGGTTTTGGGATTTAAAAGCTTTCCAACCTAAACTTTTCTAAACACTTGGGAAGTAAGATAGAGTGATATTTCGGAATTGAGTTGTAGATCAGAGTTCTAGTCTATCAAAGGTATTATTATCCTCAGGCTTAGTTCATTATAGTTCTTTTATTTTCTTTCATTTTCTTTCAGATCCTAAATTGTTATTATGGCTTTTGGTTAGGTGTTTGAGTTTCTTGAAACTTAAGGATTTTGGTAAGCTTCTATCTTGATGGTTTAGATCTCCTTTTTATCTCCATTTCATTAGAAACTTATAATTCTTATTGTTTGGTTTTAGGAGTTTTCCAATCCCGTTCTTGTCACCAATATCCCAGTTTTTGGTAAGGAAAATAGGATAGATTGTATTTATTATGATATGTTTATATGCTATGTTATGTTTATGTACATATATGTTTTATGTTGTAGTCACTTGGGAAATATAATTGCTTAGATAGCAAATAAGTCCCATGATTTTTATCATTATCGTAGATTAGAGTTATGATTAAACCTACCTCGATTAGTAGACAGATGACCTAGATGGTTTATCATATACTATTTTGTGATCTAACCTACCCCGATTAGTAGACAGAGGATCTAGATGGTTATATCACATACTACAGTAATGAGTTAATGGCCAATAATATTGTAGTCCTATGGTTATATGATATACGTTTTTACGTAATATGTTTTTATGATATATGTTTTTTGTCTTATGTTTTAGTAGATTTTCCATGCTGGGCATTCGGCTAATTCCTTTTTATTTTAAATGGTGTGGGAAAATAAGCTTGGAAGGCGAGACAAATTCATGGCAGTTTTGGCATGTGTATTGGGAGATGGCGGAATGAATGGACTTCTGGAAAAGATCGAGGATGAAGTTTATACTTTGAGTGTTTTTAATTTATGTATTTATTTTTCCGCATTTAGTATTTGAACAATTAAATAAAAGTTTTGTTTTCTTTATGTTTTATGTAATAACAATAGG
Source organism: Humulus lupulus (assembly GCF_963169125.1). Classification (NCBI taxonomy): domain Eukaryota; kingdom Viridiplantae; phylum Streptophyta; class Magnoliopsida; order Rosales; family Cannabaceae; genus Humulus; species Humulus lupulus. The sequence goes on from NC_084798.1 coordinate 73,101,771, forward strand.
ATCCTGTATTTTGGATTTTTATAATAAAGTTCTATTATGTAATGACCCAACTAATTCTAGACTTTGGACCATTAAAACTACGTATACATAAACACTATTCTTAAGAAAACATACATATGAAACATTCATAACTTTATTGAAAACTAAAAAGTAAAAGTTGAAATACATAAAATTCGGGGTATGATATGGGATCCCATTGTTTGAAAATAAAACATATCTCATATCTTAAATAAATTCGTTACAAGATCAGGTGCGGAAAATACATAGAAAATATTATTGAAATGACTAAAGACAACTTCGTCCTCAAATCGTTCACGCAATCCACCGAATCCATTCTCCCTCAATACACAATCCCAAGCCGCCAAGAATCTTTTCGCCGCCATAACTATATTCCTGCACATATAAAATAAATAAAGGAATGAGCCTAATGCCCAGCAAGAAAAATCTACTAATAGCATAAAACATATACATAAACTATATCATAAACATATATCACAATTCGAACCCATGTACATGGTAATTATTGGGGTTTGCTAACTAAGCAACTACAAGCCTCAAAATACAATGAGGTTTGCTAGCTAAGCAACTATAAGTCCTAAGAACATAAAAGTGTTGGGGTTTGCTATATAAGCAACTATAAGCCCCAAAACAAATATATCATAACATATAAAAACATATCATAACATATTATGGCATAATCATATCATATAAGCATATAATAACTATCCTATTTTCCTTACCAATACCAAGATGTGAGAAAAAGGACGGGATTTTGGAACACTCCTAAAACCAACAATGAGAAAGTGAGTATTTCTAAAAGGAAAGAGATGAAAGGAAATGAACTAAACCATCGAGAAGATACTTACCAACAAGAAACATCAAGTTCAAAGAACTTAAATGCCTAACCAAGAATGGAAAACAGCAAGTTAGGATTTTGAGTAGAGAAAAAATATAAAAACTAATGAAACATACAGAAATGAACTAGGAATAGGAATACCTTTGAATGCACTATCACTGAACTACACCTCGATATCGAAAAACACGCTATTAACCTTACTTCCCAAGTGTTTAATAAGCTTAAGATGATAAAGCTTATAACCCCAACCCAAGTGTTTAACACTCTAAAGTAAACCTAGCAGCTTGAAGGCTCTGAACTCATCTTGAAGAATGAAAGAAATGGTTGGGTACTAGGTCCTATTTATAGAGTTCAAGAATGAAAAGATCTTCTTTTAGCTTGAATAAAATAATGACTATTAATTGAAAAACATTTGAATAATCGTTCAGCAGAGGCTTAAGACTCGGTGAAAAAGATTATGAGGCTTGCCAAGAGGTTATGGGTTGAATTGAGCTCGATTTCAAAATCATTCCAAAATATTTCCCTAGAGCCGATATATCGCCCATGGTAGGTGATATATCGCCTGGGCTTATATTTCCGAGGCTCGTCGAAATGTTCGTGCAAAGTTACGTGTTTTTCGTATTCCACGAGTGGCGATATATCAGCATACGCTGAAATATTATACACGTAATTGCAGTTTTTCAGCCTAATTTGAATTGAGTAAGCAACTTTGACTGAGTCCTATAATGATTTCAAAGCTACTGGCAGATTCTGGGGTTTTCAAATATTATTCTTATAAAACTATTCCTCAAAAATACTTTAATTTCTCAATAAACATGCACATGACAAGTGTCATGATCTTATTAGTTCTATCTAAACCTTATAGTATAATAAATATCATCTTTATAATCATCTATATTAATCAAATCTTATGTTATAATTAATATTCTTAAACTATAGGTTAAACTTGTAAAATCTATAAGTGTTGCTACATGTGTTCAACTAAGTCCCAGCTTGAACCAAACTCCATAGTAGTAAACATACTATAACTACTACTAGCTATTACTACTACTACTAATACTATCTAACTAGCTAAGTAAAATTCTTGGACTCTACAATTCTCCCCTACTAAAAAGAATTTTGTCCTCAAAATTTACTTACCAAATAATTCTGGATACCGGCCTCGCATGTCTTCCTCCAACTCCCACGTTGCCTCCCATTCAGAACTATTACTCCATAGGACTTTGACTATCAGAATACTCTTGGACCGTAACTGCTTCATCCCTCTATCTAGGATGCTAATCGGTCGTTCCTCGTAACTCAAATCTTTCAGGAGTGCTATCGTATCGTACTTGAGGACGTGAGATAGGTCTGACACATACTTTCGTAGCATTGAGATGTGAAACACATTGTGGCTATCTGCTAAGGCTGGCAGTAGGGCTAGTCTATATGCAACTGCTCCCACTTTGTCCAATATCTCAAAAGGACCTATAAACCGGGGACTAAGCTTGCCTTTCTTCCCAAACCGCTTTACGCCTTTCATAGGAGATATCTTCAAGAAGACTTGGTCTCCGACTTTGAATTCCACATCACGCTGCTTGGCATCTGCATAGCTTTTCTGACGGCTTTGAGCAGGGAGACCAAGAAGTTGCCTTTCTCCTACTTCAGGATACGCTTTTCTGACGACTTCAGGATTCGCTTTCTAATCAGCATTATTGCATCTTGAGCTTTTCTAACAGCTTCGAGACCAAGAAGGTGCCTTTCTCCTACTTCGTCCCAATGTAACGGTGATCGGCACCTTCTTCCATAAAGTAACTCATAAGGTGCCATCCTGATCATTGACTGGTAGCTATTGTTGTAGGAGAATTCTATCAATGGCAAGTAATTATTCCACGATCCTCCAAAATCCAGTACACAAGTGCGCAACATATATTCTAAAATCTGTATGGTACGCTCGGACTGACCGTCTGTCTGAGGATGAAAATTTGTACTAAAACTTAACTTAGTACCCATGGCTTGCTGTAAACTTCCCCAAAATCTCGATGTAAACACCGATCCTCTATCCGACACTATTGTCTTGGGAATTCCATGCAACCTTACTATCTCTTGGACATAGATGTCTGCATATTGATCCGTTGTGTATGAATTCTTAACAGGCAGGAAATGGGCAGACTTGGTTAGTCTATCTATTACTACCCAAGCTGAATCATGCTGCTTACTTGTTCGTGGCAAACCCGTCACGAAATCCATATCTATATCATCCCATTTCCATTATGGTATGCTAAGTGGTTGCAATAAGCATGCAGGACGCTGATGTTCTGCTTTCACATGCTGGCATACTAAGCATTTAGACACAAATTCCGTTATATCCTTCTTCATCCCTGGCCACCAATATATTGCCTTGATGTCGTGAGTCATCTTGGTCGATCCTGGGTGAACTGAGTATGGGGTACTGTGCACTTCTTCTAAAATCGCCATCTTAATCCTTTGATCATTTGGCACGCATACCCGATCCTTATATTTCAATAACCCTCGATCTGATATTGAGAAATCTGTGGCCTTGCCTTCACTAACGACATCCATATGTGGTACTAGTGTGTCATCATGCCCTTGCCCAATCAGTATATTTTTACTAGCATATTTGACTGGATAGACAAGTCAGCCAGCTTACCGATGACTACTTCTATCCTGGCACTGATCAGCTCCTGCTATAGCGGCTTTTCTATTCTGGCTAATGCTACTAAACTTCCATAATTCTTCCTACTTAGCGCATCGGCAACTACATTTTCCTTTCCCGGGTGGTATAGGATTTCGCAGTCGTAATCCTTCACTTGCTTTAACCACCTGTGCTACCTCATGTTGAGCTCCTTCTAAGTAAAGAAGTACTTTAAACTTTTGTGGTCCGTATAAATCTCACACCGTTCTCCGTAAAGATAATGGCGCTAGATTTTAACGCAAATACCACCGCTGCCAACTCCATATCGTGAGTTAAATAGTGTTTCTCGTACTCCTTTAGCTGCCTTGAGGCGTAGGCTATCACCTTGTCATTCTGCATCAGCACGCAACCCAACCCTTGCTTTGATGCATCACATTAGACTACAAACTTATCGTTTGGTGTCGGTACACAGAGTACTGGTGCTGAGCAAAGCCTATCCTTAAGCAACTGGAAGCTTTCTTCATATTTATCAGTCTAGTTGAATCTTTGCTGTTTCCGAGTTAGGTTGGTGAGCGGAGTGGCTATCTTAGAAAAGCCCTCTACGAACCTCCAATAATAACCTGCTAATCCCAGAAAGCTCCTTACTTCGGATGCGTTCTTTGGTCTTGGCCAATCCTTCACAGCCTCTACCTTGGATGGGTCTACTGCAACTCCATCCTTGTATATAATGTGCCCGAGGAACGCCACTTGCGAAAGCCAAAAATCGCACTTCTTGAACTTGGCGTAAAGTTGATGCTCCTTTAGTCGTGATAAGATCAACCTCAAATGTTCCTCGTGCTTGACTTCGTCCTTTGAGTATACTAAGATGTCGTCGATGAACACTACGACGAATTTATCTAAGTAGTCCTTTGAGTATACAAAGATGTGCGACCATAAATGCGGCTGGAGCGTTGGTAAGACCGAAAGACATAACTAAGAACTCGTAATGCCCATAACGAGTTCTAAAAGCTGTCTTAGGAATATCCTCTCCCCGCACCTTGAGCTGATGGTACCCGGACCGTAAATCAATCTTTGAAAACATGGTCGTACCTCGAAGTTGATCAAACAAGTCATCAATTCGGGGTAGTGGGTACTTATTCTTAATCGTTACCTTATTCAGCTCGCGGTAATCTATGCACATTCGCATGCTTTCGTCCTTTTTCTTCACAAATAGAACCGATGCTCCCCATGGCGAATGGCTTGGTCTAATGAAGCCCAAGTCAAGGAGTTCATGTAGCTGCGTCTTTAACTCCTTGAGTTCTGTAGGTGCCATCCGGTATGGTGCCTTGGAGATAGGCTCGGTGCCCAGTACTAATTCGATCGTGAAGTCAATTTCCCAAGTCGGCGGCAATCCTGGTAAGTCATCAGGAAATACTTCTGGGAATTCTCTTACAATGCGAACGTCTTCAAATTTTAGTGGTGTTTCCTTTACCACATTTGTGATGCTAGATAAGAATGCTTGACATCCTTTTTCTATCATCCTTTGAGCATTGAGAGATGATATTAGCAGTGTGCGTAGTCCTAAAACTTGTCCCATGAAGCATAATCTCTGGCCGTCAGGAGTCTCGAACTTCACCTTCTTGCGTTTGCAATCAATGGTCATGCCATGCCTTACTAGCCAGTCCATGCCTAGTATCACGTCGATGTCTTTGATTTCCAGTTCTATCAGGTCTCCTTCTAGTTCTACGTCCTCAATCTTGATCGGTAAGCCTCGTACTATCCGTGATGATAGAACTACTTTGCCGGAAGGCAACTCAGTTACAAACCTAGTTCTAAATCTTTCACAAGGTTTGTATATTTTTTCTATCATTCCTAACGAGATATATGGATGAGTGGCTCCCGAATCAAATAATAAAGAACATATATTATTGAGGATAGAAACCTGACATGTGACCACTTTATTGCTAGCATCAGCTTCTCCTTGGGTTAAGGCAAATACCCTGGTAGGAACCATCTTGTCGTCTATTTTTCCCTCTGGCTTGAGCTGGGAACACTCTTTCTTTCGATGACCTTCCTGACCACAGTTGTAGCATCCCTTAGTGTTTGCACAACATTCACCAGGATGTTTCTTCTGGCACTTAGTACATTGCGGGTATTCTACATAACCCGGCCTATTACTTCCATTATTCGTCCGTGCCTTTTTTATCGTTGTCGGACTGCTTATTGTCAGGATGCCTTCTTTTCTGACCATTGTTGTTGTTGGACTGATTGCTTCTGTTGTTGTGTTTGTTGTTCTGACAAGTCTGAAGTTGACTCTGCTGTCTAGGCTCAGGCTTACTGGCTTCTTCTTTACTAACATTAGCCTGCAGCCTTTCTACTTCTATTTTCGTTTCTAGAACATCGGCATAGGTAGTATTTCCTGGGTTTTCTAGCTTAACCCCTAGCTTGATCTTCGGCTGAAGTCCTCTAACGAACTTAGACACCCTCAAATAGTCAGTTGGAACCATTTTTGGTGCAAACTTAGCTAATCGGTCGAACTGTCGAGCACATTCTTCCACTGATAAACTCCCTTGCTTCAGGCCAGCAAACTCCTCGACTCTACAAGTGATGACAGTCGAATTATAGTACTTTTTGTGGAATAGCTCCACAAATCGGGTCCAAGTCATGGTGGCAACATCATGCGTCTGCTGGACTAAGTCCCACCATATTCTGGCATCTTTCTTAAGCAGAGACGAAATGCAGGATATGCAGTCCGCGTTGCCGAGGTTCATGTGCGTCAGGATGCGTCAGGATTGGCTCCACATTTCTGAGCCATTCTTCTGCCTCGAAGGGGTCTGTAGTCCCTTCAAAATTAGGAGTATGTTGCTTACGAAACCGCTCATAAACTGGCTCCACGTGTTGAGCTGGGTATGGCGCATAGTTTGCCATTGGCCATCCCCCATATGGACCAACTTGATGGGGTGCTGGGGCCATTTGCTATGGTTGTGGTTGCAGCGAAGGCGGAGGCTGAGTCTGAGGCTGAGCCTGTTGTCGCTATTGCTGCTGTAATTCCTCGACATGCTATCGCAATCTGGCTATCTCTACAGTGTTGTCAACCGGCGGCAGCAGCGGCGCATTGCGGTTGGCAGTAGCACGCACCCCCCTTCTGCGAACCGGATGGGCTTCATTGTTCATCGGAGTAGCGTTGGAGGCATTTCCATTGGTACGGGCAGATCTTCGGAGCGACATCTTAGCAAAGTTATAACAATTGAGAAAAACATGTTAGAACTTTACCCTAATAGGCTCTAAGGCAAAAACTTAATATAAACAAACATAACTCGGACCTATTGATTATGATTTCTTATGGAAGTTATATAAGCCTTCTTTATTATTAGAGTGAGTTTCTATACTTAGAAAAATAAGCCATATTTATTATTTTCTAAATGTGGTTCTAATGATCATATATGACTTAATTCTCAAGCTCGAAACTCATCTTTGTTCCAAAGTCAACTATATTGAGGGAGGGCTGGGATCAGTAAAATCGTTCCCACTACTATGGCCCCCTAACTCTCAATATAGAGAACCCGGTTCATTGATTTGTATCCACCCTCACCGAACTTAGTCATTATTTATTAAATTTATTATGATTGCAAAAGAAAATCAAACTCATACATGTTAACAAAATAACCATGATATTAATTTGGAAATTTTTTTTTTCACTATTTACAATCATAAATGCAAATAAATAAAATAAATAAGAAACTAATTTATTCTGAAAATCGGGATCTTCTACATCTGATCCTTCATCTAGCATATCGTCATCTATTTCTTCATAGTCATCATTGTCTTGTGCCTCAAAATTCCCTCGAGGAAGATTCGTAAAAATTCTATGTTTTTTCTCATTTGTAAATTGAAATTCCATTTTTGAAGTGAACCTAAGTATGAGAAAATAATATCTCATAGCTACCGGCAATTCATCTTCATCATCTATCATCTCCCAAATTTCTTCTAAGGTTGCAATCACAGTAGGATAATCTCTAAAAAGTCTAATTACTAAAACGTATTGCTCCGTTGATCTCATCATGATCTGCTTAGATTCTTGGAGGTGACCTATCTCCATGTGGAAGAACAGTAGTCTTCAAGTGATTCTTTCTAGCAATCCTACGGTGTTTCTTGGTTCTCTAATTCTTTTTAAGGCCTTTATGGCTCATATATCCTCATATGTTAATGCTTCGTTCATTCTTAACTGAAAACATAAAGGCTAAAATCGCTTTCTATACATATAAACATAATAACTATAACATAAACACTTACTTGGCAGTCAGATTCGGAGCTTTGAGTATGTGTATCGAGGTGAACTTCATGCAAATGAACCGTTACTCTGATACCAACTGTAATGACCCAACTAATTCTAGACTTTGGACTATTAAAACTACGTATACATAAACACTATTCTTAAGAAAACATACATATGAAACATTTATAACTTTATTGAAAACTAAAAAGTAAAAGTTGAAATACATAAAATTCAGGGTATGATATGGGATCCCATTGTTTGAAAATAAAACATATCTTATATCTTAAATAAATTTGTTACAAGATCATGTGCGGAAAATACATAGAAAATATAATTGAAATGACTAAAAATAACTTCCTCCTCGAATCGTTCACGCAGTCCACCGAATCCATTCTCCCTCAATACACAATCCCAAGCTGCCAAGAATCTTTCCGCCGCCATAACTATTTTCCTACACATATAAAAAAATAATAATAAAGGAATGAGCCTAATGCCCAGCAAGGAAAATCTACTAATAACATAAAACATATACATAAACTATATCATAAACATATACTATAAACATATATCACAATTCTAACCCATGTACATGGTAATTATTGGGGTTTGCTAACTAAGCAACTATAAGCCTCAAAATACAATGAGGTTTGCTAGCTAAGTAACTATAAGCCCCAAGAACATAAAAGTGCTGGGGTTTGCTATATGAGCAACTATAAGCCCCAAAACAAATATATCATAACATATTATAGCATAATCATATTATATAAGCATATAATAACTATCCTATTTTCCTTACCAATACCAAGATGTGAGAACAAGGACGGGATTTTGGAACACTCCTAAAACCAACAATGAGAAGGTGGGTATTTCTAAAAAGAAAGAGATGAAAGGAAATGAACTAAACCATCGAGAAGATACTTACCAACAAGAAACCTCAAGTTCAAAGAACTTAAATGCCTAACCAAGAATGGAAAACAGCGAGTTAGGATTTTGAGTAGAGAAAAAATATAAAAACTAATGAAACATACAGAAATGAACTAGGAATAGGAATACCTTTGAATGCACTATAACCGAACTACACCTCGATATCGAAAAACACGCTATTAACCTTACTTCCCAAGTGTTTAATAAGCTTAAGATGATAAAGCTTATAACCCCAACCCAAGTGTTTAACACTCTAAAGTAAGCCTAGCAGCTTGAAGGTTCTGAACTCATCTTGAAGAATGAAAGAAATGGTTGGGTACTAGGTCCTATTTATAGAGTTCAAGAATGAAAAGATCTTCTTTTAGCTTGAATAAAATAATGACTATTAATTGAAAAACATTTGAATAATCGTTCAGCAGAGGCTTAAGACTCGGTCAAAAAGATTCTGAGGCTTGCCAAGAGGTTATGGGTTGAATTGAGCTCGGTTTCAAAATCATTCCAAAATATTTCCCTGGAGCCGATATATCGCCCATGGTAGGCGATATATCACCTGGGCTTATATTCCCGAGGCTCGTTGAAACGTTCGTGCGAAGTTACGTGTTTTTCGTATTCCCCTAGTGGCGATATATCTCCCCTAGAGCAGCGATATATCAGCATACGCTGAAATATTATACACGTAATTGCAGTTTTTCAGCCTAATTTGAATTGAGTAAACAACTTTGACTGAGTCCTATAACGATTTCAAAGCTGCTTGCAGATTCTGGGGTTTTCAAATTTTATTCTTATAAAACTATTCCTCAAAAATACTTTAATTTCTCAATAAACATGCACATGACAAGTGTCATGATCTTATTAGTTCTATCTAAACCTTATAGTATAATATATCATATTTATAATCAGCTATATTAATCAAACCTTATGTTATAATTAATATTCTTAAACTATAGGTTAAACTTGTAAAATCTATAAGTGTTGCTACGAGTATTCAACTAAGTCCCGGCTTGAACCAAAATCCAGAGTAACAAACATACTATAACTACTACTAGCTATTACTACTAGTACTACTATCTAACTTGCTAAGTAAAATTCTTGGACTCTACATATTATTATATGCATGTATTCCAAAAATAGAATCTATGTCTTAGTAGTTTTAATGGTCCGAGGTCTTAGAATTAGTCGGGGCATTACATATGGTCAACTATATGATATGACTAGAAGAGATAATAACAGTATGTTTACTTATCCTATCTACTGTCAATATTGGTCCTGTTCGATGTAACAAATACATCTGATCTTATCTACTTTGTTAATGTTCTGGAAAGAACATAACACTACAATGTGTAAGTAGATCATATCGTAGATTGGTAAGACAATGTAAATCCTATCCACTGACTAATCTTAGGACTAACTTATTTTGAACATATAATCATATTTATATTCCACTGTGATTATGTAACGACCCCAAATTCGCTAATGAGGCTTAAGGGCCTTGATTAGTGTGCCGGGAGGGCATTATTGGGTTAAACATGATTTGCATGAATTTATTGACTTAAATGCATGATTATATGGTTAAAGATTCTTGTGTGATTATATTGGCTTTAATGTGATAAGTGTATATGGTAATTGTGAGAACCACATTATTATGTGGGTAGATCCGCAGAGCACGACTCAAGGCGATCTTAGAGCTAGTTAGCGGGGAAAAAGTCACAACGGGGCTTAGCGTCTGACTTTGGATAAGCCAGGGGAATTTTAGGTATCGTGTAACTATTTAGACTATCGGGTTATGAAAATAAATATATGGAGATATATTTGAGGTTAGGAAGTCTAGGCGAAAATAATGGGGGATTTTACCATTTTTCCCTCGGGGATGTTTCCGGCACCCCGAGTCTCGGGATTGATTTAATGAGATAAAATTAGACTGAGGCTTTAGAAAATAGTGGATAGAAAATTAAACCGACATCTATTATCAGCCATTTTTCTCTATTCTCTCTCAAGGAAACACAAAGAGGAAACCATTGAGAATTTGGTGAATCAAGCTGGGAATTTCTGAAAATTGAGGTGGGGATTTGGAGGCTTAGCTCAAGAATTAATAAAGAACTAAATTAGGGCTAAGGTAAGCATTTAAATTCCTTTTCTGTGGTTAGAAATTGTTGGTTTTTGTTGGGTTTTGAGGTAAATATGGTTTTGATGTTTAAAGACAGAATTAAGGAGGGAAGCTTGGGAATTAACTTGGTTTTGGCTTGGTGAAGTGGTCCAGGAGAAGAGGTAAGTCTCAATTCATGATTTAGAAGTTTTAATTTGGGTTTGAATGGCTGGTTTGAGTGTTTATAGCTCTTGAGTTTCAGAAATTGAAAAGAGAATTCTAGTGTATGTTAGGTTGGGTTTTCTATGGAATTATGTTGTTTAAGTCATGTTAAAAGTGTTGGGATTGTTGGTTGTTGAAGTAGGAAGCTTAAGGGTGGTTTTGGCTAAGGTTTCAAGCCTAGAAATGGTGTGAATTCTAGGTTCGAAGGGAAGGGCCGCGGCTCTGTTCTAGAGCGTTGCGGCCCTAGGATGGAGATGAGCCAAGAGGGCTCGGCCAAAGGTGAGCGCCGTGGCGCCCAAGGCAAGGGCCGCGGCGCGTGTCCTCTTTCAGGGGTGGTCCTTGGCTCTGTTTTGAGGCTAGGGCTATGGCTAAGCTTCAAGGGCCACAGCCCTTAGTTGTGCACTTGAACTTTTAGGGATTTTAGGCATGGGAATGTGGTCTAGAATGCTCGGGATCGTTTTCGCCACCATGCGTGGCGGGATTCGATTTTCGCGGAAGTTAGTTTTGAACCTAAAAACCTATATTTGGATATTAATGGAACCTTATACTTTGGTTGTGGCTAGGTGATAAAAGCTTAGGCTCAGGAACGGATCGTGCCTGAGGAGTGTTGCTCGTAACTAATTACTGCAAAGATTAAAGGTAAGAAAACTACACCTGGTTGAATATATGTGACGGGACTAAGGGTTCCCTATTGTGAATGCTTGAAAAGATGGTATTATGCCATGCAAGCCATTTAGTGAACCAACAGCCTAAGGGTTCCAAGGGTTACACTAGCACACAGGGCGCGACTCGGCCACTGGTAGCCGAGGACAGCTTAATATGCACTAAGCTCGGTTTAAGCGGGCCGGAGTCAGTGGGATAAACAGAGGGTGCGGCCTAAGTTGTTAGCCTTTATTATTATGTGATATGAATGTTATAAGTGTTTGATTGCATCTATGACTCTGAATATTTGTTGAATGATATTATGTGGATTATTTGGTGAAAGTTCATGCTTGGTGAATTTTACTGTCTAATATTATCGATTGTGTTGCATTTCATGTTTTCTTGCTGGGCCTTGGCTCACGGGTGCTACGTGGTACAGGTAAAGGCAAGGGCAAGTTGGATCAGCCTTGATTGGAGAGCTCAGCAAGTGGAATGTACATGGCCAGCTGCTCAGCCGCCACGGTTGAGGTTTAGGCAGGGACGCGAGACCCAAAGAGTGTCTATTTTGCCTAAGTATGGCTAATGATTATTTATGTACTTTTGGAAGTCTGTAAACCTACTTTTAACTCTGTTTCTTTTGGGATCCCGTGTATATAACAGTTTAATTATATAAAATGAAACTTGTGAGACCAAAATCTTTTTAACCCTAGCACATACATGTTTAGTGGCACGTTTTAAAACTAATGACTTGATTAGCAATTCTTGCACCTTTATAAGTGCACAGTGTAGTGGTCTTTGCTATCCAGGGCGTTACAGATTACGTCACTATAAATACGATTAGTTATATGCTCACGATTTAATAGAATTTTATGTTAAACAAATAATGATGAAAATAAAACATGTGAGCAAAGTGATTGACCAAGTCAAAAAATTATTTCTATTCTTTTATTGATAATAAAATGAGATTACAAAGAAATTGGGTTTTAATTAGGGCATAAAACACCAACAAACTCTCACTTGCACTAATTGAAACTAATGTCTTAATTATACTCTCATTTCCTTGATATGCTTATCAAATGTAGCTTCTGGTAGTGTCTTTGTAAACAGATTTGCAATATTATCTTCAGATGCAATCATCATAACCTTCACATCTCCCCTGACCACATATTCTCGAATTATGTGATACTTCCTTTCTATATGCTTACTCATCTTGTGAATTCGAGGCTCTTTCGAATTGGCTATTGCTCCTATGTTGTCACAAAACAACACAAGCATTTTATCCATACCTGGAATAACATACTTCTTTAGCCAGACTATTTCCTTAGCTGCTTCAGATCGCAAACTGCTTTACACTTCTTCATATCACGACTCCACCCCCAAGAGTCGACACCATTCTAGAAGTAGACTTCTTGTCATCAACATCAATATGAAAATCTCAATTGGTGTAGCATACAGGGTTCAGAACACCACCCTTGTAGACTAACATATAATCCCTAGTCCGCCTTAAATATTTCAGAATATGCTTAACTACTATAAAATGATCTGGTCCTGGGTTTGCCTAATACCTGCTCACTACTCCCTCTGAATGCAGATATCTGGTCTAGTACACAACATAACATACATCAGACTTCCAACTGCAGATGCATAAGGAAATTTTCTCATTGCATCTTCCTCTTCAGGAGTCTGGGGAGATTGCTTCTTTGAAAGATGAATTCCACAGCGGGGTGGTATATGTCCTTTCATGGAATTTTTCATTGAGAAACGTTCATTCACTTTATCAATGTAAGTTGCTTGAGATAGAGCTAAGAGTTTGTTCTTTCTATCCCTAATGATCTGGATACCTAGAACATAACTTGCTTCACCCAAATCCTTCATCTCAAATTGAGTGTTCAACCAATTCTTCACATCTAACAATTTCTTAATATTGTTTCCAATGAGTAAGATGTCATCTACATAAAGAACCAGGAATACCACTATTTGATTTTCCTTCAATTGGTAAACATAGGGCTCATCAATATTTTATTTAAATCCATAGGTTTTGATTATTTCATCAAACCTAAGATTCCAGGAACGAGAAGCTTACTTAAGTCCATAAATGGACCTATTCAACTTGCAAACTTTTCCTTCTTGTCCAGCTACTTTAAATCCTTTTGGCTGATCCATATAAAGGACTTCGTCAAGCTTCCCATTAAGAAAAGTTGTCTTGACGTCCATTTGCTAGTTCTCATAGTCGAGAGCGGTTGTTATGGATAGGAGGATGCAAATGGACTTGAGCATGGCTACCAGACTAAAAGCTTCCTTATAGTCTACACCTTCTCTTTGGGTATAACCCTTTTCCACTAATCGAGCATTATAAGTTTCGATGTTTCCTTCAACACCTCATTTCTTCTTGTAGATCCACTTGCACCCAATGGCCCTAAAGTCACTAGGTGCTTCAACAAGATCCCAGACGGAATTTGAGTACATGGACTCCATTTCCTGTTTCATGGCTTTGAGCCATAGTTCCATTTCAGGGCTAGCCATTTCCTATTTGAAAGACAACGGATCATCGTCACCAATGTCACCAACAACCATATTGGTTTCACCATCCAAACCATAGCGAACTGTTTTCCTAGAAAGCCTCCCACTACGACGAGGCTCCGTGACTGTTTGCTCAGGAACAGTGGTACTTTCTTCATTTAAACTGACTTGTGCCGGTTGGACATGAAGAGTGGGAATTTCATCATCAACTTGCGTTGGTGATGATGGAATATTGGTTGGAGTCAATTCTTCAACCATCTCCTCTAAAACTACTTTGCTGCGCGGTTTGAAGTTTTGGATAGTCATTTTCCAGAAAAGTAGCATCCGTAGAAGTAAGCACTTTCTTTTCTGAATGACTATAGAAAAGTCCACCCCAAGAACCTTTAGGATAGCCAACAAACATGCAAACTTCGGTTCACGGTTCTAGCTTTCCTTCCTTTTTCCTCAGGGCGTGGGCGGGACACCCCCAGATTCTATAATGACGTAAGCTAGGTTCCTGACCATTCCATCGTTCTAAAGGTGTTTTGGGGATTGATTTCGATGGTACGACATATAGAATGTTGTTCGCAGTTTCAATTGCATGTCCCCAAAATGAAGTTGGAAGAGTTGAGTAACTAAGCATGCATTTAACCATTTCCAATAAAGTTCTGTTCCAGCATTCTGCTACACCATTTTGTTGCGGAGTGTAACGACCCGGATTTTCAAGACTCGATAATGCGGAAATATAAATGTTTTCATTTAACAAAATGTCTCAAAAACCCGTATAAAAAAAAACTTTTTAAAAAGTCGTATGGCCATACTTAACATTTAGTTTCAACATATTTTATAAAGAGTAGAGTGAGCCTAGTTTAGGAAAATTACACAACATTTCCAAAAATAAAACGGCTTCCCAAAAGGTCGGTCCACATGTACATTTGCAAGGAAGACTCCAGCGATCACTGCTCTGCCTTGCCCTTGCTCTTACCTACAACATGAAACAACTAGGTAAGCGAAAACGCTTAGTAAGATCAACTTTCAAACAAAGCAGATAGAGAAATAGGGATCCGGACCCATCCGGACCCTACACAATCAATTTCAAGAACGCTAAAGCGTCCTAGCAAACTTATGGTCATGCCTGATAACCAAGGATAAATTAATTCATATCTAGATAAAAATCCCAGAACAAGCAGATATATTATATCACAACTATATCTTATCAACAATTATATCCCTGCACTCAGAAAATCCCAGAGCAAGCAGATATATTATATCACAACATAATTCGAGACCAACGCTCGACAATTTCTAACAATTCATGCGTAACGCGCCCTCCAACATAATTGCTAATCTGTAAAAGAGAACCGAGTCTCCACACTAAGATCTAGCCAATAAATATTCTCATCAAGGGTAACTATCGTGTTACCTAGGGCATCGCTACTTATCCAAGAGCGTAATCCAATTTACACGGTTTTACGGAGACTTCTATGTTAATCAGTGGTGCTGGTGAGCAGCTGCCCCTAGGGTGTTCAACCTCACTCTATCTTGGCAACCCCTAGTATCTCTAGGCACTCTCACGGAATGGCCAATATTCACGGCTGCAATCCGGGAATAACTTATCAGAGCACTTGCTCGGATTCTAACCGTCCAATGATTAAGTAAGCATGAGGGCCCCTAGGTCCCATTTATCTTGGCGCCCCTAGGTTTAACCAGCTTATCCTCATCTCATGGCCACTCGTCGCGGTAATGAACCGGACATAAATAAATCAAGCAGTGTGACGGGGATCAACCGTCTAGGATATGACGGACTTCTACCGTTCATATTTTCTAAATCAGCACTCACTAGACTAACGTCTCTAAGAAACTTTCTATGACAGCCTATACATGTGCATGTATCCCTATACTAACATACAAGACAATAATCATTTCATGTTGCAGCCATACAATATAAGTTGACTTACTTGGAGTCCTTAGCGCTCAGCAAGTTTTCACCCTCCAACGTTCAGTCCAGTTACGCTTAGCCAATACTGTAGTTATCCATACAGTATACTCGGATTAATTATGGCACTCATAATTCATTATTATTATTTTGGGCAGTTTGGTCATTTTAATAAAAGTCATTTGTAAGGTCTCGATACTTAGGCTCGGGTATCACAATGGTATTTCCCACAATCCTTATTTGGTTTTAAACTTATTAAGGAAAGTTATACAAAATATTCGAGACTAAACCTTAAGTCTCGGGGAGACCTATCCTAAGGTCTCGATACTTAGGCTCGGGTATCACAATGGTATTTCCCACAATCCGCTAAAAATCTTATTCTTTCCAGGTATCGCTATTAACCCGCACTTTCGACTAGTCGGTTAAAATATGTAAGATTTTAGCCGGTATTATATCCAGAAAATACAAATAAATTCCTTAATTATTTTTAAAGAAAATAAACTCTTTAAATTTTCCTTTTATTTTTCTTAAGGTTTTAATATCTAAAAACCGTTTTAAGAAAATTGCCTAATTTGTCTTAATTAGGAAAACCGTTATAAATTTCTCATCTTGACTAATTAATTTTCCAAAAGCAATTAATCAATTTTACTTACTAGGAAAATAATTTATTTAATTATTTTTCTCAAAATATAGGGTTTTAATCCCTCTTTTAATTTATTAACTATTAATAAATTAAATCTCTTATTTTTAGAAAGAATAAAAACTCTTTAATAAAAATAATTCATTTAAACTCAAAGGGTAAATTTTAGTGAAAATATGATTTCAAGACTTACCATTTTATATCTTGAAATAAACAAAATTTTACTTTTTACCTTATGTTCCAAAATCTCATTTTTACACTAAGTGTGAAAAACCTATTTTTCACGTTTTTAACTACATACTTCGTTAGTTCATAACTTGAAATTTACTTACCCAATTGTTACCAAAATTTTCCAATTCCATTTTTGTTATGCCATTTAGGTCTTTGAAAAATCTTAGGTCAAAATGAGCATTTTTGATTGGTGAAATCATTTTCCAACAATGAGGTAAAAATGACATTATTTTCAAGTCCTTATTTTTTCCAAACTTTGACAGTTAATAAATTTCAAACCGTTCAATATTTTCTTACCAAATTTTACAGTGGAATAATAGGTTATGCAAGTAATATGTCCACAAAATTTTAGAAAAAACTGGGTTCATTTCACCTATACAGTGGCTGTCCAAACTTGGTTCCAAAAATAAGAATACGAAAAAACAGTTTTTTACCTAATCTTTGAAATAGCATAACTTACTCATTTCTAAACATTTTTTTGTGTTTCAAAAGCTCAATTTTATGTACTCAATCTCAACAACATCACAGTACAATTTAATTTTACAAAAACAATATACAGTGGCTGCTTGACCCCTTGGAAGTCACAGCTCAAAACATGTTTTGTTTTAGGGTATCCTACAAAACCCTTGGGGGTTTTGGTTCCCATTTTCAAAAATCAATACTCATGCATCATAAAAATTATTAAACAACTACCATAACCTTATTACATCATCAACAAGAAACTCTAAGCATTAGATATACAAAATAATGCTTAAAACTAAAAACCCTACAACAAAATCATCAAAAGTAAACTTTTTACCTCTTTGGTGTTCTTGCTTAAGGTTTGGACCTTCCTATAAGCTTTGACTCCTTTAAAACCTTTCAAAAACCCTAACAAACTTCCCCCAACAACATAGTCAATTAGCTATTTGAAACTCTATGCTTAAAACTTTACAAAAGTCTAGATTAATGAAACTTTACCTTAGGGAAAACCCTTCCTAGACCAAGACTTAGCTTCCAAGTTTCTTTGGTGTTCTTGGGGTTGCAAATGGAGAGAACACTTGAGAGAGTCTTCAAAAATCAGATGAGAGTGAATGAGGGAGGGAGAGTGGTCGGATTTGGGGGTTAGAATGGCTCACACAACTCTTCAAAATATCACAAAACACTTGAGTGCTTTTCTACCCACTTGCCCACTTGACTTCTTAATTAAATGAGATTTGAATTTTATAAAATTGGGTTCACACCACTCTAAAATAGCACATGGCCAGCCACCATTTTCCATATATGTGACCATTAATTTTTTTTATTTATTTTTTATTTTTTTATAAAGGTTAATAAGAGTTTATAAGAAGAAAAGTCCAAATTGGCTTTTGACACCTTTTTCACTCTTATTAAGTTTTAATCACCAAACTTAACATTAATTAATTAAATTAAATGTCTCTCACATTTAATTTAATTAATCACATAATAAAATTTAACCTAAGGTCCATTCATGGAAAAAAATTCCCCATTTCGGCAAAATTAGGCATTTAACACAAAATGCCCTAAAATTTCCATTTTCTTTTAGGTTTATTATTTTTTTACCAAACTTTAACTTTTATGAATGTATTTTATGCCCAAAATATAATTGCCATGATTTTTCGTTTTATTTTCCGAGATTTTTACCCGATCAGGGTTTTTGTGTCGGTCCAGGACCGAAAGTCTTATCTTGACTTCTAAAATCACAAAATTCATATTTTGGCTAGCAATAACTCATGGAATACTTACAAACAAAATATAATATTATTTAAAATAATATTCTTAACTCGGGGGAAAAATCCCGACCCGAGTCGTTTAAAGGTGCCCAAAAACGTAGGACGTTACAATACCTACAATTTATAAAGGTTTCGTCCTCGAAACTTAAAACAAATGAGGATACAGCTCCCTCATCTTGTCTTCTGTTTCCCAGGTTGCCTCTTCAATGCCATGGTTACGCCACTGCACCTTTACCAATGGCACCGTCTTGTTCCTCAACATTTTTTCCTTTCGGTCTAGTATCATAACCGATTGTTCCTCATAGACGAGTTGGGGATCCACGCTCAGCTGTTCATAGCTGATTACATGCGAGGGATCACGCATGTATTTTCTCAATGAGGATACATGAAACACGTCATGCACCTTAGACAGGGCGGGCGGAAGAGCTAAACGATAAGCTACTTCCCCGATCCTCTCTATGATTTCGAAAGGTCCAACGAACCTTGGGCTAAGCTTTCCTTTCTTTCCGAATCGCATAGCCCCTCGTAGCAGAGCTACCTTCAGCAACACATTATCGCCAACCTCAAACACCAGGGGTCTCCTGTGTCTATCAGCATATTTGCGTTGTCGATCAACCGAAGTTTGCAAGCGTTGCCTTATCCGTCAGATGTCCTCTGTAATCTTATCAACCTCATCCGATCCGAGAAACTTTCTTTCACTGGTCTCGTGCCAATGAATCGGTGATCGACATTTCCTTCCATACAATGCCTCATATGGAGCCATCTTGATGGAATCATGATAGCTATTATTGTAAGCGAACTCTATTAGTGGAAGCTTCTCATTCCATGACCCTTGAAAGTCGAGCACGCAGGCTCTTAGCATATCTTCCAGGGTCTGAATTGTTCGTTCGCTTTGACCGTCTGTTTGTGGGTGGAAAGAAGTGCTAAACTTCAGTTTAGCACCCAACCTCGTTTGGATTCTATTCCAGAATGTCGAGGTAAAACGTCCGTCGCGATCTGATATGATGGAGTTGGGTACACCATGCAGTCTCATTATTTCTGCAATGTAAATATCTGCTAACTTATGTGCGCCATAAGTTACCTTGATCGGCAAGAAATGAGCGCACTTAGTCAGCCTATCCACGATAACCCAAATGGCATCGTGCCCCTTGGGAGTGGTTGGTAGACCTGTGACAAAGTCCATAGTGACCATCTCCCACTTCCATTCCAGAATTTCTAAGGGTTGTAACAATCCGGCTGGTCGTTGATGCTCGGCCTTTGTCTGTTGACAAGTCAAGCAGTGTGCCACATATTCTGCTGTCTCCTTTTTCATCCCAGGCCACCAAAAGTACTTCTTCAAGTCTTGGTACATTTTTGTGGTACCCGGATGCATGGCATAAGGAGCATTATGTCCTTCGAAAAAGATCTGCTTCTTGATCGTCATCCTCAGGAACACATATTCTTCCCTCAAACCCCAATAATCCATCCTCGGAGATATGGAATCCTGGTCGCCCCTCGTTCCTCACTTCATGCATCAATCCTTGAACCCAAGGATCGACTAACTGCCCGCCTCTTATAGCTTCCATAATGGTAGGCTCGATAGAAAGGTTAGCCAATTGACCAACTACTATCTCTAAATCCAAGGTAGCAAGGTCGGCTTGTAACTGCGGCGAAATTTCCTTCACTGTCATCACATAAGCACCTGGTTGTCGACTCAATGCATCTGCCACCTTGTTTGCTTTTCCCGGGTGGTACAGAATGTCGCAGTCATAGTCGTTAAATAGTTCCAACCATCGACGCTGTCTCATATTCAATTCCTTCTGAGTGAAGAAATACTTCAGGCTTTTGTGATCAGTGTAGATGTCGCAGTGTATCCCGTATAGGTAGTGCCTCCATATTTTTAGAGCGAAAACGACTACTGCAAGCTCCAGGTCATGAGTGGGATAGTTCTTCTCGTAATTCTTTAGCTGTCGAGAAGCATAAGAAATTACTTTTCCGTGCTGCATCAGCACTGCTCCCAACCCTCGGCCTGAGGCGTCGCTATAAATAGTATATCCCTCTATGCCATTGGGGATTGTCAGCACTGGGGCAGTCGTCAATCTTGTTTTCAGCTCCTGAAAACTCTCCTCACACTTGTCAGTCCATTCATATTTGATGTTTTTGCGGGTAAGGGCAGTCATTGGTGCGACTATTTTGGAAAATCCTTCCACAAATCACCAGTAGTATCCCGCTAACCCAAGAAAACTTCTAACCTCATGCGCATTTTTCGGAGGTTTCCACTACTTAACAGCTTCTATTTTGGCGGGATCTACTGAAATTCCGTTTCCCGACACTATGTGCCTCAGAAAACTTACTTTCTCTAGCCAGAATTCGCACTTCGAAAACTTAGCGTAAAGCTTTTCGTCTCGCAGACACTGGAGGACCAGTTCCAGATGTGTTGCATGCTCTTCCTGGATTTTCGAGTATATCAGAATATCATCAATGAACACGACGACAAACTTATCCAAATACTCACGAAATACTCGGTTCATGAGATCCATGAATGCAGCAGGCGCATTGGTTAGTCCAAAGGACATCACTAAGAACTCGTAGTGACCGTAGCGCGTTCTGAAGGCCGTCTTTGGTATATCCGTCTCCTTAACCTTGAGCTGATGATAGCCTGATCACAGGTCTATTTTGGAAAATACTGACGCTCCTTGTAGTTGATCGAAAAGATCGTCGATCCTCGGTAATGGATATCGGTTCTTGATCGTCACTTTATTCAACTCCCGATAGTCAATGCACATTCTCATCGTACCGTCTTTCTTCTTAACGAATAAGATCGGGGCTCCCCATGGAGAATGGCTTGGCCTTATGAACTTCTTGTCCAGTAACTCTTGCAGTTGTGACTGCAACTCCTTGAGTTCAGCTGGTGCCATTCTGTAAGGAGTCTTTGAGATCGGCGCATTTCCCGGAATCAACTCTATCTCAAACACAATCTCTCGGTCTGGTGGAATCCCTGGGAGATCTTCAGGAAATACATCAGAAAACTTGCACACAACCAGTACATCCGATGGTTGTTGACTCGTTTCTTTATCCTTATCCACTATGTTTGCCAGAAAACTGATGCACCCGTCACTCAGCATTTTTCTCGCCTTTATCGCAGAAATCATGGGACACTTCTTTTCTCTTGACGTTCCCTTGAACTCGAATGGTTCTTCTCCTGCTGGGGTGAAGACCACTTTTCTGCGCTTGCAATTGATAACTGATCCATATTTGGTTAACCAATCCATCCCAAATATGACATCATATTCATGTAGGTCCAAGACTAACAGATCCACCATTAGCTCACGATTTTCAACCCAAACTGGTACGACTCTAACCCATGTCCGCACCAGCATATCCTCACCCGAAGGCAAGGATACCCCACATATAACAGGCATCGGCTCAGGACTTCTATTTAATTTTTCCACAAAGGATGCAGATACAAAAGAATGTGATGCACCAGTATCCATTAATGCATATGCTGAGGTTTGGGCGATAGAAATCTGACCTGAAACCATTTCAGATGGGCCAGCTCCTTTGTCGCTTTGTGTAAGCGCATAAACTCAAGGCGGAGCTCCAATTTGTTTATGTTGGTCATTTCCATTGCCCTTGGCTGGCATTCGACAATCCTTAGCAAAGTGCCCTGGCTTTCCACAGTTAAAACAGACCCCGCACTCGCCCCGATGGCGGCGGTTACACTTGTTGCACAGTGGCCATTGTTCAAACCCACGTCTCGGCTGTTTGTTGTGACTATCCATTGCCTGATTGGGAGGTCCCCCTTTTCTTTTGTTATTTCCCCCAAAACTCGGTCTTGTGCCTCTTGGATTGTTTGTTCGCTCCGAGTTCTGGCCGAACCTCGGGTTGAACCTTCCCCTTGGGCCATTCTGATTGGCCTGAAACTGTCCGGGGTTGTTGGGAGTGTACCTCCTGTCTTCGTTCTTCTGTGGATCTGGCTTGTCTGACACGGCCCAAGACTCTTGGCGAAGAGCCCGTTCCACAGCTTCAGCATACGTCTCTGGGCCAGTTCTACCAGTGTCTACACACCTAGCAATGTCTCTGCGTAGGCCCTTCATAAAACTCCAGGTCTTATTCTCTTCAGTGCTCACCTAGTTCTTCGCAAACCTAGACAGTTGGTCAAATTTTCGAACGTAGTCGTGCACGCTCGATGTTCCCTGCTTCAGACTAGTGAACTCATTCACTTTGTACTCAATCACCGCCTTACTAAAGTACTTGCCATTGAACAAGGTCAAGAACTCTAACCATTCCATCTCGGCATCATTATGCCCTTTCTTGGCTGCATCCCACCAGATGTGGGCATCTTCATATAGGTCGCGCAGACTACCTTCTCTCTCTAAGTAGTTCCAATGAAGTCGAAGATTCTTTCCAAAATACTAATCCATTCCTCTGGCATTGAAGAGTCACTGCTCCCCTCGAATATAGGTGGATTTTGGTTCCCGAACCTTTCTGATATAGGTTTTGCTCGGGCAGCTCTTGGCGCTTCTACTGGCTGTACAAGTTGCTCAATGATAACCTGCGGGCCAAGGTTTTGTTCTTCATTGTTTGCAGGTGGTACTTCGTTGTTCCGAGCATTATTGGGTGGCATGGGGAGTCGTCCCAAAAAGGGTGTTAAATCTATCAGCTTGGAGGGCATCAGCGTCCTCCTGTCTCTTTTGCCCTCTTTCTATTTGAGCTCCCTGCGTCTCCACTAGCCTTTGCAGATTGTTCATCTGCTCGGCTATCTCGCGAACTCTATCAGCTTGGTTTGGAGCTCTAGCGGCAGGCGCATTCTGAGCTCTATCAGCAGGTGTGGCCTGGCCTCGGCCAGCAACACCCCTTCCTCTTTTAGCTCTTGTCCTTACCAATTTTTTGATTTCAATCAAAAGCTCTTAAGCGCATAAGGACGAGAAGTTAATATTGACACAGATAGTCAATCAACCTAATTAAACACGCCAAGCATATCAAGCACAACAAGCAATCAACACTTTTTAACAAAAGTTAGCAACTTCATTTCATAACCTATACCATATACAACAATGTTTGAAGTTTGGGTTGGCAAGTCTAAGGGATTTACAAAATTAGCCCTAAAAAAAAATGGACTTATATCCCTGCTAGACCAGTTACAATTTCCTTAATCATATACAAGGTAGGTACATATTTCAAAACTAGGTGGGTTTCTAACACCTGTGCAGCGCCTAACACCTAGTCGGTGTCGCTGTCAGCGGCCATATCAGGACCTCCATCTGGATCCTCCTCGAGATCTTCCTCAGTCTGGTCCATCAGCTCCTCATAAGAAATTTCCCCGTCGCCGAGTTCTTCATTAGCCACTTCCTCCACTGGCAGGTTCTCAGCTACAACTACACCAAAGTCCTACAACCTAGTAGTTTTGCAAGGTCTTTACAAAATGTATCAACAAGACCCTCACAGCATAACCTAATCTAAGTTATCCATCATCATATCCAGCTCTATGTCGGTATCCTCATCAGACTGCTCGGGATCCTCCTCTGGCTCTACTGAAGACTTCTGTCATGTACTGCGTACATTGCCAAATGGCACACCAATGTCGTCATTCGTACTCAAAGTGGCAAGGAATTCTCATCGTTAAAGGGTCTACAGAAAATTGATTCTAGGCGAAGGGATCATGGCTAGTTTTTCTATCACAGGGTCACCTATCTCAGGTATACGACCATAACCTACAATTTATAGAATTGAGGTGAATAAAAAGAAAACAACACACTAAAGGAAGAAACAGTACTTACAGTGAGTGCTGGTCTATCTTTGCAAAATGTACATGTGGGTTGTATACAGAACCGGCTCAACTCGAGCTCTGATACCAACTGTAACGACCCGGATTTTCAAGACTCGATAATGCGGAAATATAAATGTTTTCATTTAACAAAATGTCTCAAAAACCCGTATAAAAAAAAAAAAAAAAATTAAAAAGTCGT
The DNA here is from genome assembly GCF_963169125.1 of Humulus lupulus. Classification (NCBI taxonomy): domain Eukaryota; kingdom Viridiplantae; phylum Streptophyta; class Magnoliopsida; order Rosales; family Cannabaceae; genus Humulus; species Humulus lupulus. The sequence goes on from NC_084798.1 coordinate 73,126,375, forward strand.
ATGGCCATACTTAACATTTAGTTTCAACATATTTTATAAAGAGTAGAGTGAGCCTAGTTTAGGAAAATTACACAACATTTCCAAAAATAAAACGGCTTCCCAAAAGGTCAGTCCACATGTACATTTGCAAGGAAGACTCCAGCGCTCACTGCTCTGCCTTGCCCTTGCTCTTACCTACAACATGAAACAACTAGGTAAGCGAAAATGCTTAGTAAGATCAACTTTCAAACAAAGCAGATAGAGAAATAGGGATCCGGACCCATCCGGACCCTACACAATCAATTTCAAGAACGCTAAAGCGTCCTAGCAAACTTATGGTCATGCCTGATAACCAAGGATAAATTAATTCATATCTAGATAAAAATCCCAGAACAAGCAGATATATTATATCACAACTATATCTTATCAACAATTATATCCCTGCACTCAGAAAATCCCAGAGCAAGCAGATATATTATATCACAACATAATTCGAGACCAACGCTCGACAATTTCTAACAATTCATGCGTAACGCGCCCTCCAACATAATTGCTAATCTGTAAAAGAGAACCGAGTCTCCACACTAAGATCTAGCCAATAAATATTTTCATCAAGGGTAACTATCGTGTTACCTAGGGCATCGCTACTTATCCAAGAGCGTAATCCAATTTACACGGTTTTACGGAGACTTCTATGTTAATCAGTGGTGCTGGTGAGCAGCTGCCCCTAGGGTGTTCAACCTCACTCTATCTTGGCAACCCCTAGTATCTCTAGGCACTCTCACGGAATGGCCAATATTCACGGCTGCAATCCGGGAATAACTTATCAGAGCACTTGCTCGGATTCTAACCGTCCAATGATTAAGTAAGCATGAGGGCCCCTAGGTCCCATTTATCTTGGCGCCCCTAGGTTTAACCAGCTTATCCTCATCTCATGGCCACTCGTCGTGGTAATGAACCGGACATAAATAAATCAAGCAGTGTGACGGGGATCAACCGTCTAGGATATGACGGACTTCTACCGTTCATATTTTCTAAATCAGCACTCACTAGACTAACGTCTCTAAGAAACTTTCTATGACAGCCTATACATGTGCATGTATCCCTATACTAACATACAAGACAATAATCATTTCATGTTGCAGCCATACAATATAAGTTGACTTACTTGGAGTCCTTAGCGCTCAGCAAGTTTTCACCCTCCAACGTTCAGTCCAGTTACGCTTAGCCAATACTGTAGTTATCCATACAGTATACTCGGATTAATTATGGCACTCATAATTCATTATTATTATTTTGGGCAGTTTGGTCATTTTAATAAAAGTCATTTGTAAGGTCTCGATACTTAGGCTCGGGTATCACAATGGTATTTCCCACAATCCTTATTTGGTTTTAAACTTATTAAGGAAAGTTATACAAAATATTCGAGACTAAACCTTAAGTCTCGGGGAGACCTATCCTAAGGTCTCGATACTTAGGCTCGGGTATCACAATGGTATTTCCCACAATCCGCTAAAAATCTTATTCTTTCCAGGTATCGCTATTAACCCGCACTTTCGACTAGTCGGTTAAAATATGTAAGATTTTAGCCGGTATTATATCCAGAAAATACAAATAAATTCCTTAATTATTTTTAAAGAAAATAAACTCTTTAAATTTTCCTTTTATTTTTCTTAAGGTTTTAATATCTAAAAACCGTTTTAAGAAAATTGCCTAATTTGTCTTAATTAGGAAAACCGTTATAAATTTCTCATCTTGACTAATTAATTTTCCAAAAGCAATTAATCAATTTTACTTACTAGGAAAATAATTTATTTAATTATTTTTCTCAAAATATAGGGTTTTAATCCCTCTTTTAATTTATTAACTATTAATAAATTAAATCTCTTATTTTTAGAAAGAATAAAAACTCTTTAATAAAAATAATTCATTTAAACTCAAAGGGTAAATTTTAGTGAAAATATGATTTCAAGACTTACCATTTTATATCTTGAAATAAACAAAATTTTACTTTTTACCTTATGTTCCAAAATCTCATTTTTACACTAAGTGTGAAAAACCTATTTTTCACGTTTTTAACTACATACTTCGTTAGTTCATAACTTGAAATTTACTTACCCAATTGTTACCAAAATTTTCCAATTCCATTTTTGTTATGCCATTTAGGTCTTTGAAAAATCTTAGGTCAAAATGAGCATTTTTGATTGGTGAAATCATTTTCCAACAATGAGGTAAAAATGACATTATTTTCAAGTCCTTATTTTTTCCAAACTTTGACAGTTAATAAATTTCAAACCGTTCAATATTTTCTTACCAAATTTTACAGTGGAATAATAGGTTATGCAAGTAATATGTCCACAAAATTTTAGAAAAAACTGGGTTCATTTCACCTATACAGTGGCTGTCCAAACTTGGTTCCAAAAATAAGAATACGAAAAAACAGTTTTTTACCTAATCTTTGAAATAGCATAACTTACTCATTTCTAAACATTTTTTTGTGTTTCAAAAGCTCAATTTTATGTACTCAATCTCAACAACATCACAGTACAATTTAATTTTACAAAAACAATATACAGTGGCTGCTTGACCCCTTGGAAGTCACAGCTCAAAACATGTTTTGTTTTAGGGTATCCTACAAAACCCTTGGGGGTTTTGGTTCCCATTTTCAAAAATCAATACTCATGCATCATAAAAATTATTAAACAACTACCATAACCTTATTACATCATCAACAAGAAACTCTAAGCATTAGATATACAAAATAATGCTTAAAACTAAAAACCCTACAACAAAATCATCAAAAGTAAACTTTTTACCTCTTTGGTGTTCTTGCTTAAGGTTTGGACCTTCCTATAAGCTTTGACTCCTTTAAAACCTTTCAAAAACCCTAACAAACTTCCCCCAACAACATAGTCAATTAGCTATTTGAAACTCTATGCTTAAAACTTTACAAAAGTCTAGATTAATGAAACTTTACCTTAGGGAAAACCCTTCCTAGACCAAGACTTAGCTTCCAAGTTTCTTTGGTGTTCTTGGGGTTGCAAATGGAGAGAACACTTGAGAGAGTCTTCAAAAATCAGATGAGAGTGAATGAGGGAGGGAGAGTGGTCGGATTTGGGGGTTAGAATGGCTCACACAACTCTTCAAAATATCACAAAACACTTGAGTGCTTTTCTACCCACTTGCCCACTTGACTTCTTAATTAAATGGGATTTGAATTTTATAAAATTGGGTTCACACCACTCTAAAATAGCACATGGCCAGCCACCATTTTCCATATATGTGACCATTAATTTTTTTTATTTATTTTTTATTTTTTTATAAAGGTTAATAAGGGTTTATAAGAAGAAAAGTCCAAATTGGCTTTTGACACCTTTTTCACTCTTATTAAGTTTTAATCACCAAACTTAACATTAATTAATTAAATTAAATGTCTCTCACATTTAATTTAATTAATCACATAATAAAATTTAACTTAATGTCCATTCATGGAATAAAATTCCCCATTTCGGCAAAATTAGGCATTTAACACAAAATGCCCTAAAATTTCCATTTTCTTTTAGGTTTATTATTTTTTACCATACTTTAACTTTTATGAATGTATTTTATGCCCAAAATATAATTTTCATGATTTTTCGTTTTATTTTCCGAGATTTTTACCCGATCAGGGTTTTTGTGTCGGTCCAGGACCGAAAGTCTTATCTTGACTTCTAAAATCACAAAATTCATATTTTGGCTAGCAATAACTCATGGAATACTTACAAACAAAATATAATATTATTTAAAATAATATTCTTAACCCGGGGGAAAAATCCCGACCCGAGTCGTTTAAAGGTACCCAAAAACGTAGGACGTTACACGGAGTACCCGGGGCAGTAAGTTGTGATAAAATCTCAAGTTCAGTAAAATGATCTTGGAACTGCATATCCAAATATTCTCCACCCGTATCAGATCGCAAGATCTTTAATGTTTTACCTAATTGGTTCTGAGCCATAGACAGGAATTCCTGAAACTTTGAAAATGTTTCTGATTTCATATGCATTAGGTAAAGACATGAGTATCTAGAGTAATCGTTAATAAAAGTGACGGAATACTCAAAACCACCCCTGGCTTGTACATTCAAAGGTCCACAAACATCTAAATGAATAAGTCCAAGTGGTTCCTTGGCCCTATCACCCTTTGCGGAGAATGGATGCTTGGTCTGTTTGCCTTCTAGAAAAGATTCACAGACAAGTAATTCACCTAAGGTGAGTTCCCTCAAAGGTTCATCCTTTGTAAGTCTTTGAATTCTATCATAGCCATTGTAACCTAGTCTCAAATGCCATAAATACGCCATGTTATCGTTATCGGTCTTTTGACGTTTATTGGTACTAGGTTTAGCTATTTTGAATAAATCATTGTTAAGAGTGAGGGGTTCGTTAGGTCACAGAATATAAAGTCTTTTTTCTAAACATGCAATACAAAATGTGATCCATAGAAAGAAATAGATATATTAAAACTTGTGAAAGTCATAAATAATTATTCTAATTGCAACATGGAAACTGAAATTAAATTTCTACTAAAATTCAGAATAAAAAATACATCTTTCAAAATTAAATATTTATTTCCAAACTTCAAGCGAGTTCTTCCTCTAGCTTGGACCATAATGAACGCTTTGTTCCCAACTCTAAGCTTTAAGCCGCCTTCATCCACTTCCTCCCACGATTCAAGAAGTTGTAAAGAGTTACAAATATAGTTAGTAGATCCAGAATCAATAATCCAAATGGATTTATCATTCTCTAAAACACATGTTTCAAAGATATATGAACTATAATCATTACCTTTGTTTTTCGCTGTTAGAAACTTAGGGCAATCCTAATTTCAATGCCCTTTATCTTTGCAGTGAAAACACTTACCTTTACCATTATTGTTTTTCTTTTCTTTCCCTTAGGCGTCTGTGCACTTGGTTGTGCACTCGTCTTTGCAGTCTTGGGGTTGGTATTTTGTCCATCTATCCTCTTGTTTCCAGCTTTCGAAGATGAATCTTGGTTTGCTTCAGCCTTAGCTGGATCAGGAGCAACACTAGTCTTATTTTCTCCTCCCTTACTTGGTCCACCGATGATAGACTCGAAAGTCTGAAGTTTGTTCATGAGTAGCGTCAGACCATAGTTGAGTTATTCATCACATAGTTTATGGTGAACGATAGGAAAGTTGGAGAAAGATTGTTTAGGATTAAGCCGGCTTGAGTCTCCTCATCTATAATTACTCCATGCAGGTCAACTTCCTAAAAGTAGTTGGTCATCTTGATCAGGTGATCACGAACGTGCTGAGACAGTGCCATTCGAGCATTTGCATATTTCTTGGTGGCCTCAAAATAATTATGCACAGACTTTGCATCAAACATGTCTTGGACCTGATCCATGATTTCGTAGGTCGTCTCGACATTCTCCATCTTTGTCTTCAGAGTGTCAACCATACTAGTCAACATGTAGCACCGTGCCTTGTTATTAGTCACTTGCCAATGCTCATATTTGTCTCTAACAGTCTTGGTAGCTCCTTTAGCTGGAACTTCCGAGGATTCCTTAGTAATGACGAACTTGGCGTTGTCACTAATCAACACTATGTTGATATTCTACTTCCACTTAAGGAAGTTTTCTCCAGTGAGTTTCTCCATAGAAAGTTGAGAAAGGATGAAAGTGAACACAGCCATACATAAAACTACATATTATCAATAAAATAGAAATCAATCACAATTGCTCAATAAAACTTCTATTCACTCTAATTGCAAGAAATAGCACAACATATACCATAAATATGTAAGATATGGAAAAAATACCAAAATAATCATATATTTATTTCGTTAGGTTTTTAACTAATCTATGATATTGTTGTCCCGGTTGGCGAGAGTAAAAAAATATGATTAGTTAAATAGAGTTGTAAACTCATTAATAATGGACACCATTATTAACAACCTAATATTCGATCAAAATAAGAAAACAAAATCTCTTATTTTATGAGCCTGACCCACGGTTTCAATAATCAATAGATTTAGTCTTAGTAGTCACTGTAGGGGTGAGTCGAGTAGAATTTGACGTATAGTTATCTATCTTTCGAATTCTAACCTTGTCAAAATAACTAATGAACACCTTTAGTAGGGGGACGAGTCAAAGTGTCTTGAGGCCCCATTAAGTTATTGACCTTGTTAAACTAAAGGTGGAGATCAAGTATTAATTCTTAAGGTAAGCTCATTATTAATTAAGAAATAATATTTTTATTATTATTAATTTTTCAAAATTAGTGACTGTGGTTCTCCAAAAATTATAAAATTAAAATTTTAAAATCAAAGTCCTATAATTTTCTATTAATTCTAAAGTGTCACATTGAAACAAATTCAATTAAATTAGAATTAATTTGTTGCTAATCAATATTTAAGTTAAACTATTATAACTATCATATACAATTAAGTCAAACTCAAGCAAATAGGTCATAACAATTGGGCTTGTATGGAGGAGGGCTAGGTCCAGTATGTCATTCCCACTACTAATGCCCCCATACTTCCATACAAGGTCCAAAAGACAGGAATTTAAACATTCGTTTTATTAATTGTTATTAATTGATTCGACTCACTATAGTCATGCAAATCAAATTGACATTCACAAGTGGAACCACTCACAAGAGATGAATTTAAATTTTACATTTTCTAATGGGCCCAAATAAAATCTATCATTTTATGAATGATTTATTTAGCAAAATCTATATATTAAGCAAACATATTGTTCACTGTATGCATCTAAGCCCAATTGCAAAAATACCACATATAGTGCAACACAGACATGTTATGATTGGATGGGCCTAATCATGTTACTATATGAGCAATTCTATGAATTTATGCAAAAATACCACAATTTATTTTTTAGAATTTATCCAAAAATTCGAATTAATTAAATTTTTGCAATAATAAATAAGTCAATTTAAATGAAATTTATCAACAATTAACAAAAGTTAATTTAAATTTCATTTATCAGCAATCAACTTAGTTTATGTCATTTTTAAAAATATTAATTTAATTTAAATAGGATTTATCAACAATTAACCAAAGTTAATTTAAATCTCATTTATTAAAAAAAATATTTTATTAATTGGTTTGATAAATGTGATATTTTTAAAAATTTAACCAGTTATAATATTTTTAAAACACATATTATATGTTGTTTTTGAAAAAATATCTTAAACAGTTAAACAAATTCAAATATCTATAAAAATATTTACTCAAAAACAAATTTTAATTTAAAATATTTAAATATTAAAATCCATTTAATAATTAGATATTATTATTTTCAAATAAAAGATTTCAAAAATATCTTTAATATTTGATAACTTAATTCTAATATTTTAATATATATTAAAATTAATTAGTTAACTTATTTTTAAATTTTAATTTGAATCTTTTAGAAAATATCTATTTTTTAAACGATCAAACAACGAAAATATCGTATTTCAAAAAAGATAATTTTAAATAATAGAAAACATCTGATATTTTTGTATTAACCCAATAAAAAATACATTCAAAATTCAAATTTTAAGAAAAAATTTATCACAGGCCGCGGCCAATGAAAGTTGGTGGCTGCAACCACGGGACTTTTCTAGGAAAAAATCGTGTGCAGGCCGCGGCCAAGGGTTTATGGTGGCTGCGGCCACTAGCGTCAAATACCCAGGCCATGGCCACAACCTCAAAAAAAAATTCAAAAATTTTTTGTGTAATTTTTCAACTCAAAACCGTTTTCTAAAGAATTTTTACCATGTTTCACATCAAATAAAACATTTATAAACATTATTTGCAAAGAAAACACAATAAAATAACCCAAAATTGCTAATAATCACATAAGAATCAATATGCTTCATAAAAACATGAAATCCATCCAATTACTCAACACATCAAATAATTCAATTTTTACCATGTTCATGCATGAAAATAAAGATTACCAAAGACTCTGAGGCCAGTTGTTGGGAAAAACCTATATAGGATCTTAATTATTTTCATGTAAATCATATATTAAACACATTAATATAAGACAACCCAGAACATGTTTCTACAATTAAATTTAAACAGAGATAATGATAAGAACGCTTACATTATATGCAGCAGAATGTATTAGTCATTCCTTCAGTTTCTCTATCCCTTGAATCCTTTCTGTCGTAGGGTATCACCAAGAAACTAAACCGTTCTTCAATTTTCTTCACAACCTTCCAAATTATCATTAGAGTCACCTAGGCTAGAGTGGGAAATTCTCAACACATGAGATAGAAACAAATAGAAGAAAAATAGAAGAGAATATTGAGGCATATAAAAGGACTTATGTTGTAGAGAGAATCTAAAACCTAGAGCATCAAGAATATATCTTTTGATCTTCTCAAAACAAGTCTTTCCAAAATTTGATTTCTGCTCTCACTTAGCATTCATTTTATAGGCTCAATTAGGTCATTTATTTTAATTAAAAACTCAATAAAATAATAGATAATATCTGCCATTAGGTCGAAATTATCATGGACTTTAGGCCTGTGAGAATTTTCATTTAATTATAAGCTCATTGGTCTTAAAATGAAGACCTATATTATTTTCTATAGATTTAATTAATTAATTAATTTAATTAATTAAATACTTTATCAAATTAATTATTTATAATTTGAACCTTGATTTAAACTTATTTATTAATTTAGATATCAATTTATCTTAATTAATAAATCTATCATAATTTCTCTTTTCTTCTCAAATTACACAACTCTGTGAAACTATCCAAAATTGACCTAGTCAACTTTGATAATTCTAATTGATAATTAAATCAATTAATTGAGACTATCTAGATGATTTCATCCAAGGTACAATGGGGACCATGGGCCTATGAAATCAAGCTCCAATAAGTTATCATAAATTTAACAAATAAATTTACAAACTTATTAATTCCTCGTGACTCCACTAAAGACTCAAAATTGCACTCTTGAATTCATAGAACGTTCAATAAGCAATATAAATACGTTTTTAATTATCCATTGTTACAACCATAATTGTCACTCAATCCTCTATAGACTGTCTACAATGAGATGGGACTAAAATACTATTTTACCCCTCATTGTATTTTATCCTTAAAATACTTAGTTCTTTGTAAATGATATTTCAGGAAACTAATATTAATTACTAAAATGAGATCTCTATCATTTAGCACCTTGAACCAAACTAAAAGTGTAATGCCTCAACTTTCCTAATAAGTTTTAGGACCTTGATTAGGAGGCCGGGAGGGCCATAATTGATATATTATGCCATTAAATAATTATATGCATGTTTATGTGAATTATATTATAATATGATGATAAATGCATGCATATGGGTCCATTTTTAATTATAAGGGCATTTTGGTAATTTGGCTCGTTGAGGGCGTAATTGTGTATTTTCATGCATGTGGGTGAATTATGAATAATACCACATTATATGTGGATTTGTTCGAGCCATTCAGCATGAGACGATCATGGAATGCAAGTTTTCGATCTAGTCATAACGGGGTTAATCTCGGGGCTCGGGGTGAGTCTCGGGGTGATTTGAGGATTAGAACATTGCTGGGAATTAAAGGGTAATGGGATATAATTTATTAGCATTTGAGAATATTGGAAGTATTGGGAATTTGAGGGTGTTAATTATAATTAACGAGATAGGCGGGAAATGACGATTTTGCCCTTGGGGCTGTTAAGAAAGTAAATATGACCTAGGGGCATTTTGGTCTTTTGACCTTAAGATATATATCATCCATAGGAAGATGTAAGAAGCTTAAGCAAAAACAAATCAGCTGGTTTCTTCTCTTGTTCATCTTCTCCTTCAACTTCCCTTTGAATTTTTGAAGTTCCATTTGAGGATTCAAGCTAGGGAATCAAACCTTGAGGGTTTAGGATTGTGTTCAGCCATTGAAGAGGGTTTAATCTTGAGCTTGAGGTAAGATTCAGCCATGAAATTTCTGGTTTTTACTCTGTTTTGAAGTTAGTTTTGAGTTAGAACTTTTGATTATAGAATTGAGTAATTGGTGTGGTTTTTGGTGGTTCAAAGCTTGGGTTTTGTTGTTGGAATGTTGATTGTGTTGTGGTGATGCTTGGCTTGGATTTGGAGATGTTTGGGTAAGTTTTGGAAGGAATAAAAGAGGGGAAAATGAGGTATTGATGGGAGAAAACAGGGGTTTTTGGCTGATGGGGAGGCAATGCCGCGCGCTTGGGAGGCAATTCCGCGGCATAGGGTGCAGGAGCTTGAGGCTATGCCTCTTTTTGGGAGGCGGGCCGCGGCATGGTGAATGTAGGGCTGCGGCCCTTAAGAGCATTTTTGTCCATAAATGTGTTTTGGTCATGGGAACTCAAACCTTAGGCCTCGGGATCGTTCCTACTACCCAGTTTAGTGGGCTTTCATGTCCCGGAGGCTAGGTCTTGGTCCGGGAACCTTTTATTGATTTATTTTACTGATGGAATCCCATATTTGGTTATGACTAGGTGACTGCTAAGGGATTAAAGGATCGATTGTTCTCAAGGGTCGTTCATTTGTTATTTCTCGCTTGAACCAGAGGTAAGAAAACTGCACCCAGTATGTGATGCACGAGAAACATGTGGTTAGGGCATGCCATGAATGTTGAATATGAGATTAATCGGAGCTTGAGTCTCTGTGTTTGTGCATGATCTTAATTATGCTAGTAATTGTTAAGTAAGCATGCTGAATGCCCTACATTTGGATATTTGACATATGATATATGCCTGGGAGCATTGCTTACTTGTGTGTGGCACTGACTTACTAGTCAGAATCGTCAATGGTGTCAAAACTGACTGTGAAGCTGTGACTTACTAATTAAGTTCAACAATAGTACTGAGCACTGGTCGTGTGTTATTGACCTAAGAGTCAGGAGCGGCATAAGCGTCATGAACACAGAGCTGATAAAAGATTAGATCTAATCGACATCTGCATTGGATGACTCATCATGAGCATTAATGCCGGACCGACCTCAAGTTTGATGAAAACTCAAAGCGCTTGTCTAGTCTAAAGGCTAGTTACTTAGAGCCAGAGTCGGAAAGACTAAGGTGACCTACACGTCACATGGCTAGGAGGGTATGGGACCTCAGAGATTGACTTACTAGTCATCTGACCTAGATTAACTTACTAGTCATCTGACCGGGATTGACTTACTAGTCATCTAAATGGGATTGACTTACTAGTCATCTGACCGGGATTGACTTACTAGTCATCTGACCGAGATTGACTTACTAGTCATCTACCTCAGAGTGAGAGACTTACTAGTCATCTACTCAAAGCACGGGACTCCACAAACATTTATTTGTACCTGCTTGCATGCGTGATTAAGGCTATTATTGCTAGGCATGCACATTATGATTTGATGACATGTTATTATTGTTCATGAGCATATTGAGTTTTCTTGCTGGGCTTCGGCTCACGGGTGCTATGTGGTGCAGGTAAAGGAAAAAGAAAGCTAGACCATCCTTGAGTTGGAGAACTTAGGTGACGATGTGTACATATGCGGCTGCTCAACCGCCACGGTCGTGGGTTTAAAGAGGAACTAAGGTTAAACCCTATTTTTGCCGCTTAAATGGGCTGGTTGTAAATATTTTCTTGTAATTAACCTTTAAATTATATTTTTGGGATCCCAATGTACATCGTTTACGTTTTGGTGAAACGTTATATCTTAACCACAATTTTTTACCCTATACCTCTAATCATACTTAGTTACACGATTATGGCCAAATAACTCGATTAGCGAGTTTAGCACTATTTAAAATGCACACTGTAACGGTCCCTGGATTTTAGGGCGTTACAACTTGGTATCAGAGCAAGCCAAGGTTAAGGGTTCTTGAAGACAAGCTGGGCATGTACACTCGTCAATGAAGATAGCTTCACTCGGGGAATGGTAACTATTTTTGTAGTTATGTGTTTAACTACTTAAATAGAATGTTAATGCTTTACCTGCATATTGTATTAGGGAGCATGAGATTCTGATAGAGCCTGGCTCTTGACTAATAATGTGATTATATGATTACCTACTCCGTGATTATATAAATATGATATTTTCATGCTGGAGTTAGAGGCATGGTAGGTATGTTGGAAGACTAGGGATTATGATTGATGAATAAATGCCACGGGCAACGTTTTTAGCACTGCAGTGGTTTGTGAATGTAGTGTGGTAAGATTGTTCCTGTGGGGGAAAGCTCTTGATATGCTCATCATGTTTAATGGATCAAGTTATTGACTGCAGATTCAATCAGCAGGTATGTATCCAAGGCAGATATTGAGGCCTGATGGTGGTTATACAAAGGCTGGGAGTTTCAACCAGGGGTTGAGTTCTTCATTTTCCCCTCAGAATTTCCAACAGGTGCTTACAAATGTGCAATTAAGATTGCAGATACAGGAGGAAGAGATCAGGTGTTTGAAGCAACAGCGGAACCTGTCGGGGAACACCTCTTCCTTTGTTGTGCCAGAAGTGGCACCAGTTTTGGCTCAGCCTTGGGTTGAGAGCAGATGGGAATTTCTCTGTGGAAGATTCCAGGAGTATTACCCTCTAGTCTTTGAGGGAGGCCGAGATCCATTTAGAGCTAAGCAATGGATGGGCATGATCAGTTCCATTCTCGATGGTATGGGGCTGGTAGGTCACGATAGGGTGATCTGTGTGGCATATGTACAGCGGGATGATGCCTGGACGTGGTGGGAAGTAGTATCCCAGACACGAGATACAGTTATGATGGACTGGAAAGAATTTAGACAGCTGTTTAATGAAAGGTATTACCATGATGCAGCCTAGACAACTAAGATGAATGAGTTTGTGAATCTCGTTCAGGGAAATGCAACAATAACCGAGTATGTCAATAAATTTTATGGGTTGGCCAAGTTCGCTGTTGACATGGTACCCACAGAAGCAGCTCGAAAGAAAAATTTTATTCAGGTGTTGAATCCCAGAATAGCTCAGGGCATTAGAGTTGCACCAATGCATGAAATCTCTACCTACGCTCAGGTGGTAGGGAAGGCTCTTGCTATTGAGAGTGCAGGAAATCAGATTGGGCAGGAGAATGCTGGAGAGCATGGAGCTCAAGCAGTGATGCCTCCATTTATTTGACCAAGCAAGAAGAAGGAGTGGAGGACCCGTCCAGTATGTGCTCGGTGCACTAGGTGTCATCTGGGAGAATGCCGAGCAAAGGCATGTTTCTTATGTGACATGGTTGGGCATTTCAAGAAAGATTGCCCAAGGCTAGAAAGGATGAGGAAAAGGGGATGGACAACTCGACTCCAGCTCGAGAGTTTGTTCCGATGCAGTCAAAGACTGAGACTAGTTCCTTGGGGATGGAAGGTCAGCTTTCTAGTTCTTATTTGGTATTGTACTGACTGGTTTTGGTGCCATGTTGTTTCTTTGTTTGTTGCATATAGAGAAGCATAAAGATGATATGCAGATCACATGGTTATGTTATGATGGGAATGCGATACTGTATTGGTGATTTAAGAGATGAGTTAGGTTATGATGAAAATGAATCATCAGTGATTTTGATAAAGCTGGTTATGACCAGCTTGGTACGATTTAGGATATGGATTGGTTAAGTAAGTATGGGGAAATGCTAGATTGCAAGGAAACGATAGTGTTGATGCGGTTCTTCGGCAACAGATAATTAATAGAATAAAGAGTGGGATTAGTGTTAAATAATGAACTGTAATAGATGAATGATCTCAAAGTAAAATGATAACACGAATACTGTTTTAGGTGGTTCAATGGTTAAAATCCTTCTAGTCCACCAGCCAATATTATTACTATCTCTCTGATATTCTTTACAGGGTATTTCTTTACAAAATAAAATCCAACCCCTTGCAACTCCCAGGGTCTCCATATTTATAGGGAGAAGGCACCTGGGGGTTGGCAAGGAAGGTCATCCAGTGACCTTCTTACCCATCATGTCACTTCTATGACATTCATGATTAATTCCTAAAACCTGACAATGAAGTGTGGTCTAATCAATAGGTAAGGGGGATAATGGGTCGCACGGCCCAACCCAGTCATGGGTGCTTGAACACGCACGTTTATGCTGCGTGTCCGAGAATTCAGGGATGGATCAGACACGTGATGTCTGATATATGCACGTTTACATTGCGTGGTTGACTTTATAAGGGGTCAGAGGTGCCAACTCAAGCTCACGCCTCAAGCTTAATGTACTCTTAGCCCGTGATGTCCATACTCCTGACCCGACTCCTTAGTAATCTCATTAGGTCTTTGGTTACCTTGAGCTAGAGAGGTAGGACCTAACAATAGCAACTCCGGGTACGTGGCATCCATGTGGCTGAGATAATTATGCCCTTTCTCAGCTCGCTAATAGCCCGTGGATATTTCGGGCGTACATTTTCTCCCCAAGCCCCTGCTTGTGGCATATGACGTCACCTGGGGCCATAGTGGGGGGTTTTTAGGCTTCTTTGTGGACTCTTCACATTTCTCCCATTACGCTGGTATCGAATACGTGGAGCATCGTGGTTGGTGACGGTCCGTCTTCCGAGAACCGCATTAAATGGCCTAGCCTATATTCGGCCGTCGTTTCGTCTTTCGAGTAGTGATCCTCGTATCCTACATCAAGGTGATCCAACGACCCTCCTCCTTTGGCCTTTTACGTATATAAAAGGGGTGGCCACCTTTCACATGGGCTACCCGTTCATTTGAAAATTTTCTCATTTTCTCATCTTCTTCCTTTTCAGTCTCAAAACCCTATCTTTCTTCCAGTCACTGTTCCCAGCGTTCCAGAGATTCAGGCACGAGAGCTCCTTTGAGACTTCGGCACCAGCAATCCCAGCAGGATTCCAACCCAGACGACCCTTTCAGTCTCATCATAGCAAAACATTTCTGTAAGTCCTTTGTTTGTGCATGTTTTAAATGTTTTCCTTCACTGTTGCTTAGGTAAATTGTCTCTGTAATAGCATGCAGTATGTTGCTGGTTTTTTGTTGGTATGATACGCATAGGTTTTTATCCTAGGGGCATCGACCGTAGGAAAAACCATTTAGGAGCATGACTCATAGGGTACACTTTCTGGGGAGATTTTCTGGGTAAAAATTTTGTGTGCCTGTTTGGAATAACCAGTTCTTAGGGTACAAAAACCGGGTAGCTTAGGGGACACGCTTCATAGGCGGTTTTGCACTGTTTGCCTACTGAAACTTTCCTTCCAAGGCAAACTTTTACTCTGACCCTCCTGACACACGGATTCCGAGTAATCGGGGATCCTTTGGGAGCACAGGCGCGTGTTCATAGAACCGCGTGGTCTCACTCTCCACGGGCTGAGATTACCTCAGCCCGTGTAAAGGAAACACTTCGCGCTAGATTCTTTCTTATGCTTAGGTCGCCCTTTCTAAATTTTCTTCTTTTGTTCGTTAGGCGACTAGATGGTACCAAAGAAGAGCGCACCCAAGAAGACTGCTGGCAGCTCGTCTTCCCAGCAAACCAACAAGGGAAATGAGGTGGTCACGGATTCCTCGATCCCCGCCTTCGGTCCAGCCGTGGAGAAGGAGGTCGAGGTGGGGCCCGATGCTTTCTTTGAGACCGAGAGGATTGCCTCGAAGGTCACCACCCAGGGGAAAGTGAATAAAATCTTCCTTTCCCATAACATTGAGATAGGGAGGGGCGCCCTAGATGCCCGATCTCCCCTTGAAGGTGAGCGGAGCTGCGCGCCGCTCGATGAGGAGTACGCCGCTTGGAGTGACGAGCACCTTAAGGCTGGGGCCTTCCTTCCGCTGGATCAGTACTTCGCAGATTTTTTAAATTACGTGAGGTTGGCTCCCTTCCAGCTTCCCCCTAACTCATATCGTCTGTTAGCGGGATTGAAGTATCTATTCCTGAAGCAGGAATGGGAGGTCCCCACGCCGGCGGACATCCTTTATTTCTTCTGCCTCAAAGCTAGCTCTGAGCAGCGGGGGCGAGGCGACAGGTTCTATTACCTGACCCGTTTACCAAATTCGGCTGCGGTCATCGAGCTGCCCAGCCACCCCAACGACTTTAAGGACCAGTTTTTTATGTCCAAGGGGTTTCGCAACTGCGAACACCATTACTTCAACCGCCCTCATAAGTACCTTCTACTCTCAGCTCCTTAGTTGATTGTTGATTAGCTTCTTTTATTCATTCCTGACTTAAAAACTACCATGCAGCCATTTTTGCGAGGATGGTCAAGTCAGTGACCCTTGGGGGTCAATATGAGACCTTGGCAGGGCTCCCCCCAAGTGAAAAGGATTATCGCCAGCTCATGTCCGACGAGACGATGCTGGCGTGTAAGTTAATCTCTCCGAGCCAGACTCTGGCCTTGAGGAGACCGCGGAGCCTCCCTCCTGCTCGCGAGATGGCGCCCATCCCCGAGGAGGAGGCCGCGGGCGAGGATGAGGATGAGGTGCCCCTTGTGCGACGGAAGCGAGCTCTGGAGGTCGCCCAAGAAGTAAACGTGGAGAGGGCCCAGTCCAGGGCAGCAGCCGGCCCCTCCGGCCAAGGTAATCCTTATCTGTTTAGGGATTTAGATAGGGCCACCGCAGACCTTCGGCTTGCTAGGTTCAATCCCAGCCAGCCCATTCATCGCCATCGAAATGACCCAGACCGCGACATAACCCTACTCCAATGCGTCGACCAGCTCATGCTGGGTTATGACATGAGCCGCCCTAAGGGTACTATAGTTGTAGATAATACCCTAGCCTTTAGGTCGGCCTTTTTCGAGGAGTACGGGACCAATCTTCGATCGTGGCCCTCCCTCCGGAGGGTGTAGTAGCTCCGGGTCTTAGGCAGTACGTAGAAGAGTCTAGTCCTGAGGCAGATTCGGACCCAAAGCCTTTTCTAGCCCGTGAAGTCGTTATCTTAGACTCCCCCGCCGAAGCTGCGGGGCCGGGGGTCGTGACCATAGATTCCTCCTCTAGCTCGAAGGGTAGGACCCCTTTTAATACACACTTAAGATCTGCTTTTTTTTCTTTTGTTGTTTTGCACAAATATTTTTAGATGTATATTAATGCTTTGCTATCTTTGCTTCAACAGAGGAGATGTCTTAGCCCGGGAACAATGATTTGCGAGCCATGTTCCCTGGAGGCAACCCTTCCTCCGGGGCTTCCGGGCCCATGGTGAAAAAGCTTTGGATGGCGAAGAAATCCATCGGGACTACCTCCAAGTCTCCTGCAAAGGGATAAACCAAGCCCCGGCTGCTCAGGAGAAAGTGCCTCCACCCCCTCCGGCAATGGAGAAGATGCCCCCACCTCCTCCGCGAGCTCCCGTCTCTATTTGGGAACCGGAGGTGCCCACTGGGACCTTGTCGACTACAACCCCCGAGGTGCACATTCCGGTCAACCCCCAGGCCTCAGAGAAAATCCCCGATGTCTTCAGGGGGACGATCTACGAGAGTGCGACCTACATGGTGGACCATTGTTACAATGCCTCTGCGAGGGATCTGCGGGAAATTGAGACAAGGAGCCCTGAGAACGAAATGGAGTCTTCGTTGGGGATGACTCTCATGGAAGGTTGGCCTTGCCATTGGTACTCCTTGTTTGTATGCATCATTTTTTTTTCTAAGGCAGTTGCCTTATTATCTTTTGGTCTTGCAGGGTGCTTTAGCCCTCCACCAGAGCATATCTTGGTCTAAGTCCAGGATCGAAGAGATTAGGGGCGAGCACCAGGCTACTCTGCTCGCCCTCGCGACGGCTCAACAATAGGAAAGGGATGCCAAGGCAGCCCTGGCAACTGCGTGAACCGAGCTGGAGGCATTTTGGACCAAGCTGCAGGAGACCGAGGCCACCAAGGCCACCCTAGCTGCTGCGAAGACTGAGTTCGAGGAGGCCAGGGCTACTCGGGCCGCACTGGACGCCGTGAAGGTTGAGGCCGAGGAGGCCAAGGCCGCCCTGGCGGCGAAGAGGGTAGCTTCCAGCTCCTCCATGGAGGCTATGCTGTACCACTGTTGGGTTTTCAACCCAGATGGTGACTTCTCCTTTCTGGGGCTGGACGCGTGGGAATCCTTCCTGGAGAAGTTCAAAGCTTACCTTTAGCAAGAGGCACCCTCTGAGACTGGGGAAATTTCCACTGCCGCCGAGCAGGATGGCGAGGGGGTGACCTCATCAGAGCGGCCTGGTGGGGCATAGGACTTCTCTCCTTTTCTTTTTATCATTTACATTTTTTTTGTAACTTTATGTGATGAGGTTTTCTAACCTCAAGACAATTGATTTCTTCAACCTTATTTAAATTGACTTACATATTTTTGCCTCGATCTTACGGTTATTTCTCCTTCATGCCTTTGGTAAAAATCTTAGTTTTTGTTGGTGTTGTGATTGGCACCTTATGCTTTTCTAGGGAAAAAAAATGCTAATCAATTTTGAACCAACTTCTAAGACAAGTCCTGGTTGTATCCAGGACATTAATTTAAAAACTTAGTTCGTGTTAATTTTTTATCGATATCTTGTGTTTTTTAAGAAAAACATCGATCAATCAATTTTGAACTAACTTCTAAGTTTTTGGACCTGGTTGAATCCAGGACATTAATTTGAAAACTTAGTTCGCGTTAATTTTTTATCTATATCTCGTGTTTTTTAAGAAAAACATCAATCAATCAATTTTGAACTAACTTCTAAGTTTTTGGACCTGGTTGAATCCAAGACATTAATTTGAAAACTTAGTTCGCGTTAATCCTTTATTAATATCTCGTGCTTTTTAAGAAAAATATCGATCAATCAATTTGAATTAACTTCTAAGTTTTTTAGGACGACCTGGTTATATCCAGGATACAACTTAGTTCGCGTTAATCCTTTATCGATATCTCGTGCTTTTTAAGAAAAACACCGATCAATCGATTTGAATTAACTTCTAAATTTTTTAGGACGACCTGGTTATATCCAGGACATATGCCCCCCAAGTAATTAGGAAAGGGCCTTTCATTGTTACTTGACATTACACCCACAAACATACACAATAATGAAGAAAGATTTAATTCTCATTACTTAATAAATAAAAGATGGCCTTTCTGATTAAGCCTTACAAAGGTATCATTGATAATATTTCTTCAAATGGATAGCGTTCCAAGTTCGTGGGACTGCTTCTCCATTAAGTTGAGCTAACTTGTAGGTTCCTTCCTTTATGACCTCGGTTATTTGATATGGCCCTTCCCAGTTCGGTCCCAATACTCCGTCTTTGGGATCTTTACTGGCTAAGAAGACTCTTCTGAGGACCAGGTCACCAATGCTAAAGGCACGTTTTCTGACCTTTGAGTTGAAATAACGAGTGATCTTTTGCTGATAATGCATGAGCTGTAGCTGTGAATCCTCTCGTCTTTCGTCAATCAGGTCGAGGGACGTGCAGAGCAATTCGTGATTGTGGTCCTGGTCAAATGCCTGGACTCTATGTGAGGCTACCTTTACTTCAACAGGAAGGACTGCCTCACTCCCGAAAGCCAGGGAGAAAGGAGTATGACCCGTCAGCGTTCAATGTGAGGTCCGGTATGCCCACAATACCTGGGGGAGCTATTCTGGCCAGATTCCCTTGGCTTCGTCCAGTCTTTTCTTAAGGCTCGCCTTTAGCGTCTTATTGACAACCTCGACCTACCCATTTTCTTGGGGATAGGCCACAGAGGATAAGCTTTTTACAATGCCGTGCCTTTCACAGAATTCGGTGAAGAGGTCGCTGTCGAACTGCGTTCCATTGTCCAATACGATCTTCTTTGGCAGCCCGAACCGGCAGATAATGCTTTTGACCACGAAGTCGAGGACTCTTTTTGAAGTGATTGTTGCCAAGGGCTCTGCTTCTGCCCAATTGGTGAAGTAGTCGATAGCCACCACCGCATAACGAACTCCTCCCTTTCCAGTAGGGAGGGCGCCAACCAAGTCGATTCCCTAGACCGCGAATGGCCACGGGGACGAGATCATCTTCAGCTCGACTGGGGGAGCTCGGGCAACTATGGTGAATCTCTGGCACTTGTCACATTTTTTAATGTAGGAGATTGAGTCCTTTGACAGAGTGGGCCAGTAATATCCTTGCCTTAAGATCTTCAGGGCCAAGCTTTGCCCCCCAGTGTGATCTCCGCAAAAACCTTCGTGCACTTCCTGCAAAATGGTCTTTGCTTCGCCTGGCAGAACACATCGTAGGAGAGGTAGAAAGTGTCCACGCCGGTATAATATCCCATCTACCACTGTATACCTTGGAGCCTGGTAAAGTACCCGCCTTGCATCATTACGCTCTTTAGGTAACTTTCCTGCTGTGAAATAATCGAGGATGGGGGTCATCCAGGTCGGTCTGGCGTCGATCATCTCGACCTCCTCCCCGACTTCTATACTTGGTTTCTCCAAGAACTCTACCAGTACTAACCCCAAAGTCTCCGTCTCCTCGGAGGTAGCGAGCTTTTCCAGGGCGTCCGCGTTGGCATTTTGCTCCCGAGGTATATGCTCAATTGAGCCCCGTTCAAATGCAGACAGCTCGACTTTTACCCTGGCCACGTAAGTAGCCATCTTTGTTCCCCGTGCTTGGTATTCACCTAGCACCTAGTTTACCACGAGCTGGGAATCGTTGTAACACTAAACGGAGCTGGCCTTCAGCTCCTAGGCCACCCTTAGCCCAGCCAGTAAAGCTTCGTATTCAGCCTCGTTGTTGGATGCCTTGAATCCGAATCTCAATGCCGAGTGGAATCTATGTCCTTCTGGGGATATCAAAATGATTCCAGCCCCGGAGCCATTCTCGTTAGATGAGCCGTCTACGAAGACCTTCCATAAGGCCTGGACTAAGGAGGCCTAGGGTGACTCTTCCACAAGATCTTCTCGGAATCTTGTGCATTTTGCCACAAAATCAGCCATGGCCTGGCTTTTTATTATAGTTCACGGAGTGAACAAAATCTCGAACTGGCTGAGCTCAATAGCCCACTTCAACAAACGTCCCGATGCTTCAGGTTTTTGCAAAACCTGCCTTAAAGGTTGATCGGTTATGACATGTATTGAGTGGGACTGGAAATACGGCCTGAGCTTTCGGGAGGCCGTAATGAGACAGAAAGCCATCTTTTCCATCAATGGATACCGGCACTCAACTCCGAGAAGCCTCTTGCTGATGTAATAGACTGGATTCTGAGACCAGTCTTCTTCTCGGACCAATACGGCACTAGCTGCGTCTTCCATGACAGCTAGGTAAAGGAAAAGAGGCTCTCCTGCCGTTGGTTTGGACAATACGGGTGGCTCGGCCAAATGTGCTTTCAAGTAGAGGAAGGCACATTCGCACTCCTCGTTCCATTCAAACTTCTTATTCCCCCGGAGCCAAGTTGTAGAATGGCAGACACTTGTCGGTAGATTTAGAGATAAACCGATTAAGGGTCGCCACCCTTCCTGTCAGGCATTGAACGTCCTTTCGTGACCGAGGTGAGGGTAGCTCGAGCAACGACCTGATCTTATCGGGGTTTGCCTCGATTCCTCTGGTATTGACAATGAAACCAAGGAATTTCCCTGATGTGACCCTGAAAGTGCACTTCTGTGGGTTAAGCCTCATGCCGTATTTTCTCAGTATCTTAAAGCATTCCTCCAGGTCGGAAACATGGTTATCGGCAGTTTTCAACTTGACCAGCATGTTGTCAACGTACACTTCCATGTTCTTCCCGATCTAGTTGGCAAACATCCTGTTGACCAACCTCTGGTATGTAACTCCAGCGTTCTTCAGCCCGAATGGCATGACCTTATAGCAATAAACGTTAGTTGGGGTCATGAAGCTAGTGTGCTTCTGGTCCGCTGGATTCATGGCGATCTGATTATAGCCCAAGTATGCATCCATAAAGGACATGAGCTCGTGCCCCGCCGTGGCGTCTTCCAATTGGTCAATCCTTGGCAAGGGGAAACAGTCTTTGGGGCAAGCTTTGTTCAGATCGGAGAAGTCGATGCAGGTTCGCCATTTCCCGTTGGGCTTCGGGACCAACACAGGATTGGCGACCTAGACCGGGAACTTAGCCTCACGGATAAAGCCGCACTTTAATAGCCGGGCTACTTCCTTTTCTAGGGCTTCAGCTCTAGAAGAGAAGTCGATGCAGGTTCGCCATTTCCCGTTGGGCTTCGGGACCAACACAGGATTGGCGACCCAGACCGGGAACTTAGCCTCACGGATAAAGCCGCACTTTAATAGCCGAGCTACTTCCTCTTCTAGGGCTTCAGCTCGGTTGTTCCTAGGCACCTCTGTTTCTGGGATTTCGCAGGCATGCTTTTATCCAAATGGAGGGTGTGCGTGATGACGCTCGGACTAATCCCCACCATGTCCTCATGAGACCATGCGAACACATCCAGGTTCTCCTGCAGGAACTTGACCAGCTCCGCCTTCCTCTCGCCACATAGATTTTTCCCGAGCTTTACCATCCACGAGGGATTCTGTGGATCGATATTTATCTCCTTGAGCTCTTCGATAGCTTGGAGCTTGGATTTATCCTCGCCTATTCTGGGGTCAATATCATCACTTAAGATGATATTTTCCCCTTCGGCATTCTGAAGTTTTTCAATCTCAGGATTAGGCAAAGGTTCCTGAGATTCCTCATTTCCACCTTGGACGGTCATCGTTAACTGCCCGGGTTTTAATTTTCCCTTCATAGAAATGTTGTAGCATTCCCTAGCAGCAAGTTGATTGCCACGGACCATGCATATCCCCGTGGAAGAGGGGAATTTTAGCGCGAGGTGGTGGATGGAGGTAACGGCTTCAAACGCTATTAGTGTAGGTCGACCCAAAATGGCATTGTACGCGGCAGGGCAATCGATGACCACAAACTCGAGGAGTTTCGAGACTGTCTGAGGTCCCTCTCCCAAGGTGATCACCAGCTCGATCGTTCCTATTGTTGTCGATCCTTCTCCAGAGAATTCGTAAAGCATCATGGAGGTGGCTTTCAACTTGGTGACAGACAAACCCATCTTTTCCAGCGTGAACCGGAATAGTAGGTTTACCGAGTTCCCATTATCGACCAGCACTCTCCTAACCCTCCGATTAGCGAGCTGCACGACTACGACCAGAGGGTCGTTATGAGGGAACTGGACGTGGCTGGCATCTTCTTCAGTAAATATGATTGGTTGCCTCTCCAATCGTTGTTGCTTTGGTAGATGCTGCTCAGGGACGAAATCCACTCCATTATGAGCCTTAAGTTCATTGACGTATCTCTTTTGGGCACCTTTGCTCGTGCCAGCCAGATGGGGACCTCCAAAGATCGTGGAGATCTCTCCTCCTATCACGGGAGGAGGGACGTCCTGATCTACCCGAGACCCGGGCTAACTGACTGGGACTTCTAGAGCTGGATGGCCTGCGGGAACTCTATTCCGCGCATACTGAGCCAAGGGTCCGGCTCTGATGAGAGTTTCGATCTCATCCTATAGGTGTCTACAATCATCGGTATTGTGGCCAATGTCATTGTGGAACCGACAAAACTTGGAAGGGTCTCACTTACTCTTCTGGTACTTTAATGGTTCTGGCTTCTTCCAGGGGAGGCGAGCAGAATTTGCTAGGAAGATGTTCTCCCTAGAGTGGGTGAGCTCGATATAAGTCGCGTAGACCGGCTTAAATTTTTCTACGGACTTGTTCTTCTTTGGGCCGTGCTGGTTTCCCTCGCTGCTCCCCTTTCTCTTGCCTCCACCAAACTGGTTATTCTGTGTAACGGTCTGGGTCGCTGTCAAGACCTTTGTTCCCACTCCAGCGGGTTGTTCAGGGGCCTGGCTGGTTCCCACGGCTGAGGCTCGCACCTTCTCCAGGTTGATCCATCCCTGGGCCCTATTTAGGAATTCATTTACGGTGCTGACTCCCTTCCTTTGTATCTCTTCCCAGAGTCCTCCCTCGATGAGGATTCCAGTTCTCAAAGCCATGAGCTTGGAGCTGTCATCTGCGTCTCTGGCCCGAGCAGCGACATTCGCGAATCTGCTCAGGTAAGCCTTCAGAGGCTCGTCGGGTTGCTGCCTTACGTTTGCTAGGGTGTCGGCCTTGACGCGGGCAGCCTGGCAAGCTTGGAATGCTCTCTTGAAGTCAGTAGAGAAAGTTTTCCACGAGCTTATTGACTGCTTCTTATTCTGTTTGAACCATTGTCTGGCCGACCCAATCAAGGTGGAAGGGAATATTAGACACCTCAGCTCGGGACCAATGTTGTGGGCCATCATCAGGGTATTGAACATGCCCAGATGATCTGACGGGTCCCCGTCTCCGTTGAACTTGGACAAGTGAGGCATACGGAAACCAGGTGGATACGCCGTTGCTGCTATGCTGGGGGCGAAGAGCTCAAGTTCGTCCCCTGAATCATATTCGTCTTTTTCTTTTTCTGATAAGAGTTTCCTCATTAGCTCCTCCATCTGAGCCAGACGCTCAAGGGTTTTGTCATGATTTCCTTGGTTGTCCCGGGGCTGTTCAACAGCTCCGGATCCATTGTACGCATTTGGCGGGTTATTGTCCCTCCTATCTTGAGATAGGTTATATGGGACGTTCCCACTGTCGCGTACTTCGGACAGGTCTTCCCTTTGGCGAGCACGGCTGTCGTTTCCCATTGGGTCTCCCCTTTGAGAGTTTAGACGATCTCAGAGGTCGCCCCTCGGGGCGGCCTGAGGACTTTGCGCCGGAGAGGTCACTTCGATGAGTTCCGGTCCAATAGCTCCCATTTGAGAAGCTTGGAGCCCGCCTCTGGGGATGAGGACCCGAGACTTCTCTGGGCGCCCGGCTACGATGGGAAGGTCCGACGGAAGGAGGATTTCTCCTACTGCTCCCATGAGCCAGAATGTCTCGGACTGGCTGGGGAGGAGACGGGTATCTTATTGGTGAAGGAGGATGCCTTACCGAAGATGCGATCCTAGTCCCGTCAGGGCGGATCAGGTTAGGTCGCAGCCGCTCCGCTCTACCATCCTTCGGGTCCTGTGCTCGGCGGTCTGAGCGAGGTGTAGGACGGCTGGCCGGGGCGAGCTGTCGCTGTGATCCCTCCCCAGATCTCCTTCTTGAACTCCCTCGAGCCCTCCTGGGCACGCTCGAGGGCGGAAGTGAGCTAGGAGTTGAGGTCCGAACCGATCGGCTGTACTGTTGCTCGGTCCTAGGTAGTTCCTCAAAAGTGGTTTCCCGGTGGTGTGATGTGGGAGTGGAATTTGATGTTGGGGGTCTGGCCGACCGACCGGGCCTGGACCGATTACCCCAGCGAGACTTATGAGTCTCTCCTTGCCTCTTTCCGACGTTAGCGTCAGTTGTAAGAGGGGGTAGTCGGGCCAAAACCTCTTGAATCTGCTGGTTAGCCTTCGCCAGCTGACTCCTCAGCTGTGCCTTTTCCATTTCCACCGCCGTGTAAAAATCTGGGTTCAGATTGGGTGGCCGGGGAGCCGAACTTCTAGTGTCATCTTGGCCTATTGGCTGCTTGCCCGGCCGCTGCTGAACCTCAGGGTTCTGATCATCGGAAATGGTGGCATGATGGGCCTGCTGCCCATCACGTTGGTCTGCCTCGTTACCATGTCTTGAGCGAGTGACTACCATGGTTGGGTATTTGCGATAGCACCAATCTAGCAGCTCTCAATGAAAGCACCAAACTGTTGACGCGGTTCTTCGGCAACAGATAATTAATAGAATAAAGAGTGGAATTTGTGCTAAATAATGAACCGTAATAGATGAATGATCTCAAAGTAAAATGATAACACGAGTACTTTTTTAGGCGGTTTGAAGGTTAAAATCCTTCTAGTCCACCAGCCAATATTATTACTATCTCTCTGATATTCTTTACAGGGTATTTCTTTACAAAATAGAAGCCAACCCCTTGCAACTCCCAGGGTCTCCATATTTATAGGGAGAAGGCACCTGGGGGTTGGCAAGGGAGGTCATCCCGTGACCTTCTTACCCATCATGTCACTTCTGTGACATTCATGATTAATTCCTAAAACCTGACAATGAAGTGTGGTCTAATCAATAGGTAAGGGGGATAATGGGCCACACGGCCCAACCCAGTCATGGGTGCCTGAACACGCACGTTTATGCTGCGTGTCCGAGAATTCAAGGATGGATCAGACACGTGATGTCTGATATATGCACGTTTACATTGCGTGGTTGACTTTATAAGGGGTCAGAGATGCTAACTCAAGCTCTTGCCTCGAGCTTGATGTACTCTTAGCCCGTGATGTCCATACTCCTGACCCAACTCCTTAGTAATCTCATTAGGTCTTTGGTTACCTTGAGCTAGAGAGGTAGGACCTGGTAACAGCAGCTCCGGGTACGTGGCATCCACGTGGCTGAGATAATTATGCCCTTTCTCAGCTTGCTAATAGCCCGTGGATATTTAGGGCGTACAGATAGTAACTCTGGAGCTTGAGAATGGGGAATCCTTGTAGTAGTTTTCATTGTGCATGGACTTCGTATGCTTATGACATTGTGTTTAGAGCTAGAGATATATTGCAGGGGAATGCATAGAACTCTTAGCTAGTGTGATGGATACCACTTAGATTTTTCCAGTGGGATTAGGACAGACTGGATTAGTCTGTGTGTTTCTGGATGTGCTTCCAGGGGATTTGCCAAGGTTAACTTTATATGAAGAGATAGAATGGTGATTGGATTAATGTCAGGAATGGAATCAGATCTAGGGCACTGTATTAAATGACTTCAGCAAAGTTGTAAGAACTAAGGGACTTAGCTATTGGGTAAGATGATATTCTCCAAGGTGGATCTTTGATCTGGTTAGTACCAGCTGAAGATCAGGGAGAAGGATTTGCAGAAGATTGTTTTTATATTAGATAAGAGCACTGGGAGTGCTGAATGATGTTCTGAGAATTTGGTTAATGCTAAGTGTTTATGAATCTGATGAACAGAGTATTCAAGGATTATTTGAATTGGATTTGTGAACGTCTTGATTGATGGTATTATAGTATTTTCTCTGTGGAGATTTTCCAAGGTCAAGGAATGCCTTAGGGGCAGGAGTTTCCTTGGACAGGCAGGATATTATATGTGTTTTGGGAAAGAGTTCTGAATCTTTTTACAGATCAGAATCAGTTTATAGGTTGTTATGATACCTCAGTGACAGGGAAAAGTGATTGGCTATGCATCATGTTGGTTAAGGGATCTGACCATAACTAGAGTAGAGTTTCTGGTGGGCCAGGAGGCCAGTTGTACCCTTGAGATTATTATTTCGAAAAGGATCAAAGGAAAAACATTTAAGTACACTACAGATAGAAGAGGTGAAGGGTAATGTCTTAGCTGGAGTAGCTAAGGATTATACAGTGTCAGGTATGGGTTTATTGTGGTATAGAGATCGAATTTGGAATCCGATGGACACTGGAATTAAATGGGAGATTTTGGATGAATCTCATATTATCCTCTTATTCTCTTCATCCAGGCATCATGACAGTGTACCAGAGTTTGAAAGTTTTATATTGATGGCCTGGGATGGAGAGGGACGTAACAGAATACGTGGCAAAGTTCTTAACCTGTTAGTAGGTCAAGACAGAGTATTAGAAATCGGTAAGGCTATTTCAGCCTCTGAGTATTCCATAGTAGAAATAAGGAAACGTCGTGATGGGTTTCGCGGTGGGGCTGCCCAGGATAGTGGGTCAGCGTGATTTGGATTGGGTCGTTAGGGACCAATATTTAAAGTGAGTTCACTTCTATCAGTAAGGACGAATAACACAGCTGATCAATATATAGATCTCTATGTGAGAGAGATTGTACGCCTTCATGGAATTCAAGGTCAATCTTATCAGGTGAGGATTCTGTTTTTACTTCCAGGTTTTGGAAGGAGTAGGGAAGGCAATGAGTATATAGTTTGAATTTAACACAGTTTATTACTCTCAGACTGATGGTAAATCAGAGAGAGAGAGAGTTATCCAATTATTATTGGAAGAACATCTTATAAGATGAATGAGATATTATATCTGGATCCTGAGGTAGTTTAAGGGAGGATGGAAGTTTTGAAAAGGTTGAAGCTTGGATGCTCGCTTCTCAGAGTAAATGGAAAAGTGTTATTGATTTGAAAAGCAGGAACATGGAGTTCCAGGTAGGAAATTGTATCTTTCTTAAAGTATCACCATGGAAAGGGGTGAGGAGATAGGGGCAAGTTGAGCCCTAGATTAATATGACCGTTTGAATCCTAGACAGGATCGGTTAGGTTGCTTTTGGACAGGCCTTAGTTTTGGCACTGTCAGTTGTATACAGTGTATTTTATATTTCCATGTTGAGAACATGGGTTAGAAGAGACTCATGAGTTGAGTTATAAGAATTTGGGGATTGAGGCTAAGTTATCCTATAAGGAGTAACCGGTTTAAATTTTAACTGAAAGAATAAGGTTCTAAGGAACAAAGTTATACCTTGGGTTAAGGTATGTTTCAAATACAATGAGGTCGAGGGAACGACCTGGGAAACTAGAATCAGTTGTGTGAAATTCATATTCCAGGTGGTACGGATAAATTTCGAGGACGAAATTTCTGTAAGGAGGGGATAGTTGTAATGCCCCAAATTTCCTAATAAGGTTTAGGACCTTGATTAGGAGGCCGAGAGCGCCATAATTGATTTATTATGCCATAAAATAATTATATGCATGTTTATGTGAATTATATTATAATATGATGATAAATGCATGCATATGGGTCCATTTTTAATTATAAGGGCATTTTGGTAATTTGGCCCGTTGATGGCGTAATTGTGTATTTTCATGCATGTGGGTGAATTATGAATAATACCACATTATATGTGGATTTGTTCGAGCCATTCGACATGAGACGATCATGGAATGCAAGTTTTCGGTCTGGTCATAACGGGGTTAATCTCGGGGCTCGGGGTGAGTCTCGGGGTGATTTGAGGATTAGAACATTGATGGGAATTAAAGGGTAATGGGATATGATTTATTAGCATTTGAGAATATTGGAAGTATCGGGAATTGGAGGGTGATAATTATAATTAACGAGATAGGCGGGAAAGGACGGTTTTGCCCTTGGGGCTGTTAAGAAAGTAAATATGACCTAGGGGCATTTTGGTCTTTTGATCTTAAGATATATATCAGCCATATGAAGTTGTAAGAAGCATAAGCAAAAACAGAGCAGTTGGTTTCTTCTCCCGTTCATCGTCTCCTTCTCCTTCCCTTTGAATTTTTGAAGTTCCATTTGAGGATTCAAGCTAGGGAATCAAGCCTTGAGGGTTTAGGATTGTGTTCAGCCATTGAAGAGGGTTTAATCTTGAGCTTGAGGTAAGATTCAGCCATGAAATTTCTAGTTTTTACTCTGTTTTGAAGTTAGTTTTTGAGTTAGAACTTTTTATTATAGAATTGAGTAATTGGTGGTTCAAAGCTTGGGTTTTGTTGTTGGAATGTTGATTGTGTTATGGTGATGCTTGGTTTGGATTTGGAGATGTTTGGGTAAGTTTTTGAAGGATTAAAAGAGGGGAAAAAATGAGGTTTTGATGGAAGAAAACAGGAGTTTTTGGCTGATGGGGAGGCAATGTCGCGACGCTTGGGAGGCAATGTTGTGGCATAGGGTGCAGGAGCTTGAGGCTGGCGCCTCTGTTTGGGAGGCGGGCCGTGGCATGGTGAATGTAGGGCTGCGGTCCTTAAGTGCATTTTTGGCTAGAAATGTGTTTTTGTCATGGGAACTCAAACCTTAGGCCTCAGGATCGTTCCTACTACCCGATTTAGTGGGATTTGATGTTCCAGAGGTTAGGTCTTGGTCCGGGAACCTTTTATTGATTTATTTTACTGATGGATCCCCATATTTGGTTATGACTAGGTGACCGCTAAGGGATTAAAGGATTGATCGTTCTCAAGGGTCGTTCATTTGTTAATTCTCGGTCGAACCAGAGGTAAGAAAACTGCACCCAGTATGTGATGCATGTGATGCATGAGAAACATGTGGTTAGGGCATGCCATGAATGTTGAATATGAGATTGATCAAAGCTTGAGTCTCTGTGTTTGTGCATGATCTTAATTATGCTAGCAATTGTTAAGTAAGCATGCTGAATGCCCTGCATTTGGATATTTGACATATGATATATGCCTGGTAGCATTGCTTACTTGTGTGTGTCACTGACTTACTAGTTAGAATCGGCAATGGTGTCAAAACTGACTGTGAAGCTGTGACTTACTAGTCAAGTTCAATAGTAGTATTGAGCACTGGTCGTGTTATTGACCTAAGAGTCAAGAGCGGCATAAGTTTCATGAACGCAGAGCCAATAAAGATTAGATCTAATCGGCATCTGCATTGGATGACTCATCATGAGCATTAATGCTGGACCGACCTCAAGTTCGATGAAAACTAAAAGCACTTGTCTAGTCTAAAGGCTAGTTACTTAGAGCCAAAGTCGAAAAGACTAAGGTGACCTACACATCACATGGCTAGGAAGGTATGGGACCTCAGAGATTGACTTACTAGTCATCTAACAGATATTGACTTACTAGTCATCTGACTGAGATTGACTTACTAGTCATCTAACTGGGACTGACTTACTAGTCATCTAATCAAAGCGCGGGACTCCACAAACATTTATTTGTACCTGCTTGCATGCGTGATTAAGGCTATTATTGCTAGGCATGCACATTATGATTTGATGACATGTTATTACTATTCATGAGCATATTGAGTTTTCTTGCTGGGCTTCGGCTCACGGGTGCTATGTGGTGCAGGTAAAGGCAAAAGAAAGCTGGTGCGGCTGCTCGACCACCACGGCCGAGGGTTTAAAGAGGAACTAGGGTTAAACCCTATTTTTGTCGCTTAGATGGGCTGGTTGTAAATATTTTCTTGTAATTAACCTTTAAATTATATTTTTGGGATCCCAATGTATACAGTATACGTTTTGGTGAAACGTTATATCTTAACCAAAAATTTTAACCCTAAACCGCCAATCATACTTAGTTACACGATTATAGCCAAATAACTCGATTAGCGAGTTTAGCACTGTTTAAAATGCACACTGTAATGGTCCCTGGATTTTAGGGCGTTACAAAAAGGAAACCATCGTTTCACTTCTTCATTAGAAGTTATAGATGTTCATATCTATGATTAACACTCTTACTCAATTATACTACCGAGTTCCAAAGATGTAAGTATGGGCTAATCCGTAGGGTAAGCTGGTAACGAACAAGTCAAAAAACTCAAATAATACAATTAGTTAGAAATACTATCCACTCAGAATTGAGATTGAATTTACCTATGGTCAACTATATGATATGAATAGAATAGATCATAACGGTAAGTTAACTTATCTCATCTACTGTCAATATCTGTCCAATCCGATGTAACAAATACACTCGATCTTATCTACTTTGCTAATGTTCTAGAAAGAATATAACACTGCGATGTGTAAGTAGATTATATCGTAGATTGACAAGTCAGTGTAAATCCTGTGCACTGACTAATCTTTGGACTAATTTATTTTGAACATATAATCATATTTATATTCCGCTGTGATTACGTCACTATAAATATGATTAGCCATATGCTCGAGATTTAATTGAAGATTATATTAAACAAATAATCATGAAAATAAAACATGTGAGCAAAGTAATTGACCAAGTCAAAAATTGATTTATATTGTTTTAGTGATAATAAAATGAGATTACAAAGAAATTTAGTTTTAATTAGGGCATAAAACCCCAACAACAAAAAATGAAAACAATGAAACTGGTGATGAAAAAAACAAGGAATTGTTAAAAAAATTGTAAATTTCTATTTTTAGGTTTAACAAAGAATCCTATCGAGCCTATATCGAGTAGCTATCGAGCATATATTGAACAACTATCGAGCCCACATCGAGCAAGAAATACAACAAGATAAATTCACCCAGCCCGACCCCTAACCAAGTATTTTCATCAAGCCCTTATCAAGCAGTATTCAAGCAACTACTAAACCAAAATATCTACATTCCAATCGAACCCTATTGAGCAAATACATATATATTGAGCTACTATTGAGCACCCATCAAGAAAAACATAAGTATATTTATCGAGCCACAATCGAGCACATATCGAGCTCCATAACATAACTTATCATCTACTTCTTATCGAGCCCATATTGAGCTCCTACGAGCAAAAAAGTTGCAGAAACGCAGAAAAACTAAGAAAATTGCAAACCAACAAATCTCTCAAACAAACCAAAAAAACACACCAACCTATACTCATATCTATTCAAAAAATCCAAAAATAAGTAAACAAAGAATACCCAACACAGAAAAAATGAACAATCTTCTTACCCATAATTTTTCTCCTCCAAAATCCCTAAAAATTGATATTGTCTTTGATATTGGGATCTTTACAGGCACAATGGAGATGGATTTCAATGATTTTACAATGAAATGTGGCTATGATTGTGGTATTCTAGTGCAAATCGTGGGTTTCGATGAGGGAAACCCTTGGTTTTGTGAGAGAGAGAAGAAAGAGAAAGAGAATAGAGGTGATGCAAAGATAATGGGAGGGGTATTTTGGGAAGTTGGGGAATCAATAGCATCAAATTGTAAAGTGAATAATAGCTGGTATTTTTTTCAATTAGGATACATCATTAGCCATAGGAAGTGAAATTTCCCTTTGAGAATTACCCTTTCCATAAACTTTTGGAATGATTTCTCGGGTGTATTTCTATGTATATCGTATACAAATTCACAAAAAAATAATTCAATTAGTAGCATGTTCCCATATTTTATATAAATTTTTGAAATTCTATATATCAAAACTATTTCTAATTTTTCCACATTTATGAAAATTTTCCAAAATCATTTAACAACAAAGACAAGTAAAGATCCTACGAATGCCTAGGACTAACCGATTTTATAGAGACTAGAATACACTAACTCCATAGAAATTAAGGGTTTGTTTAACATTTTTGTTTTTGTTTTTAAAGTTGTATTTTCATAAACGAATAAATGAAAAGAGAATATAATTTTTTTTTTCAAAAAGACAAAAGGTGTGTTTGGTTAATGTTTTTAAGAATAATTTTTTTTTAAGCTTTCTAGAAAACCTTGAATGAAATATTACTAAATATGTTTATAAAGATAAAATATTTTAAAGTTTGTAATGAATAATATGATAAAGTAATATAAAATAAAAAGTGATTAAAAATTTAAGAAGAGAAAAAGTAAGGAAAAAGAAAAATTGAGAAGAGAGAAAGAGACGAAAGAAAAAATAAAAAAAGAGAAAGTGATGATAGAAAAAATAAAAATAAAAAGAGAAAGTGACGAGGGGAAAATAAGCACAGAGAAAGTAATGTGAGAAGAAGTAATTAAAGAGAAAATGATGAAGGAAAAAGTGATAATATGTGAGAAAATAATTTAGAGAATAATAAATAACGTTTTTGCTTCCGAATTATTATCACTATTAGATCGTGCCCCCCAAATATTTTTTATGTTAAAAATTCTCTCTATACTATTTATGCTACTAAGAAGTAGGACTTATATTAGATTTTGTCCAATGTAGTTAATAGAATAATGATTTGCATTTTGGATATTGATGTGATTTTGGTGCGTTAAGAATAATTAAGATTTTTTACTCAAATTTTTATCACTACCAAATCGTACATCTTTTATAATATTTTTTTATTAATTCTAACATTATAAAATAATAAAAAAATTATTTTAAAATATTAAGAAAATATA
Source organism: Humulus lupulus (assembly GCF_963169125.1). Taxonomy (NCBI): domain Eukaryota; kingdom Viridiplantae; phylum Streptophyta; class Magnoliopsida; order Rosales; family Cannabaceae; genus Humulus; species Humulus lupulus. The sequence goes on from NC_084798.1 coordinate 73,159,894, forward strand.
AAAATATTAAATTTTAAAATTAATTAAAAACAAATTTTTAATATTAAAAAATTAAAAATCTAATTAATACGAAAATAACTAATTCTTTTTACTTGTTTTTTTTCCTTTTGTTTTCTTTTCTCCTTCCTTCCCCTCTCCCTTCATATTTCCTCCTCTTCCTTCATCTTTTACTGATTTGGGGCTGGCGAGAACTCGGGCTGGGCTCGGGGTAGAGGGAAACGACAGAAAGAAAAGAAAAGTAAAAACAAAAAATTAGTTATTTTTTATAGAATAATTATATTTTAACTTTGAAATATTTGAAAAATTGTTTAATTAATTTTAAAATTTTATTATTCTTTTATTTTCTTAACCTTTTATAATGATTTTTTTTAAAAAAAAAATTAAGGTTTGAATTCAAATTTTTTTTGCTAATTTTTTAAATAAAAGAGCATTTATCTCACCCAAAATGTAACTTCATCATTCCAACAGAAGTCTCCCTTTTTCAGAATATTTATGAAGAAAATTTAACATTGAAAGTATTCTTAATTTATTTTTTGTATATAAAACCAAACACCCTTATTTCTTTTCAGACTTGTTTATTTTCAGAGAAGGATTTTCTGTTTATTAGTTACGATGTCAAACAGTTTCTAGGTAATACCTAAAAATTGCGTAGCATTTATTTGATTATCTCAAAAATGTACAAGGAAACCTATAGTAAATATTTACAGAACATTTCAATAAGGAAAACCAGTTTTTTCAACAAGACAATATTTTCTGTGATCAAAGGTCCAAACATAATTGATTGCATCTCTCTTAACCTAACTAAATCACAATTGCTTCAGAAAGTAATAATCATTCAGAAACAACTGCATCAGTGCCATTTAAAGTTAACAAATCTTTGACTTAACAGCAGATGGAGAAAAGCCACCACACATCAGTTTTAAGTAAATTTCTCCAGTAGGCGCTCTCATGAAAACCATATCCTTCTAAATCCACGTCCAACCCTTGGAGCGCCAGATGCTCTCCTAGAAGACGACCACAGCTCTGTTGCATTGGTTTCTTCTGTATCGGTTGTCTGATTTTCGCCACCAGAAAATGCAGGAACATCATTAATTATAACAGCCATATTAGAAGGAATTTCTGAAGAACTGCTTACAGCTGCCGTATCTGAAGTTTGGCTTTCAACTTGTGAAATATCAGCCAGAACTGAAGACGCAACAGCGTTATCAACATTTTGAGATTGTTGACGGGTAATTCTCCACGGAAAAGAATTACCATATGTCTCAAGGTCGTCAACTAATCTTTCAGCAGAATCCAATGCTGATGTAAGTGAAGAGAATGAAGCAGACCCTTGTACTAATTGTCTTGAAAAGTCCACAGCATCACGTTGTTGGCTGCTCAATGGCTCATTTTCATATTGGTTAAGCACAGAACTGGTTCTGTCTTCAACGCTGCCAACAATATTAGTCAGCAGCTGAATTCTTTCTTCGATCCGAGGTGGTAATGGTAGTCCTCGATTAATCCGACACTGCCTTTTGCTCTCAGACCTTTTGGCCCGGGGCCTAGGAGGAAACTCCAAACCTGACTCCTTCGACTTGCGAGAATAGTTGCTATCCCCACTACCATAAATTGGAACCAAAGCGGACTCCACCACTTCTCCTGCACAAACAGGGCATTCCTTTACATTACTATGCTCATAAGGCAAGTGATAAAAGCATGGCCAGCAAAACAAATGACCACAGCAGGTTAGGATAGGCTCCATGGCCATTTCCAAGCATATATTGCAATCATAAAAGTCTCCACTGCGAAGTCCCCCAATGCTCTCATTCGGGTCAGTGGCAAGAGCCTTGGCAATCAACTCAGTACAATTCCTTTTGTTGCCTTTAACACTCTCTATAGGACTTTCTTGAACTACACTAGGATCATCCACACTATACAACATGGTGCTGCTTCGAGCAACATCTGATGCAGGTTGTATAGAAGCTACATCAATGGTTGAAGGTGAAATATGGGTTTGATGTTGCCTACGACGTTCCCTAGCTCTCGAGGTAACCGCCTCTAATTGTCTGATTCGTTCTTCGATACGACCTTGGGCGGTCTCTAACTCATTCAGTATAGATTCCACACCATGCCATGAATACTGGGGTTGGTCCAAAGGTTCAAAATTCAAATCAAGATCCATTATATCTTCCCTTTCCATCGTTAAAAGAAACAAAATCTTGGAAGCAGCCTCTTCACTTCCACCAAAAGCTTCTCTACTTTTTCTCTTTGAAGTTTCCCATACCCAAAAATTCCACTGCAGTGCATATAACACAGTCGGTAAGAAAAATTACTCATACATGCTATACTACGTTCTTGCACAGTATTCACACCAATATATATATATATATATATATATATATTAAAAGAACCCAATAATAAAAATTGAAAAATAATAAATACAGATAAAAATGAAAAATGACAAAAAATTATGAAAACGTATAGATCTTAATAAGAGAATCACAGGGGTTTTAATCTCAATAAAGGAGACAAATATAAAAATTATATTACAAAAAAAAAATTAGGAAAGGGTGGGGCGATTAAAAAATATGGGGGCTCAATTGAGAACCTTACTGTACGGAAAAGAGGCTCAGGATCCGTCGAGATGTGGATGAAGATCAGAAATATGAGAATTTGAGAATAGATTTAGATAATCCCAATTCACGCAACCAAAACCCTCGTCCATGCCTCTGCTTCTTATAGATTTTCTTTGGTAAGGAAAAAGCTGAGAAATGATGAAAAATGAAAAGAGGGGAATGAAGAGAAAGGTGCGGAGAAGCCGTTCTAGGACCTTTGCATCGTTACTGACGGTAGCCAGCCAGGTACGTAGCAAGTCAATCTTACACCATACGACGTCGCTTTGCTATTTGTTTCTTATATATAAAATATTTAATTAATTAATTGTTTTCAATTTAAATTATTGGAATGATTTCATTTGAGGTATGTGTTCTAGTAGAGGGGTACACAAAGCCGTCTCCCCAAAACAATCTGCCTACATCGCACTAACCCACACCAAATCGCACTATTGTAATATACACGTTCTTCTTCACAGTGTAGTGTGGATTGTGGGTTGTATTTTTCTCCATTAGTGCTGTGTGCTGCTAGATGTTTGAAATTCTATAATTGTGTTTCAAACTGCACTCCACCACATTATTAGAGAAATATATTATTATTTTTTAATTAATTTCACCTGTAGACACCCCTAATATATTGAATGAAAGTTCTCTCTCAATTAGTGTGATAATATCCCTTACATGATACTGTGTAAAACTACATAAAAATAAATCGATGCCAATTATACAAATAAATTTTGAAATGTGTTATAAAAGTGTCTTATTAAAATAAATAAAAATTTTACTAATTTGTTATCATGTGTTTTACTGGAATATAGCTTTGATACCTTCTAATATGAATAATACTAATATAGTACCATGAATTTGATAAATCAAAATTAAATTATAACTTGAGCTCAAATTTGATCACAAATGACCGGGTACTAAATGAGTATATTCTCATGAATATCAGGGTACCATGTTATACTAATTTTTAAATTATCGGGTACCCAATTATTATTATCGATAACATATCATACCATTTTATATTAATTTTCAAATTACAGAGTATTTGATGATCATTATCAAGAACACAGAGTACCAAAGCTATATTTTGTTAAAATATATGGTACCAAATAAGTACCCACACAAATAAAAATAATGTATTAAAATGTACAATATTGTTTTTGTTTCCTATTATTGTAATAATGATTAAAATTTTATTAAGAATAAAAATCCAGATTAAATGGCTTTGGATTGAACTTAGAGAAAATTACATCACACAACCATTTTGACATTTTATTTACAAAAATAAAGTTAGCAATTTTAATTACACTAATGTGTGTCATGTATCAAATTTAACAATTATTTTATTTCAAATATTACTAACTACTTAAGTATAGTGGGAGTAAAAGTCATATCCACGAGAACTATTAATTCAATTTATCATTCAAAAATCAAGAAGTTAACGAAAATAGGTTTTGAGAATTTCATAATAAAAAAGAAACAAGAAAAACTTTAAAATGAATTGAATAACAAAAGATAGTTAAGAGGTCATTCTCTACCACAAAACATTCATACAAGCAATTAATAAAATTATTGAATCATATTCCTTACCAAATTACCAACTGTAGATAATATAAAACCGTCATTATCCGAATCACTCAATATAATTAATTAAAACAAACGTTCTTAATTTATTATATTCATTAAATAACCTAAAGGTAAATACCAAAGATTTAATATAACGAAAGCATTACGTTCTATGGAGATATGTTAATCTAAGCAATAAATCCATAAACATACAATTCATTTAACCTAAGTTATATTCTTCATCATAATTAAAACCAACTTCAACATTAATCTCAATTACAATTTATCACTCAAAACCTAGAATTTTAAACGAATGATTAGGTCAATAGAAACCCTAAGATTAAAATAATTAGGCGAATGATCAGTGGCCATCTAAATAAGATTAAAATAATAATCATAAAATTAAGCATAGAAGAATATAAGCAATTTGACATACGAGAATACAAGAATAGTGAAAATTATTAAAAACAAGAAATCATGTTGAGGGATTTGAAATCACCCTTAAAAATAAGCACAAGAATAAAAATAAAATAAAATTTTACTAAGAGAAAAAGTGTAGAAAGAATGTCTCTCCAAGAGAGAGAGAGAGAGAGAGAGTTCTTAAATTGAGATTGAACACCTCTATTTATAATAGTCTCACAATAAATAAAAATAATTCAAATAAAATTTAAAATCTAAATCTTAAACTAATAGATATTAATTTTCTTTCAATATTTGTGTGATATCTCCAATTTCATATTTTTGTAGAAAAATACCAGTGCCAATTTGTTGCAAAATCAAAATTAAATATCTTGTATTTTCGTGTAAATGAGTACTTGAAAAGAACTATCTCACTCGTGGGTACGCCACACTCTTCCCATTGGGTCGTGGGCTTCAAACACAGCTAAAGAGAGTGAAACAAGAGAAAAGACTGATTCAAATGGTACCCACATCGTTTTGTTGAAAAAGGTTGTTGACACCACCGGGCCCACATGTTGGGAAACTATTTTCCTGAGTGCGCAGCGAAATGCGATATATGGTCCAATTAATTACAAATTTTTTATATATACGATCATATGATTTATATATATTAGTCTAACAAAAGAAGAAATACATCTTGAAGTCTATCAAGTTTCCTTGTTGTCTTCTAGTATAATAAACGATCATCTTATCCAAGCACGCAAGACTCACACCAAAGTCTTCTAGACCATAATCTCAACACAACAGAACGTGTGTGGGCATGTAGAGATTTAATAGGACAATCCAGGACTCCATTGATATTCTCAACACATGACATCAATAGAGTTTGTGTAAAGAGAAGGTTTGAAACAATTTTTTTTTCTCTCTTTATTTTTATCTCTGAGAAAAATCTTTATTTTTCTCTCTCACAAAACTCTCTCTTTCAGTCAGACTGAATATCACGATCTATTTTTTTAGAGAGAAATATAATAATATATATTTATGTTAGTCATCTAGGGTTTTATTAATTAAAATAAATTTAATTAATAATAATAAAATAAGATAGAAAAATTACCACAGTGCTCCTGACACTTGGTCTGAGCCAGTCACAATAACCGTCATGTAGATCTTGTACAGTTACAAGACATATTTTTGTTAGGTTTGGTGCCCTAAAAGCATGTCAAAATACATTTTTATTTATTTAAATAAAATTAAAATTTTATTATTTTTTATTATCAAAATTATTGTTTGAATAATTTATACATAAATATTAGAAAAATTAATATTCATTTATGAGAATATGATTGATTAACCTCAAAATTGGACACGATGGCGTGTCGTATAAATAGGACACGTGGCAGTAAAGAATTGGCAAGGACTGGTCGAAATACATGAGCTGCTCGAGTGTGCTCTATCAACACGAAAGGAGCTATCACCTTGAGGAGATTGAATTGCACAAACATTGCTGGTCAAACATAATAGCTTGCTCGAATATCTACTGACCACTTAAGGCTGCTCGAAGATGGATCATGCTCGTAGGACGTGTTAGATAACAAGATTGATCCTTATTTCAAGGGATATTTATGTACCCAATATTTAAATGTATCTTTTGTTTTATTTTAAATATGTAATTAATTGTGACAATCCCACACTACACGTGTAGGGCCTAAATCATGTTTGTAAGGCCCATGGCCCACTAAGGGACTCTATAAATAGATATCCCTCACAGTCATAATTTGTTGATGCGTACTTTACATACAAAATCTCTTTCGAATTTTATTCTACCTTAGGCTTAGGAAATTCAGTTGAACCTTGTTCTTCTTGATCTTGAGTCTGAAACCTTCTTGTTTAATAAAAGTGCAAGTGGACGTAGGTCATTACCAACTCTTGGGGCCGAACCAATAATTTTTTTTGTGTCATTTTACTTGAATTCAACTCTTTAAATTATTTATTGTCATTCAAATTGACTTAGTGTCGTTGACCAAAATGTTGGTCAACATTTTGGTGCTTTCATTGAGAGTTGAAATCCAAGAATCGTAACTCACCAATCTATCTGAATCAATGGCTATCACTACTAGAAGCCAAAGCCAGGAATCACAAGGGGGAAACATCACTACTGGACCACATGATCGCCCTTTGAGCAGTCAAATTCCCTCTCTGCACACTGGTCAGTAAGTTCCTCCATCTTGAAACCTACCTCCACGAGGAGCAATTGGGCATGACGAGCCCCACATGGACTTAGGGGAAGACCCCAACCCTGATATTAAGTAGTTGAAGGAAGTTGTGGGACAAATGCAAGAGCAGTTTGCTTCCATGCATGAGAATCAGGCATCAGCCTAAGAAGTTGTAGCTGAAGCCTTGAACAAGCAGAGGCAAGACTTTCAAGCCTGGATGGATTAGGGGCAACAAGCTCTTGAAGCTCAACAAGAAGAATTTGATCGTTATAATACTGAAGTAGCAAGGCTCAACTAGTGACCCTCAATTTGAGAACAATGGTTGAGCAAATGCTGAAACTCATCAAACTAGTGCCTGGAACCATAAATTCCTGGGATGCATTTTTGAGGCTATCCTACTCATAGTATTTTGCTGCTTAAACTCTGCCATCCGAGCTCAATGACCTTGTTGACATTAAACAAGGATCCAACAAGCCCCTTAAAGATTATGTGCAGCGTTTCATGCAAGAAGTTGTTCGCTCTAAGACAGTCAGTGATGATGGAAAACCGATGCCCATCATGTCTGGAATGTTGGGAAAACTTATACAAGATCTTAATTATTTTCATGTAAATCATATATTAAACACACTAATATAAGATAACCTAGAACATGTTTCTACAATTGAATTTAAACAGAGGTAATGATAAGAACACTTACATTATACGTAACAGAATGAATGAGTACTTCCTTTAGTTTCTCTAACCCTTGAATCCTTTCTGTCACAGGGCATCACCAAGAAACTGAACCAATCTTCAAATTTCTTCACAGTCTTCCAAAGTATCCTTAGAATCACCTAGACTAGAGTGGGAAATTCTCAACACATGAGATAGATACAAAGAGAAGAAGAATGGAAGAGAATATTGAGGCTTAGAAAATGACTTATGCTGTAGAAAGAATCTAAAACCTAGAGCATTAAGAATAGATCTTCTGATTTTCTGTCACATAGTCTTTCTATATTCTTCTTTCAACTCTCACTTAGGATTCCTTTTATAGGCTCAATTATGTCATTTATTTGAATTAAAAATAAATAAAATAATAGATAGTATCAGCCATTAGGTCGAAATTCTCATGGGCTTTAGGCCCGTGAAATTTCTCATTTACTTATAATCCCGTTGGACTTAAAATTAATAACTGTATTATTTTCTATTGATTTAATTAATTAAATAATTATTTAAATCCTTTATCAAATTAATTATTTATAATTTGAACCTTGATTTAAACTTATTTATTAATTTAGACACCAATTTGTCTTAATTAATAAATTTTCCCTACAATCTCTTTTCTTCTCTAAATTGTATAACTCTGTGAAACTAAAATTGACCTAAGAAAATGAAGATAAGACAATAGTAAGGAAGGGGAAGTGAACGGTTGGTTCGAAGAGTTTTTTTTCAAATGAATCTAGATAAATATTTTTCTGGTAGCCAAACTGATCTTTGCAAGATGGCAAGCCATGTTCTCTTTGTTCCATTTTGACATAGAGCACGTCAAACGAAGGGTTGCACTTCACGTTGATGTCGGCTATGCTTTGTCAAAAAAGCATATACATGAATCGAAAGATAGATAGATATACTACCGAGGTCCCAAGATGTAAGTATGGGCTAGTCCGTAGGGTAAGCTGGTAATACAATAACAAGTCAATGAACTCAAATAATACAATAAGTTAGAATACTAACCACTCAAAATTGAGAATGAATTGACCTATGATAGACTATATGATATGACTAGAATAGATAATAACAGTATGCTTACTTATCATATCTACTGTCAATATTGGTCCAGTCTGATGTAACAAATACATCCAATTTTATTTACTTTGCTAATGTTCTGGAAAGAACATAACATTGCAATGTGTGAGTAGATCATATCGTAGATTGGCAAGTCAGTGTAAATCCTGTGCACTGACTAATCTTAAGACTAACTTATTTTGAACATATAATCATATTTATATTCCATTGTGATTACGTCACTTTAAATATGATTATCTATATGCTTGGGATTTAATAGAAGTTTATATTAAACAAATGATCATGAAAAAACATGTGAGAAAAGTGATTGACCAAGTCAAAAATTGATTTCTATTCTTTTATTGATAATAAAATGAGATTACAAAGAAATCAGGATTTAATTAGGGCATAAAACTCCAACATGGATTCCAAGTCAAGAGTCCACTTCGGACAAACCTTAGAAGAAAAATTGTCTACTCGACCAGAGAGTTTCTCAATCAAGTAGATGAGTTTATAAAACTGGAAGAAGCTATTCGGAAGGCTGACCAAGCTAACCATGCTGGAACCATGGCTGCACCAACAAAAAACTCAGGTACAACTAACCAGAACCAGACAACCATTGGTAATGGTAACAAGAATAACCAGAATAGTGGTAAATGGAACAATAATTCTAGCAGTGGCAATAATAACGACTATGTGCCTCGTTTTACCTACTCTGCACTCTTAGGGTCACGAGCAGAGGTATTTCAAGCTACACAAGCCGAAGTACCCTATAGGGAACCTAATCCAATCAGGAAAGATATAAGCAAGAGAGACACCAACAAATTTTGTCGCTTCCATAACGATTATGGACATGACACTAATGAGTGTAGCAAACCTATGGACAAAATTGAGTTTCTGATTCGTCAAAACCATCAGGCGATGAGAATATATATTTGTTGCCCAGTCGAGCATAATCTATTGGCATTAAGTAGAAACATATGAAAATACGCAACGGAAGGTAGGGGAGGGGTTTTTAAAAATTATTAATACCAACCATGATCATACATATACATATACATATACATTAAATTAACACATAGAAGGATATCGAGATTACCTCTCGTAGCCTATCAATTGTCCTTGAATCTTTTCATATAAATTAACGATCTTCCTATCCAAGTTTAATGTTCACACCTAGCCTTCTAAGTCGTTCCTCTAACACACAAGGACGTGTGTGGACGTGTAGGATTCACAAGTTGATTTTAGGCTCTTTAGATATTCTCAGCACATGAGATCTAGAGAGGTTTGTAAAGAGAGAAGGCTGTGGAAACTTCTAGAATTTCAGGCTTAGAAATTCTATCGCTTCTTTTCTTTGAGCGAGTCTGATAACCAAAAACTACTGACTTGAAAAGTATCGCTTCTTTTCAGGTTTATAAAGGTAATTAAAACCATTTTAATATTCTTTATTTAATTAAATTAAAACTGATCAGTTATAACATATTTTAATTATTTAATTTAAATCAAAATTAAAAATAATAATTAAATAAACAAATTAATTTTGAAATTCAAAATTCAAAACCCAAGGATGTGGCACACATGTGTGTGGCGCCACTCCCTGTCTGTCATAGTGAGTGGCGTGTGCCACTTATGTGATATCCCTGATTTTCTCATTTATTTGTTTAATTAATTTTAAGATAATATATTTATTCCCAAAATAAATAACAGTTAATTCAAAATTAACCTTATCTTAAAAATTATCAGTTTCAAATAATTATCTTATAATAAGATAATAATTAAATCTCCAAAATATTAATCCAAACATGATTAATATTTATTTTTAACTAATATAAAGTTTTTCAAATAAAAAATAATTAGTTAATTTATTCATTAATTTACAATTAATCAATTGCCCATAATTATCACATAATTATCTCTTTTTCCTGGAAAATTAATTCGTTTGCAATTTAGTCATTTTCTATATTAATCTTCTTTGTGACATCCTTACCCTTGATAGTGTAGGACAGAGGTGACTCGGGGACCATGGACCTATAATACGAAGCTCCAATAAATTATATTATTAATCAAAATATTTAATTCAATAATCTAATTTATTAATGGGTAGGTAACCATTTGGTACCCTGTGTTTTTGCAAAGTATCATTTTGGTACCCTCTGTTTTCAATAATGCTTATATGGTATCCTGTAGTTTAAAATCGTACATATTTGGTACCCTAAACTCAAATTTAATTAATAAAATTTTACCAATTTAATCAAAATTCTGTCAATTAGGTAAGTTCCAAATTTAAATTTAATTACTTAATTACATATAACTGATGACAGTTTGATCATATTGAAAAAAATTTATCTATCAAATCTAAGTCTAGGGTATCAAATATATATAATTTTAAAATACAGGGTACCATATGAGCATTATTGAAAATAGATGGTACCAAAATGATACTTTGCAAAAACATAGGGTACCAAATGAGTAAATTCCCTTTATTAATTCCATTATTACTCCACTATAATATGGAATTGCACTCTAAGTATTTATAGAATTATATTTACAGAGTTTTCTTTTGTAGTTCACTGATATAATCAATAAATGTAGTTATGTGCTCCATTTATTGGTTCGCTAATTAGAGCTTGTCAAAATTACTGTTTTGCCCTTCTAATTACCTCTTGTTTCGTAAGTACTATTAATTCACTATAGAATAATTAATCTATAGTCAAATTATAGATTTGAGCTCAATAACTATTCAGTCACATAATTAACCCTTATGGAACCAATATTCAACCCGTTAGGAAAGCATAGATTCTATTATTGTAAAATCATTGTACATCCTGAATATCCGCACGCACTTTGTCGAGCTAGAAAAGGGCCTAAATCGATCGGCCACGTGTCAACCGTCCACCCGGAGCTGTTTGTTACGGTCCCCTAAACAATTAGCCCGAGCTGATGGATCATTTAGCTGCTCATTGCTTGGAGCCATTGTGTTGACATAGTATAAGCCACGAGCTAGCATCGCATTAAGCTCGTGGTGCATCAGAGGTCTAACATACCCCCAGATCCTTATAACGTAAACCACCCAATATAAACGTGCGTATACCAGACATCACATGACTGTTCTATTCCTGAATTCTTGGATACGCAATATAAACGTGCGTGTTGAGACATCCCACACCTGATTTGGGCCATGCGGCCCATTGCCCATCTTTACCTATTGATTAGACCACACTTCACCATAATATAAAATGTAAATATGAATCATTGATGTAAGAGATGTGATGTGAGGGGTCAAAAGGATCACGGGACGACCCCAACCCTTACCCAGGGATCAATCTCCTATAAATACCAAAACCATAGATAGTGCATGGGGTTGGATTCTTCTTGTAAAGCAAATACTTTGTAAGAAATAGTAAGGATAGATCAATAATATTGACTGGTGGATTAGGGGGATTTTAACCTCCGAACCACCTAAAAATGGAGTGACCATCTTTCTTTGCAATTAGTTTCCACATTCTCGATTATTATCATTTTCATATTACTATTTATCAATCAGTACTAATCCATCCTATTTATTCATATAATTTACTGTTGGTGAAAAACCGCATCAACAATCATGTCGCAGCCAATCATGACATTGAACCCCCAAAACAAAAGTCATTAGCCTCATTAGATTAAGAGACCTTGACGAATGAATCAAAAGATCCAATAAACATAAACATGAGTTCATGATCACTCATGATTTAGATTGATCTACAAATGATCATCTATTATGATATGAATTAATATTTATGGTAAACAGTAAGTTTATAAAGATAGTTAATTCATATCGGTCTAGTCATATATAATCACTATTATATACAACACATTTACCAAGATGTCTATCCACATCAGTAATCTGAATCGAGATTACTTGCATCCCATATGCTTAGTAAACTGTACTAGCAACCATTCATTAAAGATTCCTTACTTTAATACGTTGCTGACTATTTCATTCATTATATATGATCTTAATTCTCTCATACTAATACAAGATCATATTCTCATAAATGAACATAGAATTTTTTGATATATATACAAATTATTAAAATAATAATTATAACATTCAAATATAATAAAATTGTATTTTTATTTAAATCAATAAAATGTCTTTTCACATTCTTTTAGGTCATAAACCCTTACAGAATCCACCTGTTTCAAGAACTCCTGATGCACCAGCACAACCGCTACAACCATCCCCTATAGCAGATTGATCAGACATGATTTGCAGAGGATCACACCTGGCTGGACAATTAGACCGAACGCTACGCCATGAACCAGAGAAGAGGTGTTAGCCATCATAGAGAGTACTACCAAAACACCTCGGTACAAGTGCAAGCCTACTATATTCACGGAGGATGAAGCCATAGTTGGGTTTTTGATCATGTGATTGATAGCGCAACAGAAGCATGGATAATATTTAAATGCAATAATAATAATTATTAAAGCATGGGATCAAATCACTCTAGGAACCATAACTACAAAGGGATCTGTCTCAAGAGACATGAATTTGAATAAAATAGAAAATTACAAAGACCTTTTTTCTAGATGTAGAACACATGTAGATCTAATCACCTCTTTGCCTCCTAACCCACCATCTTCCATACTATGGCTCGCACAAAGAGAAGGAGACATGTCGATGTCTATGCTATTTGGTAGGATACTCAAGAACACACTTTTAAATCTCAACACATGAGATAGTGTTCTTCTCACAATACAGGGAGAGCAAAGTTCTCTATTTTTCTCTATTGACAAATAATGTTAAAATGCATCTGATGTTTCTCTTAATTTTCTTGATTTTATATTCTATTAATATAAAAATAGAAATAAGACGTAGCCCTAATCACATTGGGCCTATGCGTGGGCCACAATCCATTTGGGTTGTGGTTAGCGCCAACAGCAGGGCTATAGGCCCTTTGGTATTTTATCTCTATAAATACTATTTGTTGGGCCTTTATCATATTATTTTATGCAGTATACCACAAAATTAAATATGATTAAATTAATTTTCAATGAAAAATTAATTTCACAAAATTATTAATATAATTTTATTTTCCATCAAATATTATTTCATAAATAACATTTTAAATATTTTTTCACAAATAATATTAATTTGTGAGATTAAAAATAATACTTTCTAATTTTTAATTATTTCCTTTAATACCAAAATTCTACCTCTGTGTTGTTGAGCTAGTACGGGGACAATATGAACTAGTAGTTCTAAGCTCTAATAATTTAATTAATTTCACTAACTCTTAGTTCCATTAAATAATTTATAAACTATAAATTATTTCACTAGAAATTCATAGTTGAACTCTCAAAACTACAGTCTTATATTATTAGAAGCTATAACGATAAAGTCGTCCATTGATTTAGTCATTGCACGAGTTATGACCCTCTGCTAGTTGTTCATAATTAAAGCTAGGTCTTAATGTCCATTAACCTCTCTAATTATGTCTTTATCAATTAGTTCTATTGATCCTCTAATGAACATTATTCTATAAATTTAATTAAAGAATGAAGTTTCTGTTAGAGAACAGAAATTGAGCGCTCTATATTCAAGCCTCGAATTAGCACTAAAAGGAACCAGTAATCTGCTTTCATTCAAGTAAGGAGCAGATTCCATATCTATGAAGTATGTTCCCAGCCACTTGTAGTTCCATGACTCCAAGATATCAGGAATTTGGTCGTAGGAATATTGAACCTTACAAGATAAGTCAAAAGTCATAAAAGCACAAATAAGAGTTCATTACTCACATCAGGATTGAGGTCAAGTCTTAAATGACCATCGGTTGATGAATGTTGAACTTCTATATTTTAACGGAGATTATCAGAAGTTATTTCTTTCATCGTGTCCCAGTCCTATACAATCTATATTGTATACACTACCTCTATCTTTTTGTGTCATTACACTTAATAGACTGGATAAACTACTTTGTCTTAAACAAAAGATAGACCATACACATAATCTTTATTAAATAAAGCTCCCACTTTATTTAGCGATTACAGACAATTTTTAAATTATTAACTTGAATTAAATCCTCTTGTATATATATCATTATCCATATACTTAATTCAAGATCACATCAATAATATTGGATCTTCATGATAAATGACATGTATAATTAAATACAAATATGAGTGCAAAATATTAACTTTATTTAATAAACAGTAATCGTTCATACAAAAATATGCTTTAAAGGCACAAATCCCAACAACCACACACGTCAGGTCCGCATAACGATCCTTTGGTAATAGAAGCCCAAATTGCCAATATGATTGTTGCATGAACCATAATGGATCATGGTTCTTCCGTTAATATCCTTTTTAAGATCAATCTTGAAAGGATGAAACTTTCTGTTTGAGATTGTAAGCCCTGCACACAGACCTTATATGGTTTATCGAAGAGGAAATGACTCAAGCAGGGACAATTAGACTAGTAGGAACTATTGCAGTTGCACCAACAAACAACATGGTCATGGCCAATTTTGTTGTGGTCAATCTTCCCTCGGACTTCTACACTTTTCATGGAAGGCTGATACTTATTGATCTGAGAGATCACGTCCATTTTTAATCTAAGAATGAAGTTCCCAACAAATGTTGGAATTGGATGTGTAAAAGGGAATCAATAGGATTCTCGAGAATGCCACAACTCTTCAATTACAACTGCTGAAAAAGGCTTAGTAACGATCAACATGATTTTTGTTGGACTAGCGAAAAACAAGCCAACAACAATAATGGAAGTTAGCATCTTAGAGGGACATCAATAGGTTTACTCAAACGAGCATAACACCTTCAAATAGGGTGCTACCCAAAGTGAGGAAGTGGACTTTGATCCTCGCTTTGGGGATTATGACACTGGAGTGGGACCAATTGAGGACCTCAAGGAGGTCTCGCTCGACCAGGAAGAGCGGACCAAAACTCTTAAAATTGGAACAAACTTAGCTGAAGAGGTCAAACTTGAACTCATAAGTTCTTTAAAACATAACCAAGATGTGTTTGCCTGGTCGCACAAAGACATGGTGGGTATCAACCCTACTATGATTAGCCATGCCTTGAATATCGACAAGGAAAATTTCAAACCTGTTTAGTAGAAAATGAAGTTACTCGATAAAGAAAGGTCTAAGGCCTTAAAGAAGGAAGTTGAAAGGCTGAAAGAAAATGGGTTTATAAGACAAGATTTTTACCCTGAATGGGTTGCAAACCCTATTCCAGTACCGAAGCCTAATGGAAAATGGATGGCCTATGTTGATTTCACAAACTTAAATAAAGCATGCCCAAAAGACTGCTTTCCTTTGCCAAGGATTGACCAACTAGTTGATGCTACAGCAGGGCATGAGGTCCTTACTTTTATGGATGCCTACTCAGGGTACAATTAGATTAGCATGCACCCAACTGATGAAGAGCATGTCAGCTTCAGGACGGATACAAGCTTATACTATTACAAGGTAATGCCTTTTGGACTAAAAAATGCTAGTGCGACGTACCAGCGACTAGTCAACATGATTTTTAAGCAGCAGATAGGCAATAACATGGAAGTCTATGTGACATGCTGGTCAAGTCAAAAAAGGCTGGGGGCATGTTTAAGGACTACGAGAATGCTTTGATATTTTGAAGCATTACAACATGAAACTTAACCCCTTAAAGTGATCGTTTGGAGTAGGCTCGGGCAAATTTCTTGGGTTTATTGTCAATTCACGAGGCATAGAAGCAAACCCAGAAAAAATAAAAGTCCTGATCGAAATGAAGTCTCCCTCTAAGATTAAGGAGGTACAAAGCCTAACCGTATGTAGTGCAACTCTTAGCAGGTTTGTCTCAAAGTCGATAGACAAATGTGTTCCATTCTTTAATTTGCTAAGGGGAAATAACAAGTTCGAGTGAACGAAAAAGTGTGAGAAATATTTCCAAGCACTTAAGGAGCATTTAACGCAACCGCCAGTTTTGTCAAAACCAATTGATGGTGAAACCCTTCTTTTATATCTAGTAGTTATTGAGCATGATGTTAGTGTAGCACTTATAAGGGAAGAAGACAAAATCGGTCATCCTGTGTATTATATCAGCAAGAGGCTGCTAGGAGTTGAAACAAGATGCCCCCTATTTGAAAAGTTGGCATATTTCCTATTCTTGCAACAAGAAAACTGAGGCCGTACTTCCAAACTCATCCAATTACAGTCCTGACAGACCAACCCCTCAGAAAAGTTTTGCAAAAACTTGAAGCATCAGGACGATTGCTCAAATGGGAAATATAGCTTGAGCAATACAAAATTACCTATCAACCACAGACAACAATCAAAGGGCAGGTCTTGGTAGATTTTATTGCTGAATGCACAGGTGCACCAGATGAAAACGAGCAAGTAATAACACCATATGTAAATGAGGAGACCAGGTTAACATAAAAATTGTATGTAGATGATTGCTCAAATGAGCATAAATCTAGAGCTGGTATAATTTTAATTACACATGAAGGGCATCACATTCATTGTGCATTAAGATTTGGATTCAATGCCTTAAACAATGAAACTTTATATGAGGCTCTGCTCACTGGACTTCAACTTGCTAGAGACATAAAATCTTTATTAGTAGATATTTATAGTGATTCACAGTTAGTCGTGAACCAAATCCTAGAGGAATTATCTTGAGGGATGAAAATGATTGCCTACCTAAGCAAGGCTAAAGATCTTCTTGCGCAGTTTAAAAAGTACACCATACAGTAGGTACCACGTGACAAGAATTCAAACGCTGGCGCTTTAGCCAAGCTAGCAAGCGCTAAGGATGCAGACACTCTGAACATAATACCAGTTGAGCACCTTGTAAAACTGAGTATCAATGAAATAGAGACAACGTTGCTGCTAGACAGCTCTCCATCCTGGATGACTCCAATTTTTATTTATCTAGAGTAGGGGATTTTGCACCAAGACAGAAATGATGCACGAAAGATATCGAGGTAGGCTGCTAGAAACATACTTGTTGACGGAGTGATGTTACAGATGGGGATACTCAATGCCTCTACTTCAATGTGTCACTAGAGCAAAATATTAATTGTTGATGATAGAAGTACATGAAGGGATCTGTGTCAATCATGCAGGGGGTAGAGCCTAGCAAATAAGATATTAAGGCAAGGATATTTTTGGCCAACCATGAATGAAGACGCATTGGAGTACGTGCAAAAATGTGACAAGTGCCAAAGATTCTCTAAGATACCTCGAGCAGCTCCTAACGAGTTAAAACAAATGCAAAGTCCATGGACTTTTGTTGTATGGGGGATAGATCTAATTGGGAAACTACCTACGAGAAATATGAGGAGTCTAGTTTGTAGTTGTTGCAGTGGATTACTTTCCCATGTGGATTGAGGCGAAACCACTGGCAACTATAACTTCAAAATAAGTACTTGACTTTGTGGTGAAAAATATTATCTGTAGATATGGACTACCAAAAAAGATTGTTTAAGATAATGGTGCTCAGTTTGACAGTGATTTATTTACAGACTTCCGTGCAAGGCATGGTATTACAAAAATTTTCTCTGCAGTTGCCCATCCTCAATCAAATGGACAAGTTGACGTTGTCAAAAAAACTTTGGAAGATACAATGAAGAGGCGACTTGAGCAAGCCAAATTCAAGTGGTCGGATATTTTTCCAGAAGTGCTATGGTCATATCGTACTACTACTCGCACATCAATTGGTCATAAACCATTTTCCTTAGCATATGGGTATGAAGCAATGATACCAGTTGAGCTGACACCCCCATCACATCGAAGAAGTACATATGACCAAGGTCAAAATCATCAATTATTAGCTGAAACTCTTAACTTGATCGATAAATGACAATAGCAATCACAGTTGTGGGTAGCTGCTTGCCAGCAAAAAGTTGCTCAATATTTTAACTCTCGAGTCATAGAAAGAAAGTTTTCAACAAGAGATCTAGTCTTGCTACAAGTGATCCAAAACACTAGGGATCTAACATCAGTGGTTTTGGGGCCCAACTGAGAAGGACCATACTAGATCATATATGTTTTACAGACAGACACATACAAACTTTCTCGATTAAACGGTGAGCTAGTCACAAGATATTGGAATGGAGAACATCTTAGAAAATATTATCAATGAAAACTATGATCAATAACACTGGTCGCAAGGCATGTATTTTCCCATTTTTCACGACCAATGTATTTCTTATTTTTTGTTTTAAATGCACGTTTTTTCCATTTTTGTAATAACCAAGTATTTCCTAGACTAATTATGTTTACCTGGTCGTAAGGCACGATTATGCCCTTTTTAAATGATCATTCATTTAATAAGATTCAATTTAATATGTTTTCATTTAAAAACATTAATTGCTTGTACACATTTTATGATTTAATATACATGATTTTGTCCATTTTATTATGAGTTATTTACTAGGGAGTGTGCTTGACACGTTCAAATTTTGCCATTTTTTTTTACTTTTAACAAATATTGATTAACATGTATGATTTTTCCTAAAAGTATATTGCTTTATGAATATTATTGTGAGTAGAAGGACTAGCTCGAACATGCCTGGTTATTTAGCAAGTGACGAAGGACTTACCTCCTCATTCACTTGGGGGGCATATAGGGTATACATAATCTCACATTAGTGAAAGAGTAAAAAGCACAACTGAGTAATACTTAGAAATTTCTTATGATTTGTAAAGTATTTTGCTTTGTTAAAAAAGAACATAAAAAATAAAAACTTTGCTTGTTCACACGATCATGAATGTTAGAAATCTTATATAGCAATTAATTGTTATGTCTAGTCAAAATTAATGAGCAGCATAGTATATGTAATGCAAGAAAAATATTACACAAAATACCCTTAAAAGCTACTCGGACAACCAATGTTTTTACACCACGAAAATAATTGCTTGGGTGATCCAAAGTAAAAAGAATGACAAATAAAAAAGGCAACATAATTGGTCGACCACATCCTCCTTGACCTCTTAACGAGACTATTCACCATTTAGATTCAAGGAGATTTCTGGCCCAGGAGTCTCAGGAGTAGCAGACTCCACAGATTTAGCAACTTCATGAGCGAGGCACCTAGCAATCTCATTCTCTCGGAGCCCAACAGGCAGGTAATTAAAATCTGCCTCCTTATTGTTTTTCCATAACATGAAAAAATAATTGAAGGAGACATTCTTGAATCTAAACACATCTGAGGAATATTTCTTCTTTTGATGAGAAAGTTCTTCCTCAAGCCTATTTATCTGCTCCTCGTTATCCTTCTCCTTTTGCTCATGCTCCTCGAGGAGGCGAGTCTGCTTTGTCTCCTTCTCCTGGAGAGCTTTAATAACTTGGATCTTCCCCTCAATCTTGATGATCTTCTCCTATAGATCCTCTTTGAGCTCCTTAGCCGCTTTATGGTTCTTTTTATTGGCCTCTTTAAATTTCTCTAAAGTGGCCATGGTCTTATTTAGCTTGGTGGCAACTCCCCTTGCTCGAGGATAAGTGTGGGTGAGCGTCATCACACCCTACCAAATTAAAAGAATTAGATGCGAGCAGCAAACTTTGATCAAATGTATGAGATATAATAATCAAAGTTCTTATCGACAATACCTCCGAGATAGCCCAACCAAAGGTTGCATCAACAGAGGTCTCCTCAAGGGTAGCAAAGGCCTCAACACTTAAGCGATGCTGAGACGACTTTGTGGCACGGTTGCCAATTTTTTTGGCGGGGTCTTAAGCTTCTCAAGTATGAACTGAGAGGTGCTGGGATCAACTGCTGAGCGAGCAAGAGAGCTGCTTGCATGTGGTGGCATTTGATCAGTTGGAGGAGGAGCCTGACTTATTAAAGGCGAAACTGATGGAGCAGGAGGATCCTGCCTAGGCTGCTTGGCCGGAGTCTGGTCTTTGCTTGACCCGGAGTCAGTAGGGGTTTTTCTTTTTGATGCTCTCCTGGTCGAGGCAAGAGGAGAGGTTAAAGTATATAGCTCAAAGATCTCAAACTCTGACATGACTGTAGTTAAGAGCCTATATGTTAGAAAAATTTAAGGAAATATAAAAGAAAATGAGCATAACAACTATAAAGTAAGCATGGGACCCATATCTACACTACTGTTCGAGCAGGGTGAATAAAAAAACCTACATCTACATTTAGCTACTGGTGAAGTTATACTGTAATTTAAATTATTACTTGGGATGTCCTCCTTATCATCAGAAGAAGAAAATGAGATGTTGAGAAGATCTTGATCCTCGACCAACTCTTGTTTCCCCTTACCTTTAACCTCAGAAGGTGATAGGACTCTGGCACAAAGAGCATCTTCTTGTTCCCTTATACTTACTCCCCTGTTCTCCTCCTCGTAGGAGTAGGGGTCTCTTTGGGTTGCTCGTTCTACCCCATCTCTTCACTAGATTCTTGCTCGGTGGTTTTTACACCACTAGAGCTTTCGATAGTGGCATCCTTGGTAGTTTGGTGGGGCTCAAGCAGGCCAACAAACCTAAGGTTGGCATTATTCACTAACAACCAATAACTTTTCTCGTCGTGTGTAAGACTATCTAGCAAAGATGCTCGAGTGAGCATGCCTGAAGTAGGAGGAGGTTGTTCCCATGGGCCTAAAACAATGAATAGAAAATAAGCTAAATATCAACTTATAAAAGAAAAAGATAAAGGAGAAAAAAGAAAAGCTCATTACCTCCTTATTGAAAGGATAGATTTTTCGCGACCAAGTCGGTCATCAAAAAATGCTCCCTGAAGTATGCGCCCACATTGCTCCTAAATGTGGGCTTAGTCATGAACACTTTGGTCATGTTCCTGTGGCAAAGATAAAAAAATCCAGTAACACGCTGACCTGGATTGGACTTAAGATCGAACAGGTAATGGATGTCGTGGGGAGTTGGAGGTTCCCACTTGCGGAGGTGGTAGAGGATATGTAATGCTGGAAGCATTAAGTATCCTTTAAGAGTAATTTGGAAAGGGTCAAATTAGAAGCGCGACCAGAGGCTAAAAGCTCCACTAGGAAATTTAGGGTGTTCGTCGGCTTGAGGGGTCACCATGCTAATCCCCTGGATGTTGTATTTCTCGGGGTAACCTTCAATAGCCATGCTTGAAAAAGTGCTTGCTGGAACAACATGCCAAGCCATGTTTTTCTTCTTCCGAGGCTTGAGCTTTGCCTGAAGTCTAAGAGTGTTGGTCACCTCCATAGCTAATGTAGGCACTTCAGGCTTCTTGTTCTGCCCTTGCTGCTGGTCATTATTCCCACTGGTTTCTTGCCTTGCGACGTGGAGGTCTGTAGCTGTTCATTGCCTAGTTGTTTGCTTTACTCTGGCGATATCTGAGAATAGAAAGCAACAATTACAACCTCTTCAACTATTGAACTCCTGATCGTTGCCCTCCCACTGGTCGGGATTCTGGCTGAGAGAGTATCAACAGAGTTAGGTTGGACAACATAGGTCCAATATTTTGGAAGGAAATTCCTTATTCCTTGGTGAAACTCATCAACCTTACGACGATGCTCCTTGTCAGGGACGAATTGAAAAATCATATTGGTGGGATTTCTCCCTAGGTTTAGAAGGAGTTTCGGGAGGATCGCACTTGAGATCAATATCTGGTCGATTCTAATCCACATCATCAATTAGAATTTGGAGTAAATCTAGGCAATTGAATAATAACTTTCCCAGTGATCGCGTGCATACATCTGGTAACAAGAAAATAGAAAGTGAATTATTCGATCAGCATATTTGTGCCTAGATAGAGTGTGCTGCTTGAATAAATAAAAATATTTATTTGACCAGGTGTAAAAATGGATCTAAAAGGCAGTTTAAAAGGTTTTTCTCAAACTTTTCCAGTTACATTTTGGAGGGAAAATTCCCACTATTTTTTTAGAAGTTGAAAATCGAAATTTTCTTCAATTCTACAAAATTTTCTACCATCCAATACACAACAGACATGTCCAAAGCCTAGAGTTCATTTTCCTACTCCCCAAACACTTATTTTTCTAGAAAATCTATAATTTTTCAAGAAAAAACCAAAAGTTCTCATGGTTTACTCTAGAGCACCAATAATCCGAAGACAAAATATTCAAAACAACCATGATTTTGCAAAAAATTACAGCGGAAAAATCGCAAGAGGGAGATTGAAAAACTCACTTGTATGATGATCTTAAAGAAAATCTTGATGCAAAATCGGATTGAAGAATCAGAGATTGGAAGACAAAATCCTCGGGTTTGAGAAAGTTTTTGAAGAGAGATTAGGGCTTGAAAAATGTGAAGAATGTGAAAAGGAATGGAAATGGAAAGGCTATATATAGCCCTTATCTGCATGCGAACAACTGACGTCATCAAGAAAAAATTCATCATGGTTTTTGAAATGAGGTGATGTCAGCAACGTGGGGAAAGGAAAAGACCATCATTATTGCCTAAAACGAGGTGTCATTCTGCCTTGGAAACCTAATACTGCTAGTTAATTTATAAAAAAAGTATCATCATTGTGTGTAAAAGAGGTATTTTATGTGGAAAGATACCAGCATTGGTCGAAGCATGCAATTTTATCCAATGCAAGTCACACTAAGATAAATTTGGGAGGAAAATGTTTAACTCAAAATTGCACATGATGATGTGGCATATAAAGAGGACACGTGGTAGTATAGAATTGGCAAGGATTGGTCGAAATACATGAGCTGCTCGAGTGTGCTCTATCCAAACGAAGGGAGCTATCCACCTTGAGGATATTGAATTACACAAACAATGCTAGTCGAACATAATAACTTGCTCGAATGTCTACTGACCACTTAAGGCTGCTCGAAGATGGATCCTACTCGTAGGATGTGTAAGATAACAAGATTGATCCTAATTTCAAGGGATATTTATGTAACCGATATTTAAATTTATCTTTTGTATTATTTTAAATATGTAATCAGTTGTAACAATCCCACACTACACGTGTAGGGCCTAGATCACATTTACTGTTAGAGAATATATATTATTGCTCAATGGAATTATGGAAAAACCAAATACAACTCTATGCAAAAATACAATGGACAAGATAATATGATTAAATAAATATTACAACTCAATTGCTCAAAATACAAGTAAATAAAAAGATGTAGAAGAAGAAGACTACAAACTCAATACTGTAACAATACAAGTAAATAAGAAGAACAAAAGAATGAAAACACAAACTCTCACACAACCAAAGTGTAGAGTAGTGGGGATCACCAACTTGAACAAGGTTCAAGACCTTTGTCCAAAAGCTTATTTCCTCCTATTCTCTAAGCACTAAGGGATCTCTCTAGGAAATAGCTCTCTAGAATTATCAAGCCTTTTGGTGTATTTTTCAGCCAAGTGCTTTGTGGATGAAAAAAGGTAGTGTCTTACAAGTGAGCATTAGGCTCCTATTTATAGAGTTTGAGATACCCCTTTGAATTTCAAATTCCACCAACCCTCATGGCTGTTACCAATGTTTACTTGGATGTTTATGGAATTAAAATGGAGATTTGGGAGTTATTTGGAATGTTAGAACCGTTCAATTTGGAAAAAACTGAAAATTCACATAGGCTGTCAGCCTCACTGGCCGCGACCATGACTTTTCAGTGGCCGCGGCCACTGGCTTTTGTCCCTCTGGCCGCGGCCACTGAAAGTCAATGGCCGCGGCCATAGGCCATTTTTAGCACAAAAAAGTCATTTTTCCAAAACGTCCCAAATCCTTTCCCACATGATTTTGTAACCTCCAAACACCTATGGGGAGTTAAAAATATGTCTCCAACAGTCATATATCATCATGACTTTGTGAAATCCAATCTCAAATATGTAATATATAATATACACATTATTGGGTAATATTTGGGAGTTACAAATTTGTAACTGATTTTGTAACTCCAAAATATGTCACATTTGGGCACACACATTAGTCAAATTTTGTGACTCTCAATAATATGTTACAAGGTGTGACAAATCACATTTGTGTGACAAATCACATTTTGTCACATTATTTAATCTAATATTATATTATATGAAATAATATAACATTTACAAGGCCCATGGCCCACTAAGGGACTCTATAAATAGAGATCTTTCATAGTCATAATTTTCTGATGCGCCGTTTACATACAAAATACCAATCAAATTGCATTCTCTCTTAGGCTTAGGAAGCTTAGTTGAACCTTGTTCTTCTTGATCTTGAGTCTGAGACCTTCTTGTTTAATAAAAGTGCAAGTGGACATAGGCCATTACCAACTCTTGGGGCCGAACCACTATAAATTCATTGTGTCGTTTTACTTGAATTAAGCTCTTTAAATTATTTACTATCGTTCAAATTGACTTAGTGTCGTTGACCAAAGGTCTAGTCAACAATGATCTTTTATGTGTGCGAGAGAATTAAGATTATATATAATGAATAAAATAGTCATCAACATATTAAAGTATGAAATCTTTAATCAATGGTTGCTAGTACGGTTTACAAAACATATAGTTGGATGCAAGCAATCTAGATTCAGATTACTGACGTGGAAAGATATTGGTAAATGTACTCTATATAATTATAATTATATATTACAGGATCGATGTGAATTAATTTCTTTATAAACTTAGCATTTGCCATAAATATATAATTCATATCTTAAAAGATGATCATTTGTAGATCAGTCTAAATCTTGAGTAGTCATGAACTCTTGTTCATGTTTATTTGATCTTTTCATTCATTTGTTAAGGTCTCTTAATATAATGAGGCTAGTGACTTTTGTTTTGGAGATTCAATAGCTTGAATGGCTGGGAATAGTAATCCATGCTTTCCTATTGGATCGAATATTGGTTCTTGTTGACTAGCATTTTGGTCAACGACACTAAGTCAAATTGCATGACAATCAAGAATAAAAGAGAGTTGAAATCAAGTAAACGACACAAAATAATTTATTATGGTTCGGCCCCAAGAGTTGGTAATGACCTACACCCACTTGCACCTTTATTAATCGAGAAGATCTCAGACTCAGGATCAAAAGAACTAGATTCAACTGAGTTTCCTAAGCCTGAGAGATAATACAATTCAACAAGAATTTTTGTCTGTAAAGTGCGCATGAGAAAATAATGACTGTGATAGATCTCTATTTATAGAGTACCTTAGTGGGCCAAGGGCCTTACAAGTATGAAATGGGCCCTACACGTATAATGTGTGATTTTTACAACCGAATATATAATAAAAGAATATAAAAGATACATTCAAATAATAGTTACATAAATATCGCATAAGATTTGAGTCATTCTGGTCGAATGAAGTATCTCTCAACCAGGTTTTCTTTCGAGCGATCTACATGATCAAGATGCCATCAACCAAGTTCTTGCTATTGACAACCTTTCTTTCGAGCAATGATCTTTGTGTGGTAATCTTTAATCTCTGTATCTGATAAGGGTAGCTTCTTCTCCAATGGCCGAGTTCAATCAACCAGCATAAGCAAATTTAGTACTTACTACTGCTACGTGTCATTTTTATATGCAACAACATCATGGCCAATTTTTGGTTATACATTTCCCCCCTAAGTTTATCTTAGTGGAACCAGCACTAGACGAACTTGCATGCATCGACCAGGCTGGTACCTTTTCAAATTCTAACACATTGAAAAATGAAGTTTCCAAATAATGATGATACTTTTTGATGAAGCAAACAACAACTTTTTGTTTTAAATGCTTGTTGTAGTCACATCAATGGGAGTAATGATGGTTCCTTTTAGTAAAAAAAATGATGATTTTTCAACTTCCTATAGAGCAGATGTCACATCATTTTGGAAATAATGATGAACTTTTTGCTGATGACGCCATGGTTGCTCGCATGCGGGCAAGGCTATATATAGCCTTGCCTTTCCCACTTTCTTCAAATCCTTCAAACTCTCTTTTTCCTCCAAGAAACCTTTGAAAACCCAAAGCTTTCCTTCCCAGTTTCTGGATTTTAATTTGTTTCCCTGCAATTCATCTTCTCAAACATTCTCCAAGTAAGTTTCCAACCTCATTCTCATAGCTTTTTTCTTTTTGATTTATGCAAAATCTGTGATAAAGATGAGATTTTTCTTTCGTGTTCATTCTGTTCTTAAGTAAACCATAGGAAAACTTAAGGTTTTTCTAAAAAATTGTTGATTTTCTCAAAAAAAAAATGGTGTTTGGGAAGTAGGAAAATGCATTCTAGGGCCTCAGGTATGCTAGATGCCAGGAAAATCCACAAAATCAAAGGAAAATTTTATTTTTGATTTCTGGAAAAATGGTGGGAAAATTCCCTCCAAAAGTTAAGTGAAACATTTTGTGAAAAATTTTGTTATCTGCCTTTTGGATCCACCTTTAGACTTAGTTGAATAAAAATTATGTTTATTCGAGCATCACACCTCTTTAGGCACACATATGCTGGTCGAATAACCCACTTCCCATTTCATTTTTATCGGATGTATGCACGCAATAACTGGGGAAGTGATTATTCCATCGACTAGACATCGATCTCAACCAAGATACTTCTGAAACAACATCTTGAACAGGGGTCTGAAATCATTAGTATCACTTCCATTTTAACTCCGACCAAGAGTATCGTTACAAGGTTGACAAATTACACCAAGAAATAGAAAAATTCCTTCCAAGGGATTGGACTTACATTCTCCACCCCGATTCTGTTGACACTCTCTTGGTCAGAATTCCGACCAGTGGGAGAGCAATGAGCAAGACTTCACTAGTTGAACCAGTTGTATCTGTTGCCTTTTGTCCTCTAGATATCGAAAGAGTAAAGTAGATGACCAGAAAAAGGACACCTGGAGACCCCTAGGTCGCAAGATAGGCCACCAGTGCAGGCAATGATCGATAGTAGGAGCCGAGCCGACGATGGAAATTACCAACACTATACGACTTCGAGAAAAATTGAAGCAGAGGAAGAACAAGACTGTCAGTTGGCACACTGTTCCAGTAAGAACTCTCTCGACCAGTGCTTTGGAGGGATATTTAGAGAATATTGGCATTTGAGGAATCAATATGGTTACCCCATGAGTCAACCAGCGTGCCAATTCACCTAGCAGAGCTTACAGTTCCTAGTCGCACTTCCATATAATAGCTGGTGCAACCTTGCCTTTGGACAAATACTTCAGTGGGGTGGCTAAGTACTTCGACATCGCCTCATTCCAAATTATTCCCAACATATTTCTAATGCTTTCAGGATTATATATCCTACACAACAACCACAAGTGGAAGCCTCCGACCCCCTATGAAATCCATTACTTGTTCGAGCACAAGTCCAATCAGGGCTAGAAGGGTATTAGACTTTTTTTATTTATGCCACAGAGACATGACCAGAGTGTTTCTCAGAGATACCACGTTCAGGAGCGACACTAGTCAATACCAAAGAGAGTACTTTTTGATGACCGACCTGGTCGCAAAGAATCTATCCTTTCCACTAGGAGGTAATTAACACTTCCTGTCTTCTTACCTTTCCATTATTCTTTCTTAGATTTATAGTTAATTTTTTCTTCACTTTATTGTTAGGCCTTTGGAACAAGCCTCTTCCTACCCAGGGCATGCTCGACTAAGTAGATATCTTGGCCAGCCTCACCAGTGATGAGAAAAGTTGTCAATAACTGGTGAACAATGTCGATCTTAGGCTGGTCAGACTGTTCCGCCCACACTAGATTGCCAAGGACACTACGACTGAGAGTGCCATTGATGGGAAGGCCAACGAGCAGGTTATTGGTGAAGAGATGAGGCAGAACGAGCAGCCCCAATTAGCCCCCACACCTACGAGGAGAAGAACATGAGGTATAAACATCACAGAACAAGGGGATGTTTCTCGTGCCAAAACCCCCACAGCCCCTAAAGCCAGTGGGAAAGGCAAGCAGGAGCTGGTCGAGGACCCCTTGGATATCTCTTTCTTCTCCTTGAATGATGATGACGACCTTCCAAGTAATCATTTAGCTTATATCATTAGCTCTCCAGTAGGTAATTGTAGACGTAAACTTTTCAAGCCAGTGGATGAAGATGATTTTAATGCTTTCCTGAAAAATCTCTCCTGGTTGAATGGTACCTCTTTTTTAAGCTGCTTTTCAGATTATAGTGTAGATTTTGGTACCAAAGTCATCTTTTAACTTCTTTGCATGATCTTCTTATGCTTTATTGCACTTTTCCTTGTTTATTTATCTAACATGTTTGCTATTTTTGTTTGCAGTCATGTCCAATTTTGATGCATTCGACCTTTGCACATCAGCCTCCTCTGTGCCTCGACAAAGAAGCCTTCATCGAAAAGTAAGGCTACTGCCGAGTTGAGAACGTAACAACATCTAGCTAAATAGCCAAGGCCAAACAATCATCTAGCATCAATAACTCCTCCAACAAGCCAAACATCTCCTCATGCGAGCAGTTCTCCTACTCGTTCAGCAGTTGACCACAACACCTCCCCAGCAATACTTCAAAGTATCAAAATTTATGTCGAGGAGATCTGTAGCCGAGCAACCAATTTGTCTCAGAATCATTTAAGTGCTGCTGAGGCATATCCTGCTCTTGAGGAATCTTCCGTGGACACGTCCTTTGCTTGGACCATCTCAGAAGTATTGTCGGTAAGTATTTTTCACTATTTGCATATTCGACTAATAGTATTATTTCGACTCGCTTTTAACTGTTTGTTTTGCAGGGTGTGATGAATTTAACTCACACTCATCCTCGATCAAGGGAAATTGTTGAGATGCTAGACAAAGGCATCCTTGGAGTGATCTCATAACATTGCGAAGAAAAAAGAGAGGAGGCCGAGCAGATTGAGAAGGAGCTGCTTTACAAGAATAATGATATCAAGCAAAATACCAAGGTAATTTAAGCTCTCTAAGAGAAGGAGAATAAGCAGGCCCACCTTCTCATTGAATGTGAGAAAAAACTGAAGGAACACGAGTAGCGGATACATGGTCTCCAATATGAGCTTTCTCAACAGAAGGAGAAGTACTCCTCGAACATGACTAGGTTCATAAATGCCACTTTCAACTGTTTCTTCATGTTTTGGACGAACAATAAAGAGGAAAAGTTTGAATACCTGCCTACTGAGCTCCAGAAAAAGGAGATTGCTAAGTGTATTACTTACGAGGCTATTGAGGCTGCTGTCCCAGACACTCCTGAGCCATAAATTTCCTTGAACCCAGATGGAGACCAGGAGCCTAAGGAGGTTGCGAGGAATGTTGTTGATCATCGATGATTTTTCTCTTATGCTTTATTTATTTATTTTTTAATTTTTTCAACTTTGAAACACCCAAGCAACCATGCTTGTGGTGTAAAGACAATAACTGTCCAGGTAACTTTTAACCTCAGATACTTGTAATATTTTTTGTGCATACTGATACACTATGGTGCCCATTTCTTAGTTCCTTGCTCGTTTTAACGAAAAAAGTTTTTAATTTCCCTCGCTCGTGCTTTTTACTCTTTTGCATATGTGTGACTGTGTATACTCTTTATGCCCCCAAGTGATTGAGGAGGTTAAAGTCCTTGGTCACTTGCCAAATAATCAGACTTGTTCAAACTAATCATGTTGTTCACAAAAATTACATAAAGTAGTACACTTAGAAAAAACCATACATGTTAAGCAATTACAAAAAGATACCATGAAAGAAAACACCTCAAAATGAATCTTATTAAATAGCTTGTCATGTAAAAATGGGCATAAACGTGCCTTACAAGAAAATAACAAATAGTCTAAAAAATAATTGGTCATTAAAGGAATGGGGAAAAACATGCCTCAATACAAAAATAATAAAATGTAGAAACACAGTGGTCGTACAAAATGGGAAAAAAATGCCTTATGACCAGTGTTATATTGAAATTTTAATCACTAAGTTACTAATTATACTTGCGAAGATGTTCACCATTCCAGTATCTTGCGACTACTTAACCATTTAATCGAGCAGGTTTATACGTGCCAAGTTATAGAACATATATGATCTGGTATGGTCCTTCACAGTTAGGCCCCAAAATTCCTAATGCACGATCCTGAGTGTTTTGGAACATTTGCTGCAAAACCAAGTCTCGTATTACAAACTTCCTGTCTTTGACTTGAGAATTAAAATATCGAGCAACTTTTTGGTGGTAAGCAGCTACTCGCAATTGTGATTGTTCTCGTCATTCAGCGATTAGGTCAAGAATTTCAGCTAGCAATTGATGATTCTAATTTTGTTCATACGTACTTCTTCGATGTGATAGAGGGGTTAACTCAACTGTTATCATTGCTTCATAACCATATTCCAAGGAAAATTGTGTATGAGTAGTTGATGTCCGAGTAGTAGTGCGGAATGACCATAGTAGCTCTAGCAGAATATCCGACGAATTCCCATTTGCTTGCTCAAGTTGTTTCTCCATGGTATTTTTTAAAGTCTTACTAATAACTTTGACTTACACATTTTCTTGAGGATGAGCAACTGCAGAGAAACTCTTCGTGATGCCATGTCTTGCATAGAATTCTGCAAATAAATCGCTATCAAACTATGTACCATTATCTGAAACAATATTTTTTGGTAATCTGTACCGGCAAAAGATATTTTTCACTACAAAGTCAAGTACTTTCTTTGAAGTGATAGTTGCTAGGGCCTTTGCTTAAATCCATTTGGTAAAATAATCCACTACAACAACTGGGAATTTGACTCCTTCTTTTCCTGTAGGTAACTTTCCAACCAAATCTATCCCACACACAACAAAAGGCCATATACTTTGCATTTGTTTGAGCTCATTAGTAGCTACTTGAGGTATTTTGGAAAACGTTTGACAATTGTCACAGTTTTTTTACGTATTCCAGTGCATCCTCATTCATTGTTGGCCAAAATATCCATGCCTTAATATTTTCTTTTCTAGGCTTTGACCCCTGCATGATTGCCATAGAATATTTCATGTACTTTCACCATAAATAATTTATCTTCTGTTTTAGTAACACACCGAAGTATAGGCATTGAGTACCCCCATCTATACATCACTCCACCAATGATTGAAAATTTGGCAACTTGTCACAATATGTTTCGTTCTTCATTTCTTTCTTGGGGGTAAAGTACCATGCTCTAGGTAGGTGGCAATATGAGTTATCCAGGGTGGAGAATTATCTAGCAAAAATGTTGTTTCTTTTTTTATGAATACTGGGTTGGGCAAGGTATTAAACTTGTATTACATTCAAAGTGTCTGCATGCTTAGCACTTGCTAGTTTAGCCAAAACACTGTTGGGGGAGAGTGAGTACACCACCATAATATCTAGAATCTATACAAAATTATGCTTGATAGAGACCAAAGAAAGATTGAGAAACCCTATTTGTAGAACAATCTTCTTCAACATTGAGAACCTTGAAAACCCTTACTGAATCCACAACTTTGAACTTCTTTCTCTTCAATGCAAAAACACAACAAAAGGCTAATACATGATTTGTATCGCTATCCTAATTCTCTATTTCCTAACCCACCATTGATGCTTGAGGCCTTTTCTAAGAGGAAATTAGAATTGGGATTGAACAAGCCTTAAACTCACAAACACAAGCACTTTTATTATGAGTTTCTTAGAGAAAACTTGAGATTCTTGAAAGAGAGAGAGAGAGAGAGAGGTTAGAGAGAGATTTGAGAGAGTAGTCAAGTCTTCCAAAACTCTATGAGAACCCTTTTATAGTGCATGCACCGTCATTAGGTCTAACCAATAGGATCAGAGCTAAAGAACTCGTCATTTGGATGTTAAAACATGTGTTCGTATGGACACATTAGACGCTTCGTCGCCTGCCTGTAGGCTGATAACTCTACAAAATTGAGTTATTTTACCATATTTTATATGCTAATTTTTGCTTATTTCTTGAGTTTTTAATTGATTTGTAAAGTTTTTAAGTAATTTTGAATTTATTAGGTTTATTTTAATTATATAGATTTTTGTGTGTTTTTATAGTTATTTTGTTGTAAAATGTTGTATTTTAATTATTTGAATTATTGTTGTTTAGTTAGAAGTAAAAAAATGCACTTTTATTTATCTTAAATGTTGAATTAAATTAAGTTTTAATTAGTATTTTCAAAGAATTAATATGATTTATTTTATAATAGAAAATATTTGATTATGACTTAATTTATAATTATTTTGTAGGGGAAATGATGTATTTTCGAACTCTTGAAACGCAAGAAAAAGGAAAAAAAAACAAAGTGACATTTTCAAGGAGAAGAAATAAAAAAAGTGGCTTTGTTAGTGTTTTTGAAGCCCAAGCCTCAAGCCCCATTGTTGGGCTGTTTTCCTCCTGCAGCCTCCACTCGGCCTAGGCGTCCAGCTCCCCCACCAAGGCACCAGACCCTACTTCCTTAGAGCCGTTACTAAGTGGGTTTAAAACGTGCACTTAACTCACTAATCGAGGTTTTAAGGAAAAAGTGTGAATAAACCATAACCAGAGTCTTAAACTTTGAAAATAATTCTATTTACTGAAAATCATAAAACGTTTAACATTTAGGATCCCAAAATACTGCTTAGAAATATTTACAACTCAAAAATATAATCAGAGTCGGCTAAACGACAAAATCTAGGTTCAGTACAACCATATCCCAAAATACCCCTGGCCGTGGCAGCCAGGCAGGCCAAACATGTACGCGCCGCTTAACGCTCTGCGTACTCATGGTTGGTCAACTTTTCCCTTGCCCTTACCTGCACCACAGAGCACCCGTGAGCCGGAGCCCAGCAAGAAAACCCTCACAAGAAAATAACATATGCAAATCAAACATTTAACATATAAACATGCCATCAATAGGCTATACACATACGGCCATGCCGTCCCAGGAGCTTTACCAGGCCCTGGGTTCGTGGTCCACACCGTAAGGATATCCCAGGTATCCTTTAGGGTCTCGCCCTGGCAACTTGCACTCCGTGTGATAAACGCTGCTCCCGGCCCCTTGCCGCACTCGGCCTTGCACTCCACATGCTTAACGCCGTTCTCGGCCCCTTGCCGTTCCCGGCCTTGCCGACCTCGGGCCATGCCGTTCCCGGCTCTAGCCGAACATTCACACATATGCATACAAAGCATAATAAAGCAAATACCAAACATGAATAAACTCAATCAAAGGGCTATGCCATGCAACACAATCATATAGGGCCCTGCCCTGCATACAAGCTCTACGGGAACAACAGTTTTCTTACTTGTGTCCCGAGCTTCCCAAGCACCGCGATCAACAGCACAATCCTCTAATCCGAGCCTTGAAGAAATCCTAGTCACAACACATGAACCATAATCAACCATTACATTCTAATCCATTAAATAGTTTTGAGTCATAATTCTAACCTCTGGGACCTTGGTTTCTACCAAACTGGGTAGTAGGAACCTTCCCGAGCCTTAACGTTCAAGTTCCCGAGCTAAAAACCCTCATTTTGCCAAAAATCCACATTTGGGTCGCGGCTCAGCCTCCCTTAAGCATCGCGGCGCGCCCCTAGACAGAGACAAAATTGCCTCACATCTGCCAGCCTAGGGCCGCAGCGCCCAAACCTTGCGCTGCGGCGCCTAGGAAATTCCCTTGAAGGCCACTAGCCTAAAAACGCAAGCAGGCCGCGGCACTGAAGAACAGGGCCGCGGCGCGAGCCTGAAACCCAGAATTCCCATGCAAAATCCCCTGAAATCATTCTAATCACACCCCAACAACATAATTGAATCCCATAATCACCCTAATACACTTTAGGGAGCACATAAAACTCAAAGAAACCAGCCAAAATCCTACTCTAACTCAAGTCCAATTATCTAAGCTTTAACCCCTCAAACTTCAGCAAAACAGAGGAAACTTAAACAGAATTCAAGCTTAGATCCTTACCTCAAGAACAATTCGACTCTCAGCTATCTTTAACCTTGCTCTTTGCTTTGATTTCCCCAATTTGTAGCCTCAAATCCTAAGCTTTCCCCTCAAAATTCCCTTGGCAAGTTTGAGAGAAAACAAGAAAAAGAGAAGAGAAAGAGTTTGGGTCGGTTCCTCTAAAATCTCTGAACATATCTTTAGTTTATTTTATTTAACTTAGTCTCTAAGGTTACCTCAAAGGCTCGGGGTACCGAAAACGTCACCGAGGGAAAAATAGTAATTTTCCCTAATATTCCCTCCTAAATATTCTAACCTCAAATATATCTCAAAATATTTATTTCCATAACCCGATAACCCCATAAAACATCTAATACTCGAATTACCCCTCGACTCACCCCGAGTCGGATTCTCAACCCCGTTGTGACTTTTTGGCTGACAGTTCCCAAGGACTGTCTCGGATCGTGCTACATAGATATATCACAAGTATATCACATTTACCACATTTATCACATTTATGCCCTCAACGGGTTAAAATTACAAACATGCCTCTAATAACCAAACGGGGTCCACATGCTTATTTAATTCACCTAAACATGCATTTCTAATCACATACTCATAAAATTCGCATATAATAATATATCACTTATTGCCTTCCAGGCACACTAATCAAGGCCCTAAGCCTTATTAACAAATTTGGGATGATACAACTATCCCCTCCTTACAGAAATTTCGTCCGCGAAATTACCTGAACAACTCGGGATACCACTCCCGCATCTCTGATTCAAGTTCCCCATGTCGCCTCCTCAACCTTGCTGTTCCTCCACAACATTTTCACCAAGGCGATGGTCTTGCTCCGCAAGAATTTATCTTTCCGATCGAGAATCTGAACTGGCTTCTCCTCATAAGACAAATCCTGATCCAGCTCCAAATTCTCATAACTCAGAACATGTGTCGAGTCAGACACATACTTCCGGAGCTTGGACACATGAAACACGTCATGAACCCCTGATAAGGCTGGAGGCATCACTAATCTTTAAGCTACCTCTCCAACCCGCTCCAGAATCTCAAAGGGGCCCACAAATCTAGGGCTTAGCTTGCCCCGAACACCAAACCGTTTCACACCCCTCAAAGGTGAAACCCTAAGAAACACATGGTCACCAACCTGAAATTCCACGCTCCTGCGTTTCAGGTCTGAATAACTCTTCTGGCGACACTGGGAGGCGAGCATTCACGCTCTAATCTTCTCAATCACCTCATTGGTCCTCTGAACCATCTCAGGACCCAAATAACTTCTCTCACCCGTCTTGTCCCAATGGATAGGTGATCTACATTTCCTTCCATAAAGAATCTCATACGGAGCCACTCCGATAGTCGCCTGATAACTGTTGTTGTGCGATAATTCAATCAAAGGGAGATACTTACTCCAAGATCCCCCAAAATATAACACACAGGCTCATAGCATCTCCTCCAATATCTGAATCGTCCTCTCAGACTGTCCATCTGTCTTAGGATGATAAGCGGTACTAAACCGTAACTGCGTGCCCATAGCCTTCTGCAGACTCTCCCAAAACTTGGAGGTGAAGGTGGGGTCCATGTCGGATACTATCGACCTTGGAGCCCCATGAAGTCGAACAATTTCCTCACATATAACTCGGCATACTGCTCCAAAGTATAAGTTGTCCTGACAGGTAAAAAGTGGGCGGACTTGGTATACCTATCCTGTAACGACCCGGATTTTCAAGACTCAATAATGCGGAAATATAGATGTTTTCATTTGACAAAATGTCTCAAAAACCCATAGAAAAAAAACTTTTTAAAAAGTCGTATGGCCATACTTAACATTTAGTTACAAACATGTTTTATAAAGATTAGAGTGAGCCTAGTTTAGGAAAATTACACAACATTTCCAAAAATAAAAAGGCTTCCCAAAAGGTCGGTCCACATGTACATTTTTGTTATTCCATTTAGGTCTTTGTAAAATCTTAGGTCAAAATGAACATTTTTTATTGGTGAAATCATTTTCCAACAATGAGGTAAAAATGACCTTATTTTCTAGTCCTTATTTTTCCCAAACTTTGACAGTTAATAACTTTCAAACCGTTCAATATTTTCTTACCAAATTTTCCAGTGGAGTAATAGGTTATGCCAGTAATATGTCCACAAAATTTTAGAAAAAACTGGGTTCATTTTCCCTATACAGTGGCTGTCCAAACTGGGTTCCGAAAATAAGAATACGAAAAAACAGTTTTTTACCTAAACTTTGAAATATCATAACTTACTCATTTCTAAACATTTTTTAGTGTTTCAAAAGCTCAATTTTATGTACTCAATCTCAACAACATCACAGTACAATTTAATTTTACAAAAACAATATACAGTGGCTGCTTGACCCCTTGGAAGTCACAGCTCAAAACATGTTTTGTTTTAGGGTATCCTACAAAACCCTTGGGGGTTTTGGTTCCCATTTTCAAAAATCAATACACATGCATCATAAAAATTATTAAAAAACTACCATAACCTTTTTACATCACCAACAAGAAACTTTAAGCATTAGATATACAAAATAAGGCTTAAAACTAAAAACCCTACAACAAAATCATCAAAAGTAAACTTTTTACCTCTTTGGTGTTCTTGCTTAAGGTTTGGACCTTCCTATAAGCTTTGACTCCTCCAAAACCTTTCAAAAATCCCTAACCAACTTCCCCCAACAACATAGTTAATTAGCTATTTGAAACTCTAAGCTTAAAACTTTACAAAAGCCTAGATTAGTGAAGCTTTACCTTAGGGAAAATACTTCCTACACCAAGACTTAGCCTCCAAGTTTTCCTTGGTGTTCTTGAGGTTGAATAAAGGAGAGAACACTTTGAGAGGTCTTCAAAAATCAGATGAGAGTGATTGAGAGAGTGTGGGGGTCGGTTTTGGGGTTAGAATAGTTTATACTATCTAATTTATCCTAAAAACACTCAAGTGTTTTACTCCCACTTGCCCACTTGACAATATCCCCAAACCTTTAAATAAATGGGATTTAAACTCAATTAGTTAATAAATGGGGTTTCAAAACATCACTTGGCCGGCCACCCCCTTGCTATATATGATCATTTCATTTTTTTTTTTTTATAAAGGTTAATAAATGTTTCATAAGAAGAAAAGTCCAAATTGGCTTTTGACACCTTTTTCACTCTTATTAAGTTTTAATCACCAAACTTAACATTAATTAATTAAATTAAATGTCTCTCACATTTAATTTAATTAATCACATAATAAAATTTAACCTAAGGTCCATTCATGCAATAAAATTCCCCATTTCGGCAAAATTAGGCATTTACCACAAAATGCCTTAAAATTTCCATTTTCTTTTAGGTTTATTATTTTTGACCAAACTTTAACTTTTATGAATGTATTTTATGCCCAAAATATAATTGCCATGATTTTTCATTTTATTTTCTGAGATTTTTACCCGATCAGGGTTTTTGTGTCGGTTCAGGACCGAAAGTCTTATCTTGACTTTTAAAATCACAAAATTCATATTTTGGCTAGCAATAACTCATGGAATACTTACAAACAAAATATAATATTATTTAAAATAATATTCTTAACCCGGGGGAAAAATCCCGACCCGAGTCGTTTAAAGGTACCCGAAAATGCAGGACGTTACAATACCTACAATTTATAAAGGTTTCGTCCTTGAAACTTAAAACAAATGAGGATACAGCTCCCTCATCTTGTCTTCTGTTTCCCAGGTTGCCTCTTCAATGCCATGGTTACACCACTGCACCTTTACCAATGGCACCGTCTTGTTCCTCAACACTTTTTACTTTCGGTCTAGTATCATAATCGGTTTTTCCTCATAGACGAGCTGAGGATCCACGCTCAGCTGCTCATAGCTGATTACATGCGAGGGATCACGCATGTATTTTCTCAATAAGGATACATGAAACACGTCATGCACCTTAGACAGGGCAGGCGGAAGAACTAAACGATAAGCTACTTCCCCGACCCTCTCTATGATTTCGAAAGGTCCAACGAACCTTGGGCTAAGCTTTCCTTTCTTTCCGAATCGCATAGCCCCTCGTAGCGGAGCTACCTTCAGCAGCACATTATCGCCAACCTTAAACACCAGGTGTCTCCTGCGTCTATCAGCATATTTGTGTTGTCGATCAACCGAAGTTTGCAAGCGTTGCCTTATCCGTCGGATGTCCTCTGTAATCTGATCAA
The DNA here is from genome assembly GCF_963169125.1 of Humulus lupulus. Lineage (NCBI taxonomy): Eukaryota > Viridiplantae > Streptophyta > Magnoliopsida > Rosales > Cannabaceae > Humulus > Humulus lupulus. Next base: position 73,198,388 of record NC_084798.1, read on the forward strand.
CCTCATCCGATCCGAGAAACTTTCTTTCATCGGTCTCGTGCCAATGAATCGGTGATCGACCTTTCCTTCCATACAACGCCTCATACGGAGCCATCTTGATGGAATCATGATAGCTATTATTGTAAGCGAACTCTATTAGTGGAAGCTTCTCATTCCATGACCCTTGAAAGTCGAGCACGCAGGCTCTTAGCATATCTTCCAGTGTCTGAATTGTTCGTTAACTTTGACCGTCTATTTGCGGGTGGAAAGAAGTGCTAAACTTCAGTTTAGTACCCAACCTCGTTTGGATTCTATTCCAGAATGTTGAGGTAAAACGTCCATCGCGATCTGATACGATGGAGTTAGGTACACCATGCAGTCTCATTATTTCTGCAATGTAAACATCTGCTAACTTATGTGCGCCATAAGTTACCTTGATCGGTAAGAAATGAGCGGACTTAGTCAACCTATCCATGATAACCCAAATGGCATCGTGCCCCTTGGGAGTGGTTGGTAGACCTGTGACAAAGTCCATAATGACCATCTCCCACTTCCATTCCGGAATTTCTAAGGGTTGTAACAATCCGGCTGGTTGTTGATGCTCGGCCTTTGTCTACTGACAAGTCAAGCAGTGTGCCACATATTCTGCCGTCTCCTTTTTCATCCCAGGCCACCAAAAGTACTTCTTCAAGTCTTGGTACATTTTTGTGGTACCCGGATGCATGGCATAAGGATCATTATGTCCTTTGAAAAAGATCTGCTTCTTGATCTCGTCATCATCAGAAACACATATTCTTCCCTTGAACCCCAATACTCCATCCTCGGAGATATGGAATCCTGGTCGTCCCTCGTTCCTTACTTCATGCATCAATCCTTGAACCCAAGGATCGACTAACTGCCCGCCTCTTATAGCTTCCATAATGGCAGGCTCGATAGAAAGGTTAGCCAATTGACCAACTACTATCTCTAAACCTAAGGTAGCAAGGTCAACTTGTAACTGCGGTGAAATTTCCTTCACTGTCATCACATAAGCACCTGGTTGTCGACTCAATGCATCTGCCACCTTGTTTGCTTTTCCCGGGTGGTACAGAATGTCGCAGTCATAGTCGTTAAATAGTTCCAACCATCGACGCTGTCTCATATTCAAGTCCTTCTGAGTGAGGAAATACTTCAGGCTTTTGTGATCAGTGTAGATGTCGCAGTGTATCCCGTATAGGTAGTGCCTCCATATTTTTAGAGCAAAAACCACTGCTGCAAGCTCCAGGTCATGAGTGGAATAGTTCTTCTTGTAATTCTTTAGCTGTCGAGAAGCATAAGAAATTACTTTTCCGTGGTGCATTAGCACTGCTCCCAACCCTCGGCCTGAGGCGTCGCTATAAATAGTATATCCCTCTGTGCCATTGGGGATTGTCAGCACTGGGGCAGTCGTCAATCTTGTTTTCAGCTCCTGAAAACTCTCCTCACACTTGTCAGTCCATTCATATTTGATGTTTTTGCGGGTAAGGACAGTCATTGGTGCGGCTATTTTGGAAAATCCTTCCACAAATCGCTGGTAGTATCCCGCTAACCCAAGAAAACTTCTAACCTCATGCGCATTTTTCGGAGGTTTCCATTGCTTAACAACTTCTATTTTGGCGGGATCTACTGAAATTCCGTTTCCCGACACTATGTGCCCCAGAAAACTTACTTTCTCTCGCCAGAATTCGCACTTCAAAAACTTAGCGTAAAGCTTTTCATCTCGCAGACACTGGAGGACCAGTTCCAGATGTGTTGCATGCTCTTCCTGGCTTTTCGAGTATATCAGAATATCGTCAATGAACACGACGACAAACTTATCCAAATACTCACGAAATACTCGGTTCATGAGATCCATGAATGCAGCAGGCGCATTGGTTAGTCCACAGGACATCACTAAGAACTCGTAGTGACCGTAGCGCGTTCTGAAGGCCGTCTTTGGTATATCCGTCTCCTTAACCTTGAGCTGATGATAGCCTGATCGCAGGTCTATTTTGGAAAATACTGACGCTCCTTGTAGTTGATCGAAAAGATCGTCGATCCTCGGTAATGGATATCGGTTCTTGATCGTCACTTTGTTCAACTCCCGATAGTCAATGCACATTCTCATCGTACCGTCTTTCTTCTTAACGAATAAGATCTGGGCTCCCCATGGAGAATGGCTTGGCCTTATGAACTTCTTGTCTAGTAACTCTTGCAGTTGTGACTGCAACTCCTTGAGTTCAGCTGGTGCCATTCTGTAAGGAGTCTTTGAGATCGGCGTAGTTCCCGGAATCAACTCTATCTCAAACACAATCTCTCGGTCTGGTGGAATCCCTGGGAGATCTTCAGGAAATACATCAGAAAACTTGCACACAACCGGTACATCCAATGGTTGTTGACTCGTTTCTTTATCCTTATCCACTATGTTTGCCAGAAAACCGATGCACCCGTCACTCAACATTTTTCTCGCCTTTATCGCAGAAATCATGGGACACTTCTTTTCTTTTGACGTACCCTTGTACTCGAATGGTTCTTCTCCTGCTGGGGTGAAGACCACTTTTCTGCGCTTGAAATTGATAACTGCTCCATATTTGGTTAACCAATCCATCCCAAATATGACATCATATTCATGTAGGTCCAAGAGTAACAGATCCACCATCAGCTCACGATTTTCAACCCAAACTGGTACGGCTCTAACCCATGTCCGCACCAGCATATCCTCTCCCGAAGGCAAGGATACCCCACAAATAACAGGAATAGGCTCAGGACTTCTGTTTCATTTTTCCACAAAGGATGCAGACACAAAAGAATGTGATGCACCAGTATCCATTAATGCATATGCTGAGGTTTGGGCGATAGAAATCTGACCTGACACCATATCAGATGGGCCAGCTCCTTTGTCGCTTTGTGTAAGCGCATAAACTCGAAGCGGAGCTCCAATTTGTTTATGTTGGTCATTTCCTTTGCCCTTGGCTGGCATTCGAAAATCCTTAGCAAAGTGCCCTGGCTTTCCACAGTTAAAACAGACCCCGTACTCGCCCCGATGGCGGCGGTTACACTTGTTGCACAGTGGCCATTGTTCAAACTCACGTGTCGGCTGTTTGTTGTGACTAGCCATTGCCTGATTGGGAGGTCCCCCTTTTCTTTTGTTATTTCCCCCAAAAATCGTTCTTGTGCCTCTTGGATTGTTTGTTCACCCCGAGTTCTGGCCGAACCTCGGGTTGAACCTTCCCCTTCGGCCATTCTGATTGGCCTGAAACTGTCCGGGGTTGTTGGGAGTGTACCTCCTGTCTTCGTTCTTCTGTGGATCTGGCTTGTCTGACACGGCCCAAGACTCTTGGCGAAGAGCCCGTTCCACTGCTTCAGCATACGTCTCTGGGCCAGTTCTACCAGTGTCTACACACCTGGAAATGTCTCTGCGTAGGCCCTTCATAAAACTCCAGGTCTTATTCTCTTCAGTGCTCACCTGGTTCTTCGCAAACCTAGAAAGTTGGTCAAATTTTCGAACGTAGTCGTGCACGCTCGATGTTCCCTGCTTCAGACTAGTGAACTCATTCACTTTGTGCTCAATCACCACCTTACTAAAGTACTTGCCATTGAACAAGGTCAAGAACTCTAGCCATTCCATCTCGGCATCATTATGCCCTTTCTTGGCTGCGTCCCACCAGATGTGGGCATCTTCATATAGGTCGCGTAGACTACCTTCTCCCTCTAAGTAGTTCCAATGAAGTCGAAGATTCTTTCCAAAATACTAATCCATTCCTCTGCCATTGAAGGGTCACTGCTCCCCTCGAATATAGGTGGATTTTGGTTGCCGAACCTTTCTGATATAGGTTTTGCTCGGGCAGCTCTTGGCGCTTCTACTGGCTGTACAGGTTGCTCAATGATAACCTGCGGGCCAAGGTTTTGTTCTTCATTGGTTGCAGGTGGTACTTCATTGTTCTGAGCATTATTGGGTGGCATGGGGAGTCGTCCCAAAAAGGGTGTTAAATCTTTCAGCTTGGAGGGCATCAGCGTCCTCCTGTCTCTTTTGCCTTCTTTCTATTTGAGCTCCTTGCGTCTCCACTAGCCTTTGCAGATTTTTCATTTTCTCGGCTATCTCGCGAACTCTAGCAGCTTGGTTTGGAGTTCTAGCGGCAAGCGCGTTCTGAGCTCTATCAGCAGGTGTGGCCTGGCCTCGGCCAGCAACACCCCTTCCTCTTTGAGCTCTTGTCCTTGCCAATTGTTTGATTTCAATCAAAAGCTCTTAAGCGCATAAGGACGAGATGTTAATATTGACACAGATAGTTAATCAACCTAATTAAGCACACCAAACATATCAAGCACAACAAGCAATCAACACTATTTAACAAAAGTTAGCAACTTCATTTCATAGCCTATACCATATACAACAACATTTGAAGTTTGGGTTGGCAAGTCTAAGGGATTTACAAAATTAGCCCTAAAAAAGAATGGACTTATATCCCTGCTAGACCAGTTACTAATTTCCTTAATCACGTACAAGGTAGGTACATATTTCAAAAGTAGGTGGGTTTCTAACACCTATGCAGCTCCTAACACCTAGCCGGTGTCGCTTTCCGCTACTATATTAGAACAATCCTCAAGATCCTCCTCGGGATCTTCCTCAGGATCTTCCTTGGAATCTTCTTCGCGATCTTCCTCATCTTGGTCCATCGGCTCCTCATAAGAAATTTACCCGTCGCCGAGTTCTTCATTAGCCACTTCCTCCATTGGTGGGTTCTCAGCTACAACTACACCAAAGTCCTACAACCTAGTAGGTTTGCAAGGTCTTTACAAAAGTATCAACAAGACCCTCACAGCATAACCTAATCTAAGTTGTCCATCAACATATCCAGCTCTATGTCGGTATCCTCGTTAGACTGCTCGAGATCCTCCTCTGGCTCTACTGAAGACTTCTGTCATGTACTGCGTACATTGCCAAATGGCACGCCAATGTCGTCATTCGTACTCAAAGTGGCAAGGAATTCTCATCGTTAAAGAGTCTATAGAAAATCGATTCTAGGCGAAGGGATCATGGGTAGTTTTCCTATCACAGGGTCACCTATCTCAGGTATATCGACCATAACCTACAATTTATAGAATTGAGGTGAATAAAAAGAAAACAACACACTAAAGGAAGAAACAGTACTTACAGTGAGTGCCGGTCTATCTTTGCGAAATGTACATGTGGGTTGTCTACAGAACCGGCTCAACTCGAGCTCTGATACCAACTGTAACGACCCGGATTTTCAAGACTCAATAATGCGGAAATATAGATGTTTTAATTTGACAAAATGTCTCAAAAACCCATAGAAAAAAACTTTTTAAAAAGTCGTATGGCCATACTTAACATTTAGTTACAAACATGTTTTATAAAGATTAGAGTGAGCCTAGTTTAGGAAAATTACACAACATTTCCAAAAATAAAAAGGCTTCCCAAAAGGTAGGTCCACATGTACATTTTTGTTATGCCATTTAGGTCTTTGTAAAATCTTAGGTCAAAATGAGCATTTTTTATTGGTGAAATCATTTTCCAACAATGAGGTAAAAATGACCTTATTTTCAAGTCCTTATTTTTCCCAAACTTTGACAGTTAATAACTTTCAAACCGTTCAATATTTTCTTACCAAATTTTACAGTGGAATAATAGATTATGCCAGTAATATGTCCACAAAATTTTAGAAAAAACTGGGTTCATTTTCCCTATACAGTGGCTGTCCAAACTGGGTTCCGAAAATAAGAATACGAAAAAACAGTTTTTTACCTAAACTTTGAAATATCATAACTTACTCATTTCTAAACATTTTTTAGTGTTTCAAAAGCTCAATTTTATGTACTCAATCTCAAAAACATCACAGTATAATTTAATTTTACAAAAACAATATACAGTGGCTGCTTGACCCCTTGGAAGTCACAGCTCAAAACATGTTTTGTTTTAGGGTATCCTACAAAACCCTTGGGGGTTTTGGTTCCCATTTTCAAAAATCAATACACATGCATCATAAAAATTATTAAAAAACTACCATAACCTTTTTACATCACCAACAAGAAACTTTAAGCATTAGATATACAAAATAAGGCTTAAAACTAAAAACCCTACAACAAAATCATCAAAAGTAAACTTTTTACCTCTTTGGTGTTCTTGCTTAAGGTTTGGACCTTCCTATAAGCTTTGACTCCTCCAAAACCTTTCAAAAATCCCTAACAACCTTCCCCCAACAACATAGTTAATTAGCTATTTGAAACTCTAAGCTTAAAACTTTACAAAAGCCTAGATTAGTGAAGCTTTACCTTAGGGAAAATACTTCCTACACCAAGACTTAGCCTCCAAGTTTTCCTTGGTGTTCTTGAGGTTGAATAAAGGAGAGAACACTTTGAGAGGTCTTCAAAAATCAGATGAGAGTGATTGAGAGAGTGTGGGGGTCGGTTTTGGGGTTAGAATAGTTTATACTATCTAATTTATCCTAAAAACACTCAAGTGTTTTACTCCCACTTGCCCACTTGACAATATCCCCAAACCTTTAAATAAATGGGATTTAAACTCAATTAGTTAATAAATGGGGTTTCAAAACATCACTTGGCCGGCCACCCCTTGCTATATATGATCATTTCATTTTTTTTTTTTATAAAGGTTAATAAATGTTTCATAAGAAGAAAAGTCCAAATTGGCTTTTGACACCTTTTTCACTCTTATTAAGTTTTAATCACCAAACTTAACATTAATTAATTAAATTAAATGTCTCTCACATTTAATTTAATTAATCACATAATAAAATTTAACCTAAGGTCCATTCATGCAATAAAATTCCCCATTTCGGCAAAATTAGGCATTTACCACAAAATGCCTTAAAATTTCCATTTTCTTTTAGGTTTATTATTTTTGACCAAACTTTAACTTTTATGAATGTATTTTATGCCCAAAATATAATTGCCATGATTTTTCATTTTATTTTCTGAGATTTTTACCCGATCAGGGTTTTTGTGTCGGTTCAGGACCGAAAGTCTTATCTTGACTTTTAAAATCACAAAATTCATATTTTGGCTAGCAATAACTCATGGAATACTTACAAACAAAATATAATATTATTTAAAATAATATTCTTAACCCGGGGGAAAAATCCCGACCCGAGTCGTTTAAAGGTACCCGAAAATGCAGGACGTTACATATCCACAATCACCCACACTGAGTCATGCTGACCCACGGTCTTCGGAAAACCAACCATGAAGTCCATGGTGATATCTTCCCACTTCCATTCTGGTATCCCCAGAGACTACAGTAATCCTGCTGGCCTCTGATGTTCAGCTTTGACCTGCTGACAAGTTAAGCACTTGGCCAAATAATCCACCACACCCCTTTTCATGCCCGACCACCAATACAAAGCTCTCAGATCTTGGTACATCTTTGTCGTACCCGGATGCAAGGAATAGGGAGCGGTATGTGATTCATCTAAAATCTCCCGTCGGATATCAGAATCCATCAGAACACAAATCCGACCCTTGTACTTCAGCAACCCCATCTCTGAAATAGAAAAGTCCTTAGCCGCTTCGACTAAGACGTTCTCTCTGTGACCTCTCAACTGGGAATCTTTCCCCTACACCTCCTTGATCCTCTCGAGGAGTGCAGAGTGAAGAGTGATGCTGGCTAACCGGCCAACCACCAACTCTATACCCGCTCTAGTCATCTCTTCAGCTAGCTTATCAGATATCTGTCTCGAACTGAACAACTGTCCTGGGCCTTTCCGACTCAATGTATCAGCCACTACATTAGCCTGCCCAGGATTGTATAGGATATCATAGTTATAATCCTTAGCCAACTCCAGCCACCATCTCTGGCGGATATTCAGATCCTTCTGAGTAAAGAAGTACTTCAAACTCTTGTGGTCGGTGTATATCTCACACTTCTCACCATATAGATAATGTCTCCAAATCTTAAGTGCGAATACCATCGCTGCCAACTCCAAATCATGCGTGGGATATCTCTGCTCATATTCTTTCAACTGTCTCGATGCATAGGCTATCACCTTACCAGCTTGCATCAACACACACCCCAAACCCTGTCTGGAAACATCACAATAAACCACAAACTTCCCATTATCTGTCGGCAGACTCAACACTGGCGCTGTGATTAGTTGCCGCTTCAACTCTTTGAAACTGTTCTCACATCTGTCTGTCCAAACATACTTTGTCTTCTTCTTTGTCAATTCTGTCAACGGCGTAGCTATCTTGGAGAATCCTTCAACAAACCGCCGATAATATCTTGCCAATCCCAGAAAACTCCTCACTTCGGGAACATTACTCGGTCTAGGCCAATCTCTCACCGCCTCAATCTTACTTGGGTAAACCAGAATCCCCTCCTTACTGAAAATATGGCCCAAAAATGAAACTTGCGGTAGCCAGAACTCACACTTGCTAAAATTAGCATATCTTATGTTCCCTTAACCGCTGCAATACCAGACGCAGATGCTGCTCATGCTCTGACTCGGACTGAGAATACACCAAAATGTTGTCGATGAACACAATCAAAAACTTATCCAGATAATCCTTGAAAACCCTGTTCATCATATCCATAAAAGCTGCTGGGGCATTGGTTAATCCAAAGGACATAGCCAGGAATTCATAGTGTCCATACCTTGTTCGAAAAGCGGTCTTTGGTTGTCCTATTCTTTGATTCTTAACTGGTGGTAACCTGACCGGAGATCAATTTTGGAAAACACTGTCCTTCCCTGTAGCTGGTCAAATAAATCATCGATCTTGGGCAGTGGATACTTATTCTTAATGATTAACTTGTTCAGCTCCCTGTAGTCAATACACATCCTAAGAGACCCATCCTTCTTCTTAATGAACAACATTGGAGCACCCCATGGCGAGAAACTCGGTCTAATGAGCCCCAAATCCAATAACTCCTGTAACTGAATCTTCAACTCCTGTAACTCTGCCGGAGCCATTCTGTAAGGTGTCCTAGATACTGGCTCTGCCCCTGGCGCCAACTCTATAACAAAGTCAACCTCCCGCTGCAGCGGCAACCCTGGTAGATCTGCTGGAAATAAATCTGGAAACTCACATACCAATCTGGTCTCACCCGGTCCAACCGACACAACCCTAGAGGCATCCACAACATTCACTAGGAATCCTATGCAACCCTCCTGCATAAGGTCCCTAGCCCTCAATGCTGAAATCATAGGTACCTGCAGTCCACTAGATATCCCCACCAATACGAACGGTACCTCCCCTTCTGGTTCAAAAGTCACCATCTTGCGCTTGCAGTCAATCGTCGCCCAATACTTTGATAGCCAATCCATCCCTAGGATTGTATCTAAGTCATCCATCACCAGCTCAATTAGATCAACAGACAATTCCCTACCATCTACCTCTACTGGTAAAGCTCTAATCCATCTCCTAGAGACCACCAGTTCCCCAGTTGGCAACAAAGTCTGAAAATCCCTAGAATACAAAACACTAGGTCTGCACAACTGATCTAACACTCTAGCAGACACAAAGGAATGAGTAGCTCCCAAATCAAACAATGTAGTATAAGAAGATCCAGCACTAGAAATCTGACCTGTCAAAACTGAGGGTCTAGCCTTCGCCTCAGTCTGAGTCAAAGTGAACACCCTGGCAGGAGTGAGATTGTCGCCCTGCTTCGGCTCCTCTTTCCTGGCTTGTGGGCAGTCCTTCTTCAGATGATTGGCACTCCCACAGATAAAGCAGGCCCTAATCCTGCACTCACCCTGATGTCGTCGTCTGCACTGTGGACACACTTGAAAACTCCTCCAGTTGTCACTTCTGCCTTGATGGCCACTAGAAGCACCCCGTGCCCTCCTATCAGAACTGGGAGGAACAAAGGAATCTGGGGTCTTCCTCTTCTGGTCACTGGAGCCACTCCCCCAACTAGATCCAATAAAAGGAGGCACTGTCCTCCTGGCATCGCGCCTAATAGCGCTCTCTTTCCAAATTTGGTCCTCGACCCCCTCAGCTGTAAGGGCCTTATCCACAACCTGAGCGTAGGTAGTAGTCTCTGGATCCAAGGTGATCTTTACATCACGGGCGATCATAATGTTCAATCCCTGTATAAATCTGTCTCTTCTTGCCGCATTAGTCGACACTAAATCTGGCGCAAACTTCGCCAATCGGTCAAACCTCAAAGCATACTCAGTCACAGTCAACCGATTCTGAGTCAGGTTGATGAACTCATCCACCTTCACAGCTCGGACTGCAACACTATAACATTTTTCGTTAAATATGTTCCTGAACTCTTCCCAAGTCATAATTGTCACATTCCTTCTCTAAACCACTACATCCCACCAGATGCGAGCATCCTCTTTGAACATGTAGCTAGCACAAGCTACCCTCTCATTCCCCTCAACCCTCATAAAATACAGAATTGAGGAAATCATATTCATCCACTACTATGCCCGCAGTGGGTCTGATCCACCCTCAAAGGTGGGAGGATGCTGTTTCCTGAACCTCTCATATAAAGGTTCCCACCTATTCTCCACAACAGGTTAAACCAGCACTGGCACCACAACCTGCTGAACTGGCAACCCAGTGACCTGTGGAGGGGCCTGCTATCTCCACTGTCGAAGTTCTTCCTCTGTTTGTTGTAGTCTTGCTTCCATTTCAGCAAACATCTGTGCCAATTCTGTGGGGCAGGTGGAGGGTCCTGACCCTGGTTGTCATCCTCGGCCCTACTACCGCAGAGTCTAGATGATTGACGAGGAATCTCAACAAATATGGCTGCAATCAATGACGCCGCTCATCAGGCATGATAACAACATCCAAAACCACCTTCCAATCACATCAGCCAACCACAAACAGCAATCCACATAACACACAGATAACATATAGCATACTACGGGACATGCCCTAGGATCATGCATATGTTAACTCATTCATCATGCTCTATAAGAAATAAGCAGGCAAACATGGAATTTAAACACATATTCAAGCATTTAAGTCAATTATTACCAATCAACCCTGAGTCGAGCTTGTCACTAACAGTGAGCGTACATGTTCGGTCAATCTCCAGAAACCATAAACCTTGGCTTGCTCTGATACCAAGTTGTAACACCCTACTTCCTTAGAGCCATTACTAAGTGAGTTTAAAACGTGCACTTAACTCGCTAATCGAGGTTTTAAGGCAAAAGTGTGAATAAACCATAACCAGAGTCATAAACTTTGAAAATAATTCTATTTACTAAAAATCATAAAACGTTTAACATTTGGGATCCCAAAATACTGTTTAGAAATATTTACAACTCAAAAATATAATCAGAGTCGGCTAAACGACAAAATCTAGGTTCAGTACAACCACCTCCCAAATTACCACTGGCCGTGGCAGCCATGCAGGCCAAACATGTACGTGCCGTTTCACGCTCTGCGTACTCATGGTTGGTCAACTTTTCCCTTGCCCTTACCTACACCACAGAGCACCTGTGAGCTGGAGCCCAACAAGAAAACCCTCACAAGCAGATAACATATGCAAATCAAACATTTAGCATATAAACATGCCATCAATAGGCTATACACATACGACCATGCCGTCCCAGGTGCTTTACCAGGCCTTGGGTTCGCGGTCCACACCGTAAGGATATCCTAGGTATCCTTTAGGGTCTCGCCTTGGCAACTCGCACTCCGTGTGCCAAACACTGCTCCCAGTCCCTTGCCGCACTTGGCCTTGTACTCGACGTGCTTAACGCCGTTCTCGGCCCCTTGCCGACCCCGAGCCGCGTCGTTCCCAGCTCTAGCCGAACATTCACACATATTCATACAAAGCATAATAAAGCAAATACCAAACATGAATAAACTCAATCAAATGGCTACGCCCTGCAACACAATCATATAGGGCCCTGCCCTGCATACAAGCTCTACGGGAACAACAGTTTTCTTACTTGTGTCCCGAGATTTCCAAGCACCGCGATCACGAGCACAGTCCTCTAACCCGAACCTTGAAGAAATCCTAGTCACAACATATGAACCATAATCAACCATCACATTCTAATCCATTAAATAGTTTCGAGTCATAATTCTAACCTCTGGGACCTTGGTTTCTACCTTCCAGAGCCTTAACGTTCATGTTCTCGAGATAAAAACCCTCATTTTGCCAAAAATCCACATTTGGGTTGCGGCTCAGCCTTCCTTAAGCGCCGCGGCGCACCCCTAGACAGAGACAAAATTTCCTCACATCTGTCAGACTAGGGCCGCGGCGCCCAAACCTTGCGCCGCAGCACCTGGGAAATTCCCTCGAAGGCCACTAGCCTAGAAACGCAAGCAGGCTGCGGCGCTGAAAAACAGAGCCGCGGCGTGAGCCCGAAACCTAGAATTCCCATGCAAACTCTCCTGAAATCATTCTAATCACACCCCAACAACATAATCGAATCCCATAATCACCCTAATACACTTTAGGCAGCACATAAAACTCAAAGAAACCAGCCAAAATCCTACTCTAACTCAAGTCCAATTATCTAAGCTTTAACCCCTCAAACTTCAGCAAAACAGAGGAAAATTAAATAGAATTCAAGCTTAGATCCTTACCTCAAGGACAATTCGACTCTCAGCTATCTTTAACCTTGCTCCTTACTTTGATTTCCCCAATTTGCAGCCTCAAATCCTAAGCTTTCCCCTCAAAATTCCCTTGGCAAGTTTGAGAGAAAACAAGAAAAAGAGAAGAGAAAGAGTTTGGGTCGGTTCCTCTAAAAACTCTGAACATATCCTTAGTTTATTTTATTTAACTTAGTCTCTAAGGTTACCTCAAAGGCTCGGGGTACCGAAAACGTCCCCGAGGGAAAAATGGTAATTTTCCCTAATATTCCCTCCTAAACATTCTAACCTCAAATATATCTCCAAATATTTATTTCCATAACCCGATAACCCCATAAAACATCTAATACCCAAATTACCCCTCGAGTTTCCCCGAGTCGGATTCTCAACCCCGTGTGACTTTCTGGCTGACAGTTCCCAATGACTGTCTCGGATCGTGCTACACAGATATATCACAAGTATATCGCATTTACCACATTTATCACATTAATGCCATCAACGGGCTAAAATTACAAACATGCCCCTAATAACTAGATGGGGCCCACATGCATATTTAATTCACCTAAACATGCATTTCTAATCGCATACTCATCAAATTCACATATAATAATAAATCACTTATTGCCTTCCAGGCACACTAATCAAGGCCCTGAGCCTTATTAGAAAATTTGGAACACTACATCACGTGAACAAATTTGAGATACAAATGGGCATCCAGAAGGTGTCCGAAGATGCACGGTGCAAGATTTTTCTTACCACCTTGTCAGACTCTACTTAGGAGTGATAATTCAAATTTCCTCAACCAACATAGTTTCATGGGAGATGTTTATAAAGGAGTTTTACAGACAGTTTTATGCTGGTCGGATACATCCAACAAAGGCTAATCAGCTGGTCAACATTCGATAGAAGGAAGGAGAAACTCTTAAGGAGTATGTACAACAGTTCATGCGAGCAGATGCTCAGGCCAAAATTGTTGGAGACGAGGGAAAGATGATGGCAATCACAGCTGGAGTTCAACACCAATCTCCCCTCTAGAGTAGCCTACGGAAGAATGGATTCAAGAGCAGTCAAGAATTTCTGGATTGAGCAGACAAGTATATCAAGCTAGAGGAGGCTATAGCCAATGAAGGAAAGTCCCCAAAGGTCAACCAGGGCAAGAAGGAAGATTCGACAAAAGCTGGTAGCAGGTCTGGTAAACCCAACAACAATGACAAAGGTAACAATAAGAATAGAGGAAAAAGGTAAAATATTGAACCAACGACATCTGATCACAAGATACGAGCCGAGGTTCACCAATTACACAACCCTGGTCGATAGCTGAGCCGAAGTGTATCAGGCCAGTCATACCACAGTTTCCTTCTGGCGACCAGCCCCAATTAGGAAAGACATATCCAAAAGGGACACAACTAAGTTTTGTCGTTTTCAATACGACTATGAACATGATACCAATGAGTGTAACCAGCTAAAGGACGAGATCGATTTCCTTATTTGACAAGGAAATCTGAGGAGATATGTACAAGCAGGGGGAAATTCCCACTAGGAGGCTCATAGAGGCAACGAGCAGGCACCTGTACACCAATGCTTGCCTCCTTTGCAACCAACTCCTGTTGCTGGTACATTGCTAACTATCTATGAGGGACCACATATATCTGGTGACAGTGGTAAGGCAAGGGAGAGATATGCAAGAAACCTACATCACGATCAAGACATATAAATGCTAAATGTCAAGGAGCGAACTTCCAAAAAAGCTTGAACAAAGGAAGAATTGATAAATTTCTCCGAGCTGGACGCACAGCATGTCCGATTCCCCCACTCAGATCCTTTGGTTGTGGATGTCCAAATCGCGAACATTATGGTGAAATGAGTGTTGGTGGATACATGAAGCTCGGTCAAAATTTTATACAAATCTTCATTGGAAAGAATGAAATTACAAGTGCAAGATTTAGAATCATGCAACCAAACCATCTATGGTTTTTTTGGTGAGGGGCTAGCACCAACAGGGTCAATCAGACTCCCAGTCATAGCAAGAAATGCACTCGCGAACAAGACATTGCTCGCTACTTTTATAGTAGTTGATTGTCTGTCCGCGTACAATGCTATGATCGGAAGACCCATACTCGTCGATCTCTGAGTAGTAACTTTGATCTGGCATCTAGTTATGATGTTTTGAACCGATGCAAGTTTTGGGTGCGTATTAGGAAATCAGGGAGAGGCTAGAGAATGTTACAAATCCTTGATCACGAAGGCAAGAAGAGGTGGACCAGGGAGCGCAGTAGAGAAAAGGTTGATGGTGGTAAACGAATCACAAACCCAATCAGGTGAACAAGTCACCAAATAGGGCATTTCCCAAAGTGAGGATAGAGATTTAGATCCTCAATTTAGGGATTTAAAAGAAGACATTGGGCCCATTGAGGACCTCGAGGAGGTCTAACTAGTAGTGGAAGATCTGACCAGGGTTGTGAAAGTTGGTAAGAACTTAGAGACAACAATAATAAAAAAAAGAACTGGTGGAGTTTTTGAAGAGGAACCAGGAGGTATTTGTCTGGTTGCATAAAGTCATGGTTTGGATAGACCCATAAATTACTAGCCATGTCTTGAATATAGATAAAAACCACCCACTAGTGCAACAAAAAAGAAGGATTCTTGACAAGGACAAGTCTAAAACCTTGAAAGAAGAAGTCAAGAAGCTGAAGGAAAATGGATTCATAAGGGTAGCGTTTTATCCATCTTGGGTCTCTAATCTCGTACTAGTTCCTAAACCAAATCATAATTGGAGGACATGCGTGGATTTCACAGACCTTAATAAATCCTACCTGGAGGATTGTTTCCTATTTCCAAGAATCGACTAGCTGGTCGACGCTACATCAAGACATGAAATGTTGTCATTCATGGATGCATATTCTGGTTAAAATCAAACTAGTATGCATCCACCTAATGAAGAGCATGCTAGCTTTCGAACAGATACTGGGCTTTACTGCTACAAAGTAATGCTCTTCGGTTTGAAAAATGCTGGTGCGACTTAACAACGTCTAGTCAAGCACATGTTCAAAGAGCATATCTACAATAACATGGAGGTTTACGTCAATGATATGCTGGTCAAGTTGAGAAAGGCTGGTGAACACATCAAGGACTTCTAGGAATGCTTCAACATCTTGGACAAATATCAGATGAAGCTTAACCCTCTCAAGTGTTCCTTTCGTGTTGGGTCAGGAAATTTTTTGGGATTCATAGTAAACTCACGAGGAATTGAAGTCAATCCCTAAAAGATTTGAGCACTGATCGAGATGCAATCACCAGCCAAAGTTAAAGATGTACAAAGCCTGACAGGGAGAATCGCGGCTCTGAGTAGATTCATATCTGAGTTTATGGACAAGTACGTCCCATTTTTAATTTACTCAGAGGAAACAAAAACTTCGAGTGGATAGAAGAATGGGAACAGGCTTTTCAGGCACTTAAGTCCCATATGTCACGACCACCCATTTTGTTCAAGTCGGTTGAAGGAAAGACTTTGTACATCTACTTAGCCATAACAAAGTATGTTGCAAGCACTGTTTTGATCAGGAAGGAAGATAGCATTCAAAAAGCAGTATACCACATAAGTAAAAGCTAGTGGGAGCAGAATTACGATATCCGGCTATAGAGAAATTGGCTTACTGCTTGATACTAGCATCTAGAAAACTGCGACCCTACTTTCAAGCTTACCGACCAGCCACTACGACAAGTCTTGAAAAAACCAGAAGCCGCTGGTCGATTATTAAAATGGGCAGTTGAGCTGGGGCAATTCAAAATTTTCTATGCACCTTGAGAAACCATAAAGGGACAAGCCTTAGCGGATTTCGTAGCTGAATTCACCAAACTCCCGATCAACGAGCCGATTATAGAGAGAGATGATCAAAACCAAACTCCCGCCTGGAGATTATTCGTAGATGGGTCATCTAATGAGCACAATGCGGGGGCAGGGTTGATCTTAATCACTCCCGAGGGACATCAGTTTCACTGTGCAATCAGATTCAAATTTACAACCTCCAACAATGAAGCCGAGTACGAGGCAGTGCTTGCATGTTTGAGACTAGCTAAGGAGATGAACATAAAGTCAATAGGAATATACAGTGACTCCTAGCTAGTTGTTAATTAGATTATTGGAGAGTATCAGGCTAGGGGCCTTAAGATGGTTGTGTATCTAAACATGGCGAAGGATTTACTAGCACAGTTAAGAAGTATACTCTCCAGCAAGTACCTCGCGACCAGAATGCAAATCTTGATGCCTTAGCCAAGTTAGCAAGCGCCAAAGATGCCAATACTTTTAGCATAGTACCGATCAAACACTTATCAGCACCCAACATTCAAGTGGAAGATTCCTCCCTAATAATACAAGTATTTGACATGTGGATGACTCCCATCATTCAATATCTAAAACATGGATTGTTACCAGCAGATAGAATAAGGAAAGGACACTGCAAAGGCAATAAACTCGATTTATCCTGCTCGATGGAATCCTATATTGACGAGGATATTCAATACCTTTATTAAGGTGTATCTCCAAGAAAAAAGCTAAAGAATTGATGAGAGAATTACATGAAGGATTCTGTGGAGATCATGCTGGGGGCAAAGTTTGTCAAAGAAGATTCTTCGACAAGGGTATTTCTGGCCTACAATGATTGAGGATTCCATGGAATTCGTTAAGAAGTCTGATAAATGCGAATGATTCTCCAAGATACCTTGAGCAACCCTAAATGAGCTTAAGCATATGCAAAGCCCATGGGTATTCACAGTCTGGGGAATAGATCTGATCAGATCTTTGCCCACATGAAAAGGAAATGTCAAGTATGCAGTTGTTGTTGTCGACTACTTTACTAAGTGGGCTGAAGCTGAACCACTCACGAAAATCACGACCAAGAAGGTATTGGATTTCCTTGTCAAAAACATTGTATGTCGATATGGATTTCCGAAAAAGATTGTATCAGACAATGGCACACAATTTGACAGCGACATGTTTACTAATTTTTCCGAGAGGCATGGTATAACAAAGTGATTTTCATTGGTTGCCCATCCACAAGCCAACAGAAAGGTAGAAGCTATGAACAAAACTCTGAAGGACACACTGAAGAAATGTCTCGAAGAAGCAAAGGGAGCATGGCCAGAACAATTGCAAGAAGTACTCTGGTCGTATAGAACATCTCACTGAATAGCAACAAGCCATACACTGTTGTCCTTAGCGTATGGGTATGAAGCCATGTTACCTGTTGAGTTACATCCACCATTCCATAAAAATATGACATACGAACAGAATACGAATAACCAGTTATTAATGGAGTCTTTAGAATTGGTTAACGAAAGGCGCGAGCAAGCTCAAATACGAGTGGAAACTTATCAACAAAAGGTTACTCGATATTGTAATTCCAAAGTACGCGAGAGAAAGTTTGACATGGGAGATTTGGTACTTAGAAGAGTTTTTCTCAACATTCGCGATCAAGTTGTCGGAGTGGTCGGAGAAAACTGGGAGGGTCCATATCAAATTAAAGAAATTATTCAACCAGGCACCTACAAACTTGCTCACTTAAATGGAGATCTCGTTCCTCGCTATTGAAATGGAGAACACCTGCGCAAGTACTATCAATAAACATTTCTTCTTAAAGATTTGGCTTGTATTAATTTTACTTTTTACAAGCTTTTGAACAAGGGTTGGCTAGTTAGATGGCTGGTCGCTTATATGTGTAAGATCAATTTTTGATCACTCGTACATACACGAATTTTGTCCACTTTATTATGAGAAATAAAAGGAACCGCGCACAACCAGTTATTCTTGCCAATTTTTGTATTTGTTACAAGTTGTTACACCCAGATTTCGAGCCATGAGAATTGCAACCTCGAATGTTGGGTTCATAATGAACGAACTTGTAAAGTCTCTAATCTGTCCCAGATCTAAGCATCGAGCCTGCGAAGCAGAGACGACTTCAAAGATGATAGCCTCGAAATCCTCACAAGCTCGAAAGATAGACCCCGAGGTGCGTCTGTTCTCGGGATGGCCTCGGATCAGGACACCGAGCCTGACGCGCGTATGAGTTCGACGTCATATAGCCTCGGGAAGATGCTATAGCTCAAAATTCAATAAGAAACCTGGGTGAATGGGGTCTTGGTGGTATAGAATAATAACTTTGAATATCATAGTGAATCACCAATAACAAGACGCGGTCTACATTTATTACTGTAAATCCCCTACAATCAAGGGATATTATTTGTTCAGTTATAAGCCCCTGATCTTCAGGGGACGTTTCCTTGTATATCGGATTGCAGGCATTTAATGCCATTTAATTTATTTGCATATACAGAATAGCTTCCTTAAATATGTAGGATAGTATTATGAAATCTTCTCTATAAATAGAGAGGTCATGCACCATTGTAAAGGACAGAATTTTTGTGATCTTGAGAGAAAACTCTGGAAAATTCATCCTTGAAGAATTTTCAGAGGTCATCTTAAGTTTAATAACAAAGACTCGTGGACTAGGCAGATTTAACTGCTGAACCACGTAAAAAATCTCGTTTGTATCATCATATTTTTTGGCCATTACTAATTATTGTTTACGTGCTCTTCTTTCACTGTTGACGAAAAATGGCGTCAACAGTTTGGTGCTTTCATTGAGAGCCTTAAGCATTCAGTCCCTGGATAAGTCATGGCCACTAATACTCAGAATGTTCCTGAAGAGAATTACCCAAGACGTCCTGGGAAACAGCCAATGGAAAACCCAGATGACGAAGAAAGAAGTGGATCTTCCGATTCTCGGGGACCACCTGCTCCACCAAGGGATGAGGATATGTATTACAATCCTGAGCAGTATGTTCCCATTGTGGAACTTGAGAACCGGCAACTGAAACAGCAGTTGGCAGAGGCCAACGAACGAAATGAGGAGTTGGCAAGGATAGCCGCAGAGGCGCAGGTGGCTCAGCCCCCGCCTCCGCGTGAAAACCAAGCCCCTCCTCCAAGGGACGTACACGTTTCTCCCCGCAGGCCCCGTGGGCGCCCACGCAAGGATGCTGCCACAAGAAGGCCGGAACAACCTCCGGCACCAGCAGAGCCATCCGCACCCCCTAGGCCCCAGAGAAGTACTCAGGCTACGACCCTGGTTAATCCACCTGTGGAAGTACCTCCAGAAACTGAGAACAACTGAGCCCCTGCAGAGGCTCGGACTCAAGTCCCTGGGAGCGCACCAAATGCGACTAACCCATCTCGGGCAAATTCCGGACCGTCCAGGCCGCAGAATGGATGGCAGCCACCGTCACCCATACGGTTTCCTCCATCACCTATAAGATACCCTTCACCCCCTAGCAGGAATGCTCAACCAGTTCGAGACCAGGGCGAGAGGCGTGCGGGGAGGAGACAAGGAAATGGGGAAGCTTTCGAGGAGCGGAGAGCCGCCCCATCGGAAAAAAGTCAAACATCTCGGTCTCGCACAGCGGAGACGAGGCGGAATGGAAGAGACCCATCTCGAAATAACTATGCGACGAGTTTTACTAGTGACGACTCTGGAGATACCAGATCGGTCAGCAAGCATGATCGAGGTCGTAAGAATACTGGAAGCCGCAGGTATCGCTCCGACCTGCGAGAACACCTGAATCAAAGTCGGAGCAATGTTGACCTAATAAATCCGGACCTGAGGGATCGATTGAATAGGCGTAAAGATCCCTTAAGGAGGCGCGAGCCTGGAATTGTGATCGACGACAACCGATTCCAGACAGTGCCTCTCGCGGACCCAGTCCAAGAAAGAATCGATCAGCTGGAAAAGGCATTTAGGCTTTTGAAAAACGAGCAAGAACATGATCGATATGAAGATTCTGATGAGGAGCTTGAACCATTTGCTCCCCATATTTCCAACACTCCATTTCCCCAAGGGTTTCGGATCCCTCACGTCCCGACGTTTGAGGGAAAGACCGACCCATACAGTCATCTGAGTACGTTCAACACCATAATGAGAGCCAGTAACGTGGGTTACGAGCTCAGGTGCATGTTATTTCCAGCATCATTGATAGGACCAGCTAAAAGCTGGTTTGAAAAATATAAAAGACACTAAATAACCTCTTGGGAGCAGCTGTCTAAAGACTTCAAAAAGCAGTTCAAAGCCATGATGGGGGTTCGACCTGAGGCGTCAACCCTAACTAATGTTTGGCAACAACTAAGCGAAACATTAAAAAGTTACCTTACAAGGTTTAATTTGGAAGTCGCCCGAGCTCGGAATGTGGATGACAGTGGACACTTAATGGCTGTCCAAGCTAGAGTAATGCCAGGAAGCGCCCTCTGGGATGATATGCAAAGAAAATCGGTGAGGTCCCTAACCGAGTTTAATAGACTAGCGCAGAGGTTTGTCAATGTAGAGGAAGCGAGGTCAACACTTAATGTGACTTCCCAGCCCGAAACTACAACGATAAACGTAAACTCTGCCTCAACCTCGGCGGACCCAATAGCTTCAAATCCTGCTGTGGGAAACCCTTCCAAGAGAAAAAAGAACGAAGGGAGGAAAGAAAAAGAAAAGGGAGAGATATTTCTCCGTGTACAGAGTGCACACCGAGCTCAACGAGTCTCGGGAGAACATATACCTGGCTAATGAAAACCAGGTCCCCTTTAGGCGTTCGGACCCGATGAGAAATCAAAAGTCCAAGAGGGACTCCAGCAAGTATTGCCGATTTCATAGAGACACTGGGCATACTACCGATGAATGTCGACAGCTGAAAGACGAGATCGAAGGATTGATCTCAAGAGGTTACTTTAGACAATATGTCAAGAACTAGAGTACTAATCAGGCGACCGCGAACCAGAGAGCAGCCGCGTCGCAGCCCACACAAAACAATAATTCCCGAACTCGGGAAGAGGATAGGCCCCAGCTGATTGAAGGAGAGGATGTGATAACCATCTCTGGAGGGCCTCATCCTGCAGGAACGGATAGAAATGCCCAAAAGAGATACGTTAATGAGCTGAAGACCGGGGACGGGTCTCCCTATGAACCCGAACCTAGAGCTCCAAAAAGTCAGAGGATTGAATCCCAACCAATTACTTTTACTGAGGAAGACGCGTCCCATGTTCAGTTTCCTCACCATGATCCGCTGGTCATCACTCTCTAGCTGGCAAATAAAAGGGTCCACCAATTTCTCATAGACAATGGGAGCTCAGTTAACATCCTTTATAAAGCAACCCTCGAGAAGATGGGACTCTCCCTTCGTGATCTGAAAGCGTGTGCAACTACTTTATACGGCTTTTCAGGAGAAGGAACCGCCTGCATGGGCTCCATCGAGCTCCCCGTAACCTTAGGAGACTACCCAGTCTCGGCAACTAAGATGATGGAATTCGTGGTAGTAGATCTACCTTCAGCCTACAATGTTCTGCTCGGGAGACCCGCCCTGGTTGGGCTGGGGGCAATCTCATCAGTAAGGCATCTGGCCCTTAAGTTCCCGATCCCTAGCGGCGTTGGAACATTAAAGGGAGATCAATTAGCTGGGAGGGAATGCTACAGCATATCCTTGAGAGGAAAGAAACAGATGAGCGCACAAGCACTCGCCATCATTCAAAACAAAGATGGAACGGTCTTAGAGATTGATGAAGAGATCGATCCAAGGTTTGAGGAGAAAGCTGACCTCGAACCCTTAGAAGAGCTCGAAGAAATTCAGCTCGAAGAAACCAATCCCTCGAAAAAGGTGAAGGTTGGAAAACACCTCTAGGAAGAGACAAAATAGCAACTAATTTGCTTTTTAAAGAAAAACCAGGATGTCTTTGCATGGTCACATTCGGACATGGTGGGGATAAGTCTGAATATAGCAAGCCACGCATTAAATATAGATAAAAGCTTCCCTCCGAAGCAACAAAAGCGAAGGCAGCTGGATGATGACAGAAAGAAGGCATTGAAAGAGGAGGTCGACAGGTTAAAGGCAAATCGATTTATTAGGGACGCTTTTTACCCTGACTGGGTAGCCAATCCGGTGTTGGTCCCAAAGCCTAATGGGACATGGCGAACTTGTATTGACTACTCAGATCTCAACAAAGCTTGCCCAAAGGATTGTTTTCAATTACCAAGGATCGATCAGCTCGTGGATGCTACGGCGGGGCACGGACTGATGTCGTTCATGGATGCCTATTCTGGATATAACCAGATTCCCATGCATGCCCCTGACCAAGAACATATGAGCTTCATAACGGATAAGGGGCTATACTGCTATAATGTCATGCCATTCGGGCTCAAGAATGCTGGGGCCACATACCGGCGGCTCGTAAACATGATGTTTTCAGAAGAGATAGGCATTAACATGGAAGTTTATGTTGACGACATGCTTGTCAAGTCTCAACTTAACAATAACCATGTTGATGACCTCGAAGAGTGCTTTGGCATGCTCCGCAAGTATAACATGAAACTGGATCCTCAGAAGTGCACTTTCGGAGTGTCTTCAGGAAAGTTCTTGAGCTTTATCGTGAACGCTCGTGGAATAGAAGCTAACCCCGACAAGATCCATGCCCTGATTGAGATGCCCTCACCTCGAAGACACAAGGATGTCCAAAGTTTGACCGGCAGAATGGCGGCCCTAAGTAGGTTCATTTCAAAATCTACGGACCGTTGTCTCCCATTTTTCAACCTTTTGAGGGGAGGTAAGAAATTTGAATGGACAGAAGAGTGCGAGCTGGCATTCCAAGAGCTTAAAAAGCACCTCGCCGAACCCCCCATCTTATCAAAACCTGAAACGGGAGAAGTACTGTACCTATACCTTTCCACCACCGAACACGCAATAAGCGCAGTACTCGTTCGAGAAGAAGAGAAGGTACAGAGACCCGTTTGCTACATCAGTAAAAGATTACTGGGGCCAGAGTCAAGATACCCCCTGATGGAGAAGCTGGCGCTTAGTCTAATTCATTCATCTCGTAAACTCCGCCCCTACTTTCAAGCGCATCCCATCCATGTGTTGACTGATCAACCACTTAGGTAAGTCTTGTCTAAACCAGAAGCTTCAGGTCGACTTCTTAAATGGGCGGTTGAGCTCGGACAGTTCGAGATCACCTACCACCCGAGGACGACCATTAGGGCACAGGCGTTGGCGGACTTTATAGTAGAATGCACTGGCATGACCAACGATGAAGTTATAACCCTAGCCCACGAGCTGTGGAAACTTTAAGTCGATGGTTCATCCAATGAAAATGGATCGGGGGCAGGAATCATTTTGATTACCCCCACAGGGAGCAGATTTCATTCTGCATTAAGATTTAACTTCAAAGCATCGAACAATGAGACCGAATATGAGGCTTTGCTGGCGGGGCTTCGTATAGCCGGGGAGCTCAAAGCTAAAGTAATACATTGCTACAGCGACTCCCTGCTCATGGTTAATCAAATCCTGGGAGAATACCAGGCTCATGGCACGAAAATGGCAGCTTATTTGGAGAAGGTAAAATCCGCATTGGAGCGTTTCGAATTTTATGCAATCGAACAGGTTCCCTAAGAACAAAACTCAAATGCTGATGCCTTGGCTCAGCTCGCCACCTCCGCTGAGAATGATGAGCTGAACGTTGTTCCGATAGAGCACTTATCGACACCTAGCATTAACGAGCCAGAGGAGGAAGATGTGTGTATGATCGAAACAGAGCCAACATGGATGACCCCAATAGTTGAATATCTCGAGAACGGAGTCCTTCCAAAAGATCGGAACCAGGCTCGAAAGTTGATGTATCAACTTCCCCGTTACACCATTTTGGATGGAAAGCTATATAGAAGGGGATATTCCATGCCATTACTTCGGTGTGTAACTCCACCCGAGGCTAAGAAGATCATTGAGGAAATTCATGAAGGGTTCTACGGAGATCACACCGGGGAGCATAGCCTATCCAAGAAGATCATACGCCAAGGATATTTCTGGCCTACCATTAAAACGGATTCTTTCGAGTACGTGAAGAAATGCGAAAAATGCCAGAGATTCGCCATGATTCCCCGAGCTCCACCATCCGAGCTGACCATGTTGACTTCCCCATGGCCATTCGCAGTATGCGGAATCGACCTCATAGGTTCTCTCCCAACTGGCAAGGGCGGAGTAAAATATGCTGTAGTCGCTGTGGATTACTTCACAAAGTGGACAGAGGCTGAACCATTGGCAACAATAACTTCTAAAAAGAAC
Organism: Humulus lupulus; assembly: GCF_963169125.1. Taxonomy (NCBI): domain Eukaryota; kingdom Viridiplantae; phylum Streptophyta; class Magnoliopsida; order Rosales; family Cannabaceae; genus Humulus; species Humulus lupulus. The sequence goes on from NC_084798.1 coordinate 73,223,036, forward strand.
CTTGACTACGTGGTGAAAAACATCGTATGCCGATATGGGATGCCGAGGAAGATTGTATCCAACAACGGAACCCAGTTCGATTGCGACTTGTTCACCAAATTTTGTGAAAAGAATGGAATAATAAAGAGTTTCTCATCAGTAGCTCATCCTTAGGCGAATGGCCAAGTCGAGGCCGTAAACAAAACTCTCAAGAGTTCACTAAAGAAAAATTTGGAGGAGGCAAAGGGACGATGGCCCGAAGAATTGCCCCAAGTCCTATGGGGATATAGGACCACAGCTCGAACATCAACGGGGCATACCCCGTTCTCCCTAGCATACAGTTGCGAGGCAATGTTGCCTATCGAGGTCGAAATCCCAACAATCCGAACTCAGATTTACGACCAAAACTCAAACCACACTCAGCTCGAAGAAACCTTAGACTTGATTGAAGAAAAGAGAGACGAGGCTCAGCTGAGGAACGCTGCCTACCAGCAACGAGCTACCAGGTATTTTAACAAGAGGGTTCGAAATTGGAAGTTCGGTATGGGAGATCTGGTGTTGAGACGTGTATTTTTGGCAACACGAGATCCGACAGCTGGTGTGCTCGGACCGAATTAGGAAGGACCATAACAGATAGAGTTAGTAATCCGGCCCGGTGTTTACAAGCTAGCAAGATTGGATGGGAGCCTGGTACCGCGAGCATGGAATGGCGAACACCTAAGACCTTACTACCAATAGTATAGGAAAAGTGTTGCCCGTAACCATGATTTTCTATCTGTATTAATTTGTCTGCTTTCGAATTCCATCAAATAAAGATCTATTTCGTTCAATATGTTATCTCCTTTTATTTTTGCAATCTCTCTTAATTTAATAACCTATGGTCACACTCATAGGATATTAAGGGGGCATCATGGGTATATATACCATCAGCTTAAAAAATAAAATAACATGCACGAAATACATACAAGTATTTGGATATAACCAGATACGCGAGCTTAGATAGTTTGGACATAACCGAATTATAAAAAATATACAAGTATTTGGATGTAACCAGATACGCGAGCTTAGATAGTTTGGACATAACCGAATTATCAAAATTATCAAAAACACACAAGTATTTGGACGTAACCAGATACGCGAGCTTAGATAGTTTGGACATAACCAAATTATCAAAAGATAAAAATGTTTGGATATAACCAAATGTGTGAACTTAACAGGTTTGGAACACACCAGCTAAAACTAATCGACGATAAGTGGGAACGTAAACCTACTTCGAGATAAGTCGAGATCGAGGCTGGAATATCTTAGAGGAAAATAGTTTCAAACTCATAACCTCGGAGAAATAACCGAGGACAAGAAAAAGTAACTAAGCAATAAGATATAACTAAACCATTCACATTACATACCATACAAGTACTTTCAGGTTCATGGTTAAAGTAATATCCGACCTTGATAAATAACGAGATCAGAAGCGGATAATTCGAGCAAACGATGCACGAATGCGTCGAGTCTCGAGCCTAAATCCAAACTATGTTTTTATGAATAAATAAACATAAACGATTCATTAATATAAAATGTGCAAAATATTTCGAACCAAGAAATGTAAAGCATGTATATTAATATAAAAAGAAATTGTATCAGCCCTACGGGCATAAATTAAAACAATTACAAAAATAAGGGGACGCAGCCCCAAGACAAGATTTCCCCGAGATCAGATTCAAGAAGGAGGAGTCTCCTTGGCCTTCTCAGCATCGGCAGCGCTGGACCCCTCAGAACGAATAGCATGGCTATCCTCCTGAGCACCCTCGGAGGCGGCCTCCCGAGCAGCCTCTTCCGCCTCGAGCCGAGCATTCCACTTATCCAGAAGCTTCGCCTCAAGAGGACCTAAGAAGCTGGTATCCAGGTCTTTGTTGTTGGCCCACATTTTGTACATGGCTGAGTCAACCGCCTGGTCCTTCTTCTCCTTATATTCAGCAAGGAGACGAGCCTTCTCGCCCTCAATTATGTCAAAGGTAGCGGACTGGTCTTCTTTAAGCTTTTTGTTAGCCTCTTGGAGCCGAGCGTTCTCCTTCTCAAGCTCCGCGAGCCTGGCATTCTCTTTCTCGAGCTCCGCGAGCCTAGTATTCAGCTTCTCATGCTCGGACGCTTTGGCCTTAAGCTCCTCAGCCCCTGCATCAAGCTTTTCATTCGCCGCCTTCAGGTCGTCACTCGCCTTGAGTTGAAGATCCTTCGCCTCCTGAGCATAAGACTTTCTCAAGTGGATCTCGTTATTCAACCTATAGTTGAGCTGGGCAGTAAAGGAAAGAGACTGAAAAGAAAAAATCGTCGTTAACACCAAGACTGTATGAATAAAACTAAAAAGTAGAAGAAAACTCACCATGGCAGCGAGCTCGATGCTCTTCTCATAAAGGGCAGTGTAGTCTCTAGCATTGTTCAGGTATTGCCATTGAAGAGCTTCGAGACTACTGAAGCTCTAGCCGACTCGGGGCATGACATCTGAGCACAACATAGACCCATGGGATCCAGTCGCGTTGTCGATCACATACTCATCGACGTGAGTAGAAACTGACAGCTTTTGAGCACGAGAAGCAGAAGGCTTTATAGGAGCTGGACCGCTACAGGAAGTTGGGGCTCGGCCATAGTGGAGGCACCAACCTGCGGGTTCAGCGCCACTGCAGAGGCACCGACCTGTGAAGTCAGCGCCGCTGTGGGAGCACCAACCTGGGAAGTCATCGCCGCGACGGAGCTCGTAACAGGCGGAGCAGGAGGAGTTTTTTCGGACCTCCTGGGGACTTTGGTGGGCCGATCCACCTTTCGCAACCCTGCCCTGGGACGCTTGCTCCTCTTGGCACCACCACTTTCGATGATGTTGTCAAGGTTGGAATCCATCTTGTCTGCACAAATCACGACACAAGGTGAATCATAACAAAAAGAGGGAATAGTATATAAAATGATTCAGTATCGCACAGATATACAGAGCAATGATAAAAGAAACCTAACTGGAACTCTCCCCCGAGCTCGAGCTCTGGGACCATGAAATTCCCCCATCTTCAGAAGAGGCGGGGGGAGTACCTTCCCTATTGGTGGATGTCAACCTCAAAAGGTCTCTATAATCATTGGTCCCATATTGGACGGCTATCCCGTCCCACACCTCATTCAAACTGTACATGGTGTCATACTTCCCGAGCAAACTATCAAACCTATGAACTCGGTCGTCTACCCAAGTCCATATGTAGAAGTGGTCTCTATCATCTGGGCATAAAACTAACCTAACGGGTTTATGTTTTAATAAGGTGGGGGACCACATTCTCGAGCTAAGGATGACTTTACCTTCTTCATCCGAGTCTGAGCTCGAGGCTTCATCGTTAGCCTCATTCCCAGATGGTGGACTCCTTCGGCGAGCTGGAGGTGGGGGCCTCACCTCTCTCCTCGGAGGGAGGATGCCTGTGGGGAAAGGCACCTGCTCCCAATGATCATACTTGTTATTGGACCAGTCTGAGGTGGACTGGCCATCTCCCAAAAGCCCGCAAGCTCAGAGCTTACTCTCATGTAAGAGGTACGAGAGAGACCTCCGACCGTAAGGGAGTTGGAGCAGAGTCTCTCAATGCTCCTTCATGGTGTCGTCGGGTGTAGGGCGGTGAAAATTGACTGGAAAATAAGACACATTGCAACTAAGTACGAACCTACAAATAAGAGCCCGAGCACAGAGAAAAAGAAGGTTGGAATACTTACGAATCCGCCTGAATGAGTAGCATCGAGACGGGGACAGGCCATCTGTCCAGAAGAAGGCCTTTTTGAAGTCAGGCGGATGATTAGGAAGGTCCTCAAACATCTTCTTCTCCTTGGGGTAGCTCGAGAGATAGTAAAAGTCGTCTCCTCCCCGAGCTCGGGAGGGGTTGCTTTTCAGACAGAAGAGGTATAAAATCTCTTTTGGAGAAGGTCCTTCCCACTTCAGCTCGTGGTATAGCGACCTCAGGGCAGACAGAACCCTGTAAGAATTGGTGTTGAACTGGAATGGAGCCAGCCGAAAAATGTATGTGAAGTCCTTGAAGAATGACTTCAAAGGCAGTAACGCTCCTGCCTTCATATGCTCTTGGCTCCAGGCCGCATATCTCAGCTTGGGATTTCCATCCCCTGGGGCGCGGCAGCTTCGCTCACTTGGGGTAGGAGCTTGACACCTTAGGGTGCTTGACAGCCTAAGGCCATGGAAAGCCAGGTGCGTCTGTTCTCGGGATGGACTCGGATCAGGACACTGAGCCTGACGCGCGTATGAGTTCGACGTCATATAGCCTCAGGAAGATGCTATAGCTCGAAATTCAATAAGAAACCTGGGTGAATGGGGTCTTGGTGGTATAGAATAATATCCTAGTGAATCACCAATAACAAGACGCGGTCTACATTTATTACTGTAAATCCCCTACAATCAAGGGATATTATTTGTTCAGTTATACGCCCCTGATCTTCAGGGGACGTTTCCTTGTATATCGGATTGTAGGCATTTAATGCCATTTAATTTATTTGCATATATAGAATAACTTCCTAAAATATGTAGGATAGTATTATGAAATCTTCTCTATAAATAGAGAGGTCATGCACCATTGTAAAGGACAGAATTTTTGTGATCTTGAGAGAAAACTCTGGAAAATTCATCCTTGAAGAATTTTCAGAGGTCATCTTAAGTTTAATAACAAAGACTCGTGGACTAGGCAGATTTAACTGCGGAACCACGTAAAAAATCTCGTTTGTATCATCATATTTTTTGGCCATTACTAATTATTGTTTACGTGCTCTTCTTTCACTGTTGACGAAAAACGGCGTCAACACAAGTATTTTCTCATTACATGTGTTATTTTGCTATATTATCATTGATTATTTATAAGTACGCGAGCAGTAATGTTCGAACAGGAATTGGTCAGTGGCAAGTGAACGAGAACCTTAAACTCCTTGATCACTTGGGGGGCATATAAGATACTAAGCGAACAAAGCATGAACACACGAGCAAAATAAGGGAAAGAATACTATGACACTTAGAGTATTTTTCAAAACTTTTGGTTAATTTTGTGAAATCATAGTAAAGTGATATGCTAAGTTCGGTCATATGAGCAGATGTTATAATAACAATATTAATGTGTAACTGTTATAATATCAAAATGAAATGTCTTTACACCATGAGCAATTGCTTCTCGAATGTAATTAAAAATGTTAAAAGAAAATGAAACTGCCTTAGGCAACAAATTGTCTAAACACCGCGAACAATCTGTTCAGGTGTTTTAATTACATTTACTGTGCAGCTAAAGGGGGGTCTTCCTGAGGCTACTGATCGACTGAAGGGCTGACTTCTTCATTAAACAACATCGATGCCCGTCCTCAAGGAAATTTCAAGATAATCCGAGATATTTTTCTCCTCCTCTAGGTGAGCAGAGCACTTGGCGAGTTCGGCTTGTTTTACCTGCTTAGGAAGATAGTCAAAGCTTTCCTCTGGGTTGTTCTTCCAAAACATGTAAAAGCAGGTGAATGCAGCTCCTCAGAAATTCTCCAGGTTTTGGGCATTTTGTTCTTCAAACAACTTCACTCGATCCTCTAGGTCGTTTGCTTCCTTCATGATGGCCTCCGAATCCTCTTCCAGCTTGGCCGCTTCCTTGAAGTTGGTTTCAGAGGCTTCTTTGAATTTATCCTTTGCAACAACAGCCTTAGCCAGATCTTCTGGGCTCTTTTTTAACTCCTCAGTCAAAGTGACAACTTTGTCGTCTACTGCCTTGACTTTGGCTTCCCATGCCATGACCTTCTCGGCATGTTTTGTGACAATTTCCTCGGTGTTGCACCAACCTTTGGTTACAATAAGAATACCCTATGAGAAGAAGAAAGATAAAGTCATCAAAAATTATAAAAAGCGAGGGTGTTCGAGTACAAATAAATACTAAGAGCTTACGCTGAGGATTTCATTTAGCGAGGAGAGAGAAACAAAAGCTTCTTGGTTGCGACGATGCTTGATTAACTTTTGAAGTCTATCGTTGGTTGAGCAATAGACATTTCTCAATGACTCTGTCGCCAAAGCTGCCTGTTCGCTGAAGGGCACGATGCGAGGAGGTAAAGGAGATGTAGTGGTTTTGGAAGGAGTAGGTGCTGGAGGATCACCTGATCGTGTCATTTTCCTCAAAGGTTCCATGCTGACATCTCCAATGTTTTTTCTGCTTGATTTCTTCGAGCTGGCCAGTTTGCCTCTAGAAGTATAGATGTTGAATGCATCATCAGTCTCCATGACTACAAGACAAACAAACGAGTAGGTAAGTCAAGAAATAGTTTTGCATGATAAGGAAACAAACTAAAAGGAATTCTAAGTGATATACCCGAACTACAATTATTGGTCGCTACATTATTTAAAGAACTACTGCTACACTCACTATTTGCCTCGAAGAAGTCCATGCTAAAATTACTAATCATAATTTTAAAATTGCCGTCCCTATCAAAAAAATGATAAGGGATGGGCAGTTTATCTAAGAGTAAGAAATCTATACTGCTCTCGTTAGAGGATTCGAGTTCCCTCCCATGTTGGGGAAGGGTACTAGCTGTTTGAGTATTGGGGCTTGGCTCTCGAATGGTCACTCCCAGCCTTTGGGGCTGTGACACATCCTGTTGCTCGGGGTTTTCTTGTCCTTCAGTGCCATCTCCTGTGGCACTCCTTGCTGTTGATTCCCTCACTTCCTGGTGAGGTTCTAAAAGGCCAACCATCCTTAAATTGCTCTCCGTGACCAGCTCTTTGACACTTTTTTCTATATTCTTCATGCTAGCTAGGGCTGCTGTAATGCCCCGGATTCCCTATTATGGTTAATGGCTGGATTAGTAGGCCGGGAGGGCCATAACTGTTTAATTATGCCATTAAATGTGTTTATGCATGTTTATGAGAATTATATTATAATATGATGTTAAATGCATGCATGTGAGTCCACATTTGTTTACAGGGGTGTTTTGGTAATTTGGCCCGTTGAGGGTATAATTGAATATTTGTTTGCATGTTAATGATATATTGTGAGACCACATTATAATGTGGATTGGTTCGAGTATTTCGACATGAGACGATAACAGGTTTGAGCTCGGGGCTCGGGGTGAGTCTCGGGGTGATATTTGTGATTATAGTGTTACCGGGGATTTTAGGGTAACGGGATATAAATTATTGGTGTTTGAGGATATTGAGATTAGCGGGAATTGGGAAGCGTTAATTATGATTAACGGGTTAAGCGGAAAGTACCAATTTTTCCCTTGTGATGGTTTTAGAGCCTTTGGATGACACAAGGGTATTTTGGTCATTTTAGGGAGGATATATGTGACTTTAGGTGGCTATTGGCTATAGAAAGTGGTAGACTAAACAGGACAAAAACAGAGACTCTCATCTTCCTTTCCCGTACACAATTTCCTTCATTCTTCCTTTGAGGTTTTTGAGTTCTAGGTGGGGATTCAAGCTAGGAAACTCAAGGGCTGGCTTGGTGGTCTTGGTTCAACCATTGAAGAAGGTTCAAATCTGAATTTGAGGTGAGTTTTAGTCACTGGTTTCAGGTGTTGCTCTGTTTTCGTTTTAGTTTTCAATTCATGGTTTTTGATGTGGGAAGTGAGAATCAAAGGGGGTTTTTGTGTTGTTTTGAATGGGGTTTGATGAGGGTGAGCTATGGGTGTTATTTGGGGGTTTAATTGAGTGTTTGGAGGAGGTTTGGAGTTGGTTTGAAGGGTTAGTTCCAAGGGAAAACGCAGGGGAGAGTTGGCTGGTGCGTGCTGGTTTCTTGGCTGGTTTGCGAAATGAGCCACGGCCTATCTATGGTGTGCCGCGGCCTATGATGGCTTAAAATGTGAAAATGGCCCTGTCAGGAGGGTGAGCCGCGGCCCATCAGGGCAGATTTAGCCAAAAGCATGTTTTTAGCTTGGGGATTCAAACCTTAGGCCTCGGGGTTGAACCTAGTACCTAATTGAGTTATGTTTGATGTCCCGGAGGCTAGATCTTGGTTTGGGAACCCTCAGTTATCATTTTTATTGATGAATCCTATATTTTGGTTATGACCAGGTGACCGTCAAGGAATTTAAAGGTTGTTCATTCTCAGGGATCGTTCATATTATAATTCTCACTCGAACCAGAGGTAAGAAAACGGTGTATGAATATAGTTGCACCCTGTATAGGTTTATGACATGCATGGTTTGATATTGGGGCATGTTGATTGATATATGTGGACATGGATTGCATATTAAATGCTAGTGAACGCTGATTACCTGTTTAAGACACTGACTAGTCAGGGACCGACTCTAAAGTCGAGAATTATGCATTGAATGGCTCTATGGCATTAATGCTACACCGACCCTAGGGTCGAAGAACTTATAAGCGCTTGCTTGGTCTATGACCAGATGTCTATAGCCAAGGTATATGACCCCGGTGACCGTTAGTCACGTGGCTAAGGGACGTTGTCCATAGCTTCGAATCTAGAGTCGTGAGGAAGGTTATGTTGGTGACTATTCACCTTGCACCTGTCCTGATCAAGCTTGTGAAAGAACCACTTGTCAGTTAAGCCCTGGTGACCCTATCGTCACATGGCTAGAGGGAGCGATGCTCGTTATTGTGACTTTTGGATATTGCCACCTATTTGTTGGACTGATAGTCCTGAATGGTTATTATGATCGTTGTTGATATTATATCATGCTATATTGTGTTTTCTTGCTAGGCCTTGGCTCATGGGTGCTTTTTGGTGCAGGTAAAGGGAAGGAAAAGCTTAACCAACCCTGAGTGCAGAGCTTGGGCGATGTGGTGTACATACAGGGCCGCTTGACCACCACGGTCAAGGAGTTCTTAGAGGGACTAGGGGTTTACCCTATTTTTGCCGCTTAGGCCGGCGGGGATTGTAAATTTGCGACTGTAGCGACTTTTTTTGTATTATGAACACCTTGAAAACATTTTAAAAGGCTCATGAGCAGTTTATTTACTTAATGAAATGTACCCTTTCCTTTTCATTGGTTTTCCACCTTAACCTGATAATAGTACCTAGATCATGTTTTTTTTAACCAAAGGACTCGGGTAGCGAGTCAAATTTCCGGTTCACTGTTCACCGTAACTGTTCTCGGGTAACTAGGGCGTTACTGCTGCGGATCTTACCTCCATTTCTAGAGTAGGGTCTGGTCAGTACCATGGACCTAGATACAACACAAATCGACTAAGGACAAGGAAAAGATGAAAAATGACTATGAATGTTGAACAGAGATTAAAAGTTTACCTCCTCGCATAAAGGCCATGTTGTCAGCGACCAGGTCGATCGTGAGGAAATACTCCTTGGACTTGTAGGTTATGTCACTCAGGAATGTGCGAGTGGTTTCCTGGTGATAGAAGTGGAAGAACCCCGTGTTTCTTTGATTGGGGTTGGATTTAAGATCGAATAGATAGTTGATCTTATGAGGAGTAGGCACATGCCATTTTTTGTGGTTGTATAGGATATAGAGTGCTGAAAATACTCTATAACCATTGGGAGTTATTTGGAAAGAGGCGACCTCGAAGTAATTGACCATCCCTAAAAAAAAGTCATGTAAGGGCCAGATTGCCCCTGCTTCTATATGGTACCTTGACCAGACACTGTAGGCACCTCCGGGCACGTTTTCCCTCTGGTTAGGTGTAGGTTTGTATAAAGTAATCCCAGGAAGCTCGTACTTCTTGGGATACTTAGCCACCATTCTGGTCGATATGACGCTCAGAGGAGCTATGTACTAGGCTACCTCTGCTAGGGGGCCATCGTGTGAACGGGCCTTAGGTTGAATATCTAGTGGCACAAAATTTAATGGTTTAGGGTCATTTGAGGGACCCTTGGTATTGTCTATAGGCTGGCTGGTAGGAGATTTTGTGGGTTTTCTTTTTCTATGAGCGATGTGTTTTACACGACCCATAGTCGGTTTGTTCTGTGAAGGATTGTGAGAAGGACTGTTTGTAGGGTTTGGGTGTGATGACAGAGGTTATGGAAAAGATAAGGAAGACTGTTCTTGATCCTCAAACAACAGAGTGAGAAGATCGTCGTCTATTGGTCTCTCACCTCCCCAGGGATCATGCATGAATATCTGAGAAGAGCAAAGGGGAAGTGAGAGCCTACAACCAATAGATAGAAGAAAAAGAAAAGCATGGATAACGCTGCTCGTGTATAAAAGTTAGGCTTTTATACGACCAACAACATCCTGATAAAAACACAATAAACATGCGAGCAGGGTGGAAAACGGATCAAAAAGCGAATTTGAAAAGTTTTTTCAGAAAACCTTTTCAACTCTAAAAACATGCGGGAAAAACCCAGTTTTCCCTAAACACTCAAAATCAAAATTTCACTTCGATTTGGACCCGAAATCAGTGTAAATATACCCTATATTTCTGTTTGAACATTGTTTTGTGCATTGTACTACCTAAAATCCCTATTCTAGCATAGTTATTCTATGTATTTTTGCTTAAACCCGATTACCCCAAAAACTTTCCAAGCATAGTTTGAACCAAGTTGTGGAAATAGGCAAATCAAGGCCAAAATACGTGAAAATTGCTACCAAAGTAAGAAGATGAAGTCGAAAACCTACTTGAAGTATGGATTTCTTGAAGAAAACATGAAGATGGTGCTTGAATTTGATCGTAGATGCTTCGGATCGAACTAAGGACACTAGTTTTCTTGGAGGTTTTTTTAGTGTTCTTGAGGAGAGAGAAGGCTCGGGTAAAAAATGAAAAGAAGTGAGAGGACATATATTTATAATGATCAGAGCATTATTGCAAGGTAATAATGAGATTAGAGTTCCGAAGCATGGGGAATCGTAATAATCGTCAGAATGTGTCTGGGGAACCGAAAGGGTGATGATTACTTATTTTTTTGACAAAGTAAGTACTGACGGATGTGACAGGTCAGCTGGATTGCTGGTCGAGTAAGTTTATTAAACAATGATCGCATTAAAATAAATTTCGGGAGGGGGGGGGGGCAAATGTTTACCAAAAAATATTTTCTTGATGACGTGGCACGATCAAGGCGCATGTGAACCACACGTGAATGTTTATTGATGAAAGTCTGGTCGACCAATGACCATGAAATTAAATCGAAATTAAGGTGCCCGATAGGTGCGGGGGACATGCTGAGTAATAGGGAAGTTGATGTGCTGACATATGCGACTAGATCTGCTCTTAGGACCGAAGCTAGAATTCAAATACGGTATGAGTTAGATATTTCTAAGATATTTGATTCTCTTTATACGTAAATGTCATTATTTATGTTATTATTTAAATATGCTTGTAGCACAAGTATAGGATGGCCCATAGGCCCATATGTACATCCTAGAGCCTATAAATAGGACTCGTGGGATTCATTTTAAAGATACGTAATAATTTGTATTTAGAGAGAATAAGTGCTTTTATACACGGTTTTGTATTACACTATGGAGCTTGTGAAACTAGTAACCCTAGTTTGCTGATCCCAGGTTTCAGAGTTTACATCAATAAAATCACTAAGTGGACAAGGGTTATTACCAATCTCTGGGGCCGAATCACTATAAAATATTTGTGTCGTTTTAGTTCTTGCATTCGGTTTATTAATTCTTTCATTTTTAGTCGGGTTGAGCATTGAGCGAGTTGGGCAGGTTATAAGAGTTTTAAATTGGTTTATGTCATAATCAGTTTTGGTTACATAATTTATATTCTACCCAACTAAGGAATTTTTTTTTAACCCGCCCAAACTGTTATAATATTTTTTTTACAATATGTTGTTAGTGTAATTGTTATATATCAAGCTTCAAAATTTCAAAAAATTTTGTAGCTTTTAAAATATTAATTAAATCAATATTAAAATGTTAGACAATCATTTATTCTTAAAATAAAAAGAAAATATCAAAGCTTAAAGTCCAAGAAAATATTAAAAAAGTATTTAAAAAAAATAAAAGTTTAATTAGGCGAGTTGGACCTATTTCTGAACCCACCCAATTAACAGATTGGGCAGGTTAAATTTAACTCGGGTTTTTTGGGTTGCATTTTTTTCAGTTTTTTTGGGTTGGTTTGGGCGGTTTATTTATGTTGGGAGGGTTGGAATTTTTTTTTGCATAACCCTAATTTTTAGTGACTCCGTGTCGTTGACTAAATTAAGGGTCAACAATATCTATTTATACTTATGCTTTATCATATTATTGTTAGTTGACAGCACTTGTACCTCCTAGTTTTTTGTGGTAATCTTTTTATTTACGTTGTTATATTTTTGTGCAAATTTACTAGTTGATGGAAATTTTGCCTCCTAGTTTTTTTTTTGCCTTATTTATTAGTTGATGGCACTTGTGCCTCCTAGTATTTTTTTTTTGTTTTTTTTTTGTTATGGTTGATGGCATACTATGCCTCCCAACTCTTGTTAAATTTTAGTTAACATTACTTATTTTATTTCTCCTAGCATATTATAGTGTAATTGTGAAAAAATTACTTGAAAATAAACCCAAATCTTGTCCTTTCACCATTAGTAATCTATGCTTAATTAATTACATAAGCATACTTTTATTCATAATAGTTTTTTAGAATTATTTTCAATGTGAAATTTTTGAGAAAATATTTTTTATATCACCATTAAAAATGCGTGTTTTAATTTCTTTTGCTTGAGAACTAGCAAAACATTAAGTTTAGGGGTGTGATAACTCTACAAAATAGAGTTATTACCATATTATATGCTAATTATTGCTTGGTTCTTGAGTTTTTAATTGATTTGTTAAATTTTTAAGTAATTTTTAATTTATTAGGTTTATTTTAATTTTATAGATTTTTGTGTATTTTTATAGTTATTTTGTTGTAAAATGTTGTAGTTTAATTATTTGAATTATTGTTGTTTAGTTAGAAGAAAAAATGCACTTTTATTTATCTTAAATGTGAAATTAAATTAAGTTTTAATTAGTATTTTTAAATAATTAATATGATTTCTTTTTTGATTGAAAATATTTTATTATGATTTAATTTATGTTTATTTTGTAGGGAATATGTTGTATTTTTGGACTCTTGAAAAGCAAGAAAAATGAAGAAAACAAAGTGACATTTTCAAGGAGAAGAAAAAAAAAAGTGGCTTTGTTAGTGTTTTTGAAGCCTAAGCCTCAAGCCCCCTTGTTGGGCCAATTTTCCTCTTGCAGCCTCCACTCAGCCTAGGCATCCAGCTCCCCCACCAAGGCACCCGACCAAGCATCATTCTCGGCCCAGCAGAGAACCCAGCACCAGGCCCAGCAGAGAACCCAGCACCAGGCCCCCCTGCTCTTTCCTTTCACAAGTCTGTGTACTCCAATCTGATCTCTACTCTTCTTCGGCCCAGAAGTTTACCACCTGCCTCTAAGGCCCACACCTACCTAGCCCATGCCAGGCCTATTTGCCTGCCAGGAACCCAGCAAGCTAATAGAAGAGAAATTTTTTCTTGAGCCCATCAATGTCCCCTTCTCCCACAATGTCAAACAAATGACACATTTTTGTCCAACATTCCTACATATTTTACTACAGAATATATCATTGCACCCGAAAATTCACCTTCGCATGGTTCAAGACATCTTTTTACACTACTTATGACATATTATTCTTCATTTAAAAGTTAATTTAATCAATTTAAATATGATTATTTTAACACTTAATTTGACTATAAATAGGTAGTTTCAAGAGCTTTTTAGGGGACTTGATATTTTTGGTCACTATCATATTTTCTAAATTTTCTCTTCACTAAGTGTTTTATGCCTAGCTTGTATAACAACACTTATCCTTTGTATTTAACCAATCATAACATTCCCCACTTTGTTAAATACAACCTCAACCTGTAATGTCCCAAAAATGCTAATAGGGTTTAGTGCCTTGATTAGCATCCCGGGATGACATAATTGGATATATGCGTGATTAATTGATTAAATGCGTGACTATGTAGCATGCATGATATATATGATAATGTGAGTATGATTATAAGCATGTTATGAGTATTAAATATTCATGTGGTCTTGTTATTGTTTATAAGGGCATATTTGTAATATTGGCCCGTAGCGGGCATAAATGTGATTATATGTGTTAAATGATTAACACCACATTATTATGTGGATATATTTGTAGTATGCGGCTCGAGGTGATCCTAGTGAGCGGATTGGCGGAATAGTCATAGCGGGTTTTAATACCCGGCTTGGGGTGAGCCTAGGGGTATTTTTGGAAGTTTAATGTGTGTTTGGGGTTTATTTAGTAATGGGTAAATATTTGGTAATTAGTTGGATATGTCAAGATTAATCGAGAATTTATAGGACGACTCGAGGAATTAACGAGAATTGGGGAGAATGGCCATATCGTCCTTAGGGGCAAAAAGGAAAGGCTGTGTTAACAAAGGGGTATTTTAGTCATTTCTAGTTAAATGATGCACTCAGCTGAAGCTCTTAGTGTAACTAGAACCCACCAGAACTAAGAGGAGAACCCCAAACACTATCTCTCCCTTTCTTCTCTCCTGTTCTTTCATTTCCTCTTTAGAACCCAAGGAAGCTTTGAATTATTGGAGGAGAAGACTCAAGCAATTAAGCTAGAAATTTAGCTGGGAAGGTCTAGAGAATCAAAGATGGAATCAGTCAAGGATTTATGAGGTGGTTAGGCTAACCATTGAGGTAAGATTTTAGGTGTTATTGCTGAAATTCTGTTGAAATAATGTTAGAACGTAGAGCTTGCATGAACATGATTACCAAGTCTAATTTTGGGTGTTTGATGATGTAAGGAAATTGTTTATAGATTAGTTATGATGATTAGGCTATAAGAACAAATATTTTAGTCTTAATTCGAAGTTTGGTTGAAGGTTGAGTTTGAATTTGGAGGACATGGCTAAGGAAAAAACGCTGGAAAACCTAGGCGATTATGGGTTCATGGGGGCACGCTCCGACCCAGTTCATGGTAGCCGCGGCCCGCATGCCCCAGAAGGCCCTGGGAGGGCTGCTGACATGAAGGTGCACTGCGACCCTAGGGGGGCAAGTCGCGGCACGCCGCGACCCTCAGGGACAGGTCGCGACCTGCTTAGACAGTTTTAGCCTAGGTGTGTCTTAAGGCTAAGGGAGGCTCGGGGATCCAAACTTAAGCGCTCGGGATGATTTATAATACCTAGTTTAGTAGAGATCAAGGTCCCAGAGGCTAGTATCTTAATCCAAAGCTTTTAAATGGTTTAGAATCTTATGGTTATCCATTATCGCATTGTGACTAGGTTATACTGCAAGGGCTCAAGGATTAGGGATCATGCTCGGGGCTGCCATATGGTAGCTGCTCAGGACCTGAGGTAAGAAAACTGCACCCATGTGGTTGAGTTAGGGACTAAGGTCCCCTTTATTTAAATATATGCAATGGTTGACTGTATTGATGTTATGCTTTGTATGAAAGTATGACCTAAGGGTGTCAAGGTTGATGATAAGCGCACTGGACGCAACTCGGCCTAAGAGAGCCGGGGTCAGCTAAATAATTTGAGGACTCGGCCTAAACAAGTCGTGGTCAGCTGAATAAACAGAGGGCTCGTCCTAAGGGTGCCGACACCTAATCACTTGTATTACTGATTGAGATGTATGATTGAGAATTTATGTTTGTCATTGTTTAGTTTAATGCTTGTACTCTGTTGAATAATTGGACTGGTTAGGACAAGGATGATTAAATGCTACTGTTGCTCTTTTATTGGGACTATTGCCTATATCTATTGTCCGTTGAATCTCATGAATTATGTTTAATGTCTTTATAGTGTTGCCTAGTTGTGCATGTTGTTTTAAGTTTTATTGCTGGGCCTTGCCTTACGGGTGCTACGTGGTGCAGGTAAGGGAGTTGATAGCTGGACCTGTAACGACCCGAATTTTCAAGACTTGATAATGCAGAAATATAAACGTTATCATTTAACAAAATGTCTCAAAAACACGTATAAATTTTTTTTTTGAAGGTCGTATGGCTATACATAACATTTAATACAAACATAGTTTAGGAAAATAACACAACATTTCCAAAAAAACGAAATGGCTTCCCAAAAGGTCGGTCCACATGTACATTCACAAGGTAGACTCCTGCGCTCACTGCTCTGCCTTGCCCTTGTTCTTACCTACAACAGGAAACAACTAGGTAAGAGAAAATGCTTAGTAAGTTCAACATTAAAACAAAAGCATGCAGAGAAGAAAGGTGGTCACTGACCAAGTTATTGTCCCTAGATAACAATAGCTCACAAAAATTAAGGTTCCAGTTCCATCCTGACCCTACGCAATCAATTTCAAGAACACAAAAGCGTCATGGTAAACTTATGGTTATGCCTGATAACCAATGACAAACTATTTCATATAAATAAATAAATCCCTGCACTCAAAAAATCCTAGAGCAAGCAGATATAATATATCACAATATAATTCGAGACCAACACTCGACAATTTTCAACAATTCGGGCGTATCACGCCCTCCAATATAATTGTTAATCTGTACGAGAGAACCGAGTCTCGACGCTAAGATCTAGCCAATAAATATCCCCATCAAGGGTAACTATCAAGTTACCTAGGGCATTGCTACTTATCCAAGAGTAAATCCCTCACAAGGGTAACCATCAAGTTACCTAGGGCATTGCTACTATTCAAGAGTGTAATCGAAGTTATACAGGTTTACAGAGACTTCTATGTTAATCAGTGGTGCTAGTGAGCAGTTGCCCCTAGGGTGTTCAACCTCACTCAAACTTGGCAACCCCTAGTATCTCTAGGCACTCTCACTGAATGGCCAATATTCACGACTGCTATCCGGGAATAACTTATCAGAGCACTTGCTCGGGTTCTAACCGTTCAATGATTAAGTAAGCATGAGGGCCCCTAGGTCCCATTCATTTTGGCGCCCCAAGGTTTAAACCAGCAATCCTTACCTCTGGGCCACTCGTCGTGGTAGTGAACCAGACATAATAAAATCAAACAAGTAGTGTGAAAGGGATTAGCCATCTCAGATATGACGGATATTTATCGTTCATATTTTCTAAATCAGCACCAACTAGACTAACGTCTTTGTGCAAACTTTCTACGACAGTGTATATATGTGCCTGTGTCTCTATTTTAACATACAATACAATAGTTGTTTCATGTTGTAGCAACACAATAGAAGTTGACTTACTTGGAGTCCTTTGCTCTCACAAAGATTTCACCCTCCAATGTATAGTCCAGTTATGCTTAGCCAATACTGTAATTATCCATACAATATACTCAGATTAATTATGGCACTTCATAATTCATCATTAGTATTTTGGGTAGTTTGGTCATTTTAAAAATCATTTGTAAGGATTAATGATCCTTATTTGGTTTTAAACCCATTCAAGAAATTCATACTAAAAATTTGAGACTAAACCCTAAGTCTCGGGGAGACCTATCCTATGGTCTCGATACTTAGGCTTGGGTATCGCAATAGTATTTTCCCACAATCCGCTAAAAATCTTATTCTTTAAAAGTATCGCTATTAACCCGTACTTTCAACAAGTCAGTTAAATATATAGAAGATTTTAGCCGGTATTATATCCACAAAATACTAATTAATTTCCTCAATTATTTTTCAAGAAAAGAACATCTTAATTTTCCTTTTATTTTTCTAAAGGTTTTAATCTCTAAAAACCGTTTAAAGAAAATCGCCTAATTTTGACTTAATTAGGAGAAACCGTTAATAATTTATTATCTTGACTAGTTAATTCTCCTAAGTGAATTAATCAAGTTTGCTTACTAGAAAAATAATTTACTTACTTATTTTCTCAAAATATAGGGCTTTTAAACCATCTTTTAATTTATCAACTTATTAATAAATTAATATTTTATTTTTTTAGAAAGAATAAAAATTCATTAATAAAAATAATTCTCACTAATCTCAAAGTGGTCTTTTAGGTCAAAATGTCTTTAAGACTTACCAAGTTTTTATAATGCAATATGCAAAAATGTACTTTTATGTTAAGTTCCAAAATCCCATTTTTCACATTTTTAACTATACACTTTGTTAGGTCATAACTTAAAATTTACTTACCCAATTGCTACCAAAATTTCTCAATTCCATATTTGGTATGCCATTTAGGTCTTTGTGAAATCTTAGGTCAAAATGAGCATTTTTTATTGGTGAAAATATTTTCCAAACATTGAGGTAAAAATGACCTTATTTACAAGTCCTTATTTTTTCCAAACTTTGGAACTTAATAACTCTCAAACCGTTAATTATTTTGTTACCAAATTTTACAGTGGAATACTAAGTTATGCAAAGCACATGATCACCAAATTTTAGAAAAAAAACTGGGTTCATTTGAACTATACAGTGGCTGTCCAAACTTTGTCCCGAAGTTATGAATACGAAAAAAAAACAGTTTTTTTTTACCTAAACTTTAAAATAGCATAACTCACTCATTTCTAAACGTTTTTGAGTGTTTCAACAGCTCAAATTTATGTACTCCATCTCAAAAATATCACAGTACAATTTATTTTAAAAAATAAGAATACAGTGGATGCTTGACCCCCTGGAAGTCACAGCTCAAAACTTATATATTTTTTTTGTTTTAGGGTTTTCAACAAAACCCTTAGGGATTTTGGTCCCTATTTTCAAAAATCAACACACAAGCATCATAAAAATTATAAAGCAACTACCATAGCCTTATTACATCACCAATAAGAAACTTTAAGCATTAAATATACAAAATAATGCTTAAAAATAAAAATCATACAATAACAACGATAAAAAGTAAACTTTTTACCTCTTGTTGTTCTTGCTTTAGGTTTTGATGTTTCTACTAGCTTTGAATCCTTTAAAACTCTTTCAAAACCTTAACCAACTCCCCCAACAACATAGATAGTTAGCTATTGAAAGACCCGTGGTTAAAACTTTACAAAAGTCAAGTTTTTTGAAACTTTACCTTGGGGAACTCTTCCTAGACCAAAGCTTAAGCTTCCAAGCTTTCTTAGTGTTCTTGATGATTGAAAAGGGAGAGAAAACTTGAGAGAGAATTTTTTTAACAAGATGAGAGTGATTTGAGAGGGGGGGGGGGGGGGGGGAGGGGTCAGTTTTGGGGGGATGGAAGAGTTTAGACTACTCTAAAATATCTAAAACACTTGAGTGTTTTTACTATGACCACTTGATGCCATTAACCCTAATTTAAATGGGGATTAAAACTAAAACAATTTGGTCCACCAAATTTATTTCATTCCCATGGCCGGCCACTATTTATTTTATTTATGTTATTATTATTTTTTAATAATGGTTAATAAATATTTCTTAAGAAGAAAAATTTAAAATGACTTTCTATAACCTTTTTCACTCGTAGAAAGTTTTTTTTAAAAAAAAAATAGAACTTAACACATAATAATTGAATTAAATGTCTCTCACATTTGATTTAATTAATCACACAATAAAATTTAACCTAAGGTCCATTCATGGAATAAAATTCCCCAATTTGGTAAAATTAAGCATTTTAACACAAAATGCCCTAAAATTTCCATTTCCTCTTCTGTTTATTATTTTTTTAAAAACTTTAATTTTTATGAATGTATTGTATGCCCAAACTATATTTTCCATAGTTTTTCATTTTATTTTCTAAGATTTTTACCCGATTAGGGTTTTTGTGTTGGTCCAAGACCGAAAGTCTTATCTTGACTTTTAATCACAAAATTCATAATTTGGCTAGAAATAACTCATGGAAATAAATTCTAAAAAATATAATATTATTTAGAATAATATTCTTAACTCGGAGAAAAAAAATCCCGACCCGAGTCGTTTGAAGGTGCCCCAAACGCTGGGCGTTACAGGACCAGCCTTGAGTTGGAAAGCTTTAGGGACGGTGTGTACATATGCAGCCTGCTCGATCTTCATAGTCGGGGTAGCTTGGGAGGAACTAGGGTTAAACCCTGCTTTTGCAGCTTAGGATGACTAAATTGTATCTGTTTATCTTTTACCAATCTGTAAACTGATTTTTGGGATCCCATGTACGAACTTAATATTTTAATGAAAAATAATCGTTTTGTTGACCAATATTTTATTACTTGACCTTGACTTAGTCTTTAACTACACATTTAAGTTCAAACGACTTGCTTAGCAGGTTAAGCACTATTTTAAACACACAGTGTAACAATTTTTGTTATCTAGGGCGTTACAACTTGGTATCAGAGTTGTCTAGGTTTAAGGGTTCCTAAAGACAGGTTGGGCGTGTACACTCACTGCTGAAGATAAGCTCGACTCTCGGTTAGATACTTAATAACAAGAATATGTGGTTAATTGTTTGAATAGAACCTATGTGTCTTATCTACATGTTAGTATATAAAGCATGATGTGTATGAATATATTTTATCGTAATGGAATTCGATAATTAATGCATGAGTAATGTAGATTGGTGCTTTGATATACTTATTGTGCGTGTGATTATTGTGATTGTTTGGACCTGCCCGTGGGATGATTCTGGATATGAACATCAGGACTGAGGGGTTTAGTTGGTGATTGCAGGCTGATTCAGAATGTATGCACTCAAGATGGTTAATTGGATCTGGTATTGTTAGAGTGGGGGCTGCAGATGATAGTTGGAGTCAGAAACCTCCATTTGCCCCTGGAATTCGCAGCAGATGTTTGCTGGTATGCGAGTACTGCTACTAGATCAAGATAAGGAGACTAGATGGTTGAGATAGCAGGTTTCGTTGGGCAAAATCTTGTTGATATATCTTGACAGTAAGGGCACCAGTGCTGGTTCAACCAAAGGATGTAAACAAATAAGAGTTACCTATGGAAGGCTTTAAAAGCATTATGCTCTAGTTTTCGAGGATGGTTTGGGTCTGCTCAAGAACTGATTAATGGATGGGTGTGATTAACTCCTTCCTTGATGATATGAGAATGGTAGGCCATGATAGAGTAGTCGCGCCATGCGCGTACGGCAGGGGGATGCCCAAATTTGGAGGGGAATAGTACCCGATACCCAGAATGTTGTCATGATGGGTTGGGAGGAATCCAGACAGCGATTTGATAAAAGAAACTACTGTGATGCAGTTTGAACTATGAAGACTGATGAGTTTATGAACTCGATCCAGAATGGTAAGATAAAGATGGAGTATGTTTATGAATTCGATGGGTTGGTCAATCCTCTTGGAGGTTTGGTACCAGCAGATGTAGTCCGGAAAGAACGACTTATTTAAATACTAAACTCTGGGATGGCCTAGAGCACCAGGTTCACTCCATTGTGTGAAATTTTCATCTATGCTTGAGCAGTAGGGAGAGCCTTATTATTAAAGACATAAGAGATAAGATATGGAGTGTGAAAGTCGTATGGCAAGAAGTGCAGGCAATGGTATTCCCATTTGTGGGATTAAGTAAGGGAAAAGGCCTAGTAACCAGAGACGAAGGACCCCTGATAGTTCCACTACTCCTGGTTTTAACAGGAAGGGTTATAGTTTACAGGGTAGCCGCCAGAGTGGTGATGAGGCCTGGTGAAGTTATTTAGTATGCACCAAATGCGGGAGACGTCATTTGGGAGGATGCGAGGTGAAGGCGTGTTTTCTACATATAATAGTTAAATATGTTAGGGTGGATTTCCCAATATTGGAGAAGGGAGGACTGGTCTGCCTTGTTATAGTCAGAGCCCAATGCTAGTCCCTCGGAGGCGACCGATTGGCTAGTTAGTCCTTGCTCTTTATTATATAATGAGCTAGAAGAGTTCAATGTTGCGTTTGTCCCAGAAAAGACTTAGATATGAAGCACATACTTTATGGTTGATATACGATGGGCTTGAGATATTAGTGCTTGCTGGGGAAGAATTAGAATACTAATGTTAAAAGGGTTTACGGTAAAGGTGATTGAGCTCGTCATATGAGTAGGAGCCAATCTCTTAAATAAGGGACAACCATGGATTATAGAAGATGGTGGTAATGTCTGGACTTGAAAGGGAAGGACCCAGTTGCATCTAGAGGATGCCTAGACATTGGGGTAGATATCACCTGGAATATATCAGTTAGACTGAATGGAAACTAGATTAGCCAGTAAGGTTTTAGATGGGTGCACACAGAATTGTTGGGTACGCTACGGGCTTTGGGTATGGATAGATTTGGTATCAGGGACATCATGAAGGATGATATTAGCTTAGCAGAAAGAATTAATGGTTCAGTTGAAGAGGTATCTGATTTTAGGATGGATCAGAAGTAGCATCACGTCGTGGGACACGTCGACATCACCACTTAACGATGAAGGGTTCAATTGCCTAGTTGCAAGATAGGACAATGTTATTAGGAATTGATCTTCGATCTAGTTATTACCATCTAAGGATCAAGGGAAGAGACATTTTAGGAATTACTCATTGCACCAAGTAGGATATGATAGGTTATTAGTGGAGGTTCTTAACTAACCAATGCTTCAACGATATAGGTAAGTTCGACAAGTAGAGTACAGAAACGACATGGATGAGCCACATCCAGATTGGTTAGGAATGTGTTGGTCTACTCTCAGTTAGAAGTAGAACGCGAATGACCACTGCATTGATAATGTTAAGACTGATGAAGCAAGGTTTCAGGTACGACTCCAGAAAGTGTAAGCTGCGATTTTTCCAAAGGTAATCAAGGTCACGTTATAGGAAGTGATGAGATCAAGTGTGAAAGAATTTAGTCAGAAGCCACAAAGAAATTACTGAAGAACGCCTGAGGGGTCAGAAGTATAGTGAGACCGCTAGACACGTCATCTACTACTTGAAGCATCTTCGAAGATAGCTACACCCAATATTGGGATGACACAAGAACCTAAAGTTGGACAGAATGGATAGTTTTGTATAAGATTTTTCAGAAGAAAGAATAAGGATTGGTAGCACCCTATGGTATTAGAACCCATAAGTAATGGACGAATGTGGGAGGACAACATGATGAATATGCTCTTTTATTGAGACATGAAACTATAAGATGGTGCATCAAAGAATAACAACACAAATGTTATGCATGGAACATTAAGTTGATAATAATACTAGATAGCCACGGTTAAGATGTAGTGCTGGCACCCAGGGAATAGAAGTGAATGTATTAGCTCAAAGCATTTGAGCATTTGGTCATCTGTAGAGGAATAACCTTGAGACCAAAGATCTAGTGGAAATTAAAGGGTGATTCATATTATAAATCCTTGATTGCATAAGGGAAAATTAATAAGGAAGTTGATGTAATGTCTCATAATTTTACTTAGCTAGACAGTAGTAGTAATAGCTAGTAGTAGTTTGTAGTATGATAGTTTCCGTGGATTTTGGTTCAAGCCAGGACTTAGTTGGATACTCATAGCAACAGTTGTGGATTTTATAAGTTTAACCTATAGTTTAGAAATATTAATTATAACATAAGGTTTGATGAATATTGCTGGTCCTAGAAATATTATTTATTATAACATAAGATTTAGATAGAATTATTAAGAATGTGACACTTGTCATAATCATGTTTATTAAGGATTTAAGTATTATTGATGAATAGATTAATTCAAAGAAAGATCTAGAAGCTCTAGAACCTTCTAGCAGCTGTTAGAATCACATTTTGATTCACTCAAAGATGTTTAATCAATTCAAAATATGCTGAAAAAGTGCAAATACGTGTTTGATATATCAACGTATGCTGATATATTGCAGCTATAGTGTAACGCCTCGGATGGACAAGACCGTTACACTGTGTGTTTATAAAAGTGCTAGACTTGCTAATCAAGTCATTTAGTTAGAAACATGTTACTGTAACTATAATGGAACTAGGGTTAAAAGATTTTGGTCTTAAAAGTCACATTTCTCATGAAGAAACATTTCCTGTTTACACGGGATCCCAAAAATATTAAGATTAAAACCATTTACAAAAGATTCAAGAACTAAACACATTATTAGCCATATTAAGGCCAAATAGACAATTAGGCAATCTCTGTCCTGATCCACTCCTCGATCATGGCGACCGAACAGCTGGCTATGCACAATCCACCCCGCAGCCCTCCATCTCAGGATTGATCCAACTTGCCTTTGCCTTTACCTGCACCACGCAGCACCCGTGAGCCAAGGCCCAACAAGAAAACACAACAACAGAGCATAAGCAACCAACAGACAATTCAATATCTCATATTGCATCACATATTCTTAGCCATACCAACATTCAAAATAGTCAAGCATTCAGCATACTAAGCATATCAATTTATAGCATACACCAAATCACATATGATAACTAGGGTTAGCGCCCTTAGGCCGCACCCTCCGTTATCCTACTGACTCTGGCCCGCTTAAACCGAGCTTAGTGAATATTACGCTGTCCTTGGCTACCAGTGGCCAAGTCGCGCCCTGTGCGCAAATACTATGTACGACACCCTTAGGCCGCTATCACATGTCCCATGGAATAATACCATCATTGACATAATACAAATATCGGGAGCACTTTGTCCCATCACAAACATATAACCGGGTGCAGTTTTTTTACCTTTCAAGTCGCTAGCTTTGATCACTTGACCCCTTGAGCACGATCCCTCTCGAGCCCTAGCGCTCACCTAAACACAACCATAGGTCAAAGTCATCACCAAACCTCAAGTCCAAAATCTAGCCTCGGGACCAATCCCGAACCCCCGGGAAGTCCTAGTTCCACCAAACAAGGTGGTGGAACCAAACCCCGAACCCTTGGTCAAAAACCCTTGAAAACAACCCTAAAATCCCTTTCTGGAAACAGGGCAGCGCTACAGTGCTCTTAGGAGGGCGCTACAGCGCTACAAGCAGAACCAAAATCCCCCAGAAAGCATGGCCTAGCGCTACAACGCCCAAAGGCTAGCGTTGTAGCGCTAGTCACAGACAGCCAACCTCTCAATTTTCCTTCCTACGATTTCCTAGAACCAAACTCAACCAAAACTTCTCCAAACCTTCACCAAACTAAAAAAACAAGCTTATTAACACATTCCACTCATTCCAAGCACCCCAAATACTCAAAACCCAAGCACATGCATCCCTAATCTCAAAATCCACCATAGCCACTTCTGGACTTCAAAACTCAGCAAGAACCAGTCAAAACATCAAAGTTAAAAGCTCAGAGTTTATACCTTTGATGGAAATTCGACCACAAGTTGCCTCTAGGCCTCCTTAGATTGCTCTTCCTCAACCCTTGGCTTCAATTTCCCTAGAATTCCCCATCAACTCAGCTTAGATACCTTAGTTAAAAAAACCAAAACCAGAACTGAAGGAACTACAAAGTCTTACCTCAAGTAAATGGCCTATCCTTGTTAAACCCTTGCCAAATCTTCAAGCTTAGCTTAGAAAAATTATGGTTTAGTTGACCTAGCTCTCCTCTGAATTTTGCTCCAAGAAGAATGAATAGAAATGGTGAGAGAACCACAAACCGACTCTAGGAAAACTACTCTGTTTTTCCTTCCTTTTCTTTTTCTTTCTTTCCTTAGCCTTCTACCCTTTTCTACAATTCCCACTAAGTATAAAGCCTCTGAATACTTATCTCCTGCAAGCCAAATGACCATTACGCCCTCCCTTTTAATTCTAACCCTTTAATCCACTTAGGGGAATTTTAGTCATTTTACCCAATTCCTGCTAATTCCTCGAGTGTCTCTAATATTTTCCCGCTTACTTCCCAATACATAATTAATCACCAATAATATTCCTCGATGTCAAAATAGACTCCAATATACTCACCAAATTCCAATTTATATCCCCAGGCTCACCCCGAGCCGGGTATAAATCCCTGCCATGACTTTTTCGCTAAACCGCTCACTAGGATCGTCTCGAGTCACATATCACAGATATATCCACATAATAATGTGGTCTCAAACATTAACATATATATGTATACAGTTATCCCCATAATGGCCAAAATTACGATTATGCCCTTCTAACCTAATCAGGGCCTACATGCATACTAATACACGTAGTCATGCATCTCAAATATTCAAATAGTCATATAACATGCTTTAAATCATAATCATGCATTTTACCCATTAAAGTCACACATAATTCCCATTATTCCCTTCAGGCACACTAATCAAGGCCCTTAAGCCTTATTAGCGAATTTGGGTCGTTACATATAGGGGTTGATATATTGCCTACGGGAGATACGGAAAGCACGTCTACTTCTCACGAAGGAACGAACAGGGCTTGGGATATAGGTCTGGGCGATATATCGCCCAGGGTAGGCGATATATCACCCTTGGGAGTGAATTTTTGAAGCTTGAGGATTTTAAATTTAAAAACAGCCTTAACCACTTGGACCTGCCCTTGAACGATTTTGACCGAGTTCTGGGCATCTACTGAACGCAAATTCAAATATTTTTCATTTTATGTTCATTTATTTATTCAAATTAAAAGGGGTTAGTTTCACTCATTGAACTCTATAAATAGGACCTAGTACTCAGTCATTTCCTTCATTCTTCAAGCATTCTTCAGTGCCTCCAAGCTGCTAAGATTACTATAGAGAGAAACACTTGGGTTTTGGGATAAAAGCTTTTCCAATCTAAGCTTTTCTAAACACTTGGGAAGTAAGATATAGTGTTAATTATGTATCGAGGTGTAGATCAAGTCATAGTTCATGCAAGGTATTCCTATCCTTAAGTTCAGTTCTTCATGGTTCTTTAGTTTTCATTGTTTTCTTTCAGAACCTAACTCTTGTTTATGATTCTTGGTTAGGTGTTTAAGTTCCTTGAACATTAAGGTTTTCGATAAGTTTCTTCTTGGATGGTTTAGTTCTCTTTTCATCTCTTTTCCTTTAGAAACTCATGGTTTTACTGTTGGTTTTAGGAGTGTTCCAAATCCCGTTCTTGTCTCCATATCCCGATTTTTGGTAAGGAAAATAGGTTAGATTATATGTGTTTATATGTTTATGTTATGATATGTTTTATGTTATGATATGTATATGTATGAATATGTTTTTTAGTCGTTTGGGCATATGACTTGCTTAGATAGCAAGCCCCAAGAATTTTTATCATTTTCATGGTTTAGAGTTATGATTTACTCTACCTTGATTAGTAGACAGAGGACCTAGATGGGTTATCATATACTATAGTTGTGATCTAACCTACCTCGATTAGTAGACAGAGGACCTATATGGTTGTATCACATACCATGTTAATGAGTTAATGGCCATTAATATTGTAGTCCTATATGATACATGTGTTTTATAGTCATATGTTTTATAGTATATGTTTATGATAGTCTTATGTTTATGATTTATGATATATGTTGTTAGTAGATTTTCCTTGTTGGGCATTAGGCTCATTTCTTTCTTTTAGAATGATGCAGGAAAGTGATCGTGGAAGGCGGGAAGGATTCGTGGCAACTTGGTATGCATGTTGAGGATGAATGGATTGAGTGGACTGCTGGAAGATCATGGATGATGTTGTTTAAAGTTTTTTAATTATGTTCTTATGTATTTTCGCACTTAGTATCTAAACAATTTATTAAAACTTATGTTTTTATGTTTTATGTACTAAACAATGGGTACCCATACCGTATTTTGTATTTCTTACAATATTTTGGGTTTTAAATAAAGTTATGTTATTTCTTATATATGTATTCAAATTAGTAGTTATGTTTACTAGTTTTTAATGGTCTGAGGTCTAGAATTAGTCAGGGCATTACAGTTGACCTCCTAAGTTGGAAAGATTTGTGCCAGTTGGATAGAACGCTACAGATTATAGTAAAGTCAGACGAGGTAATGATTAAGGTTGATATAGTATCTACAGTTGTTAGTGGAAAGATATATCTCTATGGAAAATGAAATTCAGAGAGAAGATCTTGTGGGGATGGTTTAGAATCCTACTATTTAGTATGAATGAATTAAGATTAGAAGATCGGATGAGTGATCTGATGGAGCCTGGTGTTGAGGTGGAGATTCTAGATGAATATTGTAACCGGTACATTTAAATGAATGTTTAAATCTAAGGACCGTATATTGGAACATAAAAAGGTATAGTAGTGGACAGTAAGAGTGGACCACATTAGACGACAAATAAGAAGGTTGGACATGAAAGGTTGCGACTCAACAAATTGAGTTAACACACTTCGGTTCGTGTGAACAGGTGACACAATAAGTCATTTGGGTGACAGGGGACTGTATGTCTCCGTGGAAAATCGAAATTGATAGTGTCGTGTTGAGACCCTTTATTTTTCCAAGTTCTGGAAAAGGATATATAAGACAAAGAGTATAAGGTTGAAACCTAGAATTATTGGTTACCTTCAGATAAGCTGACAATCTAAAGAAGTGACTCGGATTTTGAGAATTATACATCGAATGTATAATTGTTTGGGGCATTAAGAAAAGTACAATCCCTTGATGGAATAGTCACAATGGTGAATGTCGGTCAACGGCTAGGGTGACTCGGCATGAGATATAGTAAGGTAGAGAGCAAGAAGTACTTGTTCTAAGTAATGAAATGAAAGACAGAGAATATTGTGATTCAATACTGGTTTAGGGAACCCAATGTAGTTATTAGGATTATTAGGGAAAAAGTATCTGCTTATCTTATAGGACATAAGAGTTCACAAGTTTCAAGTATGGGAACACAAACCGAATATTGCAGACAAGAAAGAATATGGTATTTTGGGAAAGGAAGGGAAGTTTTGACTTCTAATTTAATAAGACTTCTAAGATCTTACTAAGGACTAGGCCAAGGGCCTATAAATTAGCCTTACCCTAGTATGGGTGGTGGCTTCCGAATGTTGCTGGTGCCAATGTCAAGGAAGGAAATGTATGATATCACCATTGATGAGGTAAGGAGACTTTAGGATTCCAGCAGGAGTTACCGTGCAAAGAACAGGTAATGTAATTATGATAAATGAGATAAGGATTTATGGATTAAGACTGTCACTCTAATAAGAGTGTTATTAAAGGATAAAAGGGTAAAGGAATAGACTCTGTGGTTATAGTCAGGTTTACAGGATTTTTGTTCTGAAGTGTTTGAATAAATTTTGAGGGTGAAATTTCAATAAGGAATGGATAATTGTAACGTCCCAAAAATTCTAATAGGGTTTAGTGCATTGATTAGCGTGCCGGGAGGGTATAATTGTATATATGTGTGAATAATTGCTTAAATGCGTGACTATGTGACATGCATGATATATATGATAATGTGAGTATGATTATATGCATGTTTATGAGTATTAAATATGCATGTGGGTCCGTTATTGTTTATAAGGGCATATTTGTAATATTGGCCCGTAGCTGGCATAAATGTGATTATATGTGTTAAATGATTGAGACCACATTATTATGTGGATATATTTGTAGTATGCGGCTCGAGGGGATCCTAGTGAGCAGATTGATAGAATAGTCATAGTGGGGTTTAATACCCGGCTCGGGGCGAGCCTAGGAGTATTTTTGGAAGTTAATGTGTATTTGGGGTTTATTGAGTAATGGGTAAATATTTGGTGATTAGTTGGATATGTCAGGATTAATCGGGAATTTATAGGATGACTCAAGGAATTAACAGGAATTGGGGAGAATGACCATATCGCCCTTAGGGGCAAAAAGGATAGGCTGTGTTAACTAAGGGGTATTTTAGTCCTTTCTAGTTAAAGGATGAACTCAGTTGAAGCTCTAAGTGTAACTAGAACCCACTAGAACTAAGAGGATAACCTCAAACACTCTCTCTCCCTTTATTCTCTCACATTCTTTCATTTCCTCTCTAGAAACCAAGGAAGCTTTGAAGTATTGGACGAGAAGACTCAAGCAATTAAGTTGGGAAGGTCTGGAGAATCAAAGCTAGAATCAATGAAGGATTTATGAGGTGGTTAGGCTAACAATGGAGGTAAGATTTTAGGTGTTATTACTGAAATTCTATTGAAATAATTTTAGACCTTAGAGCTTGCATGAACATGATTACCAAGTCTAATTTTGGGTGTTTGATGATGTAAGGAAATTGTTTATAGATTAGTTATGATGGTTAGGCTATAAGAATAAAGATTCTGGACTTAATTCGGAGTTTGGTTGAGGGTTGAGTTTGAATTTTGAGGATATGGCTGAAGAAAAAATGCTAGAAAACTCAGGGGATTCTGGGTTCACGGGGGCGCTCTACGACCTAGTTCATGGTAGTCGTGGCCCGCGTGCCCCAGAAGGCCCTGGGAGGGCTGCTGACATGAAGGCACACCGCGACCCTAGGGGGGCAAGTCGCGACCCGCCTCCCCCCAGATGTAGAGGTTGCACCTCTGACTTGAGGCGCGTCGCAACCCTCAGGGCCAGGTCGTGACCCACCTAGATTGTTTTAGCCTAGGTGTGTCTTAAGACTCAGGGAGGCTTAGGGATCCAAACTCAAGCGCTCGGGACGATTTCTACTACCCGGTTTAGTAGAAATCGAGGTCGCGGAGGCTAGTATCTTAATCCAAAGCCTTTAAATGGTTTAGAATCTTATGGTTATCTGTTATCGCATTGTGACTAGGTTATACAACAAGGGCTCAAGGATTAGGGATCGTGCTTGGGGCTGCCATATGCTAGATGCTCGGGACCTGAGGTAAGAAAACTGCACCCATGTGGTTGTGTTTGGGACTAAGGTTCCCTGTATTTAAATATATGCAATGGGTGACTGTATTGATGTTATGCTTTATATGAAAGTATGACCTAAGGGTGTCGGGGCTGATGATAAGCGCACTGGACGCAGCTCAGTCTTAGCGAGCTGGGGTAGCTAAATAATCAGAGGACTCTCCCTAAGCAAGTCGGGGTTAGCTAAATAAACAGAGGGCTCGACCTAAGGGCGCCGATACCTAATCACTTGTATTATTGATTTAGATGTGTGATTGAGAATTTATGTTTGCAGTTGTTTAGTTTAATGCTTGTACTCTGTTGAATAATTGGACTGGTTGGGTCAAGGCTGATTAAAGGCTATTATTGCTCTTTTATTGGGATTGTTTCCTATAGTGTATTGTCTATTGAATCTAGTGAATTATGTTTACTATCTTTATACTGTTGCCTAGTTGTCCATGTTGTTTTAAGGTTTCTTGCTGGGCCTTGGCTCACGGGTGCTATGTGGTGCAGGTAAGGAAGTTGATAGCTGGACAAGCCATGAGTTGGAGAGCTTCAGGGGCGGTGTGTACATATGCAGCCTACTCGATCGCCACGGCTGGGGTAGCTTGGGAGGAACTAGGGTTAAACCCTTCTTTTGCCGCTTAAGAGGGCTAAATTGTATTTGTTTATCTTTTACCAATCTGTAAACTAAATTTTGGGATCCCGTTTACGAACTTAATATTTTAATGAAATATAATCATTTTGTTGACCAAATATTTTATTACTTGACCTTGACTTAGTCTTTAACTACACATTTAAGTTCAAACGACTTGCTTAGCAGGTTAAGCACTATTTTAAACACACAGTTTAACGGTCTTGGTTATCCAGGGCATTACACATCCTCTATCTCAAACCCTTTTGGTACCTAAAGTAAAGTGCCTTTTGACTTGAACTTTACCTTAGTTAAAATACCTCAAAGTCTTATCGAAATCATTGGTAGCTTAAAACTTGATCCAAATATTACTTATGTTAAAATTGATAATACCTCACACATACCTCCTCTAGATCTTTTGTTTTCTGACATTCTCGATTAGCACTCATATGACCACGTGTTCATCCCTTCATGAACTTTTGGGGAGAAACTCCAACTCCCATGAGAGGCGACACCACCTCTAAGTTCACATAGGTGAAGTTCTTACAAAATATTTGCTATCTTTATAGATGCTTGTTGCACTCAATTGAACTTCATTAAAAGACCAAGGCTTAAACCTTACTCTGTAGCAACCAACACTAACCATCTCAGATGGAACTCATAATAAGTTTTAGTAATGAAACCAATCACTTATCAATGACTTGTTCTTACCCATTGAAATTTTTCCCTTGATGCTCACAAGTTTGGATTTGCGTTACCATCATTAGTAAATCTTTTATTCTAGGAGTTTCAATCTCATCCCTTATGAAGTGTAACTTGCTAACATCCTCACAAGAGGTTTTGTAAATGGATCTGCTAAGTTCTCACTTGTCTTAACATATGAGATCGATATGATTCCATCTTGAATAAATAGTCTCACATATTCATCTCTTAGACTAGTATATATAGAATTTCCATTATACACACTATTATACGCTCTAGCAAGTGTGGATTGGCTATCACAATGTATTGAAATTGTTGATACTAAATCCATGGTAAAAGGATATCCAACATTTGATCCCTAAGCCACTTGACCTCTTTGCCAATTCTGCTAGAGCTATAAATTTTGCTTCCATGGTTGATTGTGATATACAAGTTTGCTTCTTGGAGCCCCATGAGATCACACATCCTCCAAGAGTAAACACCCAACTGGTGGTGGATAGATTGTCTCCCACTCCTGATATCCAACTGGCATCAGAATATCCTTCAAGCATCCTTGGAAATTTTGTATAGTGAAGGCTATATTCTTTGGTACTTTTAAGGTAACCAAGAATCCTCTCAATAGCCTTACAATGCTTAATACTTGGATTGCTAGTAAACCTACTAAGTTTACTAACTACATATGCAATATATGCTCTTGTGTAATGAGCGGTGTACATTAGGGTCCTATTGCACTTGCATATTCTAATTGAGCCACTGTTATTAACTCATTCTTTTCAAACTTCATGTTTGAATCGAATGGTGTATTTTCCTCTTCGATTTTGAGAAGACTAAAATTTTCAAGCACTTTCTCAACATAGTGGGTTTGACTCAATACAAAACCCCCACTATTCCTTCTGACTTTGATACCTAGAATGATATCCTTCTCTCCAAGGTCCTTCATTTTAAAGTTAAAAGATAGAAACCTCTTCGTTTCCATTACTCCTCTCATGTCATTACTCAAAATCAACATACCATCTACATATAGACACACTAATATGACATAGTCATCACAAGTCTTAGAGTATAAGCACTTGTACGCATTGTTGTGTCTAAATCCATTTGAAATAATGACTTTATCAAAATTCTCATGCCATTGTTTTGGAGTTTGTTTCAAACCATATAATTATTTGACAAGTCTACACACTTTATGTTCATTTCCTTGAAGAACAAAACGCTCTGATTGTTCCACATGGACCTCCTCTTCAAGATCCCCATTTAGGAATGTTGTTTTGACATCCATTTGGTGAACATAAATATTATATATAGATCATAAGGCAAATAACAATCTTATATAAGTAGTTCTTGCTACGAGTGCAAAAGTGTCAAAATAATCTATTCTCTCCTTTTGTTTAAATCCTTTGGCTACTAATCTAGCCTTAAAGGTTTGTATGGTACCGTTGGTATGGTATTTTCTTCTAAATACTCACTTACACCCAATTGGTTTAGACCCTTTTGGAAGGTCAACAAATTTCCAAGTGTGGTTGGAAAAATTTGAATCTATTTCATCATTAATTGCCTCCTTCCAAAAAGTAGAGTCCCTTGAGGACATAGTTTCTTTAAAAGTTTTGGCATCATCCTATATTTGAAGTATTATTCGATATTGCCAAGTGACTTCCTCATTACCTTCTACAAGGTATAATGTTTCTATTTGAGAAAAATTCTCACTTGATCCTAAATCTTTGAATCTTTTCTCCTTCTAGGTAATTGAGGTTGGTCACCAACCATTTTAGGAGTCTTCTATTGAGGCTCTCTAATTTGAGTTGGTTCCATTAACTTGTTCTCATTGCATGACATGTTCTCAAAGAACTCATCCTCTCTTGATTCAATTATCACATTAGACTCCAAGTCTAGTAATCTATAAGCTTTGCTATTTTGGGCATAATCCACAAATGCACATCTTATAGCCCTTGGACCCAACTTGGTCCTTTTGGGATCGATGTTTTTGCAATAAGCAAGACACCCCCACACTTTAAGATAACAAATGTTTGGTTTCTTTCCTTTCCATAGCTCATATGGTGAGATATTATTTTTCTTCATGGGAATACGATTCAAAATGTGACAAGTGGATAGCAAGACTTCACCCCACAAACTAAAACTCAATTTAGAATGTAATGGCATAACATTAATCATCTCAAGAAATGTTATATTTTTACTTCCGCTATACCATTTTGTTGTGGAGTATAAGGGACTGTACATTCATGTATTATTCCATGCTCTTCGCAAAACAAGTTGAAATCATTTGAAAAATATTCACCACCCTATCACTTCTAAGAACTTTGATTTTCCTTTCAAATTGATTTTCAACTTCCTCTTTGTAAGCTTTAAACACATTAAATGCTTCATATTTATTCTTAAGCAAAAATACTTATGTGACCCTAGAGAAATCATCTATGAAAGTAATAAAATATCTACTTCCTCCTCCAGTCAACAGTCCAATTAGTTCACATAAGTCACTATGTATTAAATCTAACTACTTAGAATTTATTTCAACACATAATTCACATTTATTGTGCTCAACATTATCACAATCAATCAATCAATCAACATTTAATTGCTCTTTTAATTGTGCTAAATTCTATATGTGCAAGTATAACATGCCACAAATTAATAGAATTTGAGTCAAGCATCAAGAAGAAGAGGAAGCTTTATTGTTTGCATTGTCAATAGAAGTACAAACTTTAAGTATGCCATCACAAGAATATACCTTTCCAACAAATACATTTCCTTTGGACAAAGTAAGCTTGCCAGGATCTATCACAACCTTGATTCCCGGTTTGCCAAGAAAATTACCACTCACAAGGTTTGTAACGCCCTACTTCCTTAGAGCTGTTACCAAGTGAGTTTTAAGACAAAACAGTGTGCAAAGACTCGCTAACCGAGGTTTTTAAAACGAAAGTGTGACTAATTAAAAGTTAAGGCTGTAATCCTTGAAAATGCGTTGTTTCATTAAAAACTTCTAGTATTAAACATTTGGGATCCCAAAATAAGGTTTGAAAACTGTTTACATCTTGAAATAAGTTTACAGTTGATTAGTCATAAAAATCAAAGATTATTACAGCCAATTCTCGAATAAACCCCCAACCAAAGCAGTCGGGCAGGCCAAACATGTACGCGTCGCTTCACGCTCTCCGTACTCATGGCTGGTTGACTCAATCTTTGCCCTTACCTGCAACACAGAGCACCCGTGAGCTGAAGCCTAGCAAGAAAACTCATGCAGCTCATAACATATGCAAATTATACAGTTAATCATATCAAATAGTCCACAGATAAACAGGTCAACCATTACACTAAGCAAACACGGCCATGCCGCCCCAGAAGCCTTACCAAAGCCTGGGGTCTCGGTCCTCACCGTAAGGATATCTCATGTATCCATTGGGTCCTACCCTGACTGTAAGCATCCCATGTGCTAAGTGGTACTTCCGGCCCCACTGCCGTTCTCGGCCTTTCGCCGTTCTCGGCTCCATTGCCGTTCTCGGCCTTGCCGCTCTCGGCCTTAGCCGTTCATTGCACTATAATCACACATATAATACATTTCCAAATAACCATTCACACATATAATAATTAACTTAAGGTTATACATTAGCACATAATACAATCTAGGGCCATGCCCTGCAATAACACTATGGGCCCATGCCCTATTCTCGGGTGCTACAGTTTTCTTACCTGTATTACGAGCTTCCTGATGCACTAAAGCCGCGAGCACGGTCCTCTAACCCAAGCTTCACAAAGACCTAGTCACAACACATACAAAACATCCTTTAATACTAATCAATTCAAAAATCACTTCCCAGAACCAATTCCACACTCTCGGGACTCCCAAATTCCTAAAACAAATCATTGGAAACATCCCCCGAGTCCCCGAGACAAATGCCCAAAATTACAAAATTTCCCATCCTGAAAAAGGCGTAGCGCTGCAGCGCTACCCGCAAGGGCCGCGGAACCCAGTGAAGTCAGAAAGTTCCCCTGACTGTAAACAGCCTCGCGCCGCGGCGCCCAAGAACAGGGCCGCAGCGCTCCTTCGCGAACCCAGAAATCTGGGTTTTCTCTTGCATTTTTCCCGAGCTAAAACCCCTCCAAATCATCCTAAACAATTACCTAAACCCCAAGATCAATTTAAAACTTCAAATGAACCATCTAACAACCCATAAACACTAGTATCAAAATCAAAAACACAATCACACCCAAAAATCCACACCTTTGATTTCAACCTCAGAAAATTTAAACCCATAGCTCAAAACTTAAACCATGCTTCAATTTCTTAAACCAAAACAGAAACAAGCCTTAAATTTACATAGAATCCTTACCTTGAATGAAGAATCCAACCCTAAGCTTCCTTGATTCATCTCCTAAGTCTCCAAATTTCAGCTCCTTCAACTCCTCTTCTTCTTCTTCTTGCCCTAGCTTTTCCCTCTAGCTTTTCTTCTGTCTATTTTTAACAAAACCAAAATATGACCAAGCCTAAACCGTGTACCCCTCTAACCCAGCTGAACATTGTCTAAACCCCCTGCCAAATGACCATATTACCCCTCCTAATAATCATTTCCTAACTAAACCTTCAAGGGCACTCTAGTCCATTCACTTCTATTTCAATTCTACCATTTTCCACCTAAACTTGTTACTCACAGTAGTTACAAATGGTTACCCAGGTTACTCAATCACCAATAACTATAACCACTAGTTCTCAACTCAACTCACAAAATTCCCCAAAATACCCCTAGGCTCCTCCCGAGCCGGGTATAAAATCCCGTTGTGACTTTTGAGTTAACTAGCTCTCCAGGACCGTCTCGGCACGTGCATCAAAATAATAACACCACTCTCACGTGGTACAAATCACATAATACAATTATCACATATATGCCCTCAGCGGCTAAAATTACCAATTTACCCCTATCATACAAACGGGATTCACATGCATATTTATTTCACCTAAACATGCATACTAACCACATATTCATTAAATTCACATAAATTAATGCAATATAACAATTATTGCCCTCCAAGCACACTAATCTAGGCTCCAAGCCTTATTAGCAAATTTAGGTCGTTACAAGGTTTCAACTCATTTCTGGCACATACAAAACATTTGTGAGTAGAACCTTCTTGTCGGATGTGAACAAAATATCTATAGTTTCATTTCCTTCAACCTTGGAAATTTTCTAATTTACCATTTGTATCATATGCCCTTTCTTTGAAGAATCAAATGTCATGAAAATGGATCTATCATAGGTAATATGAATGGTGGCATAAGTATCATACCACCACCCATTAACCTTTCCATGAATGGCATTGACTTCACTTAGTGTTGCCACTAGCTCTTCTTCGGGTGAGTTGACTCCTGGAAGGTCCCTTGGAACTTTCGAATTATCCCTCTTTCTTCTTAGGTCTTAAGGGTTTTTGACCCGTGCCCTTGTTCTTGCCAATTCATTTGCCCTTGTTAGGAGGATTAGCCACCATATTGGACTTTGATGTCTCACCATTAGACTTATCCTCGTTCTTATCTCTAGGATGAGATTCCTCCTCAATCCTTAAGTGTTTGAGGAATTTTTCCAATTAAATATCCTCATTCTTAAGGAGGATCTTCTTCCTATAGCCCATCCAAGATGGAGGCAACTTGGCTATTATGGCACCCACAAGGAATTGTTCCGACAACACAATATTAAGTGTAGACAACTTATTGAATCCACCACTTTGAACTTCTTCTTCAATACGAAAACACAACCAAAGGCTTATACACGATTTGTATCACTATCCTAATTCTCTACTTCCTAACCCACAATTGATGCTTGAGGCGTTTTCTAAGAGGAAATGAGAATTGGGATTGAACAAGCCTTAAACTCACAAAGACAAGCACTTTCATTATGAGTTTCTTGGAGAAAACTTGAGATTCTTGAAAGCTAAAGAAAGCGAGATTTGAGAGAGTGATCAAGTCTTCCAAAACTCTACGTGGACCATTTTATAGTGTAGGCATGATCATTAAATCTAACCAATAAGATTATAGCTAAAGAACTCGTCATTTGAATATTAAAACACATGTCCGTACGAACGCATTAGGTGGCACATTGCCTGCATGTAGGCTAATAACTCTGCAAAACAGAGTTATTTTACCATATTTTATATGCTAATTGTTGCTAGAGGCATCCTAAGAGGCAATGCATCGCCTCCCCCTCTGACTTGTGACCTTTCAAATGGGGCTTAAATTTCTCCAAATGGCACCAAATTTTTTTAGGATCCTTAGATACCTCCATGTATCACTTTGGACCCAAAAACACAATTTTAAAGTGCCTACAATTGAAACTCAAATTTCACATCTTCTCTATGTAAAATTCATTAAGATTTTTATACCTAGCTTGTATAACAACTCTTATCCTTTGTATTTAACCAATCATAACGAGCATCAACATTAGAATTTTGGTCGCGAGGCACCTGCTGTATAATGTATTTTTTGATCTGTGCAAGCAAGTCTTTAGCTTTGCTCAAGTAGGAAACCATCCTCATTCCTAGAGCTTGGTATTCCCCTAGGATTTTATTCACAAATAACTATGAATAACTATAGATATCTACTAACAAAGCTTTAATATCTCTAGCAAGTCTTAATATGGAAAGTAGGGCTTCGTACTCTGCTTCATTGTTTGAGGTGTTAAATCCAAATCCTAATGCACAATGAATATGATGTCTGTCAAATGTAGTCAAAATTAGACCAGCTCCAGAGCTGTGATCGTTTGAGGAACCATCCACATATAGCTTCCATGTTGGCCAGGTCTCCTCATTTATTGCTGGTGCTATGAACTGCTCGTTATTGTTTGGTACACCTAAACATTCAACAATGAAATCTGATAGTTCTTGGCCTTTTATTGTTGTTTGTGGCTGGTAGATAATTTCATATTGACCAAGCTCTATTGCCCATTTAAGCAGTTGACCTGATGCCTCAAGCTTTTGTAGAGCCTGATGAGGGGTTGTTCAGTTAGAACCTTGATCAGATGGGCTTGAAAATATGGTCTAAGTTTCCTTGCTGCAAGAAGTAAGGAGTATGCCGACTTTTCAATTAAAGGATATCTTGTTTCTGCTCCTACCAACCTCTTTCTAATGCTGTACATCGAATGTTAAGTTCTATCTTCTTCTCCTATAGGCGTTGCCCTAACAACATGTTAGGTGACTGCTAAATAAATGAGAAGAGTTTCGCCATCAATTGGTTTTGACAAAATAGGTGGTCATGCAAGATGCTCCTTAAGAGCCTGAAAGGATTTCTCACACTCCTTTGTTCACTCAAACTTGTTGCTCCCATTCAGCAGATTGAAGAATGGAACATATTTGTCTGTCAATTTTGATACAAATCTGCTAAGGCCTGCTATTCGTCTAGTGAGGCTTTGTGTAGGAACTTTGAAAGTAAATTTAGATGCATGTTTCCTATTACAATTTCATATAAAAATAATATAACACATAAAGAACACCTAAACATGTTTCTAAAATTGGAAAATTGTAAAATAAAAAATATAGAAATTTGAACAGTTACGAATTTGTGCAGCAGAACTATGACTCCTTCCTTTAGATTCTCTATAATTTTGTCATCTATGAATGCTAGGAATTATCAAGAATCTAAACTGCTTAGAATATGCCAAATTCTTCCAAGCCTATCTCTAAATCAATTCTAACAAAGAGTGGGTAAGTTCTCAACACATGAGATAGAATTAGAGATGGAAGAACAAGAGAATGAGCGGCCAAGAAGGGAATAGACTATCTAGTTTTTCACTTACCAAGTGTATCAACTCAGACTAACTTATGAAAACCCTAGACATCACATTCCTTATGTAGCCAATTTAATAGACTTTATTTAAAATTTAATTAATTAAAGTAATTAATAAAAAATCAAAGCCTTGGGCTCCCACAAATGGACTTGGACCCAATCTATTTGTTTTGAATTTAAATCTCAATTGAGCCTAAATTCAAAGTCATTTTATTTATTTATCTTTTAATTAATTAAATAAATAATTAAATCCTTATTCAAATTTACTAATTATAATTTGATACTTGATTTAATATTATTTATTTACATTGACACAAATATATCAATATTAATAAATTTGCCCAAAGTTTCTCTTTTATTCCTAAATTCTTATTACATGTAACTATAACTAAACTGACCTCATCAATTTGATATTTCTAATTGGTAATTAAATCAATTGTTTGAGACTATTAAACTTCATTTGATAAGAGACGATACGAGGACCATTGATCCATGAATATAAGCTTCAATAAATTCGCGTGAGTTTATTTATTAAATAAATTATCTCACAATTTATTAATTCTTCATAACTCCACTATAGATTTAGAATTGAAATCTAGAATTCATAGAACGTATTTTCCAAACCACAAATACGTTATCCATTGTTATAACCATTACAGTCAGTCAATCCTATATCAATGATTTACTAACAAGCTGGGTGCCAATTACCATTTTATCCCTCATCAATATTTTATCCTTAACTCCCACTAAATTCCTTATAAATGATATTTTCGTGAACTTAATCACAGAAATGAGATCTCAATCATTTAACCTTTTGAGCAAAGCAATTATGGAAATCGTCTTTTCACTTCTCATACAGAAGTTATAGATTTGATATCTATGAATAATACTCCCACTCAATTACACTACCAAATCTCCAAGATGTAAGTATGGGCTAGACTGTAGGGTAAGTTGGTAACGAACAAGTCAAAAAATTTAAATAATATAATTAGCAGAATATTATAACTTAGAATTAAGAATGACTTGACCTATGGTCAACATTGTGATATTAATTATATTCGATAACAACGATACTTATTTTTCTATCAATAATCACTATCGTTCCTAGTCCGATGTAACCAAATACATATGGTCTTATTTACTTGGTCAAATCCTTGGACAAGACATCACCCCCCTGAATGTGTACGTAAATCATATCATAAATTATCCAATTAGTGAAAATTCAATGCACTGAGAATTTATGAATGTTTGTATAATTGAATAAACATGTAATAAAATAGGCGAACAATGCGATTGAATAAACAAAATGATTTCTACTTTATTTATTGATAATAAAAACATTTCACATGAGAAAATATGATTTTATTTAGGGCATAAAACCCAACAAATTCCCTCTTGCCTATCAGGTCCAGTGAACCACCCTAATAGACTAACATATAACCCTTCGTCATTCGTATATACTTTAGTATGTGATTGACCGCTGTCCAATGTTCTCTACCGGAATTTGACTGGTACATGCTTACAACTCCCACTGCATAGCATATGTCTCATCTAGTTCATAGAATAGCATGCATAAGACTTCCAACTGCGGATGCATAGGGAATCTATTTCATCTTTGCTTCCTTTTGAGGAGTATGTGGAGATTACTTCTTAGAAAAATGAACTCCATGTCGGGATGGTAATAGTCCCCTCTTCGAGTTTATCGTAGAGAAATGTTTAAGTACCTTATCTACGTACGTTGCTTGAGATAGCACCAAAATCTTGTTCTTACTGTCCTGAATGATCTGGATACCGAGAACGTAACTAGCTTAACCTAAATCATTCATCTAAAATTTGGTCCTGAGCTATTTCTTTATGTTTGATAATTTATTGACATTGTTGCCAATGAGCAATATATCATCTACATAAAGCACCAAGAACACTATCATGTAATTTTCCCTTAGTTGGTAAACACAGGGTTCATCGAAGTTCCCAAACCATAGGTCTTAATTATTTCATTAAACCTTAAGTTCCAGGATTGCAAAACTTGTTTAATTCAATAAATGGACCTATTGATCTTGCAGACTTTGTTTTCCTGTCCAACTACTATTAATCCATCTAGTTGATCCTTATAAATGGTCTGATCAAGAAAGCCATTGAGAAATGTTTTCTTGACTTTCATTTGCCAAATCTCATAATCAAGAGTTGTGGTTATGGATAAGAGTATGCGAGCAGATTTTAACATGGCCACTAGAGAGAAAGTTTCCTCATAGTCAACTCCCTCTCTTTCGGTAAAACCCTTTGCCACAAGTCGAGCCTTATATGTCTCGTCCTTATCCTTTTAAGAACTAACCATTGCCTATTTAAATGACAATGGATCATCCTCAAGTGTGTCAGTTACTACAATATTGGTTTCACTATCCATCCCATAGCGTTATGGGTTTCAAGAAACCCTCCCACTACAACGAGGCACCGTAACTGTCTGACCTTGACCAGCTGTCTGTTCTTCTTCCACATTTTATTCTATTTGCATTGGTATGGGTTGAACATTTCCTCATGATTGCATTTCTTCCAACACTATTTTACTCCAAGGTTTTAAGTTTTTCATGTAGTCTTTTTCCAGAAAATTAGCGTTCGTGGAAACAAACACTTTCTTGTTAACTGGACTATAAAACAAACCACCTCGAGTACCTTTAGGATAGCTTACAAACAAGAAAACCTCAGTTTGTGATTCTAGCTTTCCTTCATTTTTTCTCATGATATGAGTAGGACAACCCCAAATTCTATAATGGCGTAAAGTAGGTTCACATCCATTCCATAATTCTAGAGGCATTTGGACACAGCCTTAGACGGTACAAAAATTAAAATGTCGTTAGCAGTCTGAATGGCATACCCCCAGATAGACGGTAATAAAGTCGAATAACTAATCATTGACCTAACCATTTCTAACAATGTTCGATTCTGACACTCAGCAACACCATTTTGTTTCGAAGCCCTTGGGTCAGTGAGTTGAGACATAATCCCACACTCCGAAAGATGATCTTGGAACTGATTATCCAAATATTCTCCACCCCTATCCGATCTCAAGATCTTTAAGGTTTTACCTAACTTGTTTTGGGCCATTGCTAAGAATTATTTAAACTTGTCAAAAGTTTTATATTTCCATTGCATTAGGTATATACATAAATATCAGGAATAATCGTTAGTGAAAGTGATGAAGTATTTATTACCACCTCTTGCCTGAACATTAATTTATCCACAAACGTTTGTATGAATGAGTCCTAGGGGTACTTTGGCCCTTTCCCCTTTTGCAGAGAATGGACGCTTAGTCATTTTACCTTTCAGACAAGACGCACTGACAAATAAGTCACCCATTATGAGTTCCCTCAATGGCCCAACCTTTGTAAGTCTTGTAATTCTATCATAGTTAGTATGACCAAGGTGAAGATGCCAAAGGTATGTCATGTGATGATTATCGATCTTTTGTCATTTGACGATCCTAGGATTGGCCACCTTAAACAATTCATTGTTAAGTGCGAGGGATTCATTAGGTCACAAAATATACAAGCTATTTCCCATACATCCAATACACAATTTACATCAATTAAATGAAATAAATATATTAAAACTTGCGAAAGTAACAACAAATCGTTGTTGATGTAATAAAGAAACTAAAAATAAATTCCTACTAAAGTGTGGAATAATATAAACATCATCGAATAACATAAATTTATTTCCAAAATTGAAACGGGCTTGTCCTATTGATTTGACCTCCACGAATTTACCATTTCCAACTCTAAGCTTTAACTTGCCCTCCTCCATCACTTTTCAGTTGCTAAGTAGCTGCAAAAAAGTACATACATGATTAGTGGATCCTGAATCAGCTATCCAAATAGAAGAATCCTCCTCTAAAACACATGCATCCAAGACAAATAGATTACGATTACATTGGGTTCCAGTTGCCTTAAGGGCATTGCAATTACGCTTCCAATGCCCTTCCTTCGTGGAATTGAAACACTATCCTTTCCTCTTCTTCCCAGATGTCTTTGCTCTAGCAGGCTTTTCAGTAGCAGGTGCCTTTCCAGTTACTTGCTTCTTATCCTTCCTTTTCTCCTTCCTTGCTTTTCTCTTCTTGCCCTTTGAGGATGAGGCTAGGTTAGCCTCACCCTGAGCACCACCGACAGTGGCAACCTTCTTCTCAGGTCCTTTACTCGATCCACCATTTATCCCTTCATACATCTAGAGTTCATTCAACAATTGAGTCATTCCATAATCAAGCTTGTTAAGGAAATAGTTCGTGGTGAACGTAAGGAAACTAGGCGTAAGGCTGTTGAGAATGATTCCAACTTGAGTCTTCTCGTCTACTGTTGCTCCATGCACTTTAACTTCTTAGAAGTAGTTCGTCATCTTAATGAAATGATCATGAACACGTTGACCAGGTGTCATCCTACAATTCACATACTTCTTGGTAGCCTCGAAACTAGCTTGCGCCGACTTGTGCCCAAATATTTCTTGGAGTTGCTCCATGATGTCGTAAGAAGTTTTTCCATTCTCCATCTCATTCATTAGCATTTTTGACATGCTGGCAAGCATGTGCGCCTTGCCCTTGTTGTTGGCAAAAGTCCA
This sequence comes from Humulus lupulus, assembly GCF_963169125.1. Classification (NCBI taxonomy): domain Eukaryota; kingdom Viridiplantae; phylum Streptophyta; class Magnoliopsida; order Rosales; family Cannabaceae; genus Humulus; species Humulus lupulus. The sequence continues at coordinate 73,267,153 of NC_084798.1, forward strand.
ACGTTCATACTTTTCCCTCACAACTTTCGTGGTGTTCTCTCCGAGAAAGTCAAGTTCGGTTTCAGTCATCACGAACATCGAGTTGTCGCCAATAAACACTATGTTGATATTTGAATTCCATTTCATGAAGTTATCATCGGCTAGACACTCCTTGGACAGAAGAGAGATAATGGTCTTGGAGGCCACCGAGCTACAATTATCAATAAAGTAGAATTCAATGCATTGTTTGACAAAAATTCATTCATACAAGTTTTAGAAATAGCACAACACATAAACAATGTTCAAAGATAAAAAAAATACTAAAAACACTTATCTTTCTTTTTCTTAGGTATTTCAACTAGCCATGAACCTATGTGTCCCAGTAGGCGAGTGTCACAAATATTCACTTAGTCAAATAGAGAAACATCTCATTTAATAAAACATCGTAGACTTTTATTAATTAACTATCCATTCGATCAAAGTAACGAAAAAAAAAATTATTTCTTACTTTATGAGTTTGACCCACGATTTTATTATCATAGACTTAATTCCTATAGTCATCGTAGGGATGAGTCTATAGGAGGTACATCTATAACCATCTATCCTAAGAAATTCAACCATGTTAAGAGTCCATTGAACACCTTTCATGGGGAGACGAAATCAAAGCGCCATTAGACTCCACTAAACTCTAACCTTGTTAAATCAACGGTTGAGATCAAATTTATATTTTAAAACCTCGTTATTAGTATTTTTATTCTTTTGAAAATTACAAAATTAGGTTTGCCAAATTATTAAAATAATCAATAAACCATAGTTTATAATTTTCCTATTAATTCTAAAATTAGAATTAATTTGTTTCTAATCAATTATTAGGTCCAACTAAAAGATTAACCTAATACAATTAAGTCCAACTTAGGTAAATTGGCCTTAACAATTTGATCTTGCATCGTAGACTTTTATTCATTATTATTCAATTGATTAGGCCCAATGCAGTATGCAAAACAAATTGGCATTCACAAGTGGAACCACCCACAAAAGTATAATTTAAACTTTACATGTTCAATTGGGCCCAAATAAAACCTAACATTTTATGAAAGTTTTATTTGAGTTTTCCCACATTTTTTAAAAGAAAAATGGGCAATCATTATACTTATATTTAAGCCCAAATGCAAAAATAACATAACTAATGAATCATGACATTTTAATTTTCTTATTTATTGGATGAGCCTAACACGAAAACCTATATGGCATGTGTACACAACTTCATGCATCGTCACATTTATTACCAAAATAAATAAATTAATTGCTAAAATTAATAAGTCAATCAATATCCAAAACAATTAATTGAGTTAACAAAATTAATTTACGTATTAATTAATTACCATAAATTTTTTCCCAAATAAAAACTTACCATATAATTAATTAAACATTATTATAAAACTATTAAGAAAACTGAAATATAAAGTATAAAGAAATAGACAGAGTAACAGAGAGAGATGTAAAGAGAGAGTGAAACTCTTGTATGTGTTATTTCAATGGGGGAATGATCCCTATTTATATAGATAAATAAGCCCTAAGGAAATCGGGTAACAACTCTGAATACAATCAAGAATTAATGCTGATATTTTACTTTGGGTAACCTAGTGATTCTTCATTATTATGGACATAGATATATATAATATTTATAATACTCCCCCTTGGATGTCCATGAAAACTGCCTCATTAAAAACCTTGCTAAAAACCCAGTAGGACAATAACTCGGCCAAGGGGAAAAAAGTGCAGTGTATATTTACTCCCCCTCATTTTGACGTTCTTGAAGACCCTTTAATCGATGCATTATGATCTTTTGTACCACTTTCTTGAACGCTGATGATGGTAATGACTTTGTAAATAAGTCTGCAAGATTGTCGCTTGATCAAATTTGATGAACATCAAATCACCACTCTTTTGAAGATCATGTGTGAAGAAGAATTGCACTGAAATGTATTTAAATCTATCTCCTTTATAGAGAATTATTTGTATTTTTTTATTGGGTGATAATCAACATGTTCCTAAAATATGTTGTTTTGTTGATCTCAATCACACATTTTCCCCTTACCTCATGAATGGAAAGTATCTCAACATGATTTAAAGTTGCCTCGTTAAAATCCTTGTCAGGAAAACCCAATGGGACAAAACCTGATCTAAGGAAAAAAGAGTGCAACACATATATATCTCCCACTCATGCATATATCCATGGTATCCTTAGTGATAAAATATCTCATATGATTTTAATTGTAATTATAAATCACCCTAAATTATCTTTGATCACATGTTTACTATAACTCTTCTAGAGCATATATGTAGAATGGAATATGAATATTTATCCAATATATTAAATCAATCATGTATATAACGTTGTTCATTATCATATCATATCAACAATGTTATAATATGCATCATATTTGTGGATATTCATTATCTATGAATATGTTCAATCCAAAATTTGAAATTTAAATATGATCACATGAATGAATATTTTCGATAATATCAATTTTCATTTGCAATAAAGATGGTACTTCGGGACCATATATTCGTTGCATTCTCATTACATGTTCTTTAATTTCTATATCAAGTGATCATATACATTGTAATTCTTTATGCATACGAAGTTATTTGTGACTTCTCTACTCATAATTTAATCTATAAACAAAGAATATATTTAATTATTCCCAATCTACAAGATGAAATAAGAAATCCTTCTTCAATAGTTTATAAAATAATCCAGAGCTCTTTCAAGAGCTTTTTACAATGTATTATTTACGAATTCACATTGCATAGAAAATCATACCTTTAATTTCAAATAATTATATACCTACATGTCTTTAATCTAGACAAAGATATTTATTGTATAATGCGCGCGATTTTGAATTTATATCTCATAAGACATGTTAAATTCTTCTGAAATTTTTCTAGTAAGACTTATTTTAAATTCTCATATTACTAGGAGCTCCAAATAAATAATTTGTATTGCAACGTTTACATGCCACATATTAATTCTCTTAAGACATATATACTCCAGGCTATAATCAAATCTTGATTATATTTTCTCATAACAATATGTATATGCCCTCATTTAATCATTCTCTTGTCTATACAAATTTTGTACAATAATTCATTTGTGTACAAATATAAAAAATTCTCATTAGAATTACCTTTTCTTGTACAAATATTTATTTATACCCCAACAGGTTTTACTTCACTTATGTGAGTAAATTTATACTCTCTGGATTGCGTCATATGATTTTGGCCAAAATTATATATACATCGATAATTCTCAATCCGTTTAATATCATGATCCTTGCTATCTCATATTAGTTTATTGCATATGCAAACATTTTATATTGTCGATAATAATTCATAATATGATAATTTCCTCCCATATTGACATAACTTAAAGAGATCTCATTATTTTCAACATACTTGTCAAACATGTATATTATTTATAGGTACCTATATAACCACTTCAAGGGCTTTAATTATTATCAACTTTGTTATGTCTATAACTTCTTTAAGGAGTCTTTTCAGGAGCACCATTTTTATTAAATGTTCAAATTATCAATACTTTATAACATTAATGTATCTTCATGAGTGCCTCTTACTTACAACATCTTCAGGATGAACCAAATGAACATTTGTTTTCATAATTCTACTTTGTTCACTTACGCTTCAAGTGTTATTAGACTCATTCTGACTCAATTTAAATAATATTGATTTGCAGTTGGCATACATATATGTATGATTTTATCATTCTGAACTTCTAGTTCTTATTTTTTCAAGGATCATTTTTCCAAATATCCATTGATCCAACTGCATTTCTCTCCCCTGGTCGATCGGGTATGCGTGTCGAATGATCATGGGATTAAGATGAAGATTTTAGAAGAAGTGCACAATTCTCCATACTCAGTTTACCCAGGGTCGACCAAGATGACTCACGACCTTAAGGCGTTGTATTGGTGGCTGAAAATGAAGAAAGACGTAGCAGAATATGTGTCTAAATGTTTAGTATGCCAGCAAGTGAAAGCAAAACACCAGTGGCCTGCAGGCTTATTGCAACCGCTTAATATTCCAGAATGGAAGTGGGATGATATAGCCATGGACTTCGTGACAGGATTGCCACGAACAAATAAGAAGCACGACTTGGGTAGTAGTAGATTGACTAACCAAGTCAGCTCACTTCTTGCCTGTCAAGACTACGTACACAGCAGACCAATGCGCAGACATCTATGTCCGAGAAATAGTACGACTGCATGGAATCCCTAAGACCATAGTATCCGATAGAGGATCGGGTTTACATCGAGATTTTGGGGAAGCTTTCACCAAGTCGTGGGTACCGAGTTAAGTCTTAGTACGAAATTTCATCCTCAGACCGATGGTCAGTCCGAGCGTACCATACAAATTTTAGAGGATATGTTGCGCGCTTATGTACTCAATTTCGGAGGATCGTGGAGTAAGTATTTGCCACTAATAGAGTTCTCCTACAACAATAGCAACCAGTCAACGATCAGAATGGCACCCTATGATTTACTTTATGGAAGGAGGTGTCGATCACCGTTACATTGGGATGAGGTAGGAGAAAGGCAACTTCTTGGACCCGAAGCTATTAGAGAAGCTCAGGATGTAGTATCATTGATTAGAAAGTGCATGCTCGCTGCTCAGAGCCGTTAGAAAAGTTATGCGGATGCCAATCGGCATGATGTGGAATTCAAAGTCGGAGATCAAGTCTTCTTAAAGATATCTCCTATGAAAGGTGTGAAGCGGTTTGGGAAGAAAGGCAAGCTTAGTCCTCGGTTTATAGGTCCTTTTGAGATATTGGACAAGGTGGGAACAATTGCATATAGATTAGCCCTACCGCATGCTCTAGCAGATAGCCACAATGTGTTCCACATCTCGATGCTGCGTAGATATGTGTCAGACCCATCTCACATCCTCAAGTACGGTACGATAGCACTCCAGAAAGACATCAGTTACGAGGAACGACCGGATAGCATCCTAGATAGAGGGATGAAGGAATTACGGTCTAAGAGTATTCCGATAGTCAAGGTCCTATGGAGTAATAGTTTTGAATGGGAGGCAACGTGGGAGTTGGAGGAAGACATGTTATCACGATATCCAAAATTGTTTGGTAAGTAAATTTTACTTAGCTAGATAGTAGTAATAGTTAGTAGTAGTTTGTAGTATGTTAGATTCTGTGGATTTTGGTTCAAGCTGGGATTTAGTTGGAAACTCATAGCAATAGTTATGGATTTTATAAGTTTAACCTATAGTTTAGAAATGTTAATCATAACATAAGGTTTGATCAATATTGTTGGTTCTAGAAATATTATTAATTATAACCTAAGGTTAAGATATAATTAATAAGAGCATGACACTTGTCATACTTATGTTTATTAAGGATTTAAGTATTTTTGATGAATAGTTTAAATAAAAGAAAGATCTAGAAGCTCTAGAACCTTCTAGAAACTGTTAGGATCATGTTTAGACTCAGTTAAAGCTGTTTTATCAATTCAAAATATGCTAGAAAAGTGAAAATACGTGTTTGATATATCAACGTATGTCGATATATCGCAGCTATAGGGGCCGATATATCGCTTGGAAGTTACGGAAAACACGTCGACTTAGCACGAACATCGAGCGGGGCTCAGGAAAATGGTTTAGGCGATATATCACCCAAGGTAGGCGATATATCGCCCCTGGTGCATCATTTTTTAATCTTGAGGATTTTTAAATTTAAAAACAGCCTTAACCACTTGGACCTGCCTTTGAACGATTTTAACTGAGTTCTGGGCATCTGTTGAACGAAAATTAAAAAAAAAATCATTTTAAATTCATTCAAATTAAAAGAGGTTAGTTTCACTCCTTGAACTCTATAAATAGGACCTAGTACTCAGTCATTTTCTTCATTCTTCAAGCATTTGTTCAGTGTCTCCAAGTTGCTAAGATTACTATAGAGAGAAACACTTGGGTTTTGGTTAAAAGCTTTATCAATCTAAGCTTTTCTAAACACTTGGGAAGTGAGTTATAGTGAGATTTCAGTATCGAGGTTTAGATCAAGTCATAAGACCATTCAAGGTATTCTTATCCTTAAGTTCAGATCTTCATGGTTCTTTAGTTTTCTTTTATTTTCTTTCAGATCCTAACTCTTGTTTATGATTCTTGGTTAGGTGTTTAAGTTTCTTGAAAACTTAAGGTTCTTCTCGGTAAGTTTATTCTTTGATGGTTTAGTTATCTTCTTCATCTCCTTTCTCTAGAAATACTCATGGTTTGTGTTGTTGGATTTTAGGAGTGTTCTAATCCCGTTCTTATTCTCAAATATCCCGGTTTGTGGTTAGGAAAATAGGATAGATTATATGTGTTTATATGTTTATGTTATGATATGTTTTATGCTATAATATGTATATGTATAAATATGTTTTATAGTCCTTGGGCATATGACTTGTTTAGATAACAAGCCCCAAAGAATATGTTTTATAGTCGCTTGGGCATATGACTTGCTTAGATAGCAAGCCCCAAGAATTTTTATCATTTTCATGGTTTATAGTTATGATTTACCCTACCTTGATTAGTAGACAGAGGACCTAGATGGGTTATCATATACTACCATGTGATCTAACCTACTTCGATTAGTAGACAGAGGGCCTAGATGGTTTATCACTTGCCATGTTAATGAGTTAATGGCTGTTGATATTGTAGTCCTATATGATATATGGTTTTATAGTCATATGTTTTATAATATATGTTTATGATATAGTCTTATGTTTATAATTCATGATATATGTTGTTAGTAGATTTTCCTTGCTGGGCATTAGGCTCATTCCTATATTTTTAGCTTGATGCAGGAAAATGAATAAGGACGGCGGAAAGATTCATGGCAGCTTGGCTTATGTGTTGAAGAAGAATGGATTGAATGGACTGCATGACGATCGAGGATGACGTTGTTTTTAAGTCTTTTTATTTATGTTTTATGTATTTCCGCACTTAGTTTTTAAAAAATTGATTTAAGTTATGCTTTATGTTTTTATGTATTAAATAATGGGTACCCATACCATATTATATATTTAATATTTTACTTTCTATGTTGCATAGTATCTATTTTGGGGCATTAAATAAAGTTATGTTATTTCTTATGTATGTTTCCCAAAATAGTAGCTATGTCTAGTAGTTTTAATGGTCCAAGATCTTAGAAATAGTCAGGGCATTAAAGATGTAAGTATGGGCTAGACCGTAAGGTAAGCTGGTAACGAACAAGTCAAAAGATTAAAATCAACTTTACTTATGGTCAATGTTGTGACATTGATTATATTCGATAACAACAATACTGATTAATCTATCAATAATCAATATCGGTCCTAGTCCGATGTAACCAAATACATTCGATCTTATCCACTTGGTCAATGCCTTGACTAGATATCACACTCGGAATGTATAATTAATTCATATCGTAGATTACCTAATAAGTGATTTAATAAAAAAAATGATTTCCCCTTATGGTATTGATAATAAAAACATGTTACATGAGAAATATTGTTTTATTAATGGCATACAACCCAACACTTTGTACATATTTCATTTTAGTAGGTTACTTCATGTCAATCAAAGCTTTGATTTTCTCTGGGTTTGCTTTTATTCCTCGTGAATTGACGATGAAACCCAGAAATTTTCCAGTGCCTACTCCAAACAAACACTTTAAAGGGTTGAGCTTCATATTATAATGCTTTAAAATGCTTAAGCATTATGCTAAATCTTGAACATGGCCCACAACCTTCTTAGATTTAACCAACATATCATTGACATAGACTTCAATGTTATTGCTTATCTGATTCTTGAACATCATACTAACTAATCGCTGGTACGCCGCGCCAACATTTTTAAGTTTAAATGGAATTACATTGTAACAATATAGTCATATGTCAGTTCTAAAGCTGGTATGCTCCTCATCGGGAGGGTGAATGTTGATTTTATTATACCCAGAGTAGGCATCCATAAAAGTAAGGATTTCATCTCCTACTGTAACATCAACAAATTTGTCGATCCTAGGCAAAAGAAAATAGTCATTTGGACAGACTTTATTTAGATATGTGAAATCAACACAGGTTCTCCATTTTCCATTAGGCTTTGGTACTAGAACTAAGATTGCAACTCATTCAGGGTAAAAAGCTTATCGTATAAACCCGTTTTCTTTTAACCTTCTGACTTCTTCCTTTAGGGCCTTGGATCTTTCTTTGTTGAGCAATCTCCTTTTTGTTGGACATATATTTGTGATAATGCCTACCATATATTTGTGCGACCAAGCAAACACATCCTGATTGTGTTTTAAAAAACTTATGATTTCACTCTTGACTTCCTCTGCTAAGTCTTTTCTGATTCTTATTGTCTTGATCGGTTCTTCTTCTTCAAGTGGGACCTCTCCTCAAGATCTTCAATTGGTCCTACTCCAATCTCATAATCCCCAAAGTGAGGATCAAAGTCTATCTCCTTGCTTTGGGAAAGGCCCTATTTGGAGGTTTCCTCCTCATTTGGGGTAGCCTTCTCACGGTCCTCTGAGTGACTAACTTCCATTATTGATGTTGGCTTGTTTACTGCAGGTCCAACAAAAATCTTGTTGGTCGTGTGTGGGCCCTTTTTAGCATTAGTGATGAAAGAATTGTAACATTCTCTGGCCTATCTTTGATTTCCTTTAACAAATCCTATCCCAGCATTAGTTGGCAACTTCATTGTGAGATAAAAAATGGAAGTGACTGCCCATAAATCAATAAGTATATGCCTACCAAGAAATACATTGAATGCAGACGGAAGATCGACCACAACAAAAGTAACCATTATAATGCTTTTTGTTGATGTAGTTCCAACAGTTACCACTAGCTTGATTACTCCTGCTGGAGCCATTCCTTCTCTAGTGAAACCATACAAAGTTTGCGTGCATGGTTAGAGTTCTCGAACATACAACTTCATTCTTTCAAGATTTGTCTTGAATAGTATATTGACTGAAGAGCCATGATCAACCATTGTCCAAGCATCAATCATATTGGCAATTTGTGCTTCAATGACCAAGGGATCGTTATGCGAGAACTTAACGTGATTGGGGTCTTCCTCGGTAAATGTAACAGGCTTACATTCATACCGAGACATTTTGGGATTATGCTTCTCGATGACCAACACATCTTCCCCAGGCTCGTGATGTAGTGCTCTAACATATCTCTCTAGGGCCTTTTTATTATTAGCAGCTAAGTTTGGTCCTACACAGAACATGTCTAGTCATCCTGCTATCGAGGAAGGTAATAATGGTTGGTCTGGTGCCTCAGTATTTCCTGCAGTAGCTGGTTGTTGGTCAAGTGGTCGACGAACATATCTTCTCATTCCTTAGTGATTTTTACGAATTAAGTACCCGATTTCATCCTTGAGCTGGTTACCCTCATTAGTGTCATGTCCATAATCATTATGAAATTTGTAGAATTTATTGGTGTCCCTCTTACTTATATCCTTTCTGATAGGATCTAGTTTTCAATAGGGGACCTTAGATTGTGTAGCTTCAAACACATCTACTCGTGACTCTAATAGTGTAGATTAAGTGGTGAAACGTGGCACGTATTCTCGAGGCTTATCGTTAGTGTTTGCTTGATTGTTGTCATTATTGTGGCCACTATTGGAATTTTTATTCCGCTTCCCTCTGTTCTGGTTATTCTTATTCCCTTTACCATAGTTTGTCTGATTCTGGTTAGAATTTGCACAATTATTTTTGTTTTGTGTAGAGCTGGTTCCCACTTGGTCGACTTTCTCAATGGCTTCATCTAATTTAATAAACTCGTCTAGTCGGTTGAGATACTCTCTGATCGAGTAAACAGTCTTTCTTCTCAAATCGGACCATATTTTACCATCATCGATAACCATTTTGGAACGAGTAGCTTTTTGCATAAACTGCTGCACGTAACCTTTTAGAGGCTTTTCTTGTCATTGCTTGATATCAACAAGGTCATTGAGATCGCCAGGAAAAGTCTGAGCAGCAAAGAACTGTGAGTAAAAGAGTTTCACAAATGCATCCCAGGAATTAATGGTCCCAAGCTATAACTTAAAAAATCATTGTTAGGAAGTGTCAACTAAGGTAGCAAGAAAGATCCTACATCGAACATCATCACGAATTCGATGGAGATCTGTTTGTATATCAAAGTTCTTCACATGAGATACTAGATCTTATTTTCCTTTATACATCTTCCAATTCGAAATCTTGGAGGAATTATCAAGGCATTAACGACCAGAGAAGAAAGATCATTTCCTTCTCTCTAGATCAATATTTGTAGCTTTTGGGGCTATTAATTCCCGAACCATCTGAGTTAAGGAATCTAACTTTGTCTGAATGGCTTGAGTAACCATAGGAGCAGCTACCGGAGCAGCGGATGAGATTGCTGCAACTTCATTCTATGGTGCTGGAGGGATTACTATTGCAATGGGTCTTACAACAATTGACCCATTACCTTCCCGAAGATGGTCGAGGAAATTGCGCAAATTGTATCCTCTGATTTCAAGTCTATCAAAGACATTATTTCCTCTGAGTTGCCCCAGGTGCTTTGGCTATCACCTTGAGAGGCACAAGAAGGTGGTTTAGCAAGACAATTAGGCTGCTCATGCTGCCATAGTGGGACAAACAATCCTTCAGGTTGCACATTCTCTCGAGCACGAATGTTCTGAGGCCCAGGTGGCATTGGTTGAACAAACTATCCTCTTGGATGTTCATTATTGTGCCGATCATCATAATATTGACCGTTTCGAGGTTAGTAGTATCTACTATCTCCTTCATCGTCATCATCATCATATCTATCTCGGTAGGATGTTTGATAACTACTACTTACTTCTTGGTGATTTCTACGATGGTATCTCCTCAAAGGATGACCTTGGTTATGCTCAACTGTCTGATTGCGTCGAGGCTGCTTGCCTCAGTTTTCTCTTGCTGGTCTTTCAATCCTTAGTTGTCAGAATTGCTGACAAGCTCCTAGATTATGTTGATAAGGGGGTAATCCTCCTTTTGAGACTGATTGTCTCGGTCATCGAGCCTTCCTTCTCTAGAGACTTGCCTGCCACAACCTTGGCCTTGGTCACGATTCAGCAAGATTTGCTCATCTTGGTGGAGTTGGTGATAGACCCCTGGTCGAGTTTCTCTATTAAGGATTGTTGTGTGTTTTCCCAGGTTGAACTACTTGGTCTTGAAATTATGTCTATTTGATTAGGCTTACAAGCTCATGTAGTTTGGTTTTGAGCAGCATTTACTCTACCAACTACCTTTGGTAGTGGATTTTCTGGACGATTCTCATTAAATTGTGTTTGTTGTAGGATAGCTTCCAGCAACCTTACTACTTCCTGACAAGCTTCAAGGGCTAGTCGTCGCTAATCCATCCAAGCCTGAAAATCTTGTCTCTACCTATTCAAGGCTTCAGATACAACCTCTTAGGCTGCTGCCTGATTTTCAGCCATAGTAACAAGTTGCTTCTGCATTTGTCCCACAACTTCTTTCAGTTGTTCAATGTCGATGTTTATATTTTATCCCAAATCCATGTGGGGCTCATCGTGACCTAGCGCTTCTCGAGGAGGCAGATTCTCAGTAAGAAGAACTTGCTGGCAAGGATGCAGTGGAGGGAACTGACTGCTCGAGGGATGATCATGTGGTCAAGTAGTTTTGTTTTCCCCTTGGGGTTCCAGGCTCTGGCTTCTTGTAGTAATAGCCATTGTTTTTGACTTGTCAAAGAATTACTTTCTTGAGTTCAACTCTCAATGAAAACAACAAAATGTTGACCAGTGTTTTGGTCAACAACATTGAGTCAAATTGCACGACAATAAAGAATAAAAGAGAGCTGAAATCAAGTAAACGACAAAAAAGAATATATAGTGGTCCAACCCCAAAATTTGGTAATGACCTACGTCCATTTGCACTTTTATAAATTGAGAAGATCTCAGACTCAAGATCAGAAGAACTAGATTCAACTGAGTTTCCTAAGCCTGAGAAAGAATACAATTGGACAGGGTTTTTTGTATGTAAAATGCGCAAGAGAAAATAATGACTATGAGAGATCTCTATTTATAGAGTACCTTAGTGGGCCACAGGCCTTACAAGTATGAAATGGGTCCTACATAGTAAAGCGCATTATTCTATTACATTGTAAAACGTCTCTCATCTTATAAATAATTAGAAAATACCATTTAACATATGAAATTTAGTGGGGCCCTGATAAAACATGCATGTTGGGCCCAATAATTTAAAATAAAAATAAAGTGTTTCTTATCCAACGTTTCAAGAAAAATAAAATTTAAGTCCCACTAATAGGTTTTAAAACTAAAGTCCATAATATGATTCTTTAAAACTTGACGCTTATGTTGATCGTTTATTCGTTCATAGGATACTCCCACGCCATACAGACCCAGACGCCGGAACTCCCCACATCACTATGCGTGCCAACGAGAAACACTATTTATTACCTGAAAGGGGGAAAGTAAGGGGGTGAGCTAAAAGCCCAGTAAGGAAGTACAAACAAATACAAAATAATTAAAGGAAACACAATAAGAACATATTCATAACGTAAAACTCATAGCATATCATACCATAGCCATATCATATTCCTTTCATAATCATATCGTATCACCTTCATAATCATACTCTTTGTGATCGTGGCATCGCTATTGTCCATGTCACATCTTAAGGTAACCTATAAAAGCATAAAACTCGAAAGTCCTCCTCTTTGAGGTAAACAGGATCCCAGGTCCTTGAATAACCTCTACGCATCCGCCCTATGAGTTACGTCATATCCTTAGTAACTCCTTTGTTGTGTTGTCTTCAGCATGCTAGCAACCCTTTTTTTTTCATACAACATACAAACACATGTAATCCATTTCACATCAAAACAAAGGAAACATATGTTGCATCATACTCATCATAACATCTCAAGGTAGAATTCCATATTTCATATTACATTGTCCATCATCATACATACCACATTATTTTCCTCATGACAAGCCAATATTACTATTTTATAGCATAAACATATAAATTCTATCTAACTTCCTTAGCTCAGGTCCGAGCAAAGCAAAAATGAGAAAAACTTCACAACGACTCTTTAATCATAATCAAACGTCGTCTCTTAGAACCGCATGTCAATACTCATGCCCAACACATATACCCCACATGTGCATGGGTCATGCACCTGTGGTACAAGTTGTCCAATAATTCGAAACATACACATTTTCACATAAAATCATAAAAGAATAATGTTAATTCTACTGATTAACCCTTCCTGGTTACAGGGTAAAAACTATATATTTGAACAATAGACATATATTTGAACGTAAAAATGTATTTGCATACGTCATGCATGCGTGGGAGCGATGTTAAAATTTAACTTTTTAAAACGATAATTACTACATGCTTATTTCTTGTTTTTTTCAACTAAAATTCACCAACATTATTACTTTACCATTGTTTATCTCTTTAAGTCCCAAAGTTTGATTAAACCATTTAATACATTATTTTTACTTTACAAAAATAATCCATTTATCATTTTCCTAATTTCTCACAAAATAATAATTCCATTTATTATTTAAATAGCATATAGAATAACAAAATTTTTAATCATTTAGAAATACTTAATAAATTTATTGTTTCCTTTAGAAAATAACTTTTTCTAAACTAAAAAAAATTACATGGTTAAATGTGAGAATTTATAATTTAAAGTGTGGGAAGAAATATATTTTTACTTATATTATTTAAGACTTGAATTATTTAGGTGTAAGACCCATTAATTTTAAACAAAATAATTATTTTAGTTTAATTACTCAAAGTTTCAGCAACTAGTTACTTTGTTTAAAAGTCATTAGTGAATTTTAAACCAAAATATTCTTCTCATTTAAATAAAAAAATTCATCTAAATAATAATGTGAAAATTCATCTTTACATTTTAAAAATATCACTTTTACATATACATAACTCAGGAGCATAATTTATTTGATACACTAACATTATTTATCTCATTTAAAATACATTTCTTATTTTTAATCAAAAATTCCAGTAACTAATAATTCATTCATATTCACAAACTTTGATTAAAAATCATATTTTCTTCATAAATTATACACAAAAATCTGCATGTGTTGAATTTGATAAAAACACCATTTGAATGTGAAATAAAATACCCTTTTATTTACTTAAAAATCAAATATCACTAGAGGCATTACATGTGTATTTTAAAACAATCTTCCACCAATATACTCACCAATTATATAAAAAAATCAGCAAGCATAATGAACATAAAATTAATCTTTAATTCATACTTTAAAAAAAATGCTCAAACCATAACCTTCATGTATCATCAAATTATCATTTATAAAAGACTCAAGACGAATTCTCCATTAGACCAATTAACCTAGCATGTTTCTAATGAGTATAGGTGACAAAAAAAAAAAAAAAAACAACAACACAAACATGCATCAACACCCTGTATGTAATATTCATTTTCCCAGAAGGGCAATTTCATAATTTTTCAACTATGTGGATCTTAGTCATTTTATTTTTATTTTCCTTTGATGGAATATTGGATATGTATGATTTCCAATGGAAATAAAATTCATGGTTTCTCATGTTTGAGTTTTTGTGGAATCACAATATGAGAATAATGTCAAGTGAATAAATAACGGCTCGAGTGAAGTTGGAATTTATTAAATAAAAAATTATTATTATGAGCATAATAGTAATAATAATATTCTTGAAATTATTTTATCATATTATGTGTAATTTTTTGTTTGCCATAATATTAACTAATTGAATTTGCGAAAAGACCATAATACCCTCAAGTTTGGGATTGGTTCAATGGGCATTTTAGAGACTTTATTTCTTCTGATTTAACATGATTAAATATTCATAAAATTTGTCAAATTTTCGAAATATAACTAATGATATCAGTTGTGGAACCTCAGTTTATTATTTTAAAAAAATATAAATAACTCCTTGAAAAGATGATCTTACCACTTCAAATGCTAACTTCTTTTCTAAACTTTTTTAAAACATATTTACCAAGATAATCTGAAGGAAAGAAATCGTGGAAATAGAGAGGGAAGCAAAGGGTCGAAGAGAGAGAATGTAGTTATCGTTTTTTTTTTTTGGAAAAAGAGAATAAATTTTGAGTTCTTCCACTTGGGAAAATCTGGGCGGTATTGGACATTTTAGAATCATTCTAGGGGAGGAAATAAACCTTTTGAGTGTGGGAAAAACAATTATAAGGTCCCAGATTTTGATTCACCATTTTTATCTAAGAAAATGCATATTCTTGGATAATTTCGGATTTAAGGTTGTTTAAGAGTGTATGGTGTGTGTGGTTGGTGAAAATTAAGCTTAGGGGACTCCAAGAATCGGTTTGAACATGAAGAAATAGGCTGAAATATGGTCCAGTGCAAGAAAACCCAATTTTGAGCTCCATTGTTGGTGGTACACCGGCATTGGAGAAGAAGACTTTGACCAAGAGGGCTATGACATGATTCTTTGGTGTCTTAGGGTCGATTTGGAGTGCTGGAACACGTGTGAGAGGTTTCCAAGTGGTTTGGAATGTTGGGGTAGTTGGAAACGAAAGAAACAAGCTCGTCGGTGCCGAAGAAGACGACAACTCCGACGATAGCTCCGGCAAACCCAGTCTGGGTGTTTCTTGAGGTATTTTTTTTTGTTTTTTTTTTCAATCATAATAATTAGTACATTAATTTTAGTTAATTTTCCGACTGGTTTGATATTTTTCTGATTTTTCTTTGAGTTATTATGATTTATTGAAGTTTAAATAAAGATTAATTATGAAAAATATTTTTATTGTTCAGAAAAACATGAGTTTATGTCTGAATGATATGTGCATGATTTATAATGGCTTTGTATGTTTAGATTTAAGTTTTGAACATATTTGATAATTTTCTTCAATTATTTTCTTTTAAATATGTGATTTAAGAAAATAAATGTGGAAAAATATTTAAAGTATTATAAAAATTCTAGGAATTTTTGTATATGTTTAAAATGAGATTCTAAGGTTCTATGTAATTTTATTTCGAATTTTTATCATTTATATAATTTCCATAATTTATTTGACTTATTCTATATTTTAAATATGAAGAATATTAATGCTACTGTTCTAAATCCTAGGTAATTTTTGTGAGTTACTGTTGGGTGTAGAAACTGATCTATACAGTTAGATTCTGTTTTTAATCATTTATGAAATTTCTTAAATTAATTATTTTTTCTATTAAATTAATTAAGAAAAATAGTTATTTTGCATAGAAAGATCTAAAATAATTGTAATAAGTTTATTTTGGATTTTTGAACAGTTCTATATATTAGTTTGATTTTTGGGCTGGTTGTATATTTATTTTGATTATATGGATATTATTTGAGAAATTGAGGAAAAATAATTTATAAATGTTAAAAATTATTTTTCTGGTCTTATATGAGTCTTTGCTTATTATTTAGGATTTTGGAAAGTTGGTTGTTAAATTGTCATATGATAATCTTTAGAAATTATTGAGTTTTTTATGTAATTATGATATTAAAGGACATTTTGGTAATTTTCACATAAAAAGTATTTATATGAATTCATGTGATATTTTAGAAACATCACTATTTGTGCATGTGACACGATGGTTTGAACCTTTGTGAATTTTTTTTTAATTTACGTACCATGCACGTTAAAATTTCATTGCTAAATTATTTCGATAATTAGGTTTTTGAAATAAAACAACACCTATTTTTATTTTTCTTGAATTTTCGCTGTGTAATTGGACATCTAGGAGCTAGCGGTCGTCGAGGTGACACAACAAGTGGTTCGAGACACGTCAGCGAACAACACATTGCTTAAGATAAGAAAAGTGGACATCTGCGCACAGGGAGTACGTTATGCATACAACCTTGTTTTCCTATTTGTTTAATTATGTAATTATATTTGTGACCTGAATTGTTGCATTAGGTTGACTAGCATGAGGATAGTGCTAGGGATTTTGGTTAGTAGACATGCTACTAGATTCTAGCTGCTTGTGTGAGTATAGCAATAGCAGGAATTATCGTGGGTGTGTATTACTCAGGATAATAGGATGCCACCACAGAACTGTCGAGTGTGAGTACAGCGCAAGCAAGGCAACGATGTCTTGAGGGAACGACCTGGTCTGAGTACAGTGGAGGTTAGACTAGGTGCCGCTGTGGGAATGTCGAGTGTGAGTATAGTGCAGGCAGGGCAGATTACATTTCATGTTCGATCACCATGACTTGTTAGTATTTATGTGTGTGAGTATAACACGCAATATGTTAGTGTGATATTGTGTTTATATATCACACGGTGATTATTATGTTTATGATGTTTATATTTGTTTTCTAGTTTGGGGAGTTATGTCCTACACAGCTCTTCTTACTAGGCGTTAGGTCACAGGTACTCTGTGTGCAAGTAAAGGCAAAGCAAAGTAGGGAGTGGTGCAGGCTCGAGGCATGGACAGAACATGTTAGAGGCTGGGCTCCAGTTATTTTTTGTTTTTAGAAATAAATATTATGTTTTTAATTTTTCAGACTTGAACGGTTATTTTCTTTATGTTGTTGTTATTAAATCTAGCGTCCAACATTTTTATTTTTAAATAATGAGATCCCATTGTCTGTTTAAATTTTAAATAAATATTTTCTTTTAGTGTCTTAAAGTATTTATTGTTTATTACATTTAAACGGACTACCTAAGTAACGTCTCAAGAAATTGGGGCATTGAAGTATGGTAACAGAGCAAAATGGTCCTAAAGAATTTGTGGTAAGCCCTAACATGTAAAGCTCATCGCCAAGGATGAGCTCGACTCACTGTATTGTAAGCGGTTAAAGATTACTTATGAATTTTTGCTTTTTGATAATGCACATTTATGTACTTAGCGTTCTCTTATAATGCTCTCTTTACCGGAATAATTCCTTTTTCATTATAAGTTATTTATGTGTGTGGTTTAGGAAATTGATAATGTGCCCTCATAGGTCAGTCAGAGTAGGACGTGGTTGGGGTAAGGGAAGAGCAGGAGTAAATGCAGCAAAACCTGTACTGCCACAAGGATGGGAGGAACGCTTAGTGAGAATGGAAGAGACCATTCAAAGATAGAATGCAGAGATCAATCAATTACAGCAGCAAGTTGGGCCATCTGTAAGGTCTAAAGCACCAATGGTTAGGCAGCCACCTGCCATTGTAGGGTTACCGGTTCCGGAGAATCGTATGGAGCCCTTGTTTGAAAGGTTCTGAAAGCAACACCCGCCAGTGTTTGAAGGCAGCATCGATCCGGTCCAGGCAGAGGAGTGGATCAGTGGGATGGAGATGATCTTGAACATGATGGGAGTTCAAGGCAATGAATGAGTGGTGTGCGCATCTTTCATGCTGAGAAAAGATGCTCGGATTTGGTGGGAGGTAGTGGAGTAATCACGGGATGTTAACACTATGGATTGGGACAGATTCAAACAAGTGTTTAATGATAAATACTACAACTCTGCAATTTTAGCAGCAAAAATGGACGAATTTACCAAACTGACTCAAGGTAATCTCTCGGTGAAAGAATATGCACAGAAGTTCAATTGGTTGGAAAAGTATGTCAAGAATCTTGTACCTACTAACAAGGTATGAGCGGACCGATTTATGAGAGGTCTGAAACCAATGATAGCTCGAGATGTGGAGATTGTTTCTGGAGGTGTTTTCACCTATGCTGACGTGGTGGAAATGGCTCTTACGGCTGAAAAAAGGAAAGAGAGAATCTGGAAAGATAATGCTGCTAGAAGGGATGCCAATAAGAGTGGGGCAACCACCTCTAATGACAATAGGAAAAGGGGATAGGAGCAGCCAAGCCAAACTAGAAAATGATAAACAGCCCATGCCCAACAATGACAACCGTCCTGGTGGAAATGGTGGCAAAAACATTCCACCGCCCTAAGTGCAAAAAATGCCATTCTAGTGAGTGCAGAGCTGGAGTTTGCTACAAATGTGGGAAGGGAGGTCACATGAAGCGTATTTGTCCGACATGGGAACAATTTGGCAATAAGGAAGAACAGAAGAAGAATGACAAGTACGTCCCAGCCAGAGTCTTCACCATCACCCAAGCTGAAGCTGAGGCAAGCCCTTTCCTCGTAATAGGTCAGATCCCTATGGCCAATACAACATGTAATGTTTTATTTGATTCTGGTGCATCATACTCTTTTATTTCTAGTAGAACTGTAAATGTTGTAAATGCACCTAGTGAATTATTTAATGTGGGGTTTGGGACTATGTTACCTTCTGAGGCAATTATAATATCTAAAAATTTGGTTAAAGTTGTACCTTTATGGATAGATGGGGGGAATTGTATGTAGACCTAATTGTATTAGATTTATCTGATTTTGATGTAATTATGGGGATGGATTTTCTTTCCAAATACAGAGCATCTATCAACTGCAAATGCAGGAAAATGGTCTTTGCACCGGAAGGCGAAGATCCGTTTGAGTTCGAAGGCATAAGGAAGAAACCCAGAACTCCTATCATATCAGCGATGAAAGACAGAGAAATGTTGCAACACGGATGTTTGGGGTATCTCGTGAATATGTTCAATGAAGCCAAAGAGACAGAAAGGAGACCTAAAGAGACAAGAGTTGTAGCTCAGTTCCTCGATGTCTTTCCAGAAGAACTACCAGGTTTACCTTCGCACAGGGAAATATAATTTGTAATCGATCTGATGCCTGGGACAATGTCAGTATCTCAAGTACCATACATAATGGCACCAACAGAATTGAAAGAGCTCAAAACTCAATTGGAGGAATTACATAAGCTGGGGTTCATCAACCTGAGCTATTCTCCTTAGGGCGCATAAGTTCTTTTTGTCAAGAAGAAAGACAAGTCTATGAGGATGTGTATTGATTATCGAGAGCTGAATAAGGTCACAATAAAGAATAGATATCCTTTGCCAAGAATCAATGATCTGTTGGACCAGCTTCAGGGGACCAAGGTGTTTTAAAAAATTGATCTTTGGTCGGAATACCATCAGTTGAGGATCGAGAATGATAATATACAAAAGACAACATTCAGAATCAGGTATGGGCATTATGAATTTCTGGTGATGTCGTTTGGACTCACAAAAGCCCCATTAGCTTTTATGGACCTCATGAACAAGGTTTTCAAGGAGTACTTGGATCAGTTTTTCATTGTGTTCATAGATGATATATTAGTCTACTCCATGACGGAAGAAGAACATGAGGAGCATTTATGTCTGACCTTGCAACGATAGAGAGAGCATCAGTTGTATGCCAAATACAAGATGTGTGATTTTTGGTTATCTGAGGTTGGTTTTCTGGGTCATATTGTCACCACTGGAGGAGTGAAAGTAGATCCTGCAAAGATTGTTGCAGTGAAAGAATGGCCAAGACCAAAGAATGCCTCGGAAGTCAGAAGTTTTCTGGGTTTGGCGGGCTATTATAGGAGGTTTGCCGAAGGGTTTTTGAAGACAGCTAAATCGATGACAGAATTGACAAGAAAGAATCTGAAGTTCACCTGGTCAGAGTAATGCGAGTAGAGCTTCAAGGAATTGAAGAGTCGGCTTATATCAGCACCTGTACTCAGCTTACCCTCAGAGGACGGGCAGTTTGTGGTTTATTGTGATGCGTCAAAACAGGGGTTGGGATGTGTACTGATGCAATCTGGTAAGGCGATAGCCTATGCCTCTAGGCAACTGAAAGATTATGAAAAGAGGTATACGACACACGACCTGGAATTAGCAGCAGTTGTCTTTGCACTGAAGATTTGGCATCACTATCTCTTTAGGGTGAAATGTGATATTTACACTTATCACTAGAGCCTCAAATAATTCTTCACCCAGAAGGAGTTAAATATGAGCCGGAGGAGGTGGTTGGAGTTAGTCAAGGATTATGACTGTGACATACTATACCACCCCGGTAAAGCCAATGTTGTGGCAGATGCACTTAGTCGTAGAGGGTCGAGAATGGTTTCTTCTTTACAAGGAGTATCAAGGAAGATCCTGGAAGACATGGAACAAGCTGGTATAGAATTGATCACATGACAACTTGCAAAGGTTACACTTCACTCCACCTTGTTAGAAAGGATCAGGGAAGAGCAGAATGCAGACAAGAAGTTGAGTGACCTAAATCAAGAGGTCCAAGATGGGAATGCAAAGGATTTCACTATGTCAGATACCAGACTAATCAAATTCAAGGGGCGTATTTGTGTGCCAGACAATGATGAGCTGAGGAAAGAGATTTTGGCAGAAGATCATACTACCCCATATTCAATTCACCCAGGGACCACTAAGATGTACCATGACCTTAAGGTATTGTATTGGTGGATGGAAATGAAAATGGATGTAGTGGAATATGTGGAAAAATGCTTAACGTCTCAGCAGGTTAAGGCAGAACATCAAAGACCAATGGGGGCTACTGCAACCGTTGAATATTCCTGAGTGGAAGTGGGATGAGATATCTGTGGATTTTGTGACGAGGTTACTTAGGACCACAAAACAACACGATGCAATTAGGGTAATTGTGGATAGGTATACCAAGTCAGCTCACTTCCTACCGTTGCACATGACTTATTCTATGGATCAGTTCGCCGAGTTGTACATGAATGAGATAGTACGACTACATGGGACACCGTACTCTATTGTGTGATCAGGATGCTCGGTTTACATCATAATTCTGGGAGAGTTTGAAGAGAGCAATGGGAACTCGGTTGAAGTTCAGTACAACTTATCACCTAGAAACGGATGGTCAGACCGAGAGAACAAATCAGATGTTAGAAGATATTCTCAGAGCGTGTGTCATTGACTTTCAGGGATCCTGGAGTAGATACTTGCCACTAATTAAGTTTTCGTACAACAACAACTACCAATATACCATCAGGGTAGCACTATATAAAATTTTATATGGAAGAAAGTGTAGGTCCCCACTTCACTGGGATGAACTGGGAGAGAGAAAACTACTTGGGCCAGATGCAGTGCAACACACTAATGAGGCTATTCAGAAAATCAGGGCTAGAATGGTCACAGCTCAGAGCAGACAGAAGTGTTATGCATACCTTAAGCGCAAGCATGTTGAGTTTAAAGTTGGTGATCATGTATCTCTGTTGTGACTCCAAGGAAAGGAATCTCAGTGAAGAGGTTTGGCAAGAAGGGAGAGCGATGCCCCAGATATGTCGAACCTTTTCAGATTTTGGATAGAATGGGCAATGTGGCTTACAGAGTAGCTTTACCACGATCATTGTCTGGGGTGCACAATGTATTTCATGTGCACAACCTCAAAAATATGTATCTGACCCATCGCATGTGCTGAGCTACGAGACCTTGGGTTTTCAGGAGGATTTTTCATTCGATGAGCGTCCATTGAAAATACTCGATCAAAAGGACAAAGTCCTAAGGAATAAGACCATTTCCTTGGTAAAGGTATTGTGGAGGAACAGTGTTGTTGAGGAGGCAACTTGGGAATTAGAGTCTCATATACTGCAGCAGTATCCCGAGTTGTTTGAATAAAATTTCAGGACGAAATTTCTTTTCAGGGGGATAATTGTAATATCCGTTTTCACGAAAGGGTAATTTCGTAATTTTTCCACTATTTGCATCTTTGTCATTTTTTTTCTTTTCCCTTGATGGAATATTCGATTGTATGATTTCCAATGGAAATAAAATTCATGGTTTCTCATGTTTGAGTGTTTGTGCAATCACAACATGAGAATAATGTCAAGTGAATAAATAATGGCTCGGGTTAAGTTGTTATTTATTTAATTAAAAATTATTATTATTATTATGAGCATAATAGTAATAATAATATGCTTGAAATTATTTTATTATATTATGTGTAATTTTTGGTTTGCCATAAAATTAACTAATTGAATTTGCAAAAAGACCATTATACCCTCAAGTTTGGGATTGGTTCTAGGGACATTTTAGAGACTTTATTTCTTCTCTTTTAACATGATGAAATATTCATAAAATTTGTCAAATTTTTGAAATTTAACTATTGATATCAGTTGTGGAACCTTAGTTTATTATTTAAAAAAAAAATAAAGAATTCCTTGAAAAGAGGATCTTACCACTTCAAACGCTAACTTCTTTTCTAAATCGTTTTAAAACATGTTTACCATGATAATCTGAAGGAAAGAAATCGTGGAAATAGAGAGGGAAGCAAAGGGTTGAAGAGAGAGAAGGTAGTTATCGTTTTTTTTTAAGAGAAGAAATTTTTGAGTTCTTGCACTTGGAAAAATCTGGGCTGTATTGAACATTGTAAAATCATTCCAAGGGACGAAATAAACCTTTTGAATATGGGAAAATAATTATAAGGTCCTAGATTGTGATTCACCATTTTTATAAAAGAAAATGCATATTCTTGGATAATTTCAGATTTAAGGGTGTTTAAGAGTGTACGGTTTGCGTGGTTGGTGACAAAGAAGCTTAGGGGACTCCGAGAATCGGTTTGAATGTGAAGAAATAGGCTGAAATATGGTCTAGAGCAAGAAAAACCAATTTTGAGCTCCATTGTTGGTGGTACACTTGCGTTGGAGAAGAAGACTTCGACCAAGGCGGTTGTGGCATGATTCTTTGGTGTCTTAGGGTCGATTTGGACTGCTGGAACACATGTGAGAAGTTTCCAAGTGGTTTGGAACGTTGGGGTAGCCGAAAACGAAAGAAACAACCTCACTGATGCAGAAGAAGACGACAACTTCGGCGATAGCTCCCACGAACCCGATTTGGGTGTTTCCTGAGGTGTTTTTTTTTTCAATCTTAAAATTAGTATATTAATTTTAGAGCATTTTCCAATGATTTGATATTTTTCTGATTTTTCTTTGAATTATTATGATTTATTGAATTTTAAATAAAGATTAATTATGAAAAATATTTTTATTGTTAAGAAAAAGATGCGTTTATGTTTGAATGGTATTTGTATGATTTAGAATGGCTTTGTATGTTTAGATGTATGTTTTGATCGTATTTGATAATTTTCTTCTATTATTTACTTTTAAATATGTGATTTAAGGAAATAAATGTAGAATTTTTTTTTAAAGTATTCTAAAAATTATGGGAATTTTTTTATATGTTTAAAATGAGATTCTAAGGCTCTCTGTAATTTTATTTCTAATTTGTATCATTAATATAATTTCCATGATTTATTTGGTTTATTCTATATTTTAAATTTGAAGAATATTAATGCTACTATTCTGAACCCTAGGTAATTTTTGTGTGTTATAGTAGGGTGTAGAAACCAATATGTATAGTTAGATTCTATTTTTAATCATTTATTAATTTTTCTTGAATTAAATTGTTTTTCTATTAAATTAATTATGAAAAATAGTTATTTGGCTTAGAAAATTCTATTATAATTTGTATTTTATTTGGGATTTTTGAACAGTTGTGTATGTTAGTTTAATTTTTGGGCTGGTGTTATATTTATTTTGATTATATTGGTTTTATTTGGGAAATTGAGGAAAAATAATTTATAAATGTTAATTTATATATGAGTCTTTGCTTATTATTTAAGGTTTTGGAAAGTTGGTTGTTAAATTTTGTTGTCATATGATAATCTTTAGAAATTATTGAGTCTTTTATGTAATTATGATATTAAAAGACATTTTGTTAATTTTCACATAAAAATTATTTATATGAATTCATGTGATACGCTATGTAATGCCCCACGTCACTATGACTCCTTTCTGAAATGATGACTGACCCTACAAACTAACGCGAGTCTTTCGAGCATGCGTTGTCCTCACTCGCACGCTTCCCGAGAAAAGTTCCCAGGAGGTCACCCATCATGAGACTACTCCAGGTCGAGCATGCTTAACTTTGGAGTTCTCAAGTGATAGGCTATCGAAAAGAAGACGCATCTTGTTGTCATAGGTAGTATCCATCAATCCATTTTAGCCATCTTCATCCATATAGTCCCATACCTACACAATCTTAGAATCATCACACATGACCTTCCCCATGCGATGTGGGATTGCACAGCCTTTACCCACTCTTTCCTCCTACGGATCATGGAATACTGACTGTCACAATCACCCCCCCCCCCTTTAGGGTCTGACATCCCTGTCGGCCACACTTCTGCCTGGGTCAAGGCTCTGATACCATTTATAACGCCCCACGTCACAATGGCTGCTTCCTGAAATGACGACTGACCCTACAAACCAACACAAGTCTTTTCAGCGTGCTTTGTCCTCACTCACATGCTTCCTGGGAAAACTTCAGAGGAAGTCACCCATCATAAGATTACTCCAGGTCAAGCACGCTTAATGTAACGACCCAAATTCACTAATAAGGCTTAAGGGCCTTGATTAGTGTGCCAGGAGGGCATGATGGGAATTATGTGTGATTATTATGACTTAAGTATGTTATATGATTACTTGAGTACTTGAGATGCATGACTATGTGTGTTAGTGTGCATATAGGCCCAGATTAGGTTAGAAGGGCATAATCGTAATTTTAGCCATTATGGGCATAACTGCTTTGATATATGTGATAATTGTTGAGACCACATTATTATGTGGATATATCTGTAATATGTGACTCGAGACGATCCTAGTGAGCAAAGTAGCGTAAAAGTCATATCGGGGATTTATACCCGGCTCGGGGTGAGCTTAGGGGTGTAAATGGGAATTTAGTGGATAAGCTGGAGATGATTATGATATTGAGGAAGGCTATTAGTGATTAGTAAGGTATTGGGAACTAAGCGGGAAATAATAGGGACACTCGAGGAAGTAGCGGGAATTGGGCAAATGACTAAAATACCCTTAAGAGGACTAAAGGATTAGAGTTAGCTGTGAGGGCATAAAGGTCATTTGACTTTTAAGGAAGGGTATTACTGAGGTTTTAAGATAGTGGGATTTATAGAACATCAAAAGGGTCTGAAAAAGAAGGGAAAAGAAGGAGGGAAAACAGAGAGAGTTTCTTGAGTCGGTTTACACTTTCCTTCACCTATTTCTGGAGAATTTCTGGAGTAAAGCTTAGAGGAGAGCTGGGATAACCAAACATCAAGAACCTTGATCTAAGACTAAGGAGTTGACAGAGGTTTAACAGGGTTTCACCAATACTTGAGGTAAGAATCTAGAGTTCATCCATTCTCTGTTTCTGGTTTGTTTAAAGCTGTGGTACTTGAGTTGAATCGACTGAAACTTTAGGGAATTCAAGCTTAGGGCTGAGGAGCAGCAAGCCAAGGGAGCCTAGGGTTAGCTTGTGGGCGAAATTCTATCAAAGGTATGAATTCTAAACTCTAGTTCTGATGTTCAGCTGGTTTATGCTAGGTTCTGAAGTTTGGAGGTGGCTATGGTGAATTTTGAGTTTGTGATTGCATGTGCTTGGAGTTTGGAGGTTTAGGGTGCTTGGGATGAGTGGAGTGTGGTCATGAGGTTGTTTTTAGGTTTGGGTAAGAGTTGGAAGAGGTTTGGTTGAGGTTGGCTCGAGAGAAATCGCACAAAGGAAATTCTGGTGTTGGGCTGCCTATGACTAGCGCTACAGCGCTAGCCTTTGGGCGCTGTAGCGCTAGGCCCATATGCTGGAAGGGTTTTGGTTCTGTCTGTAGCGCTATAGCGCCCTCCCAAGAGCGCTGTAGCGCTACCCTGCCTTCTGAAGGGGATTTTGGGGTATTTTGCAAGGGTTTTCGACCTAAGGTTTGGGGTTTGGTTCCACCACCTTGTTTGGTGGAACTAGGACATCCCGGGGGCTCGGGATTAGCCCCGGGGCTAGGTTTTGAACTTGAGGATTGATGTTGACTTTGACCATGATTGTGTTTAGGTAAGCGCTAGGGCTCGAGTGGGATCGTGCTCAAGGAGTCGTGACATCGAAAACTAGTGAATTGAAAGGTAAGAACACTGCACCCGAATGTATGATTGTGATGGGACTAAGTGCTCCCGAGAATTGTTTTGTGTCATCGTTGGTATTATGCCAAGGGACACGTATAAGCGATCTAAGGGTACCGTTCATGAATTTAGCGCATGGGACGCGAATTGGCCACTGGGAGCCAGAAATGAAAGGATAACAAAGGGAGCAGCTTGTGAGCGCTAGCTCTGGTTATCATCTGTGCATTGTGTTATATGAGCTGATATGCTTTGTAAATGAAATACTTGATTACTGATATGCTTTGTATATGAAATACTTGATTGTTGCTATGCTTGAAGTTTATGAGATGACATATGTGAGATTGACCTGACAGCTAAATGTGCATGCTCTATTATTGATGTATGTTCTTGCTGGGCCTTGGCTCACGGGTGCTACGTGGTGCAGGTAAAGGCAAGGGCAAGTTGGACCAAGCCTGAGGTGGAGAGCTCCGAGGTGAAATGTACATAACCAGCCGTTCGATCACCATGATCGAGGAGTGTGTCAGGACAGAGATCACCTAACCGCTCATTTTGCCTTAGCATGGCTGTTAATGTATTTAAACTTTGTAACTTTTGTAAAAGGCTTCTAAACTGTCATTTTTGGGATCCCATGTACATAAACAATGTTTAGTATTGAAAATGTATATTTTGAGACAAAAATGCTTTTAACCCTAGTACCTCTACTATCTGAGTAACACGTTTTTACTTTAATGACTTGATTAGCGAGTCTGGCACTTTATAAACACACAGTGTAGCGGTCTTGGCTATCCAGGGCGTTACAACTTGGTATCAGAGCGTCCTAGGTTTATGGGTCCTGAAGACTGGCTGAGTATGTACATTCGCTGCGGGAGACAAGCTCAACTCAGGGTTTGGTAACTGAATATGTATGATTATGTGTTTAAATGATTTGAGTGAGATATGAATGTTGATATCTGTCTGATGAATAGGGAGCATGAGATTCTGATAGGGCCTGGGCCTTGACTATTGCATGATGTTATTGAGGCGTGCTTATTAGCATTGCTGTGCATGTGGATGAATATCTGGATAAATTGCTGTATTTGATTGTTTGTGAATGATTGGAGTTCCAGAGACGGATTATGAGAGAATTATTACCCTGTCATCATAGCCTAATTGCCGAGTCGTTGATTGCAGATTGACTTGAATAGATATGCGTTCAAGGAAATCTACACGACAAGCCGGCAGGTCTGGGGCTAGAGAGGATGACCAGGGCCCAACCCCTCCGCCAGTCCCTGAGAACTGGCAGCAGTTAATGGCAGAAATGCAAGCTAGGCTTCAGAGCCAAGATGAACTGATCAGAATTCTGCAGCAGGCTCCATCTGGGAGTGTTGCCCCTGCTGGGCCACCGGCACTGGTACCTGTGGTACAGCCTGTCGATGTTGGCAACAAAGTGGAACCGTTGTATGAGCGGTTCAGGAAACAGCAGCCCCCGATTTTTGAGGGTGGACCAGATCCACTAAAAGATGAGCAGTGGATGACCTTGATCACCACTATACTTGATTATATGAAAGTAGAGGGACAGGATAGGGTGGCCTGTGCCACTTATATGTTGAGAGAGGATGCCCTAATCTGGTGGGAGGTGGCGTCACAGACTAGAAATGTTGCTGCAATGACATGGGAGGAGTTTAAAGATTTGTTCAATCAGAAGTACTATAATGTTGCCGTCAGGGCAGCAAAGGTGAATGAATTTGTGGGATTGGTTCAGGGCAGTATGACTGTTACGGAATATGCCCTTAAGTTTGACAGACTTGCAAAGTTTGCACCAGATCTTGTTCCTACCGATGCGACCAGGTTAGACAGATTTGTTAGAGGGCTAAATGTCATGATAGCCCGGGATGTAAGGATTACTACGGTTCCTGGAGTGACCACCTATGCCCAGGCTGTGGAGAGGGCTTTGACTGCAGAGGAAGCAGAGAATAGGATATGGAGGGATAGTGCAGCAAGAAGGGAGGGCCATAGGCCAGTGCCTCCATATTCGGGTTCTAGTAGAGGTGGAGGTGTCAGTGATTTGAAGAGGAAGGCTCCTGATGCCCTAATTGCTCCTAGGTTTGATAGAGGAGGTCGGGGTACTCAGGGTGGCCGTCGAGGAGGCAGTGATTCGTGGAGGACCTACCCAGAATGCCCGAGGTGCAGGAGACGTCATCTGGGCGAGTGTCAGGCTAAGGCCTGTTATTTATGCGGGGTGGTGGGACACCTCAGGAAAGATTGCCCAACAGTGAAGAAGGGCGAGGCAGGGAAGGTGGACAGCTTGACTCCAGCTCGAGTGTTCACTTTGACGCAGGCAGAGGCCGAGGCTAGTCCCTCGGTGGTGACAGGTCAGCTTTCTAGTGCTGGCATTTCTTTTACTGTTTTGATTGATTCTGGTGCTACGCATTCATTTGTATCTGATAGGGTGATTGATAGATTGTGTAGACCTAGTGAGTTTAGTGCCTCAGGGTTTGGGACTATTTTGCCTACGGGAGAGCTGGTGGTGTCTAGGAGATGGGTTAGGGCACTGCCAGTGTTAGTTGATGGTAGAGAGTTGTCAGTGGACTTGATTGAGTTGGGTATGGAGGACTTTGACATGATTTTAGGTATGGATTGGCTGGTTAGATATGGAGCTACCATTGACTGTAGGAAGAAAATGGTGACTTTCGAGCCAGAGGGTGAGGATCCCTTCGTTTTTGTGGGAGCGGTGCATGGACCCCGTGTACCCAGGATATCTGCATTGAGAGCCAGAGATTTGCTACAGGGAGGATGTATAGGCTTTTTGGCTAGTGTGGTGGATACCACCAAAGTTTCACCAGTTGGACCGGAGGAGACCAGACTAGTTTGTGAGTTCTTGGATGTGTTCCCTGAGGATTTGCCAGGTCTGCCGCCGCGTAGGGAGATTGAGTTTGTTATTGAGTTGGCACCGGGGACAGAGCGAGTGTCAAGGGCACCATACAGGATGGCACCAGCAGAACTGAAAGAGTTAAAGATACAACTGCAGGAACTTCTGGATATAGGGTTCATCAGACCTAGCTATTCTCCTTGGGGTGCACCAGTTTTGTTTGTTAAGAAGAAGGACGGGACTCTGAGAATGTGTATTGACTATCGGGAATTGAACAAGTTAACTATTAAGAATAAGTATCCCCTACCGAGGATTGATGACTTGTTCGATCAGCTGCAGGGTAAGATGGTGTTCTCAAAGATAGATCTTCGATCTGGTTATCACCAGCTGAGGATCAAGGATGAGGACATACCTAAGACGGCCTTTCGGACGCGGTATGGGCACTATGAGTTCTTGGTCATGTCTTTTGGTTTGACCAATGCCCCAGCAGCTTTTATGGACTTAATGAACAGGGTATTCAAGGATTTTCTGGATCAGTTTGTTATAGTTTTCATCGATGACATCCTGGTGTATTCCAGTTCAGAGGCGGAACACGAGTTTCATCTTCGATTGGTTCTTCAGAGGTTGAGGGAGCATCAGTTGTATGCTAAGTTTAAGAAGTGCGAGTTCTGGTTACCTGAAGTGACATTTCTTGGACACATTGTAGGTGCAGATGGGATTAAAGTAGATCTGTCTAAGATAGAAGCAGTTAGAGATTGGCCGAGGCCAAGGAACGCCTCAGAAGTGCGGAGTTTTCTTGGCTTGGCAGGCTACTACAGGCGGTTTGTAGAGGGCTTCTCGAAGATAGCAGCTCCGATGACAGAATTGACAAGAAAGAATTTAAAGTTCATTTGGTCAGACAAGTGTGAGGGCAGTTTCCAGGAGTTGAAGCGACGACTTATTACAGTGCCAGTGTTGAGTTTGCCTTCGGGGGAAGGGAAGTTTGTTGTTTATTGTGATGCATCGAGGTTGGGCTTAGGCTGCGTGCTGATGCAGAATGAGAAAGTGATAGCTTATGCATCGCGAAAGCTGAAGGAGTATGAGCGGCGGTATCCTACTCATGATTTGGAGCTGGCAGCGGTGGTCTTTGCACTGAAGATTTGGCGGCATTATCTTTATGGGGAGAAGTGTGAGGTATACACTGACCATAAGAGCCTGAAGTATTTCTTTACACAGAAGGACCTGAACATGAGACAGAGACGTTGGCTAGAGTTGGTAAAGGACTATGATTGTGATATTCTTTATCATCCGGGGAAAGCCAATGTAGTGGCTGATGCATTGAGCCGCCGAGGTCCAGGTCAGTTGT
Source organism: Humulus lupulus (assembly GCF_963169125.1). Taxonomy (NCBI): domain Eukaryota; kingdom Viridiplantae; phylum Streptophyta; class Magnoliopsida; order Rosales; family Cannabaceae; genus Humulus; species Humulus lupulus. The sequence continues at coordinate 73,298,189 of NC_084798.1, forward strand.
ATAGCTCAGTTCAGATCTCAAGGGAGTTAGCTGATGAGATGGTTAGAGCAGGGATAGAATTGGTTGTGGGCCGATTGGCTAATATTACTCTACAGTCAACCCTGCTAGAACGGATCAGAGAGGGGCAGTTGACAGACGCTCAGTTACAGAGAGTTAGAGAGGATGTTCTAGCAGGAATAGCTAAGGACTATTCTGTTTCTGAGGTTGGTTTACTTCGGTATCAGGGACGAATTTGGGTTCCAGCTGATGAGGGGATCAGACGAGAGATATTGGATGAGGCTCATACGACGCCGTACTCGCTTCATCCGGGTACCACGAAGATGTATCAGGATCTACGGACTTTGTATTGGTGGCCCGGGATGAAGAGGGATGTGGTAGAGTACGTTGCTAGATGCTTAACCTGTCAACAGGTGAAAGCTGAGCATCAGCGACCGGCAGGGTTGCTTCAGCCTTTGGGTATTCCTGAGTGGAAATGGGAAGATATTACTATGGATTTTGTAGGAGGTCTACCCAGGACGGTAGGGTTTCATGACTCAATATGGGTGATAGTGGATAGATATACCAAGTCAGCCCATTTCCTTCCAGTGAGGTCAACTTATACTGTGGATCAGTACGCTGAGTTGTACGTGAAAGAGATCGTACGTCTCCATGGGGTTCCTAAGTCGATTGTGTCAGACCGAGATCCTATTTTCACTTCCAAGTTTTGGGGAGGTCTGCAGGAAGCTTTGGGGACTCAGTTGAAGTTTAGTACAGATTTTCATCCTCAGACTGATGGACAGTCTGAGAGGACGATTCAGGTATTGGAGGATATGCTCAGAGCCTGTGTGATTGATTTTGAGGGTTCATGGAGTAAGTACCTTCCATTGATTGAGTTCTCATACAATAATAGTTATCAGTCAACAATTGGAGTGGCTCCCTACGAGATGTTATATGGAAGGAAATGTAGATCACCCATTCATTGGGATGAGATGGGTGAGAGGAGATACTTGGGGCCAGATATGGTTCAGAGGACAGGTGAGGCTATAGAGAAGATCCGGGCTAGGATGCTCGCATCTCAGAGTAGGCAGAAAAGCTACGCTGATCCTAGGCGTAGAGACGTGGAGTTTCAGGTTGGTGATCACGTCTTTCTTCGAGTTTCACCTCTGCGAGGGGTGAGGAGGTTTGGTAAGAAGGGCAAGCTAAGCCCTAAGTTCATTGGACCATTCGAGATCCTGGAAAGGATTGGTCAGGTGGCTTACAGATTAGCTTTGCCGCCATCATTGTCTGGAGTTCATAACATATTCCATGTCTCCATGCTTCGGAAGTATGTCTCAGATGTGACTCATGTGTTGAGGCATGAAGATTTGGAGTTACAGGCAGATTTGGCTTATGATGAGAGACCAGTTCAGATCTTAGACCGGAAAGACAAAGTATTGCGGAATAAGACGATCCCTTTGGTTAAAATACTATGGAGGAATGCTAAGGTCGAGGAGGCGACCTGGGAGCTTGAGACAGCTATGCGGGATCAGTATCCGGAGTTGTTCAGGTAAATTTCGAGGACGAAATTCTCATTAGGAGGGGATAGTTGTAACGACCCAAATTCACTAATAAGGCTTAAGGGCCTTGATTAGTGTGCCAGGAGGGCATGATGGGAATTATGTGTGATTATTATGACTTAAGTATGTTATATGATTACTTGAGTACTTGAGATGCATGACTATGTGTGTTAGTGTGCATATAGGCCCAGATTAGGTTAGAAGGGCATAATCGTAATTTTAGCCATTATGGGCATAACTGCTTTGATATATGTGATAATTGTTGAGACCACATTATTATGTGGATATATCTGTAATCTGTGACTCGAGACGATCCTAGTGAGCAAAGTAGCGTAAAAGTCATATCGGGGATTTATACCCGGCTCGGGGTGAGCTTAGGGGTGTAAATGGGAATTTAGTGGATAAGCTGGAGATGATTATGATATTGAGGAAGGCTATTAGTGATTAGTAAGGTATTGGGAACTAAGCGGGAAATAATAGGGACACTCGAGGAAGTAGCGGGAATTGGGAAAATGACTAAAATACCCTTAAGAGGACTAAAGGATTAGAGTTAGCTGTGAGGGCATAAAGGTCATTTGACTTTTAAGGAAGGGTATTACTGAGGTTTTAAGATAGTGGGATTTATAGAACATCAAAAGGGTCTGAAAAAGAAGGGAAAAGAAGGAGGGAAAACAGAGAGAGTTTCTTGAGTCGGTTTACACTTTCCTTCACCTATTTCTGGAGAATTTCTGGAGTAAAGCTTAGAGGAGAGCTGGGATAACCAAACATCAAGAACCTTGATCTAAGACTAAGGAGTTGACAGAGGTTTAACAGGGTTTCACCAATACTTGAGGTAAGAATCTAGAGTTCATCCATTCTCTGTTTCTGGTTTGTTTAAAGCTGTGGTACTTGAGTTGAATCGACTGAAACTTTAGGGAATTCAAGCTTAGGGCTGAGGAGCAGCAAGCCAAGGGAGCCTAGGGTTAGCTTGTGGGCGAAATTCTATCAAAGGTATGAATTCTAAACTCTAGTTCTGATGTTCAGCTGGTTTATGCTAGGTTCTGAAGTTTGGAGGTGGCTATGGTGAATTTTGAGTTTGTGATTGCATGTGCTTGGAGTTTGGAGGTTTAGGGTGCTTGGGATGAGTGGAGTGTGGTCATGAGGTTGTTTTTAGGTTTGGGTAAGAGTTGGAAGAGGTTTGGTTGAGGTTGGCTCGAGAGAAATCGCACAAAGGAAATTCTGGTGTTGGGCTGCCTATGACTAGCGCTACAGCGCTAGCCTTTGGGCGCTGTAGCGCTAGGCCCATATGCTGGAAGGGTTTTGGTTCTGTCTGTAGCGCTATAGCGCCCTCCCAAGAGCGCTGTAGCGCTACCCTGCCTTCTGAAGGGGATTTTGGGGTATTTTGCAAGGGTTTTCGACCTAAGGTTTGGGGTTTGGTTCCACCACCTTGTTTGGTGGAACTAGGACATCCCGGGGGCTCGGGATTAGCCCCGGGGCTAGGTTTTGAACTTGAGGATTGATGTTGACTTTGACCATGATTGTGTTTAGGTAAGCGCTAGGGCTCGAGTGGGATCGTGCTCAAGGAGTCGTGACATCGAAAACTAGTGAATTGAAAGGTAAGAACACTGCACCCGAATGTATGATTGTGATGGGACTAAGTGCTCCCGAGAATTGTTTTGTGTCATCGTTGGTATTATGCCAAGGGACACGTATAAGTGGTCTAAGGGTACCGTTCATGAATTTAGCGCATGGGATGCGAATTGGCCACTGGGAGCCAGAAATGAAAGGATAACAAAGGGAGCAGCTTGTGAGCGCTAGCTCTGGTTATCATCTGTGCATTGTGTTATATGAGCTGATATGCTTTGTAAATGAAATACTTGATTACTGATATGCTTTGTATATGAAATACTTGATTGTTGCTATGCTTGAAGTTTATGAGATGACATATGTGAGATTGACCTGACAGCTAAATGTGCATGCTCTATTATTGATGTATGTTCTTGCTGGGCCTTGGCTCACGGGTGCTACGTGGTGCAGGTAAAGGCAAGGGCAAGTTGGACCAAGCCTGAGGTGGAGAGCTCCGAGGTGAAATGTACATAACCAGCCGTTCGATCACCATGATCGAGGAGTGTGTCAGGACAGAGATCACCTAACCGCTCATTTTGCCTTAGCATGGCTGTTAATGTATTTAAACTTTGTAACTTTTGTAAAAGGCTTCTAAACTGTCATTTTTGGGATCCCATGTACATAAACAATGTTTAGTATTGAAAATGTATCTTTTGAGACAAAAATGCTTTTAACCCTAGTACCTCTACTATCTGAGTAACACGTTTTTACTTTAATGACTTGATTAGCGAGTCTGGCACTTTATAAACACACAGTGTAGCGGTCTTGGCTATCCAGGGCGTTACACTTAACTTTGGAGTTCTCAAGTGATGGGCTACCAAAAAGAAGATGCATCTTGTTGGCATAGGTAGTACCCATCCATCCATTTAAGCCATCTTCAATTGTGTAGTCCCATACCTACACAATCTTACAATCATCACACATGACCTTCCCCATGTGATGTGGGATTGCACAGCTTTACCCGGTTTTTCCCCCTATGGATCACGGGATACTGACTGTCACAATCACCCACCCTTAGGGGTCCGACGTCCTCGTCAGCCACACTTCTGGCTGGGTCAAGGCTCTGATACCATTTGTAATGCCCCACGTCACTATTGTAGCTTCCTAGAATAACGACTGGCCCTACAAACCAACACGAGTCTTTCCAGTGTGCTTTGTCCTCACTCACACGATTCCTGGGAAAACTTCCCTTGAGGTCACTCATCTTGAGATTACTGCAGGTCAAGCATGCTTAACTTTGGAGTTCTCAAGTGATGGGCTACCGAAAAGAAGATGCATCTTGTTGGCATAGGTAGTACCCATCAATCCATTTAAGCCCTCTTAACCTGTGCAGTCCCATACCTACTCAGTCTTAGAATAATCACACATAACCTTTCCTAGGCGATGTGGGATTGCATAGCTTTACCCGGTCTTTCCCCTACAGATCACGAGATATTGATTGTCACACGTTAGAAACATCATTGTTTGTGCATGTGACATGATGGTTTGAACCTTTGTGAAAAATGATTTTAATTTATGTGCCATGCATGATAAAATTTCATGGGTAAATTATTTTGATATTTAGGGTTTTGAAATAAAACAATGCCTATTTTTATTTTTCTCGAATTTTCATTGTGTAATTGGACATCTAGGAGCTAGCGGTTGTCGAGGTGACACAGCAAGTGGTTCGGGACACGTCAGCGGACAACACATTACTTAAGGTAAGAAAAGTGCACATCTGCGCACATGGTGTACGTTATGTGTACAACCTTGTTTTCTTATTTGTTTAATTATGTAATTATACGTGTGACCTGAATTGTTGCATTAGGTTGACTAGCATGAGGATAGTGCCAGAGATTTTAGCTAGTAGACATGCTTAGATGATATAGTAGGCGTGCTACTAGATTCTAGCTACTTGTGTGAGTATAGCACTTGTAGGAATTATCTTGGGTGTGTATAACTCAGGATAATAGGATGCCACCACAGAACTGCCGAGTGTGAGTATAGCACAGGTAGGGCAATGATGTCTCAAAGGACCGGTCGAGTGTGAGTACAACATAGGCAGGGTAGATTACATTTCATGTTCGATCAACATGACTTGTTAGTATTTATGTGTGTGAGTATAACACACAATATGCTAGTATGATATTGTGTTTATATATCACACGATGATTATTATGTTTATGATGTTTATTTTTGTTTTCTAGTTTGGGGAGTTATGTCCTACATAGCTCTTCTTACTGGGCGTTAGCTCACGGGTACTCTGTGTTGGATTAGCTTATACAGGATCTTTATTTATTTTCATGTATATCTAATATTAAACAAATTACTACGAAATAGCCTAAAACCGATCTTCTATTTTCTTAGCAATCTTCCAATGTATCCTTAAAACCACCTAGACTAGTGTGGGAAATTCTCAACGCATGAGATAGATATAGAGAGAAGAAGAGAAAATAACAAAGAGGCTTAGAAAAAGACTTGTGTTTAGAGAGAATCTAAAACGATCAGAAAATCTGACTTGTGACTTATGTTTTGACTTCTCTCTAAGAACTCCTTTTATAGAGTCAATTAGGGCATTTAATTTAATTAAAAAATCAATAAAATAATATCCATTTTGAAGCCATAGGTCAAAATTATCATGGGCTATAGGCCCGTGAAATTTCTCATTTGATTATAAGCTCATTGAACTTAAAATCAAGGCATGTATTATTTTCTATTGATTTAATTAATTAAATAATTATTTAAATCCTTTATCAAATTAATTATTTATAATTTGAACCTTGATTTAAACTTATTTATCAATTTAGATACCAATTTATCTTAATTAATAAATATGCCATAATTTCTCTTTTCTTCTCAAAATTACACAACTTTGTGAAACTATCCAAAATTGACCTGGTCAACTTTGATAATTCTAATTGATGATTAAATCAATTAATTGAGACTATCTAGATGATTTTATCCAAGGTACAATGGGGACCATGGGCCTATGAAATCAATCTCCAATAAGTTATCATAAATCTAACAAATGAATTTACTAACTTATCAATTCCTCGTTACTCCACTATAGACTTGGAATTGCACTCTTGAATTCATAAAACGCTCTATAACAAATATAGATACACTATTAATTATCCATTGTTACAACCATAATTGTCACTCAATCCTCTATAGACGCTCTACAATGAGATAGGATTAAAATACTGTTTTACCCCTCATTGTATTTTATCCGTAAAACACTTAGTTCCTTGTAAATGATATTTCAGTAAAATAATTTAATTACTAAAATGATATCTCTATCATTTAACAGATTGAACCAAACTAAAAGGAAACCGTCGTTTCACTTCTTCATCAGAAGCTATAGATGTTCATATCTATGATTAACACTCCCACTCAATTATATTACCGAGTTCCCAAGATGTAAGTATGGGCTAGTTCGTAGGGTAAGCTGGTAACGAACAAGTCAAAGAACTCAAATAATACAATCAGTTAGAATACTAACCACTCAGAATTGAGATTGAATTGACCTATGGTCAACTATATGATATGACTAGAATAGATAATAACGTTATGTTTACTTATCTTATCAACTATCAATATCGGCCCTATCTGATGTAACAAATACATCTGATCTTATCTACTTTGCTAATGTTCTGGAAAGAACATAACACTGTAATGTGTAAGTATATCATATCGTAGATTGGCAACTCAGTGTAAATCCTGTGCACTGACTAATCTTAGGACTAACTTATTTTGAACATATAATCATATTTATATTCCACTGTGATTACGTCACTATAAATAAGATTAGTTATATGCTCGGGATTTAATAGAAGTTTATATTAAACAAATAATCATGAAAATAAAACATGTGAGCAAAGTGATTAACAAAGTCAAAAAATGATTTCTATTCTTTTATTGATAATAAAATGAGATTACAAAGAATTTGGGTTTTAATTAGGGCATAAAACCCCAACAAACTCCCACTTGCACTAATTGAAACTAATGTCTTAATTCTACTAATCCCATTTCCTTGATATTCTTTTCAAATATAGCTTCTGGCAGTGTGTTTGTAAACGGATCCGCAAGATTGTCTTCAGTTGCAATCTTCATAACCTTCACATCTCCCCTGCCCACATATTCTCGAATAATGTGATACTTCCTTTCTATATGCTTACTCCTCTTGTGACTTTGAGGTTCTTTCGAGTTGGCTATCGCTCCTATATTGTCACAAAACAACACAAGAAGTTTATCCATTTCTGGAATAACACCAAGATCCGAATAGAACTTCTTTAGCTAGACTATTTCCTTAGCAGCTTTTGACGCAGCTATGTACTCAACCTCCATGGTGGAATATGAGATTGTAGACTACTTTACGCTTCTTCAAATCACAACTCCACCCCCAAGAGTAAACACCATTCCAGAAGTAGACTTTCTGTCATCGACATCAATCTGAAAATCCGAATCGGTGTAGCCTACAGGGTTCAGAACACCACCCTTGTAGACTAACATATAATCCTTAGTCCGTCTCAAATACTTCAGGATATGCTTAACTGCTATCCAATGTTCCGGTCCTAGGTTTGACTGATACCTGCTCACTACTCCCACTGCATAGCAGATATCTGGTCTAGTACACAACATCACATACATTAGACTTCCAACTGCAGATGCGTAAGGAACTTTTCTCATTGCATCTTCCTCTTCAGGAGTTTGGGGAGACTGCTTCTTTGAAAGATGGATTCCATGGCGGGACGGTAGACACCCTTTCTTGGAATTTGTCATTGAGAAATGTTCAAGCACTTTATCAATGTAAGCAGCTTGAGATAGAGCTAAAACTTTGTTCTTTCTATCCCTGATGATCTGGATACCTATAACATAACTTGCTTCACCCAAATCCTTCATCTGGAATTGAGTGCTCAGCCAATTCTTCACATCTGATAATTTCTTAACATTGTTTCCAATGAGTAAGATATAATCTACATAAAGAACCAAGAATACCATTATTTGATTTGCCTTAAGTTGGTAAACATAGGGCTCATCAATATTTTGTTCAAAGCCATAGGTTTTGATTATTTCATCAAACCTAAGATTCCAGGAACGAGAAGCTTGCTTAAGTCCATAGATGTACCTATTCAACTTGCAAACTTTTCCTTCTTGTCCAGATACTTTAAATCCTTCTGGATGATCCATATAAATGACTTCGTCAAGCTTTCCATTAAGAAAAGTTGTCTTGATGTCCATTTTCCAGATCTCATAGTCGAGAGCGGTTGCTATGGATAGGAGGATGTGAATGGATTTGAGCATGGCTACCGGACTAAAAGTTTCCTCATAGTCCACACCTTCTCATTGGGTATAACCCTTTGCCACTAATCGAGCTTTATAAGTCTTGATATTTCCATCAACACCTCGTTTCTTCTTGTAGATCCACTTGCACCCAATGGACGTAAAGTCACTAGGTGCTTCCACAAGATCCCAGACAGAATTTGAGTACATGGACTCCATTTCTTGTTTCATGGCTTCGAGCCATAGTTCCTTTTCAGGGCTAGCCATTGCCTATTTGAAAGACAACGGATCATCATCACTAGTGTGACCAAAAACCATATTGGTTTCACCATCCAAACCATAGTGAAATGGGTTCCTAGAAACCCTCCCACTACGACGAGGCTCCGTGACTGTTTGCTCAGGAACAGTGGTACTTTCTTCATTTAAACCGACTTGTGTCGGTTGGATGTGAAGAGTGGGAATTTCATCATCAACTCACGTTGATGATGATGGAACATTGGTTGGAGTCAATTCTTTAACCATCTCCTCTAAAACTACTTTGCTGCGAGGTTTAAAGTTCAAAACATAGTCATTTTCTAGAAAAGTAGAATTTGTAGAAGTAAACACTTTCTTTTCTGAATGACTATAGAAAAGTCCACCCCGAGTACCTTTAGGATAGACAACAAACATGCAAACTTCAGTTCGCGGTTCTATCTTTCCGTCCTTTTTCCTCAGGACGTGAGCAGGACACCCCAAGATTCTATAATGGCGTAAACTAGGTTCACGACCATTCCAGCATTCTAAAGGTGTTTCGGGGATAGATTTTGACGGCACAACATTGAGAATGTCATTCGCGGTTTTAATTGCATGTCCCCAGAACAAAGTTGGTAGAGTTTAGTAAATAAGCATGCATCTAACCATTTCCAATAAAGTTCTGTTTCGGCGTTCCGCTACACCATTTTGTTGCGGAGTACCTGGGGCAGTAAGTTGTGATAAAATCCCCCAAGTTCAGTTAAATGATCTTGGAACTGCATATCCAAATATTATCCACCCCTATCAGATCGCAAGATCTTTAATGTTTTACCTAATTGGTTCTGAGCCATTGCTAGGAATTCCTGAAACTTTGAAAATGTTTCTGATTTCCTATGCATTAGGTAAAGACATGAGTATCTAGAGTAATCGTCAATGAAAGTGACGAAATACTCAAAACCACCCCTGGCTTGTACATTCATAGGCCACAAACATCTGAATGCACAAGACCAAGTGGTTCTTTGGCCCTTTCACCCTTTGCAGAGAATGGACGCTTGGTCAGTTTTCCTTCTAGACAAGATTCATAGACAGGTAATTCACCTAAGGTGAGTTCCCTCAAAGGTCTATCCTTTGTAAGTCTTTGAATCCTGTCATAGCCAATGTGACCTAGTCTCAAGTGCCACAAATACGTCATATTATTGTTATCGGTCTTTTGACGTTTATTGGTCCTAGGTTTAGCTACTTTGAATAAATCATTATTAAGAGCGAGGGGTTCGTTAGGTCGTAGAATATAAAGCCCGTTTTCCAAACATGCAATACACAATTGTGATCCATTGAAAGAAATTGATATATTAAAACTTGTGAAAGTCATAACAAATCGTTCTAATTGCAACATGGAAACTGAAATTAAATTTCTACTAAAATCCGGAATAAAAAATACATTTTTTAAAATTAAAAATTTATTTCCGAACATTAGACGAGCTCTTCCTCTAGCTTGGACCACAACGAACGCTCCGTTCCCAACTCTAAGCTTTAAGCCGCCTTCGTTCACTTCCTCCCACGATTCAAGAAGCTGTAAAGAGTTACAAACATGGTTAGTAGATCCATAATCAATAATCCAAACAGAGTTATCATTCTCTAAAACACATGTTTCCAAGATAAATAACTATAATCATTACCTTTGTTTTTATCTGCTAGAAACTTGGGGCAATCTTGTTTCCAATGCCCCTTCTCTTTGCAGTGAAAACATTTACCTTTACCTTTATTTTATTTTTCTTGTTTTTCCCCTTAGGCATCTGTGCACTTGGTTGTGCACTCGCCTTTGCAGCCTTTGCAGGCTTGGGGTTGTTATTTTTCCCACCTTTCCTCTTGTTTCCAGCTTTTGAAGACGAAGCTTGGTTAGCTTCAGCCTTAGCTGGACAAACATCAGTAGTAGTAGTTGTCTTCTTTTCACCTCCCTTACTAGGTCCAGCCATGATAGACTCAAAAGTATGAAGCACATTCATGAGCTGCGTCAGACCATAGTTGAGTTTATTCAACACATAGTTGGTGGTGAATGGAAGGAAAGTTGGAGAAAGACGGTTGAGGATTAAGCCAACGTGAGTTTCCTCATCTATTATGGCTCCGTGCAGTTCAACTTCCTGAAAGTAGTTTGTCATCTTGATCAGGTGATCACGAACATGTTGAGAAGGTGCCATTCGAGCATTGGCATATTTCTTGGTGGCCGCAAAACGAGTCTGCGCTGACTTGGCACCAAACATGTCTTGGAACTGATCCATGATTTCGTAGGCTGTCTCGACATTCTCCATCTTTGTCTTGAGAGTGTCGACCATACTAGTCAACATGTAGTACCGCACCTTGTTGTCAGCCGCCTGCCAACGCTCATACTTGTCCCTCACAGACTTGGTAGCTCCTTCAGCTGGAACTTCCGGGGATTCCTCAATCATGACGAACTTGGAGTTGTCACCTATCAACACAATGTTGATGTTTTGCTTCCATTTAAGGAAGTTTTCTCCAGTGAGTTTCTCCATCGAAAGTTGAGAAAGGATGGGAGTAGACACTGCCATAACTCAAAACTACAAATTACCAATAAAATAGAAATTAATCACATTTGCTCAATAAAACTTCTATTCACACAAATTTCAAGAAATAGCACAACATTTACCAAAAATATGTAAGATATGAGAAAAAAATACCAAAAACAATCATATCTCTATTTCTTTAGGTTTTTAAGTAATCTATGATATCCTTGTCCCGGTTGTTGAGAGTAAAAAATACCACTAGTTAAATAGAGTTGCAAACTCATTTAATAATGGACACCACTATTAACAACCTACTATTCGATCAAAATAAGAAGAAAAAAAATCTCTTATTTTATGAGCTAGACCCACGGTTTCAATAATCATAGATTTAGTCCTAGTAGTCACTGTAGGGGTGAGTCTAGTAGAATTTGACCTATAATTATCTATCTTTCGAAATCTAACCTTGTCAAAATAACCAATGAACACCTTCCATAGGGGGACGAATCAAAGCGCCCCGAGGCCCCATTAAGCTATTGACTATGTTAAACCAACGGTGGAGATCGAATAAAATCCTTAAAATAAGCTCATTATAAAATAAAATAGTAATTTTATTATTTATTTTTAGAAAATTAATGACTATGGTTTTCCAAAAAAAAATTAAACAGATTAAATTTTTTAAAACCAAAGTCCTATAATTTCTTATTAATTCTAAAGTGTCACATTGAAACAAATTCAATTAATTTACAATTAATTAGTTGCTAGTCAATATTTAGGTTTAACTAATATAATGAACCTATACAATTAAGTACAAGTTAGGTAAATGGGCCTTAACAATTGGACTTGTATGGAGGAGGGATGGGTCCCATATGTCGTTCCCATTACAAAGGCCCCCTATCTTCCATACAAGGTCCAAAAGACAAGAATTTAAACATTCGTTTTATTAATTGTTATTAATTGATTAGGCCCACTATAGTCATGCAAAGCAAATAGTCATTCACAAGTGGAATCACCCACAAGAGAGGAATTTAAACTTTACATTTTCTAATGGACCCAAATAAAACCTATCATTTTATGAATATTTTATTTGGCAAAATACCATATATCTAACAAACATATGGGACACTATATGCATCTAACCCCAATTTGAAAAATAACACATATAGTGCAAACAGACATGTTATAATTGGATGACCCTAATCATGTTACTATACGAGCAATTCTATGAATTTATACAAAAATACCACAATTTATTTCATTTGGAAAAATACCACACTTAATTATCTAGAATTTATCAAAAAATTCAAATTAATTAATTTTGTACAAAAAATAAGTCAATTTAAATGAAATTTATCAACAACTAACAATAGTTAATTTAAATTTCATTTATCAACAATCAACTTGGTTTAGGTTAATTTGAAAAAAAAAATATTAATTTAATTTAAATAGGATTTATCAACAATTAACCAAAGTTAATTTAAATCTCAAATATTAAAAAATTATTTTATTAACTGGCTGAAAAAAAATGATATTTTTCAAAATTTAACCAATTTTAAATTTTAAAATCAATATCTTAACTATTTTCCAAAAATATTTTGTGTTGTTACAACTATTAGCTAATATTTTAATCTTTTAAAAAAATAAATATAAGTAGTTATAACAACCCTAAAATATCTCAAAATAGTTAAACAAATTCAAATATCTATAAAAATATCTAACTAACAATGTGCAAATTTCAAATAATTTAAATATTAAAAACTATAGAATAAAAAGATATTTATATTTTCAAATAAAGATTTAATAAAAATATCAAGAATTTAAATGAAAATATCTTAAATATCTAATATCATAATTCTAATATTTTAATATATTAAAAGATTTAAAATTAAGTTGTCAGTCTATTTTTAAATTTTAATTTTAATGTTTGTAGAAAATATCTAATTATTTAAATCCCAACTAACAAAAATATCTTATTTAAAAAAAAATGATAAAACAAAAAAATGATATTTTTGGTTTTGATAATAAATAATGTAATTTCATAATTAATTTTATTTTGGATGAATAGTACCCGCGATACGGTTCACCGGTACTGTTCATCGCATGCATGCGTGTGGGTGCGCGCGGGCATGCGCGTGGTGGCGCGGGCGTGTCGCGGGGTGCGCGCGCGGGCGTGGCATCCAGACAAGAATTTTCGAAATTTGTTTTTTTTTCAAATTTTCAAACCAAAACAATTTTCTAATTAATTTTTAACATGTTTTACACAAAAACAAAACATATATAAAAATTAAGAGCATAGAAAACACAACAAAATAACCTAAAAATTGCTAATAATCACATAAAATCAATATGCATCATAAATACATGAAAACCATCCAATTATTCAAACACATCAAATAATCTAATTTTTAACATGTTCATGCATGAAAATAAAGATTACCAAAGGCTCTGAGGCCAGTTGTTGGATTAGCTTATACATGCTCTTTATTTATTTTCATTCATATCTAATATTAAACAAATTAATACGAAATAGCCTAAAACATGTTTCTAAAATTGAATTCAAAGAGAAATAAAGAATAGAATACTTACAGTATACGCAGCGGAATTAAAGAGTCATTCCTTCAGTTTCTCTATCTCTTATATTATCTCTGTCGCAGAGTATTATCAAGAAACTGAACCGATCTTCTATTTTCTTAGCAATCTTTCAATGTATCCTTAAAACCACCTACACTAGTGTGGAAAATTCTCAACACATGAGATAGATATAGAGAGAAGAAGAGAAAATAACAAAGAGGCTTAGAAAATGACTTGTGTTTAGAAAGAATCTAAAACTATCAAAAAATTTGACTTGTGACTTATGTTTTGACTTCTCTCTAAGCACTCCTTTTATTGAGTCAATTAGGTCATTTAATTTAATTAAAAAAATTAATAAAATAATAGCCATTTTGAAGCCCTAGGTCGAAATTATCATGGGCTATAGGCCCGTGAAATTTTCCATTTGATTATAAGCCCATTGGACTTAAAATCAAGGCCTGTATTATTTTCTATTGATTTAATTATTTAAATCCTTTATCAAATTAATTATTTATAATTTTAACCTTGATTTAAACTTATTTATCAATTTAGATACCAATTTATCTTAATTAATAAATCTGCCATAATTTCTCTTTTCTTCTCAAAATTACACAACTCTGTGAAACTATCCAAAATTGACTTGGTCAACTTTGATAATTCTAATTGATGATTAAATCAATTAATTGAGACTATCTAGATGATTTTATCCAAGGTACAATGGGGACCATGGGCCTATGAAATCAAGCTCCAATAAGTTATCATAAATCTAACAAATAAATTTACTAACTTATTAATTCTTCGTGACTCCACTATAGACTCGGAATTGCACTCTTGAATTCATAGAACACTCTATAACAAATATAGATATGCTATTAATTATCCATTGTTACAACCATAATTGTCACTCAATCCTCTATAGACGGTCTACAATGAGATAGGACTAAAATATTGTTTTACCCGTCATTGTATTTTATCCTTAAAACACTTAGTTCCATGTAAATGATATTTCAGTAAACTAATTTAATTACTCAAATGAGATCTCTATCATTTAACACCTTGAACCAAACTAAAAGCAAACCATTGTTTGACTTCTTCCTCAGAAGCTATAGGTGTTCATATCTATGATTAACACTCCCACTCAATTATACTACCGAGTTCCCAAGATGTAAGTATGGGCTAGTCCTTAGGGTAAGCTGGTAACGAACAAGTCAAAGAAATCAAATAATACAATCAGTTAGAATACTAACCACTCAGAATTGAGATTGAATTGACCTATGGTCAACTATATGATATGACTAGAATAGATAATAACGGTATGTTTACTTATCTTATCAACTGTCAATATCGGTCCTGTCCGATGTAACAAATACATCCGATCTTATCTACTTTGCTAATGTTCTGGAAAGAACATAACACTATAACGTATAAGTAGATCATATCGTAGATTGGCAAGTCAGTGTAAATCCTGTGCACTGACTAATCTTAAGACTAACTTATTTTGAACATATAATCATATTTATATTCCACTGTGATTACGTCACTATAAATAAGATTAGCTATATGCTCGGGATTTAGTAGAAGTTTATATCAAACAAATAATCATGAAAATAAATCATGTGAGCAAGGTGATTAACCAAGTCAAAAAATGATTTCTATTCTTTTATTGATAATAAAATGAGATTACAAAGAATTTGGGTTTTAATTAGGGCATAAAACCCCAACACTCTGTGTGTAGGTAATGGCAAAGCAAAGTAGTGAGTGGTGTGGGCTCGAGGCATGGACAAAACATTTTAGAGGCTGTGCTCCAGTTATTTAATGTTTTTAGAAATTAATGTTATGTTTTTAATTTTTCAGACTTGAACGATTATTTTCTTTATGTTTTTTTTATTAAACCTAGTGTCCAACATTTTAATTTTTAAATAATGAGATCTCATTGTCAGTTTAAATTTTAAATAAATATTTTCTTTTAGTGTTGTTGACCCAAGATTTGGCCAACTGACACGGAGTCAAAACGTGATTGATATGGGCGGATGTATGTAGAAGGACACAATGACAAAAGTAAAGAAGACACAATAATTTATAGTGGTTCGGCCCCAGGATTTGGTAATGACCTACGTCCACTTAGAATAATATTGCTGTAAAATCAGAAGGATGATCAAGGAACCAGGGTTCAATGAGTTTCACCTTCTTCTCAAGAACAATACAAATTTACTTGGAAAATTATTATAGTTTTGAATGACTAAAAAGTGAGAGAAGTCCCCTCCTTTGAGCTATCTCTTGCTATTTATAGGCTCAAGGAGGGTTATAAGAGATTGTTACAGATATTCTTCCCTGAATAATCGGGTATCCAGAAGATTGTATGAGATAAATTCGGGATTCATAAAGATCTTCCCATAAATGTTGCCTTGTATGCGGAACTACCGACCAGACTGGTCGCGGGTAAGACAGGCTTGCCCTGCTTCTACTGTGTCTCCTGGTCGATACTCTAGCAGACGCTTCCAGGTATCGGACACGTGTCAAGAGATTAATTGCCACGTCACCAATGCTAATTTATTGGATAACATTTGCCCCTCAAAGTTTGTTTACTATGAACAGTAAATAAACTTTGAACGAACGACTCTTCGGTAACCCTTCCTAACGTGTCAGAACCCTTCGTGTGCTCTCGAGAACAGCAACCCACTTCTGTCTAGTCATGCCTTTTCAGTTCCCCAGAAACGATTTCGACGGCCATCACGTTTCCCCATACTTTGAAAAAGGAAAACTAATGATTACACTTTTTTAATATCAGAGACAAACTTATATAAGACCGTCGAAGCCTCTTCCTTCTTTTTACGCACGCCATTATCTTTGCAGAAAACCCTAAAAACCAGAGCTTTAACCTTCTCCGGAGACCGTTTTCCTGCACTTTCAAGACTCAGACCGCGGACTTTTTAATCTCTGAAGACCTTTCTCCCTCCTTCACGATCACTTTTCTTGGTAAGTTTTCGAAACCCCATGCTTCTAATTTCTCGTGATGCATGCTTCTGGTGGTATATTGTTTAAGTCTTTCTGTTTCTGGTTTAAAATGCTTGTAGACAGAATGTTTTGTAGGCGTAGTAGAGTTACGAGTTAGTTTAAAAACCCAGGATCATGGTTTTTAGGACGTAAAACCGAAGTAACATTTCGATTTTTAAGCCAGTTGAAGAATAAATTTTTCCCGCCCTAAGGGGAGTTGAAAAAGCTTTTACAGAAAAACTTTTTACTTTCACCCTTTGATCCACTTTTCAAACTGTTCGTGTAGAAAAACTAGCTTTTTGATAGAATGATGTTGTATAAAAGCCTAACTTTTATACTCGACCAGCGTTATTCTATCAAGCTTTTTAGAGTTCTATTTCCTCACCTCCCCATTCTTCTAATGCTAGATTTGTGGGGAGGTGAAAGACCCATCGACGACGACCTTCTTGCCCAGCTGCTCGAGGGGGAAGAACAACCAGCTGTACGTGTCCACGAGATTCCTTTCTCGCGACCCTCTTCCAGACCACATCCTTCCTCTCCAATGGCCTACTCCAAGTCTTCTGGCAAGAAAAGGCCCGAGTCTGAAAGTAACCCTACTCCTCCTGCCTAGCCTGATTCGCAGGCTAGGGCTCCCTCGACCAGCGGTCGAGAAAATCTTGTTCCTGACCCTAATATCCAAACTAGGGCTCGTCCTCGTCATCGGAATCCGCCTGATGTCGAGTGGTATACTCCCCCAGCCAGTTCGGTGACCCTTCGAATGGTTGCCAACTGCTTCCGGAAATTCCCCCTTACGGGGGTAACCATTATACGTCCCACCGCGGACCAGAGGGCTAACCGTCCAGGAGGGGCGAACAGCGCCTGGTCTCGGTATCACATCGAGGCGGGAGCTTATCTCCCTCTTCATCCCTTCTTTGTGGGGGTGGCCAATTATTTTGGCGTCGCTCCCTTCCAAATAACCCCAAACGGATATAGAATGCTGGCTGCACTCTATGTTCTGTACAAACTTAACAAATGGCGAGAACCTTCACCCCATGAGGTCAACTATCTTTTTGACCTCAAGTCCAACCCACAACACAACGGGACGGGATTTTTTCACTTCTGCCACCAGGAGATCGGTCAGACGTTCTTGAGTGGTACTACCCATATATCAAATGTGGGGCACTACAACAAGGAGTACTTCTTTACTCCGGACATTACCAGTGACAACTTGGCCTTCGCGAGAGGAGGTATAAACTTGTCTTCGTCTGGTCGATGCTTTAACATAAAGTGTTTCCTTTCATCTTTCCTTAAACTTAATCTGTTTTTCAGGCCCTTGGTTACGTCCGACCCCAACACCAAGCATGGTGTCGAGGTCTAACATTCTGGCCAGGATGTCTGATGCAGCAAAATGTGTCAAGACCCTGACACTCGAAAAGAACTTGAGGCCATATGGCCTCCTGGCTCCTCGCCATGAAAATAGAGGGCCCGTGGTGGACGAAGCCTTTGCCGAGGGGGTTCCCGAGCAGCAACCTCCTGTGCCTCCTCCTAGGAGGAGGCCAACAGGAGTTACAATCAGGGAACCCACGGGTAGCCCTTCCGCAGAAAGGCCTTCTGCTCCCCAAGGCAAGGGGAAAGAAAAGGCCAAAGAACCCATTATTGACTTGGGAGAATCTTCCGACGATAATGGTAAAGTTATTTCGCTTTTAAATGGTTTACCGATTCCCTGTCACTTGTTTGACGGGGATGGTAACTTTACATATGCTCCAAACTTAGGGTCAGACTTCTTCACGCCAGATAATGAGTATATGACTAATAGAGTCAGTAGTGTAGGGACCAGTAGTTGTAGCTCGGGTATTTACTTTGTTACCTCCTTTCAATTGTCTAACTTACTCTCACCTGCCTCTTTTTTATAAACTTGCTATGTTTATCTTCATGCAGATATGTCAACTCCCAATATTTTCCACATGTACTAGGCTGAGGAGGAAGAGGAAGTTCCTCAACTCCAACGAAAGCCTAAGAAGAGAACTGGTGAATCCAGTCGAGGCCCTCCAGCCAAGAAGGGTTGACCAGAAGATCCTCCTCAGGGTACGCCTTCTGGGCAAAGTCCTGCGCCGACTGGGCGAACTCCTACTCCTCCTCCAGCTCCTTCTGAACAGCAAACTACTCCTGTTTGGCCGAATCCTCCAGCTGCGCCTGCCAGGGAGCATCTTTCTCGTGAAGAGGCTCATGGGGCCAGACTCATGAGCCGTGCCATCCGATCCGCCAGGGACCGCCTCGATCGCATTGGCAAAGGCGAGCGTGTTAGGGTCGCAATGGTTCAAGCTGAAGAGCTGCCAGTCGACCAGATCATGAACAGGGCTTTGAACGAAATCTCCAGCGTAAGTGTTTCTTTATTCTTCGAGTCTTTAGTTTTTTAGTCCTTGTGATAAGTTCTAACTCCTTCTTCGTGCACAAGCCTTACTTTCTGCCATTGCTGCTCGTACTCAAGCCCAGGCTTACATCGAGCAGGCCGAGGCAAAAGCCATCGAGAGGTATCAGGTGAAGGCGGCCGAGGAGCTTTCGGCTGCTGAGGCTAAGCATGCTAAGGAGTTAGAGGCGGTGATCTGAGAGAGGGATGCAGTGGTGACTAAGCTGTCCGAGGCTGAAGCTGCGAAGGAACCAACGGTCAAGTTGAGGAAAAAGTACCGGGAGTTCAACAAAACCCATCTCTGCGAAATCAAGCATCTGGGGGAGGTACTCAAGACCAAAGATGAGGCTATTCTCTCCCTCGAGGGCAAAGTGAAGCAGTTGGAGCTTGACAACTCCAAGAATCTGGAAAAGTATAAGAGGACAACACTCCGATGTTTCTACAATTTCTGGAAACACAATCAGGGTGCTGACTTTAGCTACCTTTCAGAGGAAGTCAGAACTACGGAGCTGTCCCGATGTGCTGCCCAACTGGCCGAAGAGGAAGCAAGAGCCGCGACCCCTGCCACTCCAAGCGTCGCTGGGTTGGAAGAAGAAGATGCTGTTGAGGACGTGACTAACCAGGATGCTGCCCAGGATCCTCTACCCCGAATGCCTCTTGAATTCTCTTCATTTGTTTTTTCTTCTTTTTTGGATATACGACCCAAGGGTCGTGATGTAAAGACAGTAGTTTCTTTTTTAAACTTTGCTGTACGGGCAGCAAATCTTTTTACTTTGAACAGTTACACCCAAGCTTAAATCTTGATGTTATAATATTTATAACATTTGTCCGTATGACCGAACTCAGCATAGTACTTTGCCATGATTTATCAAACACAAATTTTGAAAAATACTCTAAGTACTGTAGCATGCTTTCACTTATT
The DNA here is from genome assembly GCF_963169125.1 of Humulus lupulus. Lineage (NCBI taxonomy): Eukaryota > Viridiplantae > Streptophyta > Magnoliopsida > Rosales > Cannabaceae > Humulus > Humulus lupulus. The sequence continues at coordinate 73,318,211 of NC_084798.1, forward strand.
TTGTTCATGTGTTTACATACCTTGAGAAGTATGATTTGCTATCGATGTGCCTTATATGCCCCCCAAGTGATCGAGGAGCTTTAGGTCCTTGGTCACTTGCCTTGACCATAACCTGCTCGAACGTTCCTGTTCGTAGTAAAACTGATACTTGTAATACAGCAAAGCAACACACGTAATGAACAAATATTTGTAAATATAAATTCACAAAGGTTGGCAAGAATGACTGGCTGAGCACAGTCCCTTATAATCTCGTATTAAAAATGGACTAAACATGTCTTTACGAGTGATTCTGAAATAGAATCTTACATATATGAGCAGTTAGCCATATAGCGTGGCTAACCCTCTTTGCAAAACTTGTAAAAATTAAAAAGAGAAATTTAAACAAGCCAGTCCTTTAAGAAGGGCTGTTCATTGATAATACTTGCGCAGGTGTTCTCCATTCCAATAGCGCGGAACGAGATCTCCGTTTAAGCGTGCAAGTTTGTAGGTGCCTGGGTGAAGGACTTCTTCAATCTGGTAAGGTCCTTCCCAGTTAGGTTCGAGCACTCCAGCAGTTGGGTCGCAGGTATTTAAGAAAACTCGTCGTAGCACCAAATCTCTGACGTTGAATTTTATTTCTTTAACTTTGGAGTTAAAGTACCGGGCGACTTTTTGCTGGTAGGCAGCAACTCGGAGTTGAGATTATTCTCGAATCTCGTCGATCGAGTCTAGGGACTCCATCATCAGCTGGCTGTTTACGTCCTGGTCATAAGTCAAATGCCGATGTGAGGGGGGATCTAACTCGACAGGTAACATGGCCTCATATCCGTAGGCTAGGGAAAATGGGGTATGCTCGGTTGCTGTTCGGTGGGATGTTCTATACGACCAGAGGACTTCAGGCAGTTGTTCTGGCCACGCTCCTTTGGCTTCTTCAAGTCTTTTCTTCAGGGTGTCCTTAAGAGTTTTGTTCACGGATTCAACTTGCCCATTCTCTTGGGGATGTGCGACTGAAGAAAAACTTTTAATGACTCCATGCCTTTCACAGAAATCAGTGAATAAATCACTGTCAAATTGGGTCCCGTTGTCTGAAACTATCTTCCTGGGCAATCCATACCAGCATACAATGTTCTTGATAATGAAGTCGAGAACTTTTTTGGTCGTGATGGTTGCAAGTGGTTCAGCTTCGGCCCATTTTGTGAAGTAATCGACTGCCACGACTGCGTACTTTACTCCTCCTTTCCCTGTTGGTAGGGATCCAATCAAATCTATCCCCCACACTGCGAAGGGCCATGGGCTCTGCATCTGTTTTAGTTCATTCGGAGCTGCTCGTGGGATCTTGGAGAACCTCTGACATTTGTCGCATCTTCGTACATACTCCATTGAATCCTCGTTCATTGTTGGCCAAAAGTAACCTTGTCTTAGAAACTTTATGGCCAAACTCTGCCCCCCAGCATGATCTCCGCAGAAGCCTTCATGCACCTCCTTCATGAGTTCCTTAGCTTTTTCTGGTGTAATGCACCTGAACAGTGGCATTGAATATCCTCTTCGATACATAATACCATCGACCAGTATGTACCTAGCGGCTCGCCTTTGCAGAGTCCTGGCTTTATTTCTATGTGTTGGTAGTGCACCATTTGTCAGATACTCCAAGTAAGGCTCCATCCATGTATCTTCCATTCGAATTTCCATACTGGACTCAGTTGCTTGTATACTTGGCTTGCTTAATCTTTCCACTGGCACAATGTTTAAAGTGTCAGCATCCTTCGCGCTCGCGAGTTTAGCTAAGGCGTCTGCATTTGTATTTTGGTCTCGCGGGATTTGCTGGAGGGTGTACTTTGTAAACTAGGCTAGCAAATCCTTCGTTTTATTCAGGTAGGCCATCATCTTTAATCCTCGCGCTTGATATTCTCCTAGGATTTGATTTACGACTAGCTGAGAGTCACTGTAAATATCAAGCATCTTTATGTTCATATCTTTGGCCATTCTTAATCCAGCTAGGAGCGCTTCGTATTCCGCTTCATTGTTTGATGCTGCAAAGTCGAACCTGATTGCGCAGTGAAATCGATGCCCCTCTGGCGTTATCAATATCACTCCTGCTCCAGCGTGGGATTCGTTGGATGAACCATCCGTGAATAGCTTCCACGAATGAGTTTTGTCTTGAGGCATGGGCGCTTCAGGCTGTTCGCTCTGCTCACTGCCTGGGAGTTCGGTGAACTCCGCGACAAGATCGGCCAAAACTTGTCCTTTGATTGCTGCCCGCGGTGAATAAGTTACATCAAACTGCCCTTGTTCAACTGCCCACTTTAACAACCTTCCAGCCGCCTCAGGTTTTTGGAGGACCTGCCGAAGGGGTTGGTCGGTTAGAACTGTGATAGGATGGGCTTGGAAGTAAGGACGCAACTTCCTGGAGGCTAGAATTAAGCAATATGCTAATCTTTCGATTGGCGGATATCTTAATTCCGCACCGATCAACCTTTTACTGACATAATAGACTGCTTTCTGTACGCCTTCTTCCTCCCGTACTAGTACCGCACTAGCAGCTACTTCGGTAATTGCCAGATAAATATACAAAGTTTCTCCTTCGATTTGTTTTGATAAGATGGGAGGTTGCGCCATATGAGTTTTTAAGGCCTGGAATGCTTGTTCGCAGTCCCCCGTCCATTCAAACTTCTTATTCCCCCTGAGTAGATTGAAGAATGGGACACACTTGTCAGTTGATTTCGAGATAAATCTACTCAGGGCCGCGATCCTCCCAGTTAAACTTTGTACATCCTTAATCCTTTATGGCGACTTCATGTCGATCAGGGCCCTTATCTTGTCGGGGTTGGCCTCGATTCCTCTTGAATTCACTATAAAACCCAAAAACTTCCCTGATCCGACTCCAAAGGAACACTTGAGGGGATTCAACTTCATCCGGTACTTGTCTAGCACATTAAAGCATTCTTGCAAATCCCTCACATGTCCTTCTGCCTTCTTAGACTTTACCAGCATGTCATCCACATATACCTCCATGTTTACACCGATCAGCTCCTTAAACATGTGGTTGACTAGCCGTTGGTAAGTCGCACCTGCATTTTTCAGCCCGAAGGGCATCACTCTGTAACAGTATAAGCCCGTATCGGTCCGAAAGCTGGTGTGATCCTCGTCAGGGGGATGCATGCTGATCTGGTTGTAGCCTGAATATGCATCTATGAACGAGAGGATCTCATGTCCTGCAGTCGCATCGACCAGCTGATTGATTCTTGGGAGCGGGAAGCAGTCCTTTGGGCAAGCTTTATTGAGGTCTGTAAAATCCACACAGGTCCGCCATTTGCCGTTAGGCTTGGGGACCAGCACCGGATTGGAGACCCACGACGGATAAAACGCTACCCTGATAAACCCGTTCTCCTTGAGCCTTTCGACTTCTTCTTTCAAGGCCCTTGATCTTTCTTTATCGAGCAGCCTTCTCTTTTGTTGCACGGGTGGAAAGGTTTTATCTATGTTTAGGACATGGCTGATTACTGCAGGATCTATTCCAACCATGTCTTTGTGCGTCCAGGCGAAAACCTCCTGGTTCTTTTGCAAGAATTCCATCAGTGCTAGCTTTATAGTAGGCTCTAAGTTTTTTCCAACCTTTACGACTCTGGTTGGGTCTTTTTCGTCGAGTTGGACCTCCTCCAGGTCCTCGACGGGTCCAACATTTTCTTCAAAATCCCCAAAGCGAGGATCCAAATCTCCATCCTCACTTTGGGCAACACCCTATTTGGTGACTTCACCACCGGATAAGGCTTGCGTGCCTATTGCCATCTGCAATCGATCTGGGGTAGTGCTCCTCGATGTCCCACTTTTCGCCTTTGTGATCGAGGCATTGTAGCACTCCCTGGCTTCCCTTTGGTTTCCTAAGACACGCCCTACCCCCGCGTCCGTCGGGAATTTCATGGCTAGGTGCCACATAGAGATGACGGCCCGTAGATCAACTAGTATGGGCCTTCCAATAACGGCGTTGTATGCCGAAGGGCAATCGACCACTACAAAAGTGGTGAGTAATGTCCTTGTTGCGGGCGTTGTACCCATCGTTACTGGAAGCTTGATCATTCCGGCAAGGGCGAGCCCTTCTCCAGAGAAGCCGTATATGGTTTGATTGCAGGGCTCCAAGTCTTTTACGGACATCTTCATGCGCTCCAGTGTTGATTTATACAGGATGTTCACTGAACTTCCTGTATCGACCAGTACCCTTTTTACCATCGTATTGGCCATTTGGATGTCCACGACCAGCGGATCGGAATGTGGGAACCAGACGTGTTGGGAATCGCTATCAGAGAAGGTTATCTCACCCTTCTCTGAGCGAGCCTTTTTCTGTGCACGGTCCTCCACAGTCATCACCTCGATGTCCTGGTCGTGACGTAGAGTTCGAGCGTATCGTTCTCTGGCCTTTCCGCTATTTCCCGCGAGGTGCAGGCCTCCACAGATGGTTAAGAGTGTTCCAGCCACGGGGGCAGGCTGTAATGGGGGCGAGCGTTGGCGTGTAGGCGCCTGCTCGTTGCCAACTGGAGCCTCTCGTTGGGAAGTTCCCGAGGCCCGTACGTATCTTCTCAAGTGTCCTTGTCTAATAAGGAACTCGATTTCGTCTTTTAACTGGTTGCATTCGTTAGTGTCGTGTCCGTAGTCGTTATGGTAACGACAGAACTTGGTGGTGTCTCTTTTCGAAATGTCTTTTCGAATGGGTCTCGGTTTCTTGTAAGGCACACTAGAGCTTGTGGCCTGATAAACCTCTCCCCGAGACTCGACGAGGGCAGTGTAGTTAGTGAACCTAGGTTCATAACGATTACCCTTGGCTCGTTTGTTGTCAGAGGTGGAAGGCTTGTTATACGGCCGTTTCCCACCATTTTTGCCATTACTGTTGCCGTTTCCGTGGCCTTTGTCGTTGCCATTAGGTTTGGAACCATGGGCGGCTTTGGCAGGTTCGGCGGCCTTCTTACCCTTGTTTAAGGGTTTTCCATCGTCAGCAATGGCTTCCTCGAGCTTGATGTATCAATCAGCTCGGTCCAGGAACTCCTGGGTAGTTTTAACTCCTTCCTTTCGGAGACTCTTCCAGAGGGGAGAGCAACGCTTTACCCCTGCGGTAATGGCCATCATCTTGCCTTCGTCTCCTACTATTTTTGCTCCAGCTGCTGCTCGCATAAAGTGCTGGACGTAATCCTTCACTGACTCTCCGTCCTGCTGGCGAATCTCGACCAGCTGGTTTGCTTCGGTTGGGTGCACACGACCCGCATAGAACTGTCTGTAGAACTCCCTTACGAACATTTCCCAAGAAACTATGCTTGCAGGGGGGAACTTAAAGAACCACTCCTGCGCCGCTTCAGAAAGTGTTGCAGGGAAGATCCTGCACCGAGCGTCTTCGGACACTTTCTGAATGTCCATCTGAATCTCAAATTTATTCACATGCGAGACTGGGTCCCCATATCCATCAAAGTTCGGGAGCATAGGCATTTTGAACTTGCTGGGTGTTTTGGCGTTAGCTATCCTCTGGACGAAAGGAGTACCCTTTCTCCTGTCGTGGTCGATATAGGAAGTTCTTCCTCCGACCAGCTGCTGCACTGCTTGATTGAGTGCGTCTATCTGGGCTTGCACTGCGGCAGGAATTGCGGTGGCCTCTGTGGCTGGGGGGATGTTCTCGCCGTGCCTTTCTCGATGATCGTTGAGTACATCTCTCAGGTCCTCTTCTCTTCTTCGCTGCTCGCTACTTTCGAGCCGGTTGAAGACATTATTTTGTCTGGGCTGCCCCCCATCATCTTGTCTATTTGGCTGGTCACCTTGAGGTATTTGGCTCCTGCCTTTACCTCTTTCTCCATTCCTCCCACCAGCATTTCCCTTGCCTGAGTCGGCCTCATTGTACCCATGACCATCTCTGAACCTTGACTGGCTGTGGTGAGACTGACTGTTCCCTCTATTCCCGTCTCTGGCAGAAACGCCCCGAGCGTTAGAGGGTGGCCTGCGCTGGTCGCGGTGTCCCCGTGCATCGTTATGCCATGGGAATCCACGGACCGTAGAGCCTAGCTCCGAGTCCCTCCTGTTGCCAGGAGGGTAGTGACCTCTGTTCACTTGGTTTGGCCTGTCATTCTCATGGCGCCTAGGACTACGAGGCTGACGCTCGGTCCTATTCTGCCTTTGCTGCGGGGGATTACCCCGAGCAGCTTGGGATGGTGGATTTGCCTCAGGGTCCAACGGGACATCGTCATGGGGCGTCTGAGGCTACTCGGGCCTTTGCGGACTTGAAGGCTGAACTGGTGGGCTAGGATTGGGACCCTTCTGGGGTGGACCATTCGTGGGTTGGTCAGGCTGCGAGGCAGGTGCGGCCTGATTTCTAGCCAACAGCAAGGCTGCTTCGAGGGCGGCCATGGCTTCAGTCTGGCGGCGATCCACCTCCGCCTGTCTCTCGCTCAATTCCGCACGCTGTCGATTAATCTCCTGCTGTTGCCGAGCCATAACTTCTGCGGCAGTCTCTTGATTGGCCCTCAGACTAGCCAATTCTTCCTGCAACGCGCCCAGGGTGCTCTTTAGCGTCGCATCGTCCATTTCCTCCTCTTCAAAATCTAGTTGCGGCTCATCTTCTGCCATGCTTGCAGGGGGAGGAGGAGGTGGTGGGTTCGACGGTGCAGCGGCAGTTGCCTGCCCAGTTTTCCTTCCTGCTTTCGCCATTGGTTTTCTTAACAGCAACAAATCAATCTCTCAATGAAAGCACCAGAATGTTGACCCAAGATTTGGACAACTGACACGGAGTCAAAATGTGATTGATATGGACGGATGTATGTAGAAGGACGCAATGACAAAAGTAAAGAAGACACAATAATTTATAGTGGTTCGGCCCCAGGATTTGGTAATGACCTACGTCCACTTAGAATAATATTGCTGTAAAATCAGAAGGATGATCAAGGAACCATGGTTCAATGAGTTTCACCTTCTTCTCAAGAACAATACAAATTTACTTGGAAAATTATTATAGTTTTGAATGACTAAAAAGTGAGAGAAGTCCCCTCCTTTGAGCTATCTCTTGCTATTTATAGGCTCAAGGAGGGTTATAAGAGATTGTTACAGATATTCTTCCCTGAATAATCGGGTATCCAGAAGATTGTATGAGATAAATTCGGGATTCATAAAGATCTTCCCATAAATGTTGCCTTGTATGCGGAACTATCGACCAGACTGGTCGCGGGTAAGACAGGCTTGCCCTGCTTCTACTGTGTCTCCTGGTCGATACTCTAGCAGACGCTTCCAGGTATCGGACACGTGTCAAGAGATTAATTGCCACGTCACCAATGCTAATTTATTGGATAACAAGTGTCTTAAAGTATTTATTGTTTATTATTTTTAAACAAACTCCCCAAGTAACATCTCAGGAAATCGGGGTGTTACACTGTAGGCCGAAACCCTCATCATCTCCCCATATTCTATTTTTGCATTTTACAAGAACATGAAAGAAAACATCACAAACCCCAAGAATATTCCTATTTCCCAAATAACATGACCAAGTTCATAGAACATCAAGAGATACATATATAAAACCCAACATGCAATCTCTACATATGCCTTGGCCGAAACTTTCATCAACATAAACATAAATTACCAAAATCATCATATTTAGTAGATCAAAACCAAAACCCTTGCATGCTTTTACATAGAACTTTAAAATCAAACAAGCCATAGCATCATATCATAGGGAAAAACCCTAGGTGTCATAACATCAATATCACCATGCTCATGATTCTAAGATCAAACAATAACTGTAACAAGAGATCAGCATAGTTTCCTTGTCAATATCAATCAATACAAAAACCATATACCATCGTTAACACCAAATAAAAAAAAAGTGGATCCATTACCTATCTTGATTGTAGAATCAAGAACACAATAGTGATAAGAATCCTAGAGTACAATCACCTTGAATATCCTATCACAAATTTCAAAGCACAAGCAAAGAGAAGAAGAAAACTTAGTAATGAGGGGGAGGAACATGTTTAATGGAATAATCAAAATCAACAAAAGGATCAAGACCATACATACCGAGAATTTCGAATTCCCTCCTCCCTTCTTTCTTTCTTCCTTTCTCTCTAGCTCTCACGCATTCTCTCTGTGTGTGTGTGTGTCTCTCTCTCTCTCTCTCTCTCTCTCTCTCCCTCTCCCCTAGCCGACAGCACCAAGAGCACAAATGCTCTCGTCTTTTCTTTCTTTCCCTTTTATCTAACCTAGGGAAATAACTAGTCCTAATGGGAAATGGGTAAGTTTCCTCTTTTTCTTGATTTTCATTTACTTTGTTTTTAATTGATTTTTCCTAATTAGAGGAAATAAAGATGACAACTCTTCTTCCTATTTTAACAATTTGACATCAAATTTTTTATTTAATTACCAAATAAAATAGGATAACTAAATATTCTTCTCCCACTCTACCTCACACGCCCATCTCCTCTCTTTCCTCTTCTTCTTATTTCATTTTTTAATTCTTTTAATTAAATCAAATAAAAGGAAATAATGCATAGGAAATCTATTGCATGCTCACTATGCAACCATGCACATGCACACACCCAAGTGCTAATGTGCATCACTACCTACCATGCATCTTGGTGCATTAAAAAAATCATTTTCTTATTAATTAATTAAATAAATAAACTAACAATTAAATTAACACAATTCAAACAATTAAAATAATTTCAAATAGTTAACAATATAAAAAACAACAAAGCACAAAATTAATAAATATAAAAAAAAATTGGTGCGCTACATACACGTATAATGTGGGTTTGTTACAAATGAATATATAATACAAGAATATAAAAGACGGATTCAAATAATAGTTACATAAATATCCCATAAGATTCAGGTCATTCTGGTGTCTCTCGACTAGGTCTTCTTTCGAGCAACCTACATGATTAAGACACCATCAAAAAAGTTATTGCTACTGACCAACTATCTTTCGAGCAATGATCTTTGTGTGGTAATCTTTAATATATTTATCTGATAAGGGTAGTTTCTTCACCATTAGTCGAGTTCAATTGACCACCACAAGAAAATCGACTAGCATAAGCAAATTTAATACTTACTGTTGCCACGTGTCTTTTTTATATGCCACATCATCATGTCCAACTTTGGCTGAAACAATTATTGAGCTCAAATCTATAATACAATTATAGATTAATTATTCAGTGGTGAATTAATAGTACTTAAAGAACAAGAGGTAATTAGAAGGGTAAAATTGTAAACCTCGAGCAGCTGTAATTAGTAAACCAATAAATGGAGGACATGTAATGCCCCGACTAATTCTAGACCTTGGACCATTAAAAACTACTAAACATAGCTATTATATTGGAATACATACATAAGAAATAACATAACTTTGTTTAAAATCCAAAATAATGTACGAAATACAAAACAAGGTATGGGTACCCATTGTTTTAGTACATAAAACATGAACTTAAATTTTTTGAATACTAAGTGCAGAAATACATAAAACCTAAATTAAAAGACTTGAAAACAACGTCATCCTCGATCTTCCAGTAGTCCATTCAATCAGTACATCCCTAATACCCATGCCAAGCTGCCACGAATCCATTCGCCATCCAAGTTCATTTTCCTGCACCATCTAAAATAAAAGGAATAAGCCTAATGCCCAGCGAGGAAAATCTACTAAATACATATATCATAAAACATAAGACTATATCATAAAACATACACTATAAAACATATGACGTAAAAACATATATCATATAGGACGACAATATTAATGGCCATAAACTCATTACCGTAGCATGTGATAAAACCATCTAGGTCCTCAGTCTACTAATCGAGGTAGGTTAGATTACAAGGTAGTATATGATAACCCATCTAGGTCCTCTGTCTACTAATCGAGGTAGGGTAAATCATAACTCTAAACCAAGATAATGATAAAAATCTTGGGGTTTGCTATATAAGCAACTATAAGCCCCAAGTGACTACAAAACATATTCATACATATATACGTAGCACATAGCATATCATAGCATATAAACATATAACAACACATATAATCTAACCTATTTTCCTTACTAAAAACCGAGATAATGGAGACAAGAATGCGATTGGAAAACTCCTAAAACCAATAGTAAAACCATGGGTTTCTAAAGAAAATTAGATAAAAAAAAAAGAACTAAACCATCAAAGTAGAAACTTACCAAAAACCTTAATGTTTCAAGGAACTTAAACACCTAACCAAAAGCCACAATAATGAGTTAGGATCTAAAAGAAAAATGGAAGAAAATAAAAGAACTATGATGGATTAAACCTAAGGATAAGAATACCTTGGATGATCTAGAACTCTGATCTACACCTCGATACCGAAAAGTCACTCTTTCTTACTTCCCAAGTGTTTAGAAAAGCTTAGATTGGAAAATCTTTTAACTCAAAACCCAAGTGTTTTCTCTCTAGAGTAAACTTAGCAGCTTGGATGCTCTGATGAATGCTTGAATGATGAGTGAAATGGCTGAGTACTAGGTCCTATTTATAGAGTTCAAGGAATGAAACTAACCCCTTTTGAAATGAATAAATAAATGAATAAAAATTGAAAAGATTTGAATTTTCACACTAGAGAGTCTGTGTATCTAGTTTATTGAAGCTTAGTATTATAGGTCCATGGTCACCAGAATGTTTTCTTCCTTTCCGTTAGATTATCTTTTTTAATTGACGTTCTATCTTTTGTCGTATATTTGACTCCGTGTCGTTGGCCAAATCTAGGGTCAACATTCTGGTGCATTCATTGAGAGATTGAGAAAGAACTGTGAAAAAATCTAATGGCGAAAACATCCAAGAAGACTGGACAGGCTGCTGGCGCTGCACCATCCCAACCTCCTCCCCCAAACGTGGCTGAGAATGAACCTCATTTGGAGTTTGATGAGGAGGAATTAGATTCCGAAACACTGAGGGAAATGCTGGGAGTGTTGCAAGATGAGTTGGCTAATCTGAGGGCCAATCAAGAGAATGTTGCAGAGAAATGGCGTTACAACAAAGAGAAATAGAATGCCAGCGTCAGGAGCTGAGTGAGGGGCAGGCTGAGATGGATCGTCGACAGAGGGATGCCATGGCCGACCTTGAAGCAGCCATCCAGCTGGCAAGGAATCAAGCTTTTCCAGACAGATCAGCCACCAAACATGCCACCTCAAAGAGGTCCCAATCCTAGCCCTCCGCTCTAGCCGGCAAGCCCTCAAAGGCCGAAGCAGCCGATTGTGGCTCAGGATGATGTCCCATCTAGGGATCCTGAGCAGCAGCCTCCATCTCAGGCTGGTCGAGGCAATCCCCAGCGCCTGAGGAATAATAGGGCTGGGCAACTGCCCCGTAGCCCTAGATACCCAGAGGATGAAGAGCCGAATCTACCGAGCAGGGGGCAACATCCTTCTGCCAACAGGAGGAACACAGAGTCAGGTTCTGCGGTCAGGGACCCCCCACGACATAACAATGCACGGGGACCCAACGACCAGTGCAGGCCTCCCCCTGACGCTCGGGAGATGCCACCCCGAGGAGGAAATAACATGAACAGCTGATCACACCATAGTCAGCCACAATTCAGAGATGGTCATGGCAATAATGAAGCTGATTCCAGCAGAGGAAACGCTGGCCTGAGAAATGAAGAAAGAGGTGGAGGCAGAAGCCCCCCATCTAGAGAAAATAGGCCAGCTAGCCACAATGTTGGGGGGCAACCTAGACAACCGAATGTCTTTAGTCGGCTAGGTGCTAGCGAGCAGAGACATAGAGACGATGATCTTAGGAACGTAATTAATGACCGCCGTGAAAGGCACGATGAGTACGCTCACCCGGCACTAGCGACCCCAGCAGTCCCGGAAGCTGTTCAGGCTCAGATTGATGCCCTGAACCAGGCGGTGCAGCAACTGGTCGGGGGATGAACATCCCATATCGAGTACAATAGGAGGAGGGGCACCCCTTCGTTCAAAGGATTGCCTTGGCCGAAACCCCCAGTAAGTTCAAGATGCCTACATTGCCGAACTTCGACGGGTACAGAGACCCAATATCTCATGTTAATAAGTTTGAGATACAAATGGATACAAAAAGTGTCAGAAGACGCCTGCTGCCGGATCTTCCCTACGACACTGTCTGACACCGCTCAGGAGTGGTTCTTCAAGTTCCCTCCTGCTAGTATAGTATCTTGGGAAATGTTTGTGAAGGAATTTTATGGATAGTTCTACGCGGGTCGTGTACACCCCACAGAGGCCAACCAGCTGGTCGAGATATGCCAGAAAGAGGGAGAGCCCTTGAAAGAATATGTCCAATGCTTCATGCAAGCAGCAGCTGGAGCCAAGACAGTGGGCGATGAAGGTAAGATGATGGCCCTAACTGCTGGGGTGAGGCCCCATTCGCCCCTCTGGAGTAGCTTTAGAAAGCATGGGGTTAGAATTACCCAAGAATTCTTGGATCTGGCTGATTTATATATCAAGCTCGAAGACGTGATTGCCAATGAAGGGAAATCGCCAACAAAAGACAAGGGGCCCAAAGAACCTGCCAAAGCCGTCAACGGGTCGGAAAAGCCCAATTACAACAGTAAAGGAAATGGGAATGGCAATGGTGAGAATGGAGGAAAATGGGCGAACAATGAACCCTCAGCCTCTGAGAGTAAGCGCCCCAAAGGCAATCGATATGAGCCAAGATTCACCAACTACACGACCCTTGTCGAAAGCTGAGCTGAAGTCTACCAGGCGACCAGCTCGAGCGTGCCTTACAAACGACCCGCAGCTATAAGGAAAGATATCTCCAAGAGAGATACAAAAAAATTCTATGGTTTTCACAAGGACTACGGGCACGACAACAATGAATGTAACCAGTTGAAAGACAAGATTGAGTTCCTAATCAGGCAGGGACATTTGAGAAGATATGTGCGAGCTGTAGGAGGGTCTCAGCGAGAGGCTCAAGGTGGCAATGAGCAGGAGCCTGCACGCCAACGCTCGCCATCTCTACAGCCAGCTCCTGTGGCAGGCACTTTACTCACCATCTACGAAGGCCCACACCTTGCAAGAGGCAGTGGGAAGGGAAGGGAACGATATGCTCGAACCCTATGCCACGATCTGGACATCGAGATGATGAGTGTGGAAGATCGAGCACCAAAAAAGGCTCATACAGAGGAGGAATTAATAACCTTCTCTCATGCCGATGCCCAGCACGTACGATTCCCACACTCCGATCCGCTGGTCGTGGACGTACAAATTGCCAACATGATGGTGAAAAGGGTGTTGGTCGACACAGGAAGTTCGGTTAACATCCTATACAAGTCTTCGCTGGAAAGAATGAAGCTGTCAGTCAAAGACTTGGAGCCATGCAACCAAACCATTTATGGTTTTTACGGTGAAGGGCTCGCCCCAACAAGGTCGATTAGGCTTCCAGTTACAGCAGGTGCTGCACCTGCTAATAGAAGATTACTCACTACTTTTATAGTAGTTGATTGTCCTTCAGCATACAATGCTGTAATTGGGAGACCGATTCTGGTTGACCTACGAGCTGTCACCTCGATATGGCGCCTCGCCATGAAATTCCCAACAGACGCAGGGATAGGTTGCGTATTGGGAAATCAGCGGGAAGCGAGGGAGTGCTACAACGCCTCGATCACCAAGGCGAAGAAGGGTGTGTTGAGAGATGTTCACAGGAAAGAGTTGCAAATGGCAACTGATGCTCAGGCCCACTCGGGTGATAATGTCACCAAATAGGGCATTTTCCAAAGTGAGGATAGGGATTTAGATCCTCGCTTTGGGGATTTTGAGGAAGAAGTTGGACCCATCGAGGACCTTGAAGAGGTCCAACTCAATGAAGAAAATCCAACAAGGGTTGTGAAAGTCGATAAAAACTTAGAGACAACAACAAAACAAGCACTGGTGGAATTTTTGAGGAACCAGGGAGTCTTTGCCTGGTCGCACAAGGACATGGTCAGGATAGATCCTGCAGTCATCAGCCATGTCCTAAACATCGACAAGAGTTTTCCACCGGTGCAACAAAAAAGAAGGCTGCTCAACAAAGATAGATCAAGGGCCTAAAAGAAGAAGTCGAGAAGCTGAAGGAGAATGGTTTCATCAGGGTGGCATTTTATCCATCGTGGGTCTCTAATCCCATGCTAGTTCCCAAGCCGAATGGCAAGTGGCGTACGTGCGTGGATTTTACAGACTTAAATAAAGCCTGCCCCAAAGATTGTTTCCCACTCCCAAGAATCGACCAGCTGGTTGATGCCACTGCAGGGCATGAGATCCTCTCATTCATGGATGCGTACTCCAGGTATAATCAGATTAATATGCATCCCCCTGATGAGGATCACGCTAGCTTTCAGACTGATACAGGGCTCTACTGTTACAAAGTGATGCCCTTCGATCTGAAAAACGCTGGTCCAACTTACCAGCAACTCGTCAACCACATGTTTAAGGAACTGATCGGCACAAACATGGAGGTCTACGTTGACGACATGCTGTTCAAGTCGAAGAAAGCAGAAGGGCATGTAAAAGATTTGCAGGAGTGCTTCAACATCTTGAACAAATATCAGATGAAGCTAAATCCCCTTAAATGCTCTTTCGGAGTAGGATCAGGGAAGTTCTTGGGATTTATAGTTAACTCGAGAGGAATTGAAGCCAATCCTGAGAAAATTAAAGCCATGATCGACATGAAATTGCAAGCAAAGATTAAGTATGTTCAAAGCTTAACCAGAAGAATCGCCGCCCTTAGTAGATTCATTTCAAAGTCAACAGACAAGTGCGTCCCATTCTTTAATCTACTTAGAGGCAATAAAATTTTTAAATGGACGGAGGAGTGCGAACAGGCTTTTCAAGCACTAAAAACTCATATGGCGCAACCACCCATTCAGTCAAAGTCGATCGATAAAGATACTTTGTTCATCCACCTGGCGATCACGAAATACGCTGCTAGTGCCGTTTTAGTAAGGGAGGAAGAAGGCGTGCAGAAGGTTGTTTACTATGTGAGAAAAAGGATAGTTGGAGTAGAACAACGGTATCCGCCCATCGAGAAACTAGCCTATTGCCTAGTTTTGGCCTCCAGGAAGCTGCGACCTTACTTTTAAGCTCACCCAATTACGGTTTTGACCGACCAGCCTCTACGACAAGTCCTGCAAAAACCAGAGGCTGCAGGTAGATTGTTAAAATGGGCAGGCGAACTTGGGCAGTTCGATATATGTTACTTGTTGCGAGCAGCGATAAAAGGACAAGCCCTGGCTGACTTCATTGCAGAATTCACTGAACTTACAGATGGCGAGCAGATTGAAGAACCTAATGAGCCTGAATGTCAAAACCAAGCTCCCACGTGGAAATTATTTATAGATGGTTCTTCTAACGAGTGCCACGCTGGGGTAGGAGTGATATTGATAACACCAGAGGGGCATCAATTTCACTGTGCAATCAGGTTTGACTTCACTGCTTCTAATAATGAGGCCGAGTATGAAGCATTCCTCGCTGGATTACGGGTAGCCAGGGACATGAATATAAAAGTGCTTGACATCTATAGTGATTCTCAGCTGGTGGTGAATCATGTCATGGGAGAATACCAGGCGCGAGGTTTAAAGGATGTTGCCTATCTAAACAAAACAAAAGATTTATTGGCTTAGTTCGATAAATACAGTCTCCAACAAGTACCTCGCGACCAGAATTCCAATACTGATGCTTTGGCCAAATTAGAAAGTGCGAAGCATGCTGATACTCTGAATATGGTGCCGGTTGAGCGGCTAACAATGCCAAGCATCCAAGCAGAGCAGACCGCTATGGTGATCCAGATGAAGGATGCATGGATGACACCATATATAGAGTATCTAATGCAAGGCATATAACAAACAGACAGAAACAAAGCCAGGACCCTTCAGGGACAAGCTGCTAGGTATATCCTGGTCGATGAAATATTGTACCGAAGAGGATATTCAATGCCACTCCTCAGGTGTATTTCGAAAGAGAAGGCCAAAGAGTTGATGAAAGAGGTACACGAAGGCTTTTGTGGAGACCACGCTGGGGGGCAAAGCTTGTCAAAAAAGATACTGAGGCAAGGATACTTCTGGCCCACGATGAATGAAGACTCAATGGAGTTTGTGCGGAGGTGCGACAAGTGTCAGAGGTTCTCCAAAATCCCACGAGCAGCCCCCAATGAGGTTAAACAGATGCAAAGTCCGTGTTTTGGGTATAGATTTGATCGGATCTTTGCCCACAGGGAAGGGCGGTGTCAAGTATGTCGCGGTTGTCGTCGAATATTTCACTAAATGGGCCAAAGCCGAGCCACTCGCAACCATAACGACCAAGAAGTTTCTGGATTTTGTGATAAAAAACATCGTTTGTCGCTATGGACTGCCAAGGAAGATCGTCTCAGATAACAGCACCCAGTTTGATAGTGATTTATTCATGGACTTCTGCGAGCGACATGGCATTATCAAGAGCTTTTCTTCAGTCGCTCATCCCCAAGCAAATGGACAAGTTGAAGCAGTCAACAAAACGCTGAAGGATACACTGAAGAAAAGACTAGACGAGGCTAAGGGGGCGTGGCCAAAACAATTGCCTGAAGTCCTTTGGTCATACAGAACTTCCCATCGAACATCAACAGGCCACACTCCATTCTCTTTAGCTTATGGATATGAGGCCATGTTGCCTGTTGAGTTAGATCCGCCTTCACATCGCAGAATAATGTACGACCAAGGCTCGAACAGCCAACTATTGATGGAATCCCTCGACTTGATCAATGAGAAGCGTGAGCAAGCCCAACTCAGAGTAGCTGTGTACCAGCAAAAAGTCGCCTGGTATTTCAACTCTAAAGTACGAGAAAGAAAGTTCAGCGTTGTTTTGATGTATTGCAATTTTAATTATTTTGCTCCGAGCAGTATTGTTCAAACAGGTTTTGGTCAAGGCAAGTGACCAAGGACCTAAAGCTCATCGATCACTTGGGGGGCATATAAGGCATCTAGTAAGCAAAGCATATCGAAAGGTATGTAAACACATGAGCAAAATAAGTGAAAGCATGCTAAGGTACATAGAATATTTTTCAAAATTTTGTATTTTGTTAAATCAAACCAAAGTGTTATGCTAAGTTCGGTCATGCGAACAGATGTTATAATAAAATGAAAATGTATTATAATATCAAAAACGAATTACTTTACACCGCGAGCAGTATTGCTCGGATGTAATTGTTTCATTAAAAGGAAAATATCTCCCCACGTAGGTCGTGTAATTAAAAGATTAAAAGATAGGAAGGGAAAAGTCTAAGAGGCAAGAGGGTCTTGGGGAGCGTCCTGGTCGACAGTTGCACCAGCTTCATTATTTCCACCATCTATCCATGTTGCCAGAGAGATCTCCGAGGAAGTAGGAACATTAGCCCTCTCTTCTTCCTCCAGACGAATGGCACACTGGGACATTAGAGTCCGCCTCAGGCGTTCTGACAGATAGCTGAAGTTAGCCTTTCGGTTGTGCTTCTAGAACTCGTAGAAGCAAAGATGAGTGGATTCCTTGTACTTCTCCAAGTTCTTGGCTTCAAGTTCCTCAAGCTCCTTCACGTGCATTTCCAGCTCCTCCGTCTCCTGCCTGCTCGCAATCAAATCAAGCTCGAGCTGTTTGAATTGTTGGAAGTTAATTTTGGCGCTTTTCCCTGGATGTTTCTTTGTCTTCATTGGATTTCTTCAAGGCGTCCCGAACCTCCAGCAGTTCCTCGGTCAGAGTGGCTTTTTACTCGAGCAGTTCCTCTTTCTGCTTAGTCAGCTCTGCACTTTTCTCAAGCAACTCGCCGTTCTGCTTAGTTAGCTCATTATTCTTCTCGAGCATGTCAGTATTTTTCCCTTCAAGCGCTTTCTTAGCCTCAGCAAGCCGAGTGTCAAAATTTTTAGTCTTGGACACCATTGCACCCGCACGACGCCAACTGGCGGTCATAGTCAGCAATCCCTGCAACCAGATGAAAAGGGTAAGCTAATGGCAAAAAATCAAAAGAAAAATATTCATCATTAGGAAGTAACTTACGCTAACTATCTCATTCTGCCCTCAGTTGAGTATTTGGTCAATCTCCATGGAAATGGTTCCGTCAATGGCCTCTTGACTGCGTTTATTTTTGGAGAGCTTGTATATCCTCTCCCTGGCTAAGCTGACGACGATGCTGGATAGGGAGCCTTCGGGCTGAGTGCACTGTGTTTCACTAGTAGGGTCGTGAGGAGTCGGGTGCTGGTCGACGGGTGTTGGAGGAGTTGAGGCCGGCTGCTCGAGTGGCGATGGAGGTGGCGTGTTCTCCTTCGAAGGGACAGTGGTTGGAGGGTCCTCAGTTCGAGCCTTCTTTGAGGTGGTTTTATTGCTCTCCTATCGAGTCCTCTTGCTGTCCTTCTTCTTGCCTGAAGATGCAGCGACAACCTTGTAATGCTCGAACACGTCTTCAGATGACATATCTGCACAAAAAGAAACAACACGAGCAGTGAGACAAGATATATAGACGGAACTAAAAATGAAGGTAAAGAGATTATAAGTAAAGTACATGTGCTACCACTACTGGTCACTACATTATATACTCTACTAGTCTTACACTCACTCTCTGGCATGAAGAAGGCTGAATCTAAATTTGAATCGTACTTAAAATTGCCGTCCCCATCAAATAAGTGACAGGGAATCGGCAAGCTATCTAAGAGCGAGAGATTAGTACCGTTCTCATTCGAAGATTTGTTGAGGGGCTCAAGGGGTTCGGTGGCCTTCTTTTTCCCTTTTCCCTTTGGGGCGGGGGGAGCAGCAGCTCGTGGAGTGCTGGAAGGTTCCCTGATTATTACTCTAGTGGCCCTCCTCAGAAAGGGTTGTTCCACGTCTGGGTGCTACTCAGGAACCTCTCCACTAGTAGCACTCCCCGCCGTTGACTCCCTCACATCCTGATGAGGGGCCAAAAGGCCGACCAGTCTCAGAATGGCCTCTATGACCAGCTGTTTAACGCTCTTCTCAACGTCAGTCATACTGGCCAAGAGGGCTGATCGAACCTCCATGTCTGGAGTTGGGTCTGGTCGCAACCATGGGCCTGAAAGGCGCTAAAAATCTAAGGAAAGTGCAGGAAAAAAATATAGAAAAATAAACGACCAGGGGTGTTAAAGTATTGCCTCCTTGGGTGAAGGCCAGATTGTTGGCAACCATGTCCGTAGTCAGGAAGTACTCCTGATGGTACTTCCCCACGTTCGAGATATGAGTGGTGCCGGATAGGAAAGTACGACTGGTCTCCTGGTGAAAAAAGTGGAAAAACCCCGTGTTCTCTTGGTTGGAGTTAGATTTGAGGTCGAACAGATAGTTGATCTCATGTGGAGTGGGGACAGGCCATTTTTTGTGGCTATAAAGGATATAGAGTGCAGCAAGCATTCTATATCCGTTAGGAGTTATTTGAAAAGGAGCGACCCCGAAATAGTTGGCCACTCCTTGGAAGAAAGGGTGAAGAGGCAGGATTGCTCTTGCCTCAATGTGATACCTCGACCAGGCACTGAAAGCGCCTCCAGGAAAGTTTGACCTCTGGTCTTTGGTGGGTTGGACTAAGGTTACCCCAGGAAGTCCGTATTTTTTAATATAATTCGCTATCATCCTAATTGTTACTCGACTAGAAGGGGCGACATACCATTCAACGTCTGGTTGAATGGCATTTCGAAGTTGAGCGTGAGTTTGAATGCTAGGGTCTGGGATATTTCTTTCTCGACCACTGGTCGAGGGAATTTTAGCCCGAGGAGCAGGCTGATTTGAAGGATTGGAAGGTTTCTTTTTCTAGGCTTTAGTTTTTGATCGACCCATATTTTGGATGAGGGTCGATGGAGTGTTTGAAGTGGTGCGAGAAAAGGGAATTTCAGGTATTAGTAATGATGGTTGCTCCTTGTCCTCAAGCAGTTGAGCGAGCAAGTCATCGTTGATGGGTCTTTCACCTCCCCACGAATCTTGCATGAATAGCTGCGAACAGAGAAAGGGGGAGGTAAGACGTAAAGCTTAAAAGCTTGTATTAAGAGTTGGAATAGCATTGCTCGCATATAAAAATTAAGATTTTATACGGCCAGCAGCATTCTAACAAAAACACTAAGTTCTATACGAGCAGTTTCAAAAACAGATTGAAAAGTGGAAGTAAAAAGTTTTTCGAGAAAAAGCTTTTTCAACTCCGAAGGGGCGGGAAAAACTCAGTTTTTCAACTAGCCTAAAAATTGAATTTTTACTTCGATTTTACGCTCTAAATCTACAATCTCGACTACCAAACTGGCTCCTAACTCCTATGAAACGTTACTTCACTATCCTATCAAGCATCGATCAATATGCCCATTACCCCAAAATAGTTTCGATCAAGAACAATCAAGAACACAGATTTGAATACATAAAAAACAGTTTTGCATGGCATCTCAAACATCCAAGGGGTTCGTAAAACTTACTTGGATGAAAAGAGGGGTCTGAAACGAAACAACTTCGAGCGTCCGAACAGAGAATCCTTAGAACAGCAATGGAAGCTCCTCAAATTTTATGGGCTCTGAAAGTCGAGGTTCTTAGGAGTTCTTGACAAGAAAATGGCGAATGAAAAGTAAAAAGTAAGAAAATGGATTTGGGGTATTATATATAGTGATTGCGACACGTTAAAAGAGGTAATCATGAATTGCTTTTTCTAAGCATGGGGAAGTGAAATGGCCGTCGGACACATTCTTGGGAAACCGAAAAGACTTGATTAGACATGATTGGTCACCTTTTTCGAAAAAGGATGGACGGCTCTGACAGATTTCGTGGGGTATTCGAAGAGTCGGTTTCCTAAGTTTACTTATTGATGGTCGCAATAAATAAACTTGGGGGGCAAATGTTTACCCAAAGAACGGTTGTTGATGACGTGGCGAGGATTTCTCACACGTGGTTGACACGTGGCAAAAGTAATGCTCGACTATCGACCAGAAGCACACCGCATCGTCAAGGTTAATTTTTAATACGACCAGGCTGGTCGTACAACTTGATTTATTTCCTTCTTTTTTGTTGTAATCTTATAATAACTACATTGAATATTTCTTCATTATTATCTTGATACGCGATTATTAAGGAAAGATAGGGCACGTTGGCATATGTAACCCTCCTTGAGCCTATAAATATGCATGAAATAGCTCATGGAGAGGACTTTTGACTTTGGATTCCTGAGTCTTTTTGCTAAATATTGAGAGAAAAAAGAGCTATAGTGAGTTGCCCATCGTCTTATTGTAATACATTCAAGGTTTGTGAAACTCAAGAACCCTAGTTCTTTGATCACGACTTGGAGATTCAATAATAACAATAGCACTAAGTGGACGTAGGTCATTACCATTCTTTAGGGCCGAACCACTATAATTCCTTGGTGTTTTCTTCCTTTCCGTTAGATTATATTTTTCAATTGTCGTTCTATCTTCTGTCGTATATTTGACTCCGTGCGTTGGCCAAATCGAGGGTTAACATTAATATTATCTTAGTATAAGATAATTATTCAAATATTATAATTTAAGATAAAGTTAATTTTGAATTAATTGATATTTATTTTGAAATAATATTTATATCATTTTTTGAATAGATATATTGTCTTAATTCTAATTAATCAAACAAATGAGAAAAATTAGGGAAAGATGAGTGTGGTATCCGCCACTTATTGGTAACTGGTTTACCATGTGCGCAGCGGAAAGCACGGGGCGGTGGACCTAAAGATTTCAAAAGTTTTTATTTTAAAAATATTTAAATAATCGGATCCATTAATGTAAAAAATATTAATCAAAGAGAACAAAGAAGATTTATCAGTCGTAGACCAATCAAGAATCCTTGCCATCTTCTAGTAACTCCTACGAATCCAAAGCAGCCTTATAAATACTCAGATCAAGATCTTCCAAGATATATCTCTACACCTCAAGACGTGAGTGGCACATGGAGTTATGGTGGGAATATTTATGATTCACAAGATGTTCTCAACTCATGAGATCTTGGAATATTAGGTCTGAGACAGATTAAAGGGATAGGAAAATATTACGACATATTTTTCTTTCTCTATGAAAAGCTTAGAATTTTATCCCTAGAATATTCTCTCGCCTAACCGTATCTTTTTCTGTGAAAACAATTTTCTATCTGATAGATTTATAAAAGAATAATAAATTCAAAATTCAAATTATAAACCAATTATTATATAATTAAATAAATAAATAAAAGAAATATCCAATATCCAATCTTGTGACATGCCAATCATGTAACACCCTTATTTTCTCATAAAGACAATACAGAGAACCAACGTTGAAACATAAGAACATAAAACATTGCTTTTTATTGAAAGTAAAATAACTTAGATAGGATCCCAATTTTGGAAAAAAAATCCGACATAATAGATGTCTTGAAAATTGTAACAAAAATACATCAACATTTACTTTTAAGAAATAAAACACTAATCAAGACAACGAAAAATATAAATTTTAGATCTTCCAGCAGCTATATGGCCCTCACGAATACACATGTATCTATACAATTCCAACTCGCCACCGGCTATCTATCTCTTTACTTGTTCTAATCTGCACAGATATACTATAAGAGGCGAGCTTATAAGCCCAGTAAGGAAAATACAAACATACATAACAGATTCATAAGTATCACAAATAATTCACTATTAAAAAAATACCATAAAAGCTACACAATATATTACTATAACATTTCCATGCAAATAAAAATCGCTATCATTCATAACTATGCATTTCTTAAGTCATACACACAATTTAAATTGTCATAATCATGCCATCTATAAACGAATAATCCAAGTGTTAGGTAAAGTCTTTATAAAGGTTGGGCATCCGACCTCTTTGGACATCACTTTGGTCCAACTATAGTTTTGGACATCACTTAGGCCCAATTTTGAGCTTCACTTAGGCCCAGCCACACTTATTCTCTTGTACCTGAAACATTAGTGTCATAAAATTTACATAAAGTAATAATTTAAATCTATCTAAGTTTCCTTACCTTGAGTGTGGAGAAAAAGAGTAGAGAGATTGCTCTTAGTTTGCAAGTGGCTGACGCCCAAAACCTTATACATAAAAATAAAGACTAAAATTAAGGCCGAAAATATAACTTAATTTCATAATCTAAAACCTTTTAGAAAACATACCTTAACCCATGAAACAAGATAAAAAATCCTAGTATCCCATGCCTTTGAGAGAAAAATGACTTGCTTTGAAATGGCTAGGGTCCGAAACTTTATGGTGCTTGGTGAATTATAGTGTTTCAACTATAAGAGAAGAAAATGGTAACTTGGGTGCTAGGATGTGTCTCGGCCAAGTGAAGAAGAAAGTGATGATAATGTTTATGAGGGCTAGGTTTCGAACATAAGTAAAATAAGAAGAAGAAATCCTTGCTGGTGGTGTGATGAGTGATTTGAATTCCACTAGGTTTCTTTGTGGCTTCAGCTTGGTGGTGTGTTTGTGAGAAAAATAGAAGAGCTTGTGAAAAATGAAAAGCTCCAATGCTCTATTTGTAGGCTTCTAGGCTAAACTCTTTCTGTAATTCTCTCCACTATATCATTAAACAAATTTCTAAATTTCAGAACTCCCGCCTTACTAGTTGATTTCGACTATGACCAATTCAACAGCCGAATAAAATGGTAAACCTTATCATTTTATGCCACACAGACTCTCTAGTGTGACCTAATGGAGTCAAAGTCCCTTCTTATTCCTTCCTAGTCTCCCATGCATACAACAAGCTTTTCAAATTCAAAATGTGTGAACAAACCTTCAACTATCACACTACATATTCTACTATAGTCTTTTGAATCCATAATTTTAGTTTCCCAGCTCCATTTTACAAGCTTCTCTTGAAACATATTGTTAGGATTTATGTTGTAAAAGCATGTAAATACATTTTATTGATTTAAATAAAAGTACAATTTTATTATATTTGAATGTTATAATTATTGTTTGAATAATTTATATGAATATTAAAAAAATTCCATATTCATTTATGAGGATATGATCTTGTATTAGTACGAGAGAATTAAGATCATATACAATGAATAAAATAGTCAGTAACATATTAAAGTAAGGAATCTTTAATGAATGGTTACTAGTACGGTTTATTAAGCTTACGGGATGCAAGTAATCTAGATTCAGATTACTGATGTGGATAAACATCTTGGTAAATGTACTGTATATAATACAGATTATATATGATAGAACGGATATGAATATACTATCTTTATATACTTACCATTTTCCATAAAGATTTAATTCTTATTATAATAGATGATCATTTATAGATCAGTTTATATCATGAGTAGTCATGAACTCCTATTTGTGCTTATTGGATCTTTTGATTCACTCGTTAAGGTTTCTTAGTATAATGAGGCTAGTGAATTTTGTTATGGAGATTCAATATCATGAATGGCTGAGAACATGATTTACAATAATGGAATCCATACTTTCCTAACGAATCAAATATTGGTTCCCTTAAGGGTTAATTCTGGAACTGAATAGTTATTGAACGCAAATCTATAATTTGATTATATATTAATTATTCTCTAGTGAATAAATGGTACTTAAGAAACAAGAGGTAATTAGAAGGGTAAAACAGTACTTTTGACCAGCTCTAATTAACGAACCAATAAATGGAGGACATAACTACATTTATTGATTATATCAATGGACTACAAAGAAAACTTTGTAAATATAATTCTATAAATACTTTTAGTGCAATTCAATATTTATTGTGGATTAATCATGGAATTAATAAGATTATTAGGATAAAAAGTTTGTCTAATATTCTGGTTTGTTGGAGCTTCGTATTATAGGTCCATGGTTCTCAGGTCACCTCTGTCCTTCACTATCAAGGGTAAGGATGTCATAAGGAAGATTTGTAGAGAGACAGACTAAATTGCAAATGAATTAATTTTTCGAGGCAAGGAAATAATTATGTGATAATTATGGCCAATTGATTAATTATATTTTTTATTTTGAAAAACTACATGTTAAAATAAATATTAATCATGTTTTGATTAATATAGAGAGATTAATAATTTTCTTATTATAAGATATTTATAATAAGATATTGGTTTATTTATTTAAAATTGACATTTTAAGATAAAGTTAATTTTGAATTAATTGATTTTTATTTTGGAATAAATATATTATCTTAAATATTAATTAAACAAACAAATGAGAAATTCAGGGAATGAGAGAGAGTGGCTCACGCCACGCTCACTTCACCGTGAGTGTGTGGTGCCACTCTTAGGGATTTTTATCCCTAGGATTTGAATTATATTTAACTATTTTTTAAATATGATTTAATTTAAATAATTGAATAAGTTGTAATTGATCAGTTTTATTTTAAAATAAAATAAAGATTAATTAAATTAGTTAATTATATTTATAAACCTGGAAAAAGTGATACCTTGAGAAAAGAAGTTTAAGAAGTTGTTTTTGACTATCAGACTCTCTCAATAAAGAAACGATAGAATTTCTTGCACTTGAAATTCTATAAATTTTTATAGCCTCTCTCTCTCTTCAATCCTTTGTAGATCTTATGTGCTGAGTATATCTAGAGAGTCTAAATCAATATTTGAACGTGCCCACACACGTCCTTGTGTGTTTGAGGATTGGCATGGAAGGCTAAGGTGTAAGCTTTCATAAATGATAGGAATATCGTTGATTTATACGAAAATATTCAAGGGCACTTGATAGACTACAAGAGGTAATATCTATTCATTTTATGTGTTATTTAATATATCTATATATGTATGATTAGACTGGTATTAATAATTCTTATTTAATACTAACACATATCCCATTTGAAATCAACCAAGCCTCCACGCCACCTATAGGACTTCAAACTAATCAATCTATTTCATTTTATGCTCCACACGCAACATACAAATCTTGGTCTTCAACCAAGTAAATTTTTGGTTACACAATACAAGCTTCTTATGCCACTTAATAAATCAAATTTGTGTAATATGCTAAAAATTTCAACTAGCTACACCTATTGGGATTTCGGCTTCACCATAGAATTCAATGAAATATGACTTAAATATTATGCCACATGTGTACAACATTTACCACCAATATGATGTGTACTTCTTTTATATATTCTTAGAAAACCATACACCAATTTAATTTCAACATATATTTCTAAGTTCCATCAAATAATTAAAATTCCATAAATAATAACCCCAATAATTATAATTATCCAAATTACAATTATTTACTAAATCATAAAATTATATCTTATAATAAAAAATATTTCTATAGCAATCTTTCTAATTCCACAATTCGAGTTATAAACTATAGTATAAAATAACCTAAGATCATAATTAATGGGCTTATAAGAATATAATAATTCAGTTATTACATTCTTCCCACCTTAAATAAATTTCGTCCTTGAAATTTTTCTTACCAAAAATCTCGAGGTAGTGTTCCTTTATATCTTCCTCCAGTTCCCATGCTACTTTTCTCTCAGTGTTATGGCTCCACAGGACTTTGCTTATAGGGATACTCCTATATCTAAAATCCTTAGTTCCCCATTCCATAACGCGTATTGGACGTTCTACATTACTCAAATCATGTTTAAGTTCCAAAGCCTCGTAATTCAACACATGGGACAAATCAGACATATATTTTCTCAGCATAGAGATATAGAACACATTATGCATCTCAACTAATGATGTCAGTAAGGCCAAATGGCATGCTACTTGCCAAACTTTGTCTAATATCTCAAAAGGACCTAAAAATCTTGGGCTTAGCTTCCCTTTCTTCACGAATCGCATAATCCCTTTCATTGGTGATACTCTTAAAAATAATTGATTACCCACTACAAACTCAATATCCTACCGCTTAGAGTCATCGTAACATTTTAGGTGGCTTTGACCAGTGACTATTATTTGTCGTATCTTTTCTACTGCTTCTGTTGCTTCTCTTACAGACTTTGGACCGAAGTATCACCTTTCACCAACCTCGTCCCAATGAAGTGGTGATTGAAACTTCCGTTCGTAAAGCATTTTGTAAGGTGACTTGCCTATTGTGCCCTGATAACTATTATTGTAAGAGCACTCTATCAACGGTAAATACCTTGCTCCATGACCCTAGGAAGTGTAAAACACATATCCTCAACATGTCTTCCAAAATTTGAATGGTGCATTCTATCTGACCATTTGTGTGAGGGTGAAACGTTGTACTTAATTTCAACTTAGTTCCCATATCACGCTGTATATTTTCCAAGAATTTGGAGGTGAACATCAATCCCCTGTCAGAGACTATCATCATTGGAACTCCATGCAGTCTCACTATCTATGCCACATAAATTTCCGCGTACTGCTTCGCATTGTAAATGGTACAGATTGGTAAAAAGAGATGACTTTGTGAGTTTGTCTATAATCACCAAAACAGAGTCATGCTGCTTGGTTGTTCTGGGCAATCCCGTTACAAAATCCAATGCTATGTCTTCCTTTTTCCACTCGGGAATGTCCAATGGTTTTAATGTTCCGGTGAGTCTCTAATGTTTGGATTTAACTTGTTGACATGTAAAGCACTTAGCTACAAACTCTAAAATGTTTCTTCATTCCCAGCCACAAGTACATTGTCTTGACATCTTTGTACATTTTGGTTAATACTGGATGAAGCGAATATGGAGTGGTATGCGCCTCTTGCATAATGTTGTTTCTCAATTCTACCTTGTCTGTCACGCACACTCGATTCCTATATCACACTATGCCCTCATTCGACATTGAGAAATCCACATTCTTTAAGTTCTGCAGTAATGCCCTTTTCTTGAGAAGAAACTCTTCCCGTTGCTGCGCCTCCTTAATTTCTTCCAATAGTGTACACTTGATTGTGAGGTCAGCTAATCGTCCCGTTATCAGCTCAATTCCGAATTTCATAATATCTTGCTGCAGGGGTTGCGCTATTCCCCTAAGTACCGATACACTTCTGTAACTCCATCTACTAAGAGTGTCTAGCACAACATTGGCCTTTGTCGGGTGATATAAAATCTCACAATCATAGTCTTTCACTAGCACCAGCCATCTTCTTTACCACATGTTGAGCTCTTTTTGTGTAAAGAAGTACTTTAAGCTTTTGTGGACTGTGTAGATTTCACACTTCTCTCCGCATAGATAGTGTCTCTAGATCTTTAGTATGATGACCATAGCTACCAATTCCAAGTCATGAGTTGGATATGCTGCTCATACTCCTTTAGCAATCTTGACGCATAAGCAACAACTTTTCCATTCTGCATCAACACACAACCTAGTCCTTGTTTTGACGGATCGCAGTATACTATAAACTTGTCCTTGTTAGTAGGGACACACAGCACAAGTGCCGATAGAAGTTTGTCTTTCAATGTCTGGAAACTCTCTTCACACTTATCCCTCCATGTGAATTTCTATTGTTTCGACATTAGATTTGTTAAGGGTGTAGTTATCTTAAAAAACCCTTCAACAAATCCTTTGTAATACCTCGCTAAGCTCATGAAACTCCTCACTTCAATGGTGCTCTCAGGCTTAGGCCTGTCTTTAAGTGCTTCTATCTTAGAAAGGCCTACTTCAACTCCATCTTTAGACATAATGTGACCCGGAAACGCCATCTTTTGTAACAAAAATTCACACTTCTTGAACTTGGCATACAACCGGTGATCTTTAATTCACTCCAATGTTAGAAAAAGGTGCTCCTCATGCTCGACTTTCAATTTTGAGTATATCAAAACATCCTCTATGAATACTACTACGAACTTATCCAGATAGTCCTTGAAAACCAATTTAATCAGGTCCATGAACGCTGCCAGTGCGTTCGTTAGGCTTAATGACATCACTAGAAATCTGTAGTGTCCATATCTCATTCTGAAAGTTGTCTTTGGAATATCTTATTCCCGCACCCTCAGTTGGTGTTGCTTGACTGCATATCTATTTTTGAAAACACCATGGACCATTGCAGTTGATAAGAAAGAATGTCTATGTGGGGAAAGGGTATATATTCTCAATCGTCACCTTGTTTAGTTCTCCGTAATCGATGCACATTCTCATACTCCCGTCCTTCATCTTGACAAAAAGTATCGGGGGACCCAAAGGTGAATAACTGGGTCTGATGAAATATTTGTCTAACAGCTCTTGAAGTTCCATCTTTAACTCCTTTCACACTATAAGTGCCATTCGGTTAGGAGCCTTTGAGATTGGAGCTGTCTCTGGTGTCAGTTCTATTACGAGATCAATTTCCCTATTTGAAGGTAATCCCAGTATATCATCTGGAAATACCTTAGAGAATTCAAAGACAGTGTTAAAATTTTCAAGTTCCAATCCCGTCTCCCGTGATTTCTCTACCACGATGGCTAGAAACGTTTGGCACCCGCTGTTAATAAATTTCTGAGCTAGGAGAACTGAGATCATGGGTATACGGGTTCGAGACATGTCTCCTTTGAAAGTAAACTACTCTCCATCTTTTGTTATGAAATTGACCATCTTACCCTTATAGTCTATTATCGCTCGCCTTGCTAACCAATCCATGCCCAATATCACATCGTAATCCTATATATCTAGCTCGATTAATTCTATTGGTAAATCTCTGCCCTAACCATCACGCTGCACACTCCTCTACTAGATATCATCACCTTCCCCGAGGAAAATTCCATAACAAACTTATTACTAAACAATTTATAAGGCTTGTCTAGGCTATCTATCATTTTCATAGAGATAAAAGAATGTGTAGCTCCTGAATCAAATAATACATTGTATAATTTACCAGAAATAGTAATCTGATCTGTTGCCACAGTATTACTGGTTTCAACCTCTCCCCTTGTGAGAGCAAAGGCCCTAGCTAGCACGAACTTGTAATCTTTATTCTGCTATTTTAATTTAGGGCACTCCCTTTCGAAATGTCCCTCTTGTCCACAATTAAAACAACCTTTTATCTTGAACCTGCACTCACCTGGACACTTTTTGTTGTAGGTAGGGCATTGGGGATACTCAGCATATGGTTGCTTACCCCCGCTGCCTCCCGATAGTATTTTTACTTTCTTATCGACCTCTTGAGTTTGGCCACCGACATGTTTTCGTTTGTGGTCATTATGCTCACCATTATAATTTTTACCATCCATTCTGGCTGCCTTCTCCTTCCAGATTCTCTCCTTCAATTGTTCATACTTCAGGGTTATTTCCAGTGTCTCCACATAAGTGGTTACCCCCATTATAAGCTTCACATCCCAAGCAATCATGGGCTTATCCCCCTCACAAATCTTTAAATTCTCAACGTCTCTATGGGAAATATATCCTATGCGAACTTGGCCAGACAATAAAATTTTCTAGCATACTCAGTCACAGTTGAATTCCCCAGAGTGAGTCTAATGAATTCATCCACCCGAGGGCAAGAATTATAGGTCTGTAGTATTTGTTGTTGAAACTTGGACAAAATCGTCCGAAGTCATGGTGGCCACGTCTCTTATTTTTCTTACCATATCCCACCATATGTGGGCATCCTTTTTTAGCAGACTCGAAGCGCAAAAAACTCTATCCTCATATACCAACCTCATATGTTCAAAAATAGATTCCACCGATTGCAACAACTCTTCTGCTTCCACTCGGTAGGATGTAATGA
Source organism: Humulus lupulus (assembly GCF_963169125.1). Taxonomy (NCBI): domain Eukaryota; kingdom Viridiplantae; phylum Streptophyta; class Magnoliopsida; order Rosales; family Cannabaceae; genus Humulus; species Humulus lupulus. Next base: position 73,348,737 of record NC_084798.1, read on the forward strand.
CCCAACTATTTCTAAGACCTTGGACCATTAAAACTAGTAGACATAGCTACTATTTTTTAGAAAACATACATAAGATATAATCATAACTTTATTAAAACCCCAAAATATTGTGCAAATTACATAATAAGATGTAAAATATGGTATGGGTACCCATAGTTTAATAAAACATTAAACATAACTTTAAATCAATTGTTCAAAAACTGAATGCGGAATTACAAAAGAAACATAATTCGAAAGACTAATAAATAACGTCGTCCTCGATCGACACGAAACCCATTCAGTCCATTCATCCTTAACACAAAAGCCAAGCTGCCAAGAATCCTCCCGCCTCCATATTATTTTCCTACATTACACTAAAAATAAAGGGGTGAGCCTAATGCCTAGCAAGGAAAACCTTCTAACAATAATATAACATAAATCATAAGCATAAGATTATATCATAAACATATACTATAAAACATATATCATATAGGAGTACAATGGCCATCATACTTCTTGGGGATCGTTAGCAAAGCAAGTCATATGCCCATAAATTTGTGGGGCTTGCTAGCTAAGAAAGTCATATGCCCATAAATTCTTGGGGCTTGCTAGCTAAGCAAGTCATATGCCCAAGGACTATAAAACATCTTCTTGGGGCTTGTAACTAAACAAGTCAAATGCCCAAGGATTATAAAACATACAACATAACATATATCATACCATAGCATAAAACATATCATAACATAAACATATACACACATATATCTAGCTTATTTTCCTTACCAAAAGCTGAGATATTTGGAAGCAAGAACAAGATTAGAACACTCCTACAAACCAACAGTAGAAAAGGTGAGAATCTCTAAGAATAAAGATGAATATGAGAACTAAACCATCAAGAAGAAACTTACCAAGAAGGACCTTAAGTTTCAAGAACTTAAACACTTAATCAAGAATCAATAACAAGAGTTAGGATCTAAAAGAAAATTAAAGAATCATACATAACTGAACTTAGGAATAGAAATACCTTGAATGACCTTATGGATTGGTCTAAACCTCAATACCGAAATCACACTATTTCTCACTTCCCAAGTGTTTATAAAAGCTTTGAATGATAAATCATTAACCCAAACCCAAGTATATCTCTCTATAGTAACACTAGCACCTTGGAGGCTCGGATCAAATGCTTGAAGAATGGAGAAAATGGCTGAGCACTAGGTCCTATTTGTAGAGTTCAAGGAGTGAAACTAACCCCTTTTACTTTGAATAAGTAAATGATTATAAAATGAAAATGATTTAAATTTTCATTCAACCGACACCCAGAACTCTATTGAAATCGTTCAAAGGCAGGTCTAAGTGATTAAGGGTAATTTATAAATTCAAAAACCAAACTTTTCAAAAATCATCTCTAAGGGCAATATATCGCCCCCTATAGGAGATATATCGACTCTACCCTAATCCCGAGCCCCGTTCGTAATTTCATTCAAAGTCGACGTGTTTTCCGTATCTTCCATAGGCGATATATCAGCCCCTATGTTGCGATATATCGACATACGTTGATATATCAAACACGTATTTGCACTTTTTCAGCATAATTTGAATTGGATAAAAGTTTTGACTGAGTCATAATAGGATCCTAACAGCTGCTGAAAGGTTCTACAGCTTCTAGATCTTTCTTTTATTAAAACTATTCATCAAAAATACCTAATTCCTTAATAATCATGATTATGACAAGTGTCATGCTCTTAATGGTTCTATCTAAACCTTAGGTTATCATAAATATATTTCTATGACCAACAATATTAATGAAACCTTATGTTATAATTAATATTCTTAAACTATAGGTTAAACTTATAAAATCCATAACTGTTGCTATGAGCTTCCAACTAAGTCCCGACTTGAACAAAAATCCAAAGTAACTAACGTACTACTACTACTACTACTACTATCTAACTAGCTAAGTAAACATTCAGAGACTCTACAATTCTCCCCTACTACAAAGAATTTCGTCTCCGAAATTTACTTACCAAACAATCCATATACCAGGCTAACATGTCCTCCTCCAACTCTAACGTTTCCTCATGTTCAGAACTATTTACTCCATAGGACCTTAACTATCGGAATACTCTTAGACCATAATTCCTTTATCCCTCTATCTAGGATGCAAATCGGTCATTCCTCGTAACTCAAGTCTTTCTAGAGTGTTATCATATCAAAGTTGAGGACGTGAGATGGTTCTGACACATATCTACGCAGCATCGAGATGTGGAACACATTATGGCTATCTGCTAGAGCTGGCGGTGGGGCTAATCTATATGCAACTGCTCCCACTTTGTCAAATATCTCAAACGGACCTATAAATCGGGGACGAAGCTTGCCTTTCTTCCCAAACTGCTTCACACCTTTCACAGGAGATATATTTAAGAAGACTTGATCTCCGACTTTGAATTCCACATCACGCTGCTTGGCATCCGCATAACTTTTCTGACGGCTCTTAGCAGCAAGCATACGCTTTCTAATGAGTGCTACTGCATCCTGAGCTTCTCTAATAGCTTCGGGTCCAAGAAGTTGCCTTTCTCCTACCTTATCCTAATGTAACAGCGATCGACACCTTCTTCCGTAAAGAACTCATAGGGTGCCATCCCGATCGTTGACTGATAACTATTGTTGTAGAAGAATTCTATCAGCGACAAATACTTACACCATGATCCTCTAAAATCAAGTACACAAGTGCGCAACATATCTTCTAAAATCTGTATGGTACGCTCGGACTGACCATCGTACTGAGGATGAAATGTCATACTAAGACTTAACTTGGTACCCATGGCTTGCTGCAAGCTTCCCCAAAATCTTGATGTAAACATCGATCCTCTATCGGATAGTATGGTCTTACGGTTTCCATGCAGTCTTACTATTTCTTGAACATAAATGTCTGCATACTGATCTGTTGTATATGTAGTCTTAACAGGCAGGAAATGAGCTAACTTGGTTAGTCTATCTATTACTACCGAAGCTGAGTCATGGTGCTTATTTATTCGTGGAAGTCCCGTTAAGAAATCCATGGCAATGTCATCCCACTTCCATTCAGGAATACTAAGTGGTTGCAATGAACCTGCAGGCCATTGACGTTCTGCTTTCACTTGCTGGCATATTAAACATTTAGACACATACTCTGCTATATCTTTCTTCATTCTTGGCCACCAATATAATGCCTTAAGGTAGTGAGTCATCTTGGTCGACCCTAGGTTAACTGAGTATGGGTATTGTGTGCTTCTTCTAAAATTCTCATCCTAAACACTTGATCATTCCGCACGCACACCCAATCCTTATATCTCAAAAACCCCTGTCTTGAGATCAAGAAATCTGTGGCCTTGCCTTCACTAACTGCATCCATACGTGCAACTAATGTGACATCATGCCCTTGCCCAATCCATATATCTTCTAATAGACTGGACTGGATGAATAAGTTAGCCAGTTTACCAATTACTACTTCTATTCAGGCATTGATAAGCTCCTGTTGTAGTGGCTTTTCTATTCCAGCTAACGTTGCTAGACTTCCATAACTCTTCCTACTTAGTGCATCAGCAACTACGTTTGCCTTTCCTGGGTGGTATAGGATTTCGCAGTCATGATCCTTCACTAATTCTAACCACGTGTGCTACCTCATATTGAGCTCCTTTTGAGTGAAGAAATACTTTAAGCTTTTGTGGTCCGTATAAATCTCACACCATTCTCCATAAAGATAATGGCGCCAGATTTTCAATGTAAAGACCACTGCTGCTAACTCTATATCGTGTGTTGGATAGCGTTTCTCGTACTCCTTCAGCTGCCTTGAGGCGTAGGCTATTACCTTGTCATTCTGCATCAGCACACAACCCAAACCTAGCTTCGACGCATCACTAAAGACTACAAACTTGTCATTGGGTGTTGGTACACAAAGTACTGGTGCTGAGCATAGCTTATCCTTAAGCAACTGGAAGCTCTCTTCACACTTATCAGTCCAGTTGAACCTCTACTGGTTACGGGTTAGGTTGGTAAGCGGTGGCTATCTTAGAAAAGCCCTCTACAAACCTCTGATAATAACCTGCCCATCCCAGAAAACTTCTTACCTCTGATGCATTCTTTGGTCTTGGCCAATCCTTCACAGCCTCTACCTTAGATGGGTCTACTACAACTCCGTCCTTGTATATATTGTGGCCGGGGAACGCTACTTATGAAAGCCAAAATTCGCACTTCATTAACTTGACATAGATTTGATGTTCTTTCAATCGTAACAAGGTCAACCTTAAATTCTCCTCGTGCTCGACTTCGTCCTTTGAGTACACCAAGATATCGTCGATAAACACTAGGACGAATTTGTCCAAGTAATCCTTGAAGAACCTATTCATTAAATCCATGAATGCGGCTGGAGTGTTGGTAAGACCGAAAGACATAACTAGAAACTCGTAATGTCCATAACGAGTTCTAAAAGTTGTCTTAGGAATAACCTCTCTCAGCACCTTGAGCTGGTGATATCCAGACCGTAGATCAATCTTTGAAAACACAGCCGCTCCTTGAAGTTGAATAAACAAGTCATCAATCTAGAGTAGCAGGTACTTATTCTTAATTGTCACCTTATTCAACTCGCGGTAATCTATACACAACTACATGCTTCCATCCTTCTTCTTCACAAATAAAACCGGTGCTCCCCATGGCGAATGGTTCGGTCTAATGAAACCCAAGTCTAAGAGTTCTTGCAACTACATCTTTAACTCCTTGAGTTTGGTAGGTGCCATCTGGTATGGTGCCTTGGAGACAGGCTCGGTGCCCGGTACTAGTTCGATTGTGAAGTCAATTTCGCAAGTCGGCGGCAGCCCTGGTAAGTCGTCAGGAAATACTTCTGCGAATTCCTTTACAATGCGGACATCTCCAACCTTTAGTGGTGCTTCCTTTACCACATCCGTGACGCTTGCTAAGAATGCGTGACATCCTTTTTGTATCATCCTTCGTGCTTTGAGAGATGAAATAAGCGGTGTGCATAGTCCTGAAACTTTTTCCATAAAGCATAGTCTCTGACCGTCAGGAGTCTCGAACACCACTTGCTTACATCTGAATTTGATGGTTGCACCATGCCTCGCTTGCCCATCCATTCCTAGTATCATGTTGAAGTATTTGATCTCTTGTTCTATCAGGTCTCCTTCTAGTTCTACGTCCTCAATTTTGATCAGTACGCCTCATACTATCCGTCGATATAGGACTATTTCACCCAAAGGCAATTCTGTCACAAACCTAGTTCTAAATCTTTCGCAAAATTTCTCTAATTTCTCTATCATTCCTAACGATATATACGAGTGAGTGGCTCCCGAATCAAATAATATTGAACATACATTATTGACTCTGCTGCTTAGGCTCAGGCTTATTGGCCTCCTCTTTTCTAACATTCGCCTGAAGCCTTTCTACTTCTATCGCTGTTTCTAAGACATCAGCATAAGTAGTAGCTCCATGGTTTGCTAGCTTAACCCCTTGCTCAATGTGTAATGACCCAACTATTTCTAATAACTTGGACCATTAAAACTACTAGACATAGCTACTATTCTTGAGAAAACATACATAAGAAATAATCATAACTTTATTAAAACTCCAAAATAAATATTGTATCAATAACATAAAAGTATAAAATAAAATGTGATATGGTATGGGTACCCATTGTTTATAAAACATAAAACATAACTTTAAATACTAATTGCGGAATTACATCAAAACATAATTTAAAAGACATAAAATAAATAACGTCGTCCTCAATCAACACGCAGTCCATTGAATCCGTTCATCCTTAACACAAAAGCCAAGATGCCAAGAATCCTTGTGCCTTCCAGAATCATTTTCCTGCATCACACTAAAAATAAAGGAGTGAGCCTAATGCCCAACAAGGAAAATCTATAAAAAACATACATCATAACTCATAAGCATAAGACTATATCATAAACATATACTATAAAACATATATCATATAGGACTACAATGGCCATCATACTTCTTGGGGTTTGATTGCTAAGCAAGCCATCTGCCCATAAATTTGTGGGGCTTGCTAGCTAAACAAGTCATATGCCAAGGACTATAAAACATATTCTTGGGGCTTGTAACTAAACAAGTCATATGCCCAAGGACTATAAAACATATAACATAACATTTATCATACCATAGCATAAAATATATCATAACATAAACATATAAACACATATATCTAGCCTATTTTCCTTACCAAAAGTCGGGATATTTGGGAACAAGAACAAGATTAGAACACTCCTATAAACCAACAAGAGAAAAGGTGAGAATCTCTAAGAATAAAGATGAGTATGGGAACTAAACCATATGAGAAGAAACTTACCAAGAAAGACCTTAAGCTTCAAGAACTTAAATACCTAATCAAGAATCCATAACCAGAGTTAGGATCTGAATAAAAGAAACTAAAGAAAACTAAAGAATTATATAGAACTGAACTTAGGAATAGAAATACCTTGAATGACCTTATGGATTGGTTTAAACCTCAATATAGAAATCACACTATTTCTCCCTTCCCAAGTGTTTATAAAAGCTTAGAATGATAAAGCTTTAACCCAAAACCCAAGTGTATCTCTCTATAGTAACACTAGCACCTTGGAGGCTCTGATCAAATGCTTGAAAATTGAAGAAAATGGCTGAGCACTAGGTCCTATTAGTAGAGTTCAAGGAGTGAAACTAACCCCTTTTAATTTGAATAAATAAATGATTATAAAATGAAAAAGATTTGAATTTTCGTTCAACTGACGCCTAGAACTCGGTCAAAATCGTTCAAAGGCAGGTCTAAGTGATTAAGGGTAATTTTTTAAATCAAAAACCAAACTTTTCAAAAATCATTACTAAGGGCGATATATCGCCCCCCTATAGGCGATATATCGGCTCTACTCTAATCCCGAGCCCGCGTTCGCACGTTTGTGCAAAGTCAATGTGTTTTCCGTATCTCCCGTAGGCGATATATCAGCCCCTATGCTACGATATATCGGCATATGTTGATATATTAAACACATATTTTCACTTTTTCAGCATAATTTGAATTGGATAAACAGCTTTGACTGAGTCATAATACGATCCTAACAGCTGCTGAAGGTTCTAGAGCTTCTAAATCTTTCTTTTATTAAAACTATTCATCAAAAATACTTAATTCCTTAATAATCATGATTATGACAAGTGTCATTCTCTTAATGGTTCTATCTAAACCTTAGGTTATAATAAATATATTTCTATGACCTGCAATATTACTCAAACCTTATGTTATAATTAATATTCTTAAACTATAGGCTAAACTTATAAAATCCCTAACTATTGCTATGAGTTTCCAACTAAGTCCCGACTTGAACCAAAATCCACAGTAACTAACATAGTACTAAGTAATACTAACTACTACTACTACTACTACTACTACTACTATCTAGCAAGGCTAAGTAAACATTCCGGGACTCTACAATTCTCCCCTACTTAAAAGAATTTTGTCCCCAAAATTTACTTACCAAACAATTTCGGATACCATGCTAACATGTCTTCCTCCAACTCACACATGGCCTCCCTTTTAGAACTATTACTCCATAGGATCTTGACTATTGGAATACTCTTAGACCGCAAGTCCTTCATCCCTCTATCTAGGATGCTAATCAGTCGTTCCTCGTAACTCAAGTCTTTCTGGAGTGCTATCATATCATACTTGAGGATGTGAGATGGGTCTGACACATATCTACAAAACATTGAGATGTGGAACACATTATGGCTATCTGCAAGAGCTGGCAGTAGGGCAAATCTATATGCAACTGCTCCCACTTTGTCCAATATCTCAAATGGACCTATAAACCGGGAACTAAGCTTGCCTTTCTTCCCAAACTACTTCACACCTTTCATAGGAGATATCTTTATGAAGACTTGATCTTCGACTTTGAATTCCACATCACACCGCTTGGCATATGCATAACTTTTACGACGGCTCTGAGCAGCGAGCATATGCTTTCTAATCAGTGCTACTGCATCCTGAGCTTCTCTAACAGCTTCGGGTCCAAGAAGTTGCCTTTCTCCTACCTCGTTCCAATGTAATGGCGATGGACACCTTCTTCCGGATAGAAGTCATCGGGTGCCATCCTGATCGTTGATTGATTGTAACGCCCTGGGTAGCCAAGACCATTACACTGTGTATTTATAAAAGTGCAGGACTTGCTAATCAAGTCATTTAGTTAACAACATGTTGCTAAAACCATTAATGAGCTAGGGTTAAAAGGTTTTGCTCTCAAAAGATACCCTTCATATAATCAAACACTTTACACAAAGGGATCCCAAAAGAAACAACGATTAAAAAGTTAGTTTACAAAATTTCCAGAGTATAATCAACCACCAACCACTCTTAGGGAAAAACAGACATTTGTGGTTCTCCTGTTCCTGTCTCCTCCTCAACCGTGGCAGCTGAGCAGCTGATCATGTACATTCTGCTCTCAGAGCTCTCCGATTCAGGGCTGATCAAGTTTGCCCTTGCCTTTACCTGCACCATGTAGCACCCGTGAGCCAAGGCCCAGCAAGAAAACATAACATTATAGTGAAAAAAATAATAATAGCTGAATAATCTTTAGAGCATGTTCATATACTTAGCATACCACATTGGTCATAGAATCCACAGACATAACCAAAGAATCAACAAACCAACACTCTGCTAATCAACACAACAAGTTCATCAATCAATAATGATAATCAATCAAATGATAATTAGGGTCGACGCCCTTAGGTCGCACCTTTTATTTAATCCCACTTACTCCGATCCACTTAAACCGAGCTCAGTGAATAATATGCTGTCCTCAGTTACCAGTGGCTGAGACGCGCCCTGTGCGCCAATGTAAACTCTGGCACTCTTAGGTCGTTTGTCTACTATTCACATGGCATAATACCACCCTTTATAAGGCATATAATATAGGGAACCCTTAGTCCCATTATAAATTTACAACCGAGTGCAGTTTTCTTACCTTTAGTTTCCAAATGTACTGGTTACACGAGATGCCTCTTGAGCACGATTCGTTTCCCGAGCCCCTAGATTATACCTAATCACAACCAAGATAAGGGATACCATTAATAATTGTAAAAGGGCTTCTAAATAAGGTTCTAGTCTTCGGAACATCGAATTCCACCAAACACGGTAGTAGACTCAACCTCGAGCACCATAGGTTAAATTCCCATGCTTTAAATCCCAAAAACCCAAATTCCCTTAAGGGTCGCGGCTCAAGCCACCTATGCCGCGACATGGCCCCCAAACAGAGCCCATCCACACTCAGAACCAGACACGGGCCGCTGCCCTACATAGACCATGTCGAGGCCCGCCCTCCATCTCCAACATCCATCAGCTTCAGAAGGTCGCAGCTCACCAAGAACTATGCTGCGGCCCGACCCCTTCGAAACCAGAAAAACCTCCATTTTTTACTCCCAAACCTCACTCACAACCATCCAACACTATCCCAATTCCACAACTCAATTATCTCAAAGCTTCTAACACGATTCCAGCAACACAACCTAGCAAAAACTTAGCCTAGAAACTCACCAAAATCCCACTTCAATCTCTAAAACTCAAAAGCTTAAAAACATCAAAACCAGTGAAGAAAACACTAAGATTCAGCCATTAAACCATAAAGTTGAGCTTACCTTCTTTGATGAACCAGCTCTCTAAAAGATTTCTGAGCTAACTCCTAGGTTCCAAGCTTCAATTCTGTCCTTCAATGTCAAAATCCATAAACACCTCAATACCCAGCCATAAACATAGAATTTAATCACCATGCATAAATCTTATGACTTACCTTAAATCTTGATTGAATCCTCAGCTAGTTCTTGAGCTAATCTCCCAGATTACAACTCCAATTTTCTGAATCCTAGCCAGGTTTTTCTTAAGTTTCTTGTGGTTTTCTTTGAGAGAGAAAGGGAGAAGGAGGGAAGGGTCGGTTTAACTTGTGTTCTACTGTTTTCTAAAGTTTCTTTAGTCTATCCTTAAGAAATTAAGTCAATCCCGAGGCTCGGGGTGCCGAAAACGTCCCTGAGGGAAAAATGGTAAAATTCCCCAGTATTCCCACTTATGCTTCCTAACCTCAAATATATCACCAATTATTTATTTCCATAACCCGATAACCTAAATTACCATCCAATACCTGAGATACCCCTTGACTTACCCCAAGTCAAGTATTAAGACTCGTTGTAACTTCCTCGTTAACTAGGTCCTTAAGATCGCCTCAAGTCGCATGCTGCAGATTTACCCACATAATAATGTGGTTCTCACAATTATAGCATATATTCACATTTACATTCATATAATCATACAAGCACGCTTATCATAAAATCATGCATTGAACTAATAAATTCACACATAAACCAATCATGCCCTCCCGACACACTAATCAAGGCCATTAAGCCATATTAGTGATTTTGGGTCATTACACTGATAGCTATTGTTGTAGGAGAACTCTATCCGTGGCAAATACTTACTCCATGATCCTCTAAAATCAAGTACACAAGTGTGCAACATATCTTCTAAAATTTGTATGGTACGCTCGGACTGACCATCAGTTTGAGGATGAAATGTCGTACTAAGACTTAACTTGGTACCCATGGCTTGCTGCAAGCTTCCCCAAAATCTTGATGTAAACACCGATCCTCTATCGGATACTATGGTCTTAGGAATTCCATGCAGTCTTACTATTTCTTAGACATAAATGTCTGCATACTGATCTGCTATATACGTAGTCTTAACAGGCAGAAAATGAGTTGACATGGTTAGTCTATCCATTACTACCCAAGCCGAGTCGTGCTGCTTATTTGTTCGTGGAAGTCCCGTTAAGAAATCCATGGCTATGTCATCCCACTTCCATTCAGGAATACTAAGTGGTTGTAATAAGCCTACAGGCCGCTAATGTTCTGCGTTCACTTGTTGGCATACTAAACATTTAGACACATACTTCGTTGTATCTTTCTTCATTCTTGACCACCAATATAACGCTTTAAGTTCGTGAGTCATCTTAGTCGACCCTGGGTGAACTGAGTATGGGGTATTGTACGCTTCTTCTAAAATCTTCATCTTAATCCCTTGATCATTCTGCATGCATATCCGATCCTTATACCTCAAAAACCCCTGCCCTGATATCGAGAAATCTATGCCCTTGCCTTCTTTAACTGCATCAATATGTGCTTCTAATGTGTCATCATGCTCTTGCCTGCTCGTATATTTTCTAACATACTTGACTTGATGGACAAGTTAGCCTGTTTACCAATGACTACTTCCATTCCGGCATTGATTAGCTCCTGCTGCTGCGGCTATTCTATTCCAGCTAACGCTGCTAGACTTCCATTACTTTTCCTACTTAGTGCATCAGCAATTACGTTATAGGATTTCGTAGTCATAATCCTTCACTAGTTCTAACCACCTACGCTGCCTCATGTTAAGCTCCTTCTGAGAGAAGAAATACTTTAAGCTTTTGTGGTCATATAAATCTCACATCGTTCTCCATAAAGATAATGGCGCCAGATTTTCAATGCAAAGACCGCTGCTGCCAACTCCATATCGTGCATTGGACAGCATTGCTCATATTCTTTTAGATGCCTTGAGGCATAGGCTATTACCTTGTCATTTTGCATCAGCACACAACCAAGTACTGGTGGTGAGCATAGCTTATCCATAAGCAACTGGAAGCTCTTTTGACACTTATCCGTCCAGTTGAACCTCTACTGCTTCCGAGTCAGGTTGGTAAGCAGAGTGGCTATCTTAGAAAAGCCCTCTACAAACCTCCGATAATAACCTGCTAGTCCCAGAAAAATTCTTACGTCTGACGTGTTCTTTAGTCTTATCTGATCCTTCACAGCCTCTACCTTAGATGGGTCTACTGCAACTCCTTCATTGGATACTTTATCACTGAGGAACGTTACTTGCGAAAGCCAAAATTCGCACTTTTTGAACTTAGCATAAAGTTGATGCTCCTTTAGTTGCAACAGGGTCATCCTTAAATGTTCCTCATGCTCGACTTCGTCCTTTGAATACACCAAGATGTCGTCAATGAACACTACGATGAATTTGTCCAAATAATCCTTGAAGACCCTATTTATTAAATCCATAAACGCAGCTGGAGCGTTGGTAAGACCAAAAGACTTAACTAAAAACTTGTAATGTCCATAACGAGTTCTAAAAGTTGTCTTAGGAATATCCTCTTTCCGTACCTTGAGCTGGTGATACCCGGACCGTAGATCAATCTTTGAAAACACGGTCCCTCCTCGAAGTTGATCAAACAAGTCGTCAATCCGGGGTAGCGAGTACTTATTCTTAATGGTCACCTTATTCAGCTTGCAGTAATCTATACACATCCGCATGCTTCCGTCCTTCTTCTTCACAAATAGAACCGGTGCTCCTCATGGAGAATGGCTCAGTCTAATGAAACCCAAGTCTAAGTGTTCTTGCAACTCCGTCTTTAACTCCTTGAGTTTGGTAGGTACCATCTGGAATGGTGCCTTGGGGATAGGCTCGATGCCCAGTACTAGTTCAATGGTGAAGTCAATTTCCCGAGTCGGCGGCAGCCCTGGTAAGTCGTCAAGAAATACTTCTAGGAATTCCTTTACAATGCGGACGTCTCCAACCTTTTGTGGTGTTTCCTTTACCACATCTATGATGCTGGCTAAGAATGCATGACATCTCTTTTTTATCATCCTCTGAGCTATGAGAGATGAAATAAGCGGTGTGCGTAGCCTTGAAACTTTTCCCATATAGCATAGTCTCTGACCATCAGGAGTCTCGAACGATACTTGCTTATCTCTGTAGTCGATGGTTGCACCATGCCTTGCTAGCCAATCCATGCCCAGTATAACGTCGAAGTCTTTGATCTCTAGTTCTATCAGGTCTCATTCTAGGTCTACGTCCTCAATTTTGATCAGTATGCCTCGTACTATCCGTGATGATAGGACTTTTTCACCCGAAGGAAATTCTGTTACAAACCTAGTTCTAAATCTTTCACAAGGTTTGTCTAATTTCTCTATCATTCCTAATGAGATATACGAGCGAGTGGCTCTCGAATCAAATAATAATGAACATACATTATTGAGGATAGGAATCTGACCTGTGACTACTTTATTACTAGCGTCAGCTTCTCCTTGAGTTAAGGCAAAGACTCTGGCAGGAACCATCTTGTTGTCCTTTTTCTCTTCTGACTTAAGCTGGGGACATTCTCTCTTCATGTGACCTTCCTGACCACAATTGTAGCATCCCTTGGTGTTTGCACAACACTCACCAGGATGTTTCTTTTGGCACTTTGAGCACTGCGGGTATTCTACAGAACCCGACCTACTACCTCCATTACTTGTCCGTGCTCTTTTATCGTTGTCGGACTGCTTGTTGTCAGGATGCCTACTTTTCTGACCGTTACTATTGTTGCTAAGCTGATGGTTGTTGTGGTGGTTGTTCCGACCATTCTGAGGTTGACTCTGCTGTTTAGGCTCAGACTTACTTGCCTCCTCCTTACTAACATTCACCTGATGCCTTTCTTCTTCTATCGTCGTTTCTAGGACATCGGCATAAGTAGTAGTTCCAGGGTTTGCTAGCTTAACCCCTAGCTCAATCTTTGATCTAAGTCCTCTAACGAACTTGGTAACCCTCAGAAAGTTAGTTGGAACCAACTCTGGTGCAAACTTGGCTAATCGGTTGAATTTCCAAGCATACTCTGCTACCGTCAAGTTGCCTTGTTTCAGACTAGCGAACTCCTCGACCCTTGTAGCGATGACTGTCGAGTTGTAGTACTTCTTGTGCAATAGCTCCACAAATCTGGTCCATGTCATGGTGGCGACGTCGTGAGTCTGCTGAACTAATTCCCACCATATTCTAGCATCCTTCTTAAGCAGAGACGAAACGCAGAATATACGTTCGTGTAAAGTCGACGTGTTTTCCGTATCTTCCATAGGCGATATATCGACCCCTATGCTGCGATATATCAACATACGTTATCAAACACGTATTTGCACTTTTTCACCATAATTTGAATTTGATAAAAGTTTTGACTGAGTCATAATACGATTCTAACAGCTATTGGAAGGTTCTAGAGATTCTAGATCTTTCTTTTATTAAAACTATTCATAAAAAATACTTAATTCCTTAATAATCATGATTATGACAAGTGTCATGCTCTTAATGGTTCTATCTAAACCTTAGGTTATAATAAATATATTTCTATGACCAACAATATTAATCAAACCTTATATTATAATTAATATTCTTAAACTATAGGTTAAACTTATAAAATCCATAACTGTTGCTATGAGTTTCCAACTAAGTCTCGACTTGAACCAAAATCCACAGTAACTAACATACTACTAACTAATACTAACTATTACTAACTATTAATACTATCCAACTAGCTAAGTAAACATTCTGGGACTCTACATAGGATTCGTTGTCAAAGTTAGGCGGTTGCTGCTTCCTGAATCATTCATATACCACCTCATAATGAGGCTCAGTCATTTGCATGAACATTGTCAGTGGTACAACAGGTTGTGACACTTGTTTTTGTTGGCCCTTATTCAGTTGTTGTTGCTGTCGTTGTAACTCATCCTCCCTTCTTCTCAGTTCAGCTCTGAGACAGGCATTTTCTCTATCCAGATTGACCCTAGCGTCTTCAGCTGCGGGACCTTCTGCTGCTTATGGGGCTGCTAGCACCTCCGGTATTTTGAGGGCTTTAGTTATGTCAAGGAATTCCTCTTGTACCAGGACCGTAGCCACTTCCCTTCCTCTTCCATGACCACGACCTCGGTCTTTACCACAACAACGATCTTGTCCATTTAATTTAGATGATCTTATGGGTTCGGGCTTCATATGTCTCTTCTGTTCCAAAAACAGAGAGTTATGCATGCAAATAAGTTTATCAATAAAAGCAAACAAACAATATTCTAAACTAACCAATTATGTTGATTTTTATTAAGGTCCATCTATATAAATTACCCTAACACAATTTAGTCTAACTTGGGTAAATGGACCGTAATAATTGAATTTTCCATGGAGGAGGGTTGGGTTCAGTATGTCGTACCCCCTACTCAGGTCCCCTAACTTCCACTTGAACCCAAAAAGACAGGAATTTAAAACCTCACTTTATTAATTGTTATTCGATTTGATTAGGCCCATTCTAATAGTGCAAAGCAAATGGGCCTTCACAAATGGGCTAACCCATAAGAGAGGAATTTAAACCTTACACTTTCAATTGAGTCCAAATTTTTTAATCATAATATTACTAAATAACTAAACAACTTAAAAAGAAAAAGATAAAGACAGAAAGTAAGAATAACTTTATTGAAAAAAGGACGTTTATTACAAACTAAACGAAGTTCTGCTAATACTTTGAAAGTATAACTAATTAGCTTGCAAAACTTTGAGTCTTCTACTTCACACCCATCCTCTAACATATCCTTATTAAGGTCCTTGTAGTCTTCTAGAGTGTAGATAAGACATGAGGGGATGGGAACATTTCTAAGAAATTATCCCCTAAGGTTTTTTGCTAGCTGGTGCACCCACTCACCCACTTCCCTGTTTGGTAGATCAATATCCTCAGCAATTATGAAATGGCGGGAAAATATATCCATAAAGATATCACATTTGTCTTCCTCTGGAACACCTTGATCATATAAGACCTCATTCTAGGCTATTATCATGCTTGGCCTAGCTAATGGTATGAAAGTATAGTATGGAAGTAGTTGCAGAAATTATAAATCTCATTAATAACAAACAAATAATTTTTTTTTTAAATAACATAGAACAATTATAAATACTAATTATACCTCAGCCACCATAACATCACATTGGCTCCAATCTTTCGCATGTTGCAAAGTTGAAGTATGTCCTCTTTGCAAATCATGCAAGAATCACCTTGGAACCCAAACATTTGCTCCATAATGCTAATTGTGATGTTTTTGTCCTTCCCATATGGAGATACCATCTTCACTATCATATCTAAAGTCGTCGTTCAAAGAGGCGGAGGCAGAGTCAATGTCTCTTTCCTTGGACGTTGGGGATGTACATGGGGTTGAGTGGAAGGTACAGAAGGATCTCTGGAAGTCTCGGGCTTCTTAAATAAAAAATTAAAACAAGTAACATTTTTTGGTTGTTGTGAAATCAAATGACTTATTAGGATAAAAATAAAAACTAGGTTAAAATGTACCTGAAAAAGTTGACCATTAATGAGGACTAGCCTCTTCGGCCAGGTACATAGTAAACTACCGCTTAACCCACCGGATCATAACCTTCATCCTAATTCAAATAAATTATAACAAAAACTTTCAATTAATATGAAATTAATTTAAGCTAATAAAAAATATTATTAATTTAAACTTAAACTAAACTACATTCTATCTTCTTTATAATTCTTATACAATAAAATTTATCATCCTAATCCCGATTCTATAATCAATTTACTAACACTAGAATAAACATATAATTATAAATCCATATATTTATTTATATATATTAATGAAAAAAACAATCTTAATTCTATAATCAATTTACTAACACTAAAATAAAATCTAATTACAAATCTATATTTTATATATATTAATGAAATTACAGTGGGAGGTCTCGTATTTGGCATGAGGCGGTGGAGACCTGTGGGGAGGGTGGAGCCGTGGGGGAGGGGCTCTAGGAATTGGGCCAAGAAGGCCGGAGATGGTGCGGAACCTCAGAAATGGGAGGGGTGGTGGTTACTCATGGGGTGGGCAGAGCCATGGAAAAGAAGGACTCTCGGGGGTGACAAAGGGGTGGAGGGGCGAAGTTCCGAGGTTGAGAGGGGCTCTTGGGGCTAAGGGGGGCACGGGAGGGCCTGGGTTTGCAGTCGCGACGAGTGCCTCTGCAATTTTTGTTTCAGAGGATCGGGAGGGAATGAGGGAGACGATCCAAATTTTTTCCCTATATTGAGCTTAATGTCGGTTTAGAACCGATACTATTAAGCATAAATCTATGCCATTTAACTCATATGCATCGATTCTTAATTAACGCTATCGTTACAAATAATGAAACACAACGTTTCATTTTAACAGAAGCGTTGGTTATGAGTCGATGTTATTGAGGCTCATGTACGGCGTCGATTTAGTAACCTGTGCTATTTGTTAACAGTAGAGTTAGTTATAAATCGACGCTACTGAGATTATCAATAGCATCGGTTCACAATGTGAACCGACGCTAACAAGCTACGCCGTAGGCACTATTTGGTGTAGTAATTACATACAATTTAATCCTCTATTAATTGTTCATAATTAAACTAGGGATAAGATACCATTTTATCTCTTTGATTATATATTGTTTCATTAAGTACCATTAACTTTACTAGTGAAGGTTAATTCATAAAATTATTAAAGAATTTGAGCTCGATAACCTTTCAGTTCCAAAAACCAACCCTTAAGAGAACCATTATTCAAATCCTCTCGGAAATGTATAGATTCCATATCTGCTTATTTAAATTCTTTCCCTACAATCTTAATCCTCTCGTACCAATACAATATTGTAGTCACAATAACGACCCTCGATCAAGAAGCAAGAACCATACGCGAAGAACTCTCAAAGTTAGTTAAAACTAGATATATATTGAATATTTAGTTATCTTGTATACTTTTATTAATAATTATTACGTAAATCGTGTAAGGCCCAAGGTCCATTTATGTACATTCCTAAGCCTATAAATAGATTTCTTAGTGAATCGTCATTTCTTATGTTGTAATTCTTGAACCTCTAGAGAATTTACAATTTTAAGTGCTTTTATACACAGATTTTGTACTCTCTCAAACTGGCAAAAATTAGTTGATCCAATTCATCTGATCAGGGGTTTGCGGTATCTACATAAATGAATGTACTAAAGTGGATATAAGTATTACCATTTTGGGGTCGAACAACCATAAAAATGTTGTGTCATTTACATTTCTTAAGTTTAGTTCTCATTTCATATTGTTTAGTTGACTCTGTGTCGTTGGCCAGATCTGTGGTCAAAATTTTGGTGCTTTCATTGACAGTTGAACTCAAGAACACTTATAATCAGGATTTTCATTGAGCAAACATGCCTCCTAGGAAGACTCAAAGCCAACAAGAAAGCAAGACTTCTAAGGGCCTCAGGTAAAATTAGAGGAAGACACCGAGGATATTGATGTTGAAACCTTGTGAGTAGGCATGGGGATGTTTCACGATGAGTTAGCCACTCTGAAAGCTAACAAGGAAAATGTGTCTGATAAAATGATTATGCAATAGATGGAGATTGATAGGCAACGATGAAAGCTATATGCCAGAGAGGCGAAAATGGATCATCGACAGAGAGATGCTATTGCGGCCTTGGAAGTTGCTATCCAGCTGGCTCAGGGATATCGACCTCCATAAAATCCTCAACAACCTGAGAAACGTCAAAATCCTCCACCACCTCAGGATCCTCATTGCTCATAACAACCTCGAGATGCTCATCAGGAAAACCAGCCACAAAAGTCTGTTAGATAGAACGAGAAGCATCTACCACAGAGGTCTGGTCGACATAGTGAGAAGCTACCAAGGAAGAACAGGGATGAGTAGCCTCCCAGAAGTCTAAGACACCTGGTCACTGATGAGAAAGTTCTTCCTGGAAGGGAACAAGAAGGCAACCTAAGATAGGCTTTACAGTCGGAGGTCTCCCACGACATAATAATGCCCCACGACCTAGCGACCAGCGTAGGCAAAGGTCACCACCTATCTATCACAATGACTTTGGTAGCAAAGAAGGAGACACCGCACACAGTCGGTTGCGAACGAACCAGGATCGATATAGGGACGCGCATGACTACAATGAAGGAGATTCCGAGTGTTATCGGAATCAGAGGAGAAATGCTGGTCAGAAAGATGAGAAGAGGAGAGGATAGTAGGATATTCAAATGTGTTTAATAGTTTAGGAGGAACAAAACAAAGGCTCAGTGAAGAAGAATTAAGAAACATGTTGAATGATCATAGAGAAAAGCATGATGAACACATTCCAGTAGCTGCTCTGGCTCCCACAGTTTCAAGGACTGTACAGACATAGATAGATGCACTGAATCAGGTCGTGCAATATCTGGTTGAGAACAAGACTTCAGATATTGAGTATGACCGAAGAAAAGGCACTCCGTTCATTAGCAGTATTGCTCTGGCAGAAGTTCTAAGCAAGTTTAAAATACCCATCCTGCCCAGCTATACACAAAAAGAATACACTATATCTCATGTTAATAAGTTTGAGATATAGATGGATAATGAAAAGGTATCTAAAGACGCTCGATGCAGGATATTCCTGTTGGGCATAGTGCCCTAAAGCAATGAAAGTAGTTCATTATTTATGAAATTTATAAAAAAATATTTTTATATATAATTAATGTTAATTATTATTGAATAAAATTAGATAAATATTATAAAATTCCTAATTCATTAATGTAGCTATAATCTTGTATTGGTACGAGAGGATTAAGATTATAGATAATAAATTAAATAGTCCTCAATTTATATGAAAGTTATGGAATCTTTAATCAAACATTGAATACATGTGATATAGATCTGAATCACTACTGTAGTTGAACATCTTAGTGGAGGTGCTTCATACAATTATATTGTATTGGACTAGACCAGATATGTATTTAACTCTTTATTAAAATATCACTTTCCATAAAGAGTTATAATCATAACCCTCGATGATCATATGCAAATCGATCTAATTCCTGAGGTTATCATGAACTCCTGTTTATGTTATTTGGGTCCTTTGAGTCACTCGTTAGGGTCTGTAACAATGATCAGGCTAATTTTTTTTTTGTTTTCAGGGCTCATTGACATAGATGGCTGGGGACATGATTTAAAAATATGGAATCCAAGCCTTCTTCATAAGAATATTGAATAATGGTTTCCTTAAGTGTTAATTCTAGAACTGAATTGTTTGAGGCCTCTAATTTATAAGAAGTTTATAAATTAATTGTTCGCTAGTGAATTAATGGTACTTAAGGACAAAAAGGTAATTAAAGGGGTAAACCGATAATTTTACCTAGCTCTAATTATGAACAAATTATTGGAGGATTGAATTGCATGAAATGATTATATCAATGGAGAATTAATAAAGTACTTAGTAAATATAAGTCTATAATTACAAGAGTGCAATCCCATATTTTTAGTGGAATAATATTGGGAGTAATAAATAATATTATTATATTCAAGAGCTTTAATTAATAATTTAAATTTATTGGAGCTTGGTATTATAGGTTCATAGGTCCCCGGACTGGCTCTATAAATATTGTACAGGGTAAGAGCAACAATAGAACAAGTATGAGTATATTTGTGAAGAAAATTAGTTTCCGAGCAAATACGTAACTATGAGAAAATTATGGAAAATATATTTATTATTTAATTAATAATAATTATTGTAATCATTAATTAATTAAATAAAAAAATTATTTTTTATTTAATTATGTCATCTTATTTTGATAAATTAATTTAATGTTTAAATTTTAGAAATTTAAATTTAGATAACTGATTTGAAATAAATCAGATATCTTATGTGGGTTGTTGATTGATTTTGAATCAATTTATATTCAATTAATATATTTTGAATATAATAATAGATAATATTTATTTTAATTGAATAAATAAAAATTATTTTAATTAATAAAACCCTAGATCACTAATATAAATATAGATTATTATATTTCTCTCTGCAAGACACATATCATAATATTTAGTCTGACTGAAATAGAGAATTTTTTCGGACTGAAATAGAGAATTTTTCAGGGGGAAAAATAAAGAGAGTAAAGAAATTGTTTCAACCCTTCTCTTTACATAAACTCCATTGATCTCATGTATTGAGAATATAAATGGAGTCCTAGATTGTCCTATTGAGTCTCCACGTGCCCACACGCGTCCTGTTGTGGTGAGATTACGATCTCGAAGACTTTGGTGTAAGTCTTGCATGCTTGGATAAGATTATCGTTTATTATATGTGAAGATAGAATGGACACTTAATAGGCTTCAAGAGGTAAATCTTCTTCTATTAGATTACTATATAAACAATAGGATCGTTTATATAAAAAAAATTTAGATACAAATTTTTTAAATCTGTTGGGGCCATAAATAGCATTTCAGTGTGCACTCGAAAAATTTGTTTCCAAAAATTCCCTACTACCTTATCTAACGCAGCTCAAGAATGGTATTTTAAGTTCCAATCTGCTACAATCACTTCCTAGGAGATGTTTTTCAAGGATTTCTACGGGTAGTTCTACGCTTCTCGCATACATCCCATATAACCTAATCAACTAGTAGATATAAAGCACAAAGAATGAAAGCCTTTGAAGGAGTATATCCAAAAATTTATGAGAGCAGATACTTGTGCCAAGATCGTAGGAGACGAGGGGCTTGATGATGGCCATAACCACAGGAGTACAAAGACAATATCCATTGTGGAATAGTCTGCAAAAGAATGGAGTCAAAACTATCCAGTAATTTTTAGATCGAGAAGATAAGGGTATTAAGTTGGAGGAGGCCATAACTAATGATGAAAAAGTTGTACAAAGTAAGAAGGAAGAACTGACCAAGGCATTTAGTATTACGATCAAGCAAAACGGCAACGACAGAAAGAATAACGGCAAGAATGGAGGCAAACAGGGGAACAACGACTCTGCTACATTTGATAGCAAACGCCCTAAGCAGACTAAGTACGAGCTGAGATTTACCAACTACACAGCACTGGTTGAGCTGAGGTTTATCAAGCCGATCTAAATATTGTGCCTTATAGACAACCGACTCCCATCAAGAAGGCCATTTAAAAAAAGGACACTACAAAGTTTTGTCACTTCCATAATGACTATGGCCATGATATGAATGAGTGCAATATGTTAAAGGATGAGATTGAATTTCTAATACAACATGGATATATGAGGAGATATGTATGAGCAGGCCCAGTCATGGGCACTTTGCTCACTATTCTTGGAGGACCACACGTTGTTGGTGACAGTGGTAAGGCGAGAGAAAGATATGGCAGAACCCTATGTCACAAGCTGGATGGTTAAATGCCAACAGTCGAGGAGAAAACTCCCAAAAATGCATGAGTAGAGGAAGATTGTACAAATTTCTCTGAGTAGGACTCACAACATGTTCGCTTCCCCCACACAAAGCACCTAGTCGTTGATGTTCAAATAGACAACATGATGGGGAAGAGAGTGTTGATTGACACAGGAAGTTCAGTCAACATACTGTATAAGTCATCCTTGGAGAGAATGAAGTTGTCTCTAAAAGACATAGAACCTTGCAACAAGACCATTTACAATTTTACTAGAGAAGGGCTCACACGAATAGGGTCGATCAAGCTTCTAGTGACCGCAGGAACTGCACTTGCGAACAAGACAATAATCACTAATTTTATAGTAGTTGATTGTCCTTCCGCATACAATGCAGTTACTGTAAGGCCTATTCTAGTGGAGCTGCAAACAGTGACATATGGCATCTTTCCATGAAATTCCCAACGGACTCGGGAATAGGATGTATTTTTGGGAACCAAAGGGAGGCTAGGGAGTGCTATAACTCTTTGATTGCAAAGGCGAAGAAGAGCGAAGAGAGCATATTCTTATTTTCTAAAGCAACCCTAATGGCCAGAAAGATAGGTTCCAAGGAGTTGTTAATGAGCTAAATTCCTAATCAGGTGATCAAGTCTCCAAATAGGGTGTTGCCCAAAGTGAGGGGAGGGAGATAGATCTTCACTTTTGGGATTTTGTTGAAGAGATTGGTAATGTGGAGGATCTCAAGGAGATCAAGTTAGAAGAAAAACCTCCGACCATAGTTTTGAAAGTCGGTAAAACTTACAGACAACAATAAGAAAGGAGCTGGTGGAGCTTTTGAAGAGAAATCATGAGGTTTTTGCTTGGTCGAATCAAGACATGATTGGAATCAGCCCAATAATGATTAGTCATGTCTTGAACATAGACAAAAAATTCTCACCAGTACAGCAGAAGATAAGGTTGTTCGATAAAGATAGATTGATAGCCTTAAAAGAAAAAGTTGAAAAAAATCAAAGAGAATGGATTTATTTGGGCAACGTTTAATCCATCATGGGTCTCAAATCTCGTCCTTGAAACGCCCTGCATTTTGGCACGTGATAATACCAATTTGAATCGGGATTTTATTCCCATAATATATATCATAGTGGGGTTGTATTACGATTTGAAATCAAAATTCAAATTAAGATGTGCCATTGTTATGAATTTAATTAACTTTTGGTCAAATTAAGAATTTTGGTCCCGGACCAAAACAAAATCCTTACACAGGTAAAATCTCGAATAATAAATCTTAAAAAAATAAATAATTATGGAGAAAACATTTAATTTTGGCATATGAATATTAAGAATACGATGAGAGAATTTTAAATAAAAATTCTTAGGAAGGAATCCTAATATGTATTTTGAGAGAAAATGCTTATTTGGCCTTATTCAGGTTAAAAATAAAAATGATTTTTGCAAATACTATAAGGGGACTTAGATGACATTTTGGGTGGCTATACTTACATTTTATCATGTTTTGATGGGCTTTAGATTTATACCATCTTGGGGCCTTATTTTTGGGCTCAGCAACCCTAACCATGCCGAAATCCTATAATGCACTATAGTTTTAAGTTAATTATTTAAATCAAAATGGGAAATTAAGGGATCATCAGAAAGTGATGGCTGAGTGTATTAGGCTAGTCACATGTTGTGGTCAACTCTAAATAGTGTCATGTGAAACGTTTTGAGCCTAGGAAGCCACTCCACCCCAACCCACATCACATCACATCACCCATCCTCTCACTTGGCAGCCACCCTACTCTCTCTCTCTCTCTCTCTCTCTCTCTCTCATTTCTTTCAATCAAGCTCTGAAAAATTTAGAGCACTCTCCTCTCTCTCCCTCTCCCTCTCAATTTCGTTGCTCTCTCTCTCTCTCTCTCTCTCTCTTGTTTCCTCAAGGAATCCTCCATGGAAGCTTGAGAAACCAAGTTTCAAGGTGAGTTCTTGTACCTGTTATTCTTGTTCTTCTCTATGCCAAAGCCTAGGGATCCATTTGTGCATTATGATCTCTGAGTTTTAACCATTTTTAACCATGGTTTTAAGGTCAGGAAGCTCCAGGCAGCCACAAATCTCTTAAGCTCACTTAGTAAGCTTGCATGCAATCTTGATCATCAAGGAGGTAACCCTCTAGTTTTGAAATGTCCATTTCTTCCCTTGTTTCTTTGTTTTCCTTGGGTTATGATTTAACTTTGCGATGCTTTAGGAGAGGTTTGAAGGTATTTATGGATAATGGTAAGGTCTGAAACCTAGGAGGAACGCACACAACCAAAACCTAGAACAACTAAGGTAAAACTCTAGTGAACTTTGGTTTATGTTTTGTACAAGCTTGGGAAATATTTTTTGTATCAGTGTGTCATGTGGTATGTTCTTTATTTGGCCTATAATATTGTCTTTATGATGTATGGTTTATGCAACCATGGTTGTAGGGTTTGTTGTAAACTTGGAATCCAAAGTTCCACTACGTTGTGTGATCTTATGCTTGCTGCCAAAGTTTTTTACTTGACATCGAGTCAACTGGCATAATGACTTATTTCATAAAAATAAACTCCACAAATCAATTTTATAGGAAGATTACATGATTTTAGGCTTTTGAAACCCTCATATATATTTTGTATGCTAGGAGTTATGCATGTTTTGTGAAACTTGTACAAATCTAGAAAAAAATGTTAGCAGACAGGATTCATGAATTTTGGGCAATGTGTTGAGTGGGTAAATCCATGTTTATGGCATATGAAAGTTTAAATATGAAAATTTCATGGAAATATAATTAATAAATTGGGAGTTATAAAATCTTTCATTTGACAAGAGAAGTAGGAAAATATTTTTGGTGAGTTTGGCCCTTACACTTTGGAAAAATGTTTGAGTAGTCAAAATTATATATTTTCGGCTGATTTTTAAACTAAACACTCTATGTATATTGGTAATCAAACTAGAAATGTGTATTTTAGGAAAAATCAGAATTTAAATGAAGCACAATTTACAACTATACTTTTTGGTGACAACCTTCACCTAGTTAAAATGTGTATTTTTGTCTAAAAAATATGGAACATTTTAGAATATCCCATAATGGCTCTGTAGAAATTGGGAACTTTTGGGTCTAAGAAATTCCACCTTCCAAAGTCTAGAAATTTTCACAAATGGAACAAAAGTAGGCTTAGATTTTCACCTTAACTAAGTAATATGATTATTTTAAACACCAATAAATTCAGTAGACTCATAATGTTAATATTTCAACATAAAGTAATTAAATAATCAATAATAAATAAAAAGAAGTCTAAAGTCTATTTTTCCAAAATAATTAAGGGAAAAACAATTCTTCTCTAAATAAATCTTAGAGGATTTATAAGTTTAAATTAATCCTTATTATTGAGTATTAATTGAGAAATTTTCTTCACTACTAGTTGTTAAGGGATTATGCTTGGTACATCATTACTAATCTACTTTTAGATAACCCCGCTAAGGTTGAGAATATAATAAATCTTGGAAAGTAATTAGGGTCGAACCTTTCTAAAGATTCTAAGGTTCCCAAGTGCTTAGAGGGAAGATTTGAAAAACCAATAACAAATTATTGTACTAGTTCAATATTTTCTATCTTAATCTTAATGCCCAAATAAAACTTAATAATTATTAATCGCCATAATTTATCCGAATGTACTATATGGCTAACTACAATACTGGCTAATTGAGGACGAGACTTCTAGTAGAAGAAAATCTCGCATATTTCTAAGGACTATTGGTAAGTCATCCCTGAGTTCTTTGACTACAACATGAATGACTAGTGTATTGCTTGTTAGATTTAGGTCACGAGCACAAGTAAACATAATTATTATAGAAAGTCTATAATGGTGCTATCCTAGCGGAAATGAGTCGAGGTTTAATCTCGACATTGATGAAATGGCTAAGAGCATTATTCCACAGAGCTCGTATCCCTATGAAGAGGTAAGAATACCTAATGGCACTAATGGAAATAAAATATGCTAGTGAGGTCGAGGGTCCAAAAATCGTGGACCATTCTATTAGAGAGATTATTGATGTGATGCATGTACTCTATGAACTATATGAGGATGTGATGATATGAATTTCATAGGACTATAAATTGTAGAGAACTTATTTAGGGTCGAAACTATAAGTTGCCTCTCGAATTGTATTTGTTGGTGTTGTTGCTTGTAATATTGTTCAGTCTTTGTTCTGACTATTCTAGGGTTACAGAGATTGTTCTATATATCTATTTGTTCTGGGATCTTCTGCATGAAGGTTCAATTTTGAATTTCGGTTATTGGGGATGACCACAAGTTTTCCAGGATGCTTATGCCTTCTTCAATTTTATGTTTAGGGCCTGGTTATATCGTAACCCTAATTCTGGTTAGATTTCTGAATGCTATTGTTATGGCCAAAACTTGGTTATCTTTATTGATGTTATTTGCTTTGGGTTGATCTTACTAAATGTTTTCGCTTACCTAGTTGTTTCATTTTGTAGGTAAGCTGAAAGGCAAGGCAGAGCAATGAGGGCTGCAGTCTGCGTTGTGAAGTGTACATGTGGCCCGACTGTGAGAAATCTACACTTTTGAAAAATATGTCTTACTTTTTTAAGAACATATCCTGGGCAATATATTTTGATTGTTTAGAACTTTATAATTTTGTAATCACTTTTTAAGTATGCACATACTTCCAAAGTAAATCATTATTATTTTCAAAAGTTTTTTATACTGATTCTTAAGTCTTTTTAAGATTATAATTATTATTATTCTACATTATTAGTCTTGTAAATTGTTTTGGTCATTACAAGTGGTATCAAAGCATCGGGCTAAACTGGTTCTATAGACACACCCACATGTACATTAACAATGATAGACCGACATTCATTGTAAGAATTGCCTTTTTTATGTGTTAGTGTTTTCTTTTCTGACTAACTATGTGCCATAAATTGTAGGCAATATGGCTCTAAAATGTTTTATGATTAATGCAATCATAGTAAACCCTCGTAGAGTCTATGACCAGAATCGGAGAACCGAGATCCTAGAACTTTTCTATCCCCAAAACTAGAACCTTTCAAAGGACTAGATGATGATAGATATGTTGGGGCAAGGTTAGTATACATTTAGTTGGAGGAGTCAACTTTTTCTTGGTACAATAGCATATAGGGGAGCTAGGCCTTATGTTGAGGGATGACACACATTGAGGTGTGAGATTGATGTAATATGTTTTGGTACGATTTGCTATGGAGCTATGTTATGTTTTGTGTATTTTGGAACTTGTTATAGTATAGTTATGCCTATTAGTGGGTTGGTTATCAAATTAGTTATTGGTCTGAATGTTGTTAGTTAATTCTAAAGTTCATATTGATGGGTTAAATTGGCTAGCTTATGCTTACGGGATATGACAATAATATGGTATTCATTGACGCATTCAAGGCCCTTATTAGGAACTGGACAAAATTCATAGTCAAGATCGAGATAACCTTTGGACAACTTTACAGAAGGTCAGTGTGGCATGAGGAGTACATAGTGTTTTGCATCAAATAGAATGCCTAAGCATTAGTTGAGGCTATTATCAAGGAGAACCCCAAGGAGGATCCTAAGGAGGATAGCGAGGGATATTCTGACATAGAGATAATAGTCTAACGTAGTCTCTAGAAAATGTGTATCCCAAACCTTAATACTATGTCAGTCATTTTGAAAGGAAAATGTTTAGGTTAGGTCCAAGTAGGACATTCTAGGTCCATAAATAGGACAATTTTGTGAATCCTTCGAGGTATAGGGACCAATATCTAACCTTGATATTAGGATTGATATTATTAAGATAAGTTAATCAATATACATATATGTTTATTTGTGTATGTTAGGAATATATTGTCGTGAATATGTTGTTGGAAGTAACTCATTGTATTAGCTATTATTGCTTGAATTATTCCTTGAGTTACTACCTATTTAATAGGTGTATTCTTCAATAGATTTTATTAGCTCCAATCATCCAAGCAATAGGATTATCAAGAATTGGTCTTAGGCCTCAAGCTTAACAACTTGGGATGGAGGAAGCTCATGTACCAGCCCAAGCCTCAGGAGTTGTGGAACAAATTGTGAAAATGCGTCGAATAATGGAAGGTCAAGCGGTTCAAACTGAACAAGGTCAAAAAAAGATAAGAGGGCACAAAATCTCGCTAAACACGAGTGATCAAAGCACCCCTTCAACCACTTCAGTTAGTACCTGATAATGTCTAGAACAACCCTAGATAACTTGTGGTTGGTAAACATATGTTCAAAGACCAGATCAGCAACAATATGGAGGTATAAATCGATGAAATGCTGGTAAAGTTAAAGAAATCTAGTCGACATGTGGCTGACCTCGAGGAGTGCTTCAACATCTTGAAGAAATAATAGATGAAGCTAAATTCTCTTAAGAGCTCCTTTCGGGTAGGTTTTGGAAAATTTCTTGGATTTATAGAAGATTCATGGGGAATAGAGGCAAACCCCAAAAAAATTCAAGCTCTAATCTAGATGAAATCACTCACCAGAACCAAAGACGCTCAAAGTCTAACAGGGATAATTGTTGCACTCAGTAGATTTATTTCAAAATCAACGGACAAGTGTGTCCCATTTTTTAATCTTTTGAGAGGGAGTAAAAAATTTGAATAGATAGAAGAATGTTAGCAGGTTCTTAGGCTATCAAACAAGATATGGCTCAGCCTCCCATTTTATCCAAACCAATCGAAGGAGAGACTTTGTATGTCTATCTAGCAATCATGGAGTACGCTGCTAGCGCAATCTTGATCAAGGAAGAATATAAAATCTAGAGTGCAGTGTATTATATAACTAAATGGCTGGTAGGAACAGAATCAAGGTATCCAACTATCTAAAACCTAGCTTATTTCCTAGTGTTGATATCACGAAAGCGGCGACCCTATTTTCAAGCTCTCCTAATTACAATATTAACTTACCAACCTTTGTGACTAAGTGTTGCAAAAGCCAGAAGTTGCTGGTTGATAACTTAAGTTGGTCGTAGAATTGGGGCAATTTGAGATTACCTATCATCCTCAAGCAACGATAAAAGGGCAAGCATTGGCAAATTTTGTTTCCGAATTCACTAGACTTTCAATCACCAAGCAAACACCCATAGTACCTGAACCAGAAGAAGAAATACCAGTTTTGTAGAGTCCAAGAACTTTACTTAGCTAATTGTTTAGTAGTATTATAGTATGTTTAGTGTTATCATTGTTACTTTGGATTTTTGGTTCAGACCGGGAGTTATTTGGACACTCATAGTAGTACTTATAGATTTTCTAAGTTTAACCTATAGTTTAAGAATATTAAGTATAACCTAAGGTTTGATTAATGTGTCTGATATTAAGGATTATATTATTATATTATAAGGTTTAGACATCAACCAATAGGATTTTAAGCACATGTTTTGAATGGTAATTAAGGATTAAGTATTTTTGAGGATTAAAATAAATAAGGGTAAAAGTTTGAATGTATAGGGGCAGTCAGCAGCTTTGAGCACGTTGAGGGCTTAGTCAAGGCTGTTTACTCCATTCAAACTCAGCTAAAAATGTGTAAATTCGTGTTTAAATATTCAGCGTATGCCGATATATCGCAGCTATAGGGGGCGATATATCGCAGCACGTAGATACGGAAAACACGAATCGATGCACGGTCGCCTCGGGAACAAAGGTCCAGGCGATATATCGCCTATAGGGGGCGATATATCGCCTGCACCAGCATGAATTCAAATACATTTGAATTCTTTTCCCTTCAGCCATTCAAACTCCTTCAACAGTCCAGCATCTTCTGAACGAGTCTTCAGCCTCTGCTGAACGATTATTCAAATGATTTTCACCTAAAAAGCCATTATTTTTATTCAAGTAAAATCAAGATATTTTCATTCCCAAACTCTATAAAAAGGACCTAGTACCCAGCCATTATTCACCATTTGCTCTAAGTTCAGAGGCTGCTAGTGTTAAGTGAGTGTGAGAGTGTAAACACTTGGTTTGGGGAAAAACTATAAGCTTTAACATTATAAGCTTATCAAACACTTTGGGAAGTGAGTTCTATAGTATTTCGGTGAAGGTTAGAGTGATCTTGCAATCTTTGAGGTAAACCCAAAACTCTAGTTCCTTTCTGTATTTTATGTTATTTCCTTTCTCAAAACTTTCTACGCAGTCCCCTAACCTTATTCTTATTTTGGTTAGGGAATCCAAGTTTTTAAGCATATAAGTCGGTAAGTATGTTTTCTATGGTTTAGTCGTTCCATCTCTTTCATTTCATCTCCTTTCTTTAGACTTACTCTTTCTTATGATTTTAGGAGTGTTCCAACAATCCCAACTCAGTCCATAATCTCGGTAACTTTGGTAAGGAAATAGGCTAGAATCAACATGTTATGTGATTATGTTATCTATATGTTTTATGTTATTAAAAGTGTTATGATATGTATATGTGTATGTTTGTAGGCTTGGGCATATGACCCATATGACTAACCAGACCCCAAATGGGTTATGGGCATATGACCTACTTAGCTAGTAGGACCCCACTAATCCCATGGGCATATGCTTGTTTAGTCTATGGGACCCCAAGTAATAATGGCCATTATAATAAGTGTATGTTATATGTATTATGTTAAGTCTTTATGTTTTCTTATGAAATTATGTATGTGACTTTGTGTTAGATTTTCCTTACTGGGCATTAGGCTCACTCCTTTATGTTTATGTGCAGGAAAATAAGTTTAGAGGCGGAAAGATTCGTGACGCTTGGAGAATGTGTATCGATGATGAATGGAGTCAAGGGGCCGAGTGTTATTCGATTCGAGGATATAGTCTCCTTTTATGTTTTTATGGTTTTTATGTGTATTTTCCGCATTATTATGTAATGTCTTTTATTTTAAATCTTGTTTTGTTTTAAAGACAATGGGATCCCAAAATCCTTCTTAGTATTCTGTTTATTTGTAAATAACTCTTATTTTCAAGTTACTCAATAAATTATGGTATTTTCGTAAAAATGTAAGTTTTATGTATAGTTTCGATAATGGTCCAATTAGTCTAGATTAGTGGGTCATTACAGTTGGTATCAGAGAAAACGGTTCCTTCGCATGAAGTTCTCCTCGATACACATGCTCAAAGCTCCGAATCGGACCGCCAAGTAAGTGTTTAAGTTACAAGTTACAAGTTACTTTGTCTATGTGTATAGCTAACAACTTTAGTGTTTGTGTTTCAGTAAAAAAAAAATGAATGGAGCTTTAACCTACCAAGATATCCGAGCCATTAAGGCCTTAAAAAGAATAAGGGAGCCAAGAAACACCGTAGGAGCCCTAGAAAGGATTACTCGAAGGTTGCTTTTGTTTCACCAAGCGATAGGTGGCCTTCAAGAGGATAAACAAATAATGCTAAGATCAACAGAACAATATGTATTAGTGATTAGGTTGTTTAAAGATTTCCATCCTGTAATAGCAGCCTTAGAAGAAATATGGGAAGAAATGAATGATGAGGATGAATCACCATTAGCAATGAGATACTATTTCCTCTTAGTTAGGTTCACTGCAAAATTTGAATTTCAATTCACCAAGGAGCAAAAGAATAGGATTCTCACAAACCTTCCTAGAGGGCATTTTGATGCTCATGATAATGATGACTATGAGGCTATAGATGATGACATGTTAGATGACGGATTGGATGTAGAAGATCCCGATTTTTAGATTAGTAGTTTTTATTTGTTTTATTTACTTTTATGTTATGATTGTAATAAGTGAAATTGTTTTCCAAATGAATAAACATGCTATTTGAATATCATGTATGAGTTTGAATTTTTTTCACAATCATAATAAATACTAAATAAAATGAATAATGACTGAGTTCGGTGAGGGTGGATACGAATCAATGAACCTGGTTTCCTTGTTGAGAGTTAGGGGGCCTTAGTAGTGAGAACGATTTTACTGATCCCAGCCCTCCCTCAATATGGTTAACTTTGGAACAAAGATAAGTTTCGAGCCTGAGAATTAAGTCATATAGGATGATTAGAAACACACTTAGAAAATAAATATGACTTGTTTTTCTAAGTATAGAAACCCACTCTAATAATAAATAAAGACCTATATAATTTTTCATAAAAAGTCATAATAAATAGGTCCGAGATATGTTTGTTTTAGAATAAGTTTTTGCCTTAGAGCCTATTAGGAAAAGTTCTAACATGTTTCTTTTAACTGTTAGAACTCTGCTACGATGTCTCTCCGAAGATCTGCTCGCACCAACGGGAACGCTTCCAACGATGTTCCAGCGACCAATGCGGTCCCTACCGTTCGCCGAAGGAGAGTGCGTGTTACTGCTCGCCGCAACGCACCGGCACAGCCAGCTGACAACACTGCAGAGATTGCCAGACTGCGACAACAAGTTGAGGAACTTCTGCAGCAACAACGCCAACAGGCTCAATCTCAGCCTCAGCCTCCGCCACAGCCGCAGCCGCAGCCACAGCCAATGGCCCCAGCACCCCAACAAGTTGGTCCGTATGGGGGATGGCCTATGACGAACTACGCTCCTTATCCTGTACAGCATATGGAGCCAGTGTACGAGAGGTTTCGCAAGCAGCACGCTCCGAACTTCGAAGGGACTACGGACCCCTTTGAAGCAGAAGAATGGCTAAGGAATGTGGAGCCGATCCTAGCCCACATGAACCTCAATAATGCTGACCGCATATCCTGCGTCTCATCTTTACTTAAGAAAGATGCCAGGATATGGTGGGATTTGGTCCAGCAATCCCACGATGCTGCCACTATGACGTGGACCCGATTTGTGGAGCTCTTCCACAAGAAGTACTACAATTCAGCAGTGCTTGCTACGAGAGTTGAGGAGTTCACCAATCTGAAGCAAGGGAATTTAACAGTGGCGGAATATGCTCGTCAGTTTGATCGCTTAGCCAAGTTCGCGGCAGAGTTAGTTCCGACCGATTATCTGAGGGTGAACAAATTCGTGAGAGGACTCCGACCAAAGATTGAGATGGGGGTGAAGCTAGCAAACCCGGGAAACACTTCATATGCCGACGTTCTTGAGACGGCAATTGAAGTAGAAAGGTTGCAAGCCAACGTGAGCAAAGAAGAAGCCAGTAAGCCGGAACCTAGGCAGCAGAGCCAACCTCAGGCCAGTCGGAACAACAATCAGTCCGGCAACAGTCAGTCCAACAATAATGGTAACGGACAGAAGAGAAGGCATCCTGACAACAAGCAAGCCGACAACAATAAAAGGGCACGACCAAGTAATGGGGGAAATAGGTCGGGCTACGTGGAATACCCGCCATGTGCCAAATGTCAGAAGAAGCATCCTGGAGAATGCCGTGCCAACACCAAGGAGTGTTTCAACTGTGGTCAAGAAGGGCATCGTAAAAGAGACTGTCCTCAGCAAAAGCCGGAAGGAAAGAAGGACGAAAAGATGGTTCCTGCTCGGGTTTTTGCTTTAACCCAAGGAGAGGCGGATGCTAGCAACAAGGTGGTCACAGGTGAGGTTTCCATCCTCAATAAATTATGTCATGTATTATTTGATTCGGGAGCCACTCATTTGTATATTTCGTTAGGAATGATAGATAAACTAGACAAACCTAGTGAAAGATTTAGAACTAGGTTTGCAACCGAGTTGCCTTCGGGCAAAGTAGTTCTATCATCACGAATTGTACGAGGCGTACCAATCAAGATTGAGGACAAGGAACTAGAAGGAGACCTGATAGAGCTGGTGATCAAAGACTTCGACGTCATACTAGGCATGGATTGGCTAGCACGGCATGGCGCAACGATCGACTGCAGACGCAAGAAGGTGACATTCGATACTCCTGACGGCCAGAAACTGTGCTTCACGGGACAAGCTTCAGGACTACGCACACCGTTAGTGTCATCTCTCAAAGCTCAGAGAATGATGGAGAAAGGATGCCAAGCATTCTTAGCTAACATCACGAATGTGGAGAAGGAGACATCACTCAAAGTTGGAGATGTTCGAGTCATACAAGAATTTCCAGAAGTATTTCCCGATGACTTGCCAGGATTGCCGCCAACTAGAGAAATAGACTTCACGATAGAATTAGTACCGGGCACCGAGCCTATCTCTAAGGCACCATACCGGATGGCACCTACGGAACTCAAGGAGTTAAAGACACAGCTACAAGAACTCCTAGACTTGGGTTTCATTAGGCCAAGCCATTCACCATGGGGAGCTCCGGTACTATTCGTGAAGAAGAAGGACGGAAGTATGCGCATGTGCATAGACTACCGTGAGCTGAATAAAGTAACAATTAAGAAAAAATACCCGTTACCTCGGATTGATGATTTGTTTGATCAACTCCGAGGCGTGACTGTATTTTCTAAGATCGATCTACGGTCCGGGTATCATCAGCTCAAGGTAAAGGGGGAAGATATTCCTAAGACAGCCTTTAGGACTCGTTATGGACATTACGAGTTCTTGGTTATGTCTTTTGGTCTTACTAACGCGCCAGCCGCGTTTATGGACTTAATGAATAGGGTCTTCAAGGACTACTTGGATAAATTCGTCGTTGTGTTCATCGACGACATTCTAATTTACTCCAAGGATGAAGTAGAGCACGAGGAACACTTGAGGATGATTTTGACGCGATTGAAGGAGCACCAACTCTACGCGAAGTTCAAGAAATGCGAGTTTTGGCTCTCACAAGTGGCGTTCCTCGGGCACATCATATCGAAAGACGGAGTTGCAGTAGATCCATCGAAGGTAGAGGCCGTGAAGGATTGGCCTAGACCAAAGAACGCGTCGGAAGTAAGAAGCTTCTTAGGGCTAGCAGGTTACTATAGAAAGTTTGTAGAGGGCTTTTCTAAGATAGCCACTCCACTCACCAACCTGACCCGAAAGCAACAAAAGTTTAACTGGAATGATAAGTGTGAGGAAAGCTTCCAGTTGCTTAAGGATAAGCTTTGCTCAACACCAGTACTTAGTGTCCCAACACCCAACGACAAGTTCGTTGTCTACTGTGATGCATCAAAGTTAGGATTGGGATGCGTACTGATGCAAAATGACAAGGTGATAGCCTATGCCTCACGTCAGTTAAAGGAGTATGAACAAGGCTATCCAACTCACGATATGGAGTTGGCAGCGGTGGTCTTTGCGTTAAAAATCTGGCGCCATTATCTTTACGGAGAACGGTGCAAGATTTATACGGACCACAAAAGTTTAAAATACTTCTTTACTCAAAAGGAGCTTAACATGAGGCAGCGCCGGTGGTTGGAATTAGTAAAGGATTACGACTGCGAAATCCTATACCACCCGGGGAAGGCAAACGTAGTTGCCGATGCACTTAGCCGAAAAAGTTATGGGAACTTAGCAGCCTTATCCGGAATAGAAAAGCCACTGCAACAGGAGCTTATCAGTGCCGGAATAGAAGTGGTTGTAGGCAAGCTGGCTAACTTGTCTATCCAATCGAATCTGCTAGAAGACATACGGAATGGTCAGAGACATGATGATTCACTAGCAACGCACATGGATGCAGTCAGAGAAGGCAAGACTACAGATTTCTCAATATCCAGTCAAGGTTTATTGAGATATAAGGATCGAGTATGCGTGCCAGACAATCAGAGTATTAAGAAGACGATCCTAGAAGAAGCGCACAATACTCCGTACTCAGTTCATCCAGGGTCTACCAAGATGACTCATGACATCAAGGCAGTCTATTGGTGGCCAGGGATGAAGAAGGACATAGCGGAGTATGTATCTAAGTGTCTGGTATGCCAGCAAGTGAAGGCGGAGCATCAGCGGCCTGCAGGATTATTGCAACCGCTTAGCATACCGGAGTGGAAGTGGGACGATATAGCCATGGACTTTGTGACGGGTCTGCCAAAGACAAATAAGCAGCATGATTCTGCTTGGATAGTCATAGATAGACAAACCAAGTCGGCTCATTTTCTGCCTGTTAAGACTTCTTATATGGCAGACCAATATGCAGACATCTACATCCAAGAGATTGTACGATTGCATGGAATCCCCAAGACGATAGTATCAGATAGAGGATCAGTGTTTACGTCAAGATTTTGGAGAAGCTTACAGCAAGCCATGGGTACTAAGTTAAGTCTTAGTACAGCTTTCCATCCTCAGACAGATGGGCAGTCAGAGCGTACGATTCAGATTTTAGAGGATATGCTACGCGCATGTGTACTTGACTTCGGAGGATCGTGGAACAAGTACTTACCGCTGATCGAGTTCTCGTACAACAACAGCTACCAGTCGACGATCGAGATGGCACCTTATGAGTTGCTATATGGAAGAAGGTGCCGATCACCGTTGCACTGGGACGAGGTAGGAGAAAGGCAGCTTCTAGGGCCCGAAGCTGTTAGGCAAGCTCAAGAAGCAGTAACGCTTATTAGACAGCGTATGCTTGCTGCTCAAAGCCGACAGAAAAGCTATGCAGATACCAAGAGACGCGATGTGGAGTTCCAAGTTGGAGATCAAGTCTTCCTGAAGATATCTCCTATGAAGGGTGTCAAGCGGTTCGGGAAGAAAGGCAAGCTCAGTCCCCGATTCTTAGGTCCTTTTGAGATATTGGACAAAGTGGGACCAGTTGCGTATAGACTAGCCCTACCGCCAGCACTAGCCGATAGTCACAACGTCTTCCACATCTCGATGTTACGCAAGTATGTGTCAGACCCATCTCACGTCCTCAAGTACGACACCATAGCGCTCCAGAAGGACTTAAGTTACGAGGAACGACCGGTTAGCATCCTAGATAGGGGGATGAAGCAGTTACGGTCCAAGAGCTTTCCTATAGTTAAAGTCCTATGGAGCAATAGTTCTGAACGCGAGGCAACGTGGGAGTTGGAAGAGGACATGCAGAGCCGGTATCCGGAGTTATTTGGTAAGTAAATTTCGAGGACGAAATTCTTTTTAGTAGGGGAGAATTGTAGAGTCCAAGAACTTTACTTAGCTAATTGTTTAGTAGTATTATAGTATGTTTAGTGTTATCATTGTTACTTTGGATTTTTGGTTCAAACCGGGAGTTATTTGGACACTCATAGTAGTACTTATAGATTTTCTAAGTTTAACCTATAGTTTAAGAATATTAAGTATAACCTAAGGTTTGATTAATGTGTCTGATATTAAGGATTATATTATTATATTATAAGGTTTAGACATCAACCAATAGGATTTTAAGCACATGTTTTGAATGGTAATTAAGGATTAAGTATTTTTGAGGATTAAAATAAATAAGGGTAAAAGTTTAAATGTATAGGGGCAGTCAGCAGCTTTGAGCACGTTGAGGGCTTAGTCAAGGCTGTTTACTCCATTCAAACTCAGCTAAAAATGTGTAAATTCGTGTTTAAATATTCAGCGTATGCCGATATATCGCAGCTATAGGGGGCGATATATCGCAGCACGTAGATACGGAAAACACGAATCGATGCACGGTCGCCTCGGGAACAAAGGTCCAGGCGATATATCGCCTATAGGGGGCGATATATCGCCTCCACCAGCATGAATTCAAATACATTTGAATTCTTTTCCCTTCAGCCATTCAAACTCCTTCAACAGTCCAGCGTCTTCTGAACGAGTCTTCAGCCTCTGCTGAACGATTATTCAAATGATTTTCACCTAAAAAGCCATTATTTTTATTCAAGTAAAATCAAGATATTTTCATTCCCAAACTCTATAAAAAGGACCTAGTACCCAGCCATTATTCACCATTTGCTCTAAGTTCAGAGGCTGCTAGTGTTAAGTGAGTGTGAGAGTGTAAACACTTGGTTTGGGGAAAAACTATAAGCTTTAACATTATAAGCTTATCAAACACTTTGGGAAGTGAGTTCTATAGTATTTCGGTGAAGGTTAGAGTGATCTTGCAATCTTTGAGGTAAACCCAAAACTCTAGTTCCTTTCTGTATTTTATGTTATTTCCTTTCTCAAAACTTTCTACTCAGTCCCCTAACCTTATTCTTATTTTGGTTAGGGAATCCAAGTTTTTAAGCATATAAGTCGGTAAGTATGTTTTCTATGGTTTAGTCGTTCCATCTCTTTCATTTCATCTCCTTTCTTTAGACTTACTCTTTCTTATGATTTTAGGAGTGTTCCAACAATCCCAACTCAGTCCATAATCTCGGTAACTTTGGTAAGGAAATAGGCTAGAATCAACATGTTATGTGATTATGTTATCTATATGTTTTATGTTATTAAAAGTGTTATGATATGTATATGTGTATGTTTGTAGGCTTGGGCATATGACCCATATGACTAACCAGACCCCAAATGGGTTATGGGCATATGACCTACTTAGCTAGTAGGACCCCACTAATCCCATGGGCATATGCTTGTTTAGTCTATGGGACCCCAAGTAATAATGGCCATTATAATAAGTGTATGTTATATGTATTATGTTAAGTCTTTATGTTTTCTTATGAAATTATGTATGTGACTTTGTGTTAGATTTTCCTTACTGGGCATTAGGCTCAATCCTTTATGTTTATGTGCAGGAAAATAAGTTTAGAGGCGGAAAGATTCGTGACGCTTGGAGAATGTGTATCGATGATGAATGGAGTCAAGGGGTCGAGTGTTATTCGATTCGAGGATATAGTCTCCTTTTATGTTTTTATGGTTTTTATGTGTATTTTCCGCATTATTATGTAATGTCTTTTATTTTAAATCTTGTTTTGTTTTAAAGACAATGGGATCCCAAAATCCTTCTTAGTATTCTGTTTATTTGTAAATAACTCTTATTTTCAAGTTACTCAATAAATTATGGTATTTTCGTTATAATGTAAGTTTTATGTATAGTTTCGATAATGGTCCAATTAGTCTAGATTAGTGGGTCATTACAAGTTTGGCAACTATATGTTGATGGTTCATCTAACGAACACAACTCCAGAGAAGGTTTAGTTCTTATCACACCAAAAATACATCATTTTCATTGTGCGCACAGGTTCAGCTATAATGCGTCAAAAAATGAAGCGGAGTATGAAGCACTACTCATGGGACTAAGGCTGGCAAAGGATGTCGATGCACGTTCATTGGAAGTCAATAGCGAATCACAACTGGTGTTGAATCAAATACTACGAGAATATGAAGCCCGAGTATTGAAAATGGTCGCATATATGAACAAATCTAAAGACTTGTTGGCACAGTTTGAAAAATATACTTTAAAACAAGTACGTAACGACAAAACTTGAAAGTAGATGCACTGGAAATATAGCTAGTGAGAAGGAGGCTGATACACAAAACATTATTTCAGTTGAAAATCTAGCAACTCCTAGTATACAAGAAAAAGACTCTACCATGGTTCTTCAAGTTGTCGATATTTGGATGACTCCCATCATACCATACCTCAAGCAGAGGACATTGTCTGCTGATTGAAACGAATAAAAATACATCAGAGGCAATCTACTTGATTTATACTAGTCGATGGAATCATATCCCGATGAGGGTACTCGCTACCATTATTACAGTGTATCACCAAAGAAAAAAAAAAGAACTTTTGAAAGAAGTACACGAATGGTTTTGTGGTGATGACGGTGGGGGGCAGAGTC
This sequence comes from Humulus lupulus, assembly GCF_963169125.1. Lineage (NCBI taxonomy): Eukaryota > Viridiplantae > Streptophyta > Magnoliopsida > Rosales > Cannabaceae > Humulus > Humulus lupulus. The sequence goes on from NC_084798.1 coordinate 73,388,292, forward strand.
TTTCATGAAAAATATTACAATAATTGTATTTCTGGCCAACAATGAATGAGGATGCAATGGAGTATGTACAAAAATGTGATAAATGCCAACGATTCTCCAAAATACCTCGAGCAGGTCCTAATGAGTTAAAGAAAATGCAAAGCACGTGGTCATTTGTCATTTGGGGGAATAGATCCAAAAGGGTCTTTACCAATAGAAAATGGTGGAGTAAAATATGCAGTGGTAGCTATCGACTATTTCACCAAATTGATAGAAGTGGAACCGCTCGTGGCCATCACATCAAAGAAAGTTCTTGAATTTGTGGTCAAAAATATCATTTGTTGCTATGGATTACCTTAGAGATACTGTCAGACAATGGCACACAATTTGATAGTGACCTATTTACAGATATTTGCGAGCGGCATGGTATTACTAAAAGTTTCTCTTTTGTCACTCATCCGCAAGATAACTGGCCAGTCGAAGCTATTAATAAAACAATAAAGGACACTCTAAATAAAATACTCGAGCAAGAAAAGGGGGCATGGCTAGAAGAACTACATGAAGTACTATGGTCGTATATAACAACACATCGAGCAACTACTCGCCATACTCAATTTTTCCTTGCATATGGGTATGAAGCCATGCTACCAGTTGAGTTAGATCCACCATCACATAGGAGGCTAACATACGACTTGAATACAAACCACCAGTGTCTGGAAAAATCGTTAGACATGATTGAAGAACTCTAAGAACAAACCCAACTACGAATAATAGCTTACCAGTAGAAAGTCGCTTGATATTTTAACTCTAAAGTATGCTAGAGGAAGTTTGTTGCAGGAGATTTAGTACTTTGACGAGTTTTTCTCAACACTCGGGATCTGGTTGCTGGAGTCCTTGGACCAAATTGTGAAGGCCCTTATCAAATCAAAGAAATTCTTCAACCAGGAAAGTACAGACTCGTTCGATTAAACGGAGACCTCATTCCTCGCTATTGGAATGGATTACACCTATGCAAGTACTATCAATAAACATCGCTTTTTTAAGGGATGGCTTGCATTTAATTTTTTTTTACAAGTTTTGAACAAGGGCTAGTTATATTTTTGGTTGGTCGCTTATAAGTGTAAGACAATTATGGTCATTCGTATAGACATGAATTTTGTCCATTTTTTTATGAGAAATAAAAGGAACTATGTGTAGTCAGTTATTCTTGTGAACTATTGTATTTTTTATACATGTATTTGCTCTTTACTATGTTGTTTTTATATATTCATAATTATTTACAAGTTCCTCAAGAAGTTATTTTTAAATAAGTACGATCTATTGAAAGTGACCGAGCACCTAAAGCCCCTTGATCAGGTTGGGGAACATGAGCTATACTAAGGCTAAGCACTAGGCAAGTGGGGTCCGTTGATTTTTCTGGTCGACAGTGGTATCAGCATCATCCTTTCCATTGATGCTTGTTGCAAGAAAGATCTCCAGAGAAGTAAGATGGTTGTTCTCCTCAGCCAACCTAGCAACACACTTTTCTAGTTCTTCCTGCTTTACCTACTCAGGAAGGTAATCAAAGTAATAATTTTGATTACTTTTCCAGAACATGTAAAAGCAGTTAAACACTACTTCCTGGAACCGCTCTAGGTTGCTTTGGTTAGTCTACTCAAGAGACTCTACTTTCTTCTCAAGATCGTCTGATTTTTGTATGCTCGCAACCAAATCTTTCTTCATCTTTAGCGCCTCATCATGGTTATCCTGGACAAGCTTCTAATATTTTTTAACCGATATTTTTGCATTGTACAAGTCCTCCTTGGCCTTTTTAGCTTCCTCCTTTAGCTGCTCACTCAAATCTTTAATTGTATCGGTCGCGGTTTGCTTCTCAGTGGCCCATTGTTTTTGCTCCTCAACAATCTTATCGTGTTCTTCTTCAACATGCCTCTAGCCATTGTTGAAGGTCAATAAAGCCTGCAAATAGAGAAATATTAAACCAGGGGAATAAAGTAAGGAATTATTGTATAAAAATTTGACATCAATGAGAAGTTACTAGGGTACTTTCACTTAGGAACTCGTTAAAACTTTGACCAAGAAACTGGCCAGGCCTAAGAGCAGGGAGAGCAGTGAATTCTTGCTTGCTTATATTATGTCTGAAAACTTTGTAAACCTTGTTGATAGTTTTGCTAGTAGCATTGCTCAACATCTCAGCGACATCAAAGACGTTAGCTTGGTCAGAAGTTGATCCCTGTTGAGGAGATGGCGGAGGAGTATTTGCCTTGGACAATGGGGGAGTGGTTTCACTTGTTGGAGTTGTCACTGTTGTTCTAGGTCTTTTGGTTGGAGAGGCCCCACAGGTGCCCCAGGCTCTCTTCAACTCGATTTCTTGGTACCAGCAATGACACCACCTGAAGCATAAATGTTGAAGGCATTTGAGGACTGAATGACAACATTTAAACAACAAGTTAGTAAAAAATAAGCGAGCAGAATAAGAAATAAAACGAAGCAAAATTCTAATAAGAATAACAGAAAAGTGAACACTGGTCGCTACATTATCTAAACTATTGCTACTGCTAAAATACACATTGTCTGCTTCAAATAAATATGAATCAAAGCTATTGTTCGAAGGAAAAAAGTTTCCATCCCATAAAAAAAAAATGGTTGGGATGGGCAATAGTGCAAGTAATAAAGATAGAGTTATAACATTTTCGTCCTCTGATGAGGAGTATTTTACCCGATCAGGGCGCTTATAAATTTTTTTGTTTCCTTTGCCATGGGAAGGAGGAATTTGAGCTAGTCGAGGAATATCACTGGACTCCCTTATGTTGACCCTAGTAGTCTGACACCTAAAACGATGGGAAATGTCTTGGGGCTAATCCATGGGGATCTGCGTAGAGTCCAAGAACTTTACTTAGCTAGTTAGGTTGTAGTAGTAATAGTAATAGCTAGTAGTAGTTGTAGCATGTTTATTACTGTGGATTTTGGTTCAAGTACGGACTTAGTTGGACACTCGTAGCAACACTTGTAGATTTTATAAGTTTAACCTATAGTTTAAGAATATTAATTATAACCTAAGGTTTGATTAATATGACTGATTATGAAGATGATATTTATTATGCTATAAGGTTTAGATAGAACCAATAAGATATTAACACTTGTCATGTGTATGTTTAATGAGAAATTAAGTATTTTTTAGGAATAGTTTATTAAGAGTAATATTTGAAAATCACAGAGTCTGCCAGCAGCTTTGAAATTGTTAAAGGACTTAGTCAAGGCTGTTTACTCAATTCAAATTAGGCTGGAAAAGTGTAATTACGTGTATAATATTTCAGCGTATGCCGATATATCGCAGCTCTAGGGGGTGATATATCACCACACGGGGAAACGAAAAACACGTAACTTCGCACGACCACCCAGGCGATATATCTCCTATGGTAGGCGATATATTATCTCTAGGGCTACATTTTCAAATGATTTTGAAAGCGAGCTCATTTTAATCCTTAACCTCTTGATAAGTCCATAATCTTTTTGACCGAGTCTTCAGCCTATGCTGAACAATTATTCACTACTACAAAATATCCTTTATGGGACACTTTTTTAGGACACACACATAAATGTAAGTCCTTAAAAATATTTATAGAGTTTTTAGGACACTCATTGAGAGTTCTGAAAAAACACAATTTAGGACTCGCGATGAGTGTCCTAAAAAAATATGCGAGTCCTAAAAAAATATGGGCTAAAAAATGAGTGTTTTACTTAAAAATTTTAAGGACTTGCTTTGGGAGTCCTTAATACTCTTTAAGGACTCACTTTGCGAGTCCTAAAAGCACATTGGCTGAAAATTAGGAATGGTGACTTTTAAAGAATCGCTTTACGAATCCTAAAAGAGTATTAAAGACTCTCAAAGCAAGTTCTTAAAATTGTAAGTAAAAGAGCATAAAAACACTCATTTTTTCGAAAATATAAGGTTAAAATACATATTTGGGGATTTATTTCAGTCACACACAATATATTTTTAATTTAAATAAAAGAAATTGTGTTAACTAAAAAAGAATTTATATATTAGATATCAGATTTTTTTGTAATTAAATAAATAAGAAAATTTTAAAATAAAAAAAATATGAAACATAAATATTTTTTCCCTCTTTTCCCTATTTTGACCTCAAATATCATAATAGACACCTAGGTCATTATTTTTTCTCAGCAACACAAAACCACAAGAAGAATAAAAGGAGAAGGTTGTACGGCGGCAGGGGCTCGGGGGATGGTGGTCGACGATGGCAGGGGGGTCGAGGTCGGGCTGTATAGCGGCAGGGGGCTCGGGGCTGAGTTCGACGGCAACAATTGGTGGCTCGGGGGCTGGGCTCAACGGGCAGAGGCAGAGGAGAACAAACCTGGGGAAGAGAAGGGGATGGCATGAACCAAGAGAGTGATTAGGCAGCCACGTTGGTGGAAGGATTTTGTGACCATTCAGAGGCGTTGAGAGATGATAGAGAGAGAGAGAGTAACTGATTTTTGTTAGACTTTGCCCAAGGATTGTTATGGGTATAAATAACTCTCTTGTAATTTTTAAAACTTTTATGCTGAATGAAATTGCCATTTTGTGTTTGGGAGATTAGCTCTGTCTCGAAGAGAGCCTTTTCTTATCATTGGTGCTTCCATTGACTTCATCTTTTCTCAGGATGAAGAACGAAGACATTGTGCAACTTTTCCAAAATCTGAGCAAAGAGTTGGACCAGAAGCTGGAGCACCGAGCCACACTGCAGATGGAGGAACTCTGCGCGATACTCGACGAGCACCTGTCGCACGTTTCGCCTCCACCGTCGCCAGGCCAGGGTGGTGAGAACAGCACAGCTCCATTGCCGACTCGATCAGGGGGTAGACGCTCCGATGCTGAAACCGATTGTCGTGAGGTGAATTCAATCCTTAAGTCGTTACGGGTTAAGGTACCGAGATTTGATGGCAATGAGGTGGATGACTGGATTTATAAGATCAATAATTTTTTTTAACTAAATAGGGTCGATAGTACATTGAGGCTATCGGTGGTAGCTTTTCATTTGGATGGAACACCATCAACTTGGTTTCAGTGGATGGAGAAGGGAGGCGGTTTTGCAGAATGGGATTCATTCATTCAAGCTTTACAGATGCGATTTGGAGCTTCAGTTTATGATGATCCACTGGGGCGTATAGCTAAGCTCACACAGACAGAGCGGGTATCTCAATTCAGAGCTGAATTTGAGGCGCTTATGATGAAGATTACAGGGGTTTCAGAGCAGATGTATTTGAACTACTTTGTGTGGGGTTTGAAGCTTGAGATTCGCTGTGAATTACTCATCTCTCGCCCTTGTGATTTAGCAGATGCCATGGCCAAAGCGCAATTATTTGAAGATCGAAATGATGATATGGTGAGTCATTCACGAACGAGCAATACTCGTTCCGAGTGGCTGCCTACACAGGGACAGAATGTGGGATCACCGAGCAGTGGACCGGGTTTCACCGTTCCTCATGGAACCAACTCCAATACCCACTCATTGTCAGGAGCTAAGCAAGCTGCAACGCCTTTGCCCATTAAACGATTGACGCCGTCTGAGATGCGGGAAAAACGAGAGCGTGGCCTCTGTTTCACTTGCGATGAGAAATACAGTTTCGGTCACAAATGTAAGAATCAGGTCATGGTTTTATGCGGTACGGATGAAGATAGCGATGCACTTCTCTCACAGGAGGAGGAAGAGACAGTGGATGGGGAAGACAATAACGTCGATGAGGTTAGCTTGAATGCCTTATCAAACTCAGCTAATCCTCGGATTTTTCGAATACAGGCCAAACAGGGGGAAGAAAAGCTTGAAGTGCTGATTGATACCGGCAGCAATAACAATTTCATTCAGGAATCGTTGGCCACTCAGTTGCGCTTTCCATGGGAGGAAACGAAAAGGTTCAAAGTATACATGGGTAACGGAAATTTTCTAATATGTTCGAAACTGTGTCGGGATGTTGAGCTGGTTTTGCAGGGGCATCTGTTTGTTGTTGATTTATACATCCTGCCAATCTACGGTCTGGATGTTGTTCTTGGCATGCAATGGTTGCAAACCTTGGGGCCGTGTGTGCATGATCACAAGGCCTTGACTATGGAATTTGTGTGGCAGGGAAACACAGTGAAGCTAGCCGGATCACGGGACATCGCTGCACACCAACTCTCTTACTCACAATTTAATGCACTGTTTCAAGAAGGGGAGGTCCGAAGCCTTTTTAGACTGGCAGTCATAAACCAAGAAACGGGACAACAAGGGTCGGCGCTGCCTATTTTGGAAGCTGAGTTACCGCCGATAGGGAGGGGACTCCTAACTCAGTTTCGGGATGTATTCGAGGAGCCCAAACAGCTACCTCCTTATCGGACAGTTGACCACAAATTTTTTTTACACCCAGGGTCCTTACCGGTGAATGTGCGACCCTACCGATACCCATATTTTCAAAAGGATGTCATGGAACAACTCGTTAAAGAAATGATGGAGATGGGGTTCATTCGCCCAAGCACCAGCCCCTATTCGTCTCCGGTGCTATTGGTAAAAAAGAAGGACGGGTCTTGGCGTTTTTGTGTTGATTATAGGGCCCTCAACGGAATCACAGTCAAGGACAGGTTTCCCATTCCAACAATCGACGAACTCTTGGACGAGCTTAGCAAGGCAGAGGTATTTCGAAGCTAGACTTAAGGGCTTGTTATCACCAAATCAGAATTGATCGACGAGATATTCATAAGACAGCATTTCGCACCCACAAAGGACATTATGAGTTTACCGCCATGCCTTCTGGGCTTACCAACGCCCCTCCACCTTCCAAGCAGCCATGACCCACGTTTTTCGCCCATTTTTGAGATAGTTCGTCATCGTTTTCTTCGACGACATATTAGTATATAGCAGCAGTGAAGAGGAACATGTAGATCATCTTGGCAAAGTTCTACAGTTGCTTCGGGAAAATAGTTTTTATGCCAAGGCTAGCAAGTGCCAATTTTTTCAGCGGAAAATAGAGTATTTGGGCCACTTGGTATCGCCACATGGGGTTCAAGCTGACCCATCAAAAATCTCGGCTATGATTAAATGGCCAAGGCCGAAATCAATAAAACAACTACGCGGGTTCTTGGGTCTCACTGGTTATTATAGACGTTTTGTGGCCCATTATGCTACCATTGCAGCGCCCCTCACTGAACTTCTAAAGCGTGATAACTTCCACTGGTCTGAAAAAGAGACTCGCGCCTTCGAAGAACTCAAATCGGCCGTGACAGACACGCCAGTCTTCCGGCTGCCTGATTTTTCGAAACAATTTATTGTTGAGACGGATGCTTCTAAAATCGGCATAGGGGGAGTATTAATGCAGGAGGGACACCCCCTGGCTTATTTCAGTAAGAAACTTGGTCCAAGATTCATTGGGGCTTCGGCATATATAAGGGAAATGAGGGCAATTGTCGAGGCGGTCGCGAAATGGCGCCAATATCTGTTAGGCCGTCATTTCATCATTCAAACGGACCATCGAAGCTTACGGGAACTGTTATCACAGGTCATTCAAACTCCGGAGCAGCAACACTTCATCAGAAAACTACTGGGCTTTCAATTCACCATAGAATATAAAGCTGGGAAACAGAATTCAGCGGCTGATGCGCTGTCCAGGTGGAATGATGGCTGTCTTTCGGTTCTGTATTTGGCAATGAGTAGTGGGTCTTATGATTTCCTGGAAGCACTAAGACAAGAGAATGTAACCTGCCCTGATTTGCGCGTTTTACATGACCAATTGCAGCAGGGAAAATTAGATGCCTCTGTCTATTCCAGCAGGGACGGCTTACTATACTACCGCCAGAAAATTTTTCTCAGCAAACACTCCAACTTCAAAAACCAGATCTTACAGGAGTTCCACGCATCTCCAGTCGGGGGCCACGCCGGCGTGACTCGCACTCTCTTGTGGTTGGGAGCTAATTTTTTCTGGCACGGGATGCGTAATGATGTGCGAAGCTTTGTGTTGGCCTGCTCAGTTTGTCAAACAATAAAGTACTCTCCAGCAGCTCCTTATGGTTTGCTTCAGCCGCTTACAATTCCTGAACGGGTTTGCGAAGATTTAGCTATATATTTCATCGTCGGGCTACCAAATTCTCATGGGGTTACTAATATATTAGTGGTAATTGACAGACTTACGAAGTACGCTCATTTTGGGGCATTACCGAATCACTATCTTCCACAAAGGTCGCTGATCTTTTCTCCAACATGGTTATTCGACTTCATGGACTACCACGGACCATTATTTCTGATAGAGATCCAATTTTCACCAGTACATTTTGGAAAAAGCTCTTCGAATTGATGGGTACTAAATTGCGCATGAGTTCGACTTACCACCCACAAACGGATGGCCAAACAGAAGTCACTAACAGGTACTTGGAGCAATACTTACGCGCTTTTACAGCGGATAACCCAAAACAGTGGAGTAAGTTCTTGATGTGGGCTGAGTATCATTACAACACTAGTTTCCACTGTGCTATTGGTATGACTCCTTTTCAGGCGGTCTATGGGCGAACCCCACCAACGATTCCAGCGTATACACGGGGGTCTACTTCTATTCAGGCCGTGGAGGAGGACTTGATGACTCGGGATGCCATTCTGCACGAACTGAAGACTAACCTGCACCGAGCGCAACACCGCATGTGCTAGCAAGCTAATAAAAAAAGAAGAGACATTGATTTCAAACTGGGGGACCTCGTCCTTGTGAAGCTCCAACCATACAGGCAGTCAACGGTGGCTCATCGTTTAAACTCCAAGCTTTCCAGACGTTATTTTGGCCCTTTCGAAGTCATTGCAAGAGCTGGTCCGGTTGCCTACACCTTGAAGCTGCCGCCGCATAGCCGAATTCATCCGACCTTCCATGTCTCCTTATTGAAACCATATTGTGGTGCACAACCAGTCAACAGCCTTCCCCTCCCTGCGTTAAGCTTAGCAAACCGACCACTCATGACCCCATTGGCTATCCTAGCTACCCGCCTCCACAAGATTAATCACACAGTGCATCGACAAATCTTGGTGCAATGGTCCTTGTGCCAACCCGAAGATGCAACATGGGAGGATTTTGAAGCTTTTGTGGACATGTATCAGTTGCACAACCTTGCGGACAAGGTTGAATTCGTGGAAGGGTGTAATGATAAACAAGTCCAAGAGATAGGCCCAATACAATTGGACCCGAATGCTGTCCAAGAGTATATGAAAAGCTGGGAGCAAAACACAGCCCAACATGAGGAGGAAATACCCAAACCAGCAGGTGATGATCGGGCAGAGGCAGAGGAGAACAAACCTGGGGAAGAGAAGGGGATGGCGCGAACCAAGAGAGTGATTAGGCAACCACGTTGGTGGAAGGATTTTGTGACCATTCTGAGGCGTTGAGAGATGAGAGAGAGAGAGAGAGTAACTAATTTTTGTTAGACTTTGCCCAAGGATTGTTATGGGTATAAATAACTCTCTTGTAATTTTTAAAACTTTTATGCTGAATGAAATTGACATTTTTTGTTTGGGAGATTAGCTCTGTCTCAAAGAGGGCCTTTTCTTATCAGCTGGGCTCGACGACAACGACTGGTGGCTCGGGGGCTCGGTTTGACGGCGGGTGGGGGGTCTCGGGTCTGGGCTCGATGGTGCAGGGGGATCGGGGTCAGGCTGTACAGTGGCAGGGGCTCGAGGTTAAACCAAATAATAAATAATCAGCTCATTGCCTTGGTTTTTTCTGTTTCTTTCTTCTTCATCTTCTTGGATTCTAACTATTGATGATGTTTCCAGTGAGGTAATTGGTTTGCATTTATAATTGGTAAAATGAACAAATGTAGTCTTACTCTCTTTATCTATTTCTCGACTTCAATTTCCATTTTTTCTGCTCACTTGACTGGAATTCATCTACAAGTTGTACTTAATTATGTGCAGCTAGACCAACAAAGCTTGTTAGAGATACTGAAATGATAGCACCATGTCCAGCAGCAATACTTTATCCAACAAGTGGAGGCAACATCCATTGTTTCAGAGCGATGACCCCCTGTGCCATATTTGACTTCCTATCACCACCATACTCTTAAGAAATTGGACGACATTGCACTTATTTCCGAACATCTCCATGAAAAGATTTGCCTGGTAATAAAATCTTTATTTTTGTTACTGAGTAATGTAGTCAGTTTCTATTTTTCCGAAACCTTGTTAGAAGTACAAATGCTTTAACTTTGAAAGAGTAATTCAATTATAATTCATTGAGTCTATTCTTTATTGGAATGAAGGTAGTCTTGAGTTGGATGGAGTTACAACTCCTGAAGTAACATGGTTAGAGGAACATCAACCTCCTAACAATTTTGTGATTCGGAGAGGGCTGTACAAGGGTCCTGTTATTAGAACTTGAGAATTTCTTATTTTGATGTTCTTTACATTTTAGTCAAAGCTGCTTTACTTGATAGGAAACATTGACGGGAATTATGGTATATGAGTGGTTGAAATGACCATGGCAATAATATTTTTGGCTATGTAAGTTGGGCATTTGGTTTTGTACATAATAAAACAGCCGTACACTCGTTGATTTACTTACTGATCTCACATGAAGCTTGTAGAGTAGTCTCTGAAAGTTCTTTTGTACAGGCATATTTTGTTCTTTTGTTTATGAGCTGATATTTGATATTTTTTTATGTCTTTTGTAGGGCCTAATTTGAAGTAATTTGGATACAATTGTTAGTTTTGTTCTCTTAGTTTTGAAGTAAGCACATCATATGAACTTGAGATATATGGAAACTAGTGATTTTCTGCTAATTGTGGCCATTGCAACTTGCAAAGCTATTGAGTGTTGAAATTTCTTACTTAATTACTTGTGTTAATATAGGGTTGCCTAAAAAATAATCAGACAACTCTGGAATGAACTCTTTTTCCTTGGATACATATTTAAAACCAAGTATGCCTCTCTTTCCCTCCACATATTGAAAGAGGTTTATTAGTCACTCCATTGGGACTGGGAGGGAGGTATTTATGAGAGAACATATAGTTTTATGGTGCCACACATGTATTAGTAGTTAAAGAACAAAAAACTTTTGTTGATAGATTTTTTTTTTCCACTACAAAAACTAAATGACTTATTTTTTTTCTTGCTTGGGAAACCCCATGTATGCTTGTTTCATTTTTCAGTAAAGAATATAGTGAAGTAACTGCTTTATATCATGCTTATTAACTATTGAATTAGGCTAGATACTGCTGAAAATATGATTTATAATATTTAACATCTAAGATGATGTAATAGTGCAGTATTTGTTCTATATTGATATTTTAATGGCTGTAGGTAGCAATTGAGGTCGTGAAAAGGAAGCCATCATCATAGAGATTTCCTAGCTTTTAGCAAAAAGAATAAAAGATGGGACTAGGAAAGTTCGATGAAATTTTCATGCTACATAACCTTTTATAGGATACGATCTTTGGCATGCAATTAATTAAATGTATTGTTTTGTAAAAAGGTTTTGGATAACAAGTTGAGGGCAATATGATTTTTTGAGAAGTTTCTGACTTACTTGAGATTTTGGCACTGAATAGATCCATGCATTATTGGTGAAACACAACTATATTTTTAGTTCCATATCTTGTATTAATTTTCTATTTCTAAGTATGCTCTCTCCCCTGACATTTTCATTATATGACAAAGGATGCTGGCTAATCGGCAGTCTGCTGCTCGCTCAAAGGAGAGGAAAGCTCGCTATGTACAGGAACTTGAGCGAAAAGTTCAGACTCTTCAAACAGAAGCTACAACTCTATCTGCCCAACTCACACTCTTTCAGACTCTTCAAACATTGGTAGTTGAAGTTTTTAGAATAAAAAATATATTTCACTAACTTTGTATAAATTTCTTGTTTAATATTTGGTAATGATGGAATTTGACTGTAGTATAAACTATCATGTAATATGATTTTGTAAACCAAGTAGACTAAATATTGAAATTATATTTTTGAGTAATTAATAAAAAATTATTTTTGTTGTATTTTCTTTTGAAAATTTTAGAAATCTAACATATATAATACATTTGGGACTCTCAAAGGGATATATTTTTTTTTTTAAAATCAAAATGAAAATTGTAGCTGCATTTTTTTTTTCAAAAAAATTACTTTTAAGAGCATGCAAAGCGAGTCCTAAAAATTACTTAAAGGCACTCAACCCGTTTTTTTAGGACACGCGTTGTGAGTCCTAAAAACATTCTTAAAGGCACTCAACGGGAGTTTTTAGGTCTCGTGTTGCGAGTCCTAAAAATATTCTTTTAGGACTGTTAACGCGAGTCCTAAAAACATTTTTTTAGGGCTCGTAACGTGAGTCCTAAAAAACCTCAGTTTTTAAGGCTCTCAAATAGAGGACTCGCGCCCCGCGAGTCCTAAAAAATCTTTTTGTAGTAGTGATTCAAATGTTTTTCAATTAAAAATCCATTATTTTATTCAAGCTAAATGAAGATCTTTTCATTCTTGAACTCTATAAATAGGACCTAGTACCCAGCCATTTCTTCATTCTTCAAGCTGAGTTCAGAGTCTACAAGCTGCTAGGATTACTTTAGAGTGTTAAACACTTGGGTTGGGGTTATAAGCTTTATCATTATAAGCTTATTAAACACTTGGGAAGTAAGTTTTATAGTGTATTTCAGTTTCAAGGTGTAGTTCGGTCATAGAAGCATTCAAGGTATTCTTATTTCTAGTTCCTTTATGTATTGTTTCATTAGTTCTTATAGTTTTTCTCTACTCAAATCCTAACTCAGTATTCTTTATTCTTGGTTAGGCATCTAAGTTCTTTGAACTTGAGGTTCTTGTTGGTAAGTATCTTTTCGATGGTGTAGTTCATTCTTTTCATCTCTTTTCTTTAGAATACTCACCTCTCTATTAATGGTTTTTAGGAGTGTTCCAAAATCCCGACCTTGTTCTCATCATCCCGGTATTTTGGTAAGGAAAATAGGATAGTACTTATGTGATATGTGTTATGTTTATATAAAAGTGTTATGATTATGCTATAGTATGACTTTATGTGTTATGATATATGTATGTTTGGGGCTTATTGTTGTTATATAGCAAACCCTATCACTTTTATGTTTTGGGGCTTATAGTAGCTATATAGCAAACCCCAACACTTTTATGTTTTTACGACTTATAGCTGCTTAACTAGAAAATCTCATTATAGTACGAGGCTTATAGTTGCTTAGTTAGCAAATCCCAATAGTCACCATGTACATGGGTTAGAATTATGATATATGTGTTATAGTGTATGATATATGTTCATAGTTTATGTGTATGATTATGTTCATGATTGTAGTAGATTTTCCTTGCTGGGCATTAGGCTCATTCCTTTATGTTTTATATGTGCAGGAAAATAGTTATGGCGGCGGGAAGGTTCTTGGCAGCTTGGGAATGTATATTGAGGGAGAATGGAAATTGGTGGACTATGAGAACGATTCGAGGATGAAGTTGTTTAAGTCTTTCAATCATATTTTCTATGTAGTTTTTCGCATCTGAGTTGTAACGAATTTTAAGATTTAAGTTATGTTATGCTTTATTTTCAAAACAATGGGATCCCATATCCTACTTATGAATTTTTATGTATTTTAAACCTTTACTTTAAAGTTTTTAAATAAAGTTATGGTGATTTCATATGTATGTTTTCTTAAGATTAGTGTCTGTGTGTAGTAGTTTATTAATGGTCCAAGGTCTAGAATAGTTAGGTCGTTACAGTTGGTGGTGCGACCGTATTTTCAAAGATTGATTTACGGTCCGGGTACCATTAGCTCAAGGTACGGAGAGAAGATACTCCTAAGACAGCTTTTAGAACTCATTATGGGCATTACGAGTTCTTGGTTATGTCTTTTGGTCTTACCAACGCACCAGCCCCGTTTATGGACTTGATGAATATGGTCTTCAAGGACTAATTAGATAAATTCATCATAGTGTTCATAAACGACATCTTAGTATACTCCAAAGATGAAGTAGAGCACGAGGAACACTTGATATTGATTTTGTCATGACTAAAGGAGCATCAACTCTACGCCAAGTTCAAGAAATATGAGTTTTGGGTTTCGCAAGTAGCGTTCCTCGGGCACATTATATCCAAGGACGGAGTTGCAGTAGATCCATCAAAGGTAGAGGCCGTGAAGGATTGGCCAAGACTGAAGAACGCATCTGAAGTAAGAAGCTTTCTGGGATTAGCAGGTTATTATTGGAGGTTCGTAGAGGGATTTTCTAAGATAACCACTCCACTCACCAACCTGACCCGGAAACAACAAAGATTCAACTGGAATGATAGATGTGAAGAAAGCTTCCAATTGCTTAAGGACAAGCTGTGCTCAGCACCAGTACTCTATGTACCGACACCCAACGATAAGTTTGTAGTCTACTGTGATGCATTGAAGCAACGGTTGGGTTGCGTGCTGATGCAGAATGACAAGGTGATAGCCTACGCCTCAAGGTAGCTAAAGGATTATGAGCAACACTATCCAACGCACGATATGGAGTTGGCAGCGGTGGTCTTTGCGTTGAAAATTTGGCGCCATTATCTTTACAGAGAACGGTGCGAGATTTATACAGACCACAAAAGTTTAAAATACTTCTTTACTCAGAAAGAGCTCAACATGAGGCAATGTAGGTGGTTAGAGCTAGTGAAGGATTACGACTGCAAAATCCTATACCACCCGGGAAAGGCAAACGTAGTTACTGATGCACTAAGTAAGAAGAGTTATGGAAGTTTAGCTGCACTAGCAGGAATATAAAAGCCGTTACAACAGGAGATGATCAGTGCCGGAATAGAAATAGTTGTCGGTAAGCTGACTAATTTGTCTATCCAGTCAAATCTACTAGAAGATATACGGATTGGGCAAGGGCATGACGACACACTAGCAACACATATGGATGCAGTCAGAGAAGGCAAGGCCACAGATTTTTCAATATCAAGTCAAGGATTATTGAGATATAAGGATCGAGTATGCGTGCCAGATAATCAAGCAATTAAGATGGTGATTCTAGAAGAAGCGCACAGTACCCCGTACTCAGTTCTCCCAAGGTCGACCAAGATGACTCACGACATCAGGGAAATCTATTGGTGGCCAGGGATGAAGAAGGACATAGCGGAATTTGTGTCTAAGTGTCTAGTATGCCAGCAAGTGAAAGCAGAACATCAGCGCCCTGCAGGCTTATTGCAACCACCTAGCGTGCCAGAATGGAAGTGGGATGATATAGCCATGGATTTTGTGACAGGAGTGCCACGAACGAACAAGCAGCATGATTCCGCTTGGGTAGTAATAGATAGACTTACTAAGTAGGCTCATTTCCTGCCTGTTAAGACTTCATACACGGCAGACCAATATGCAGACATCTATGTCCAAGAGATAGTATGGTTGCATGGAATCCCCAAGACAATAGTGTTGGATAGAGGATCGGTGTTTACATCGAGATTTTGGGGCAGTTTACAGCAAGCCATGGGTACTAAGTTAAGTCTTAGTAGTGCTTTTCATCCTCAGACAGACGGTCAGTCTGAGCGTACGATTCAAATTTTAGAAGATATGTTGCGCACTTGTGTACTTGATTTCGGAGGATCATGGAATAAGTACTTGCCGCTGATAGAGTTCTCTTACAAAAATAGCTACCAGTCAACGATCGACATGGCACCTTATGAGTTGTTTAATGGAAGAAGGTGCAGATCGTCGTTGCATTGGGACGAAGTAGGAGAAAGGCAACTTCTCAGTCCCGAAGCTGTTAGAAAGCTCAAGAAACAGTAGTGCTAATTAGACAGCGTATGCTTGCTGCTCAAAGCCATCAGAAAAGCTATGCGGATGCTAAGCGACACGATGTGGAATTCAAAGTCGGAGATCAAGTCTTCCTGAAGATATCTCCTATGAAAGGTGTGAAGCGGTTTGGGAAGAAAGGCAAGCTTAGTCCCCGATTTATAGGTCCTTTGGAGATATTGGACAAAGTGGGAGCAGTTGCATATAGACTAGCCCTACCGCCAGCCCTAGCAGATAGCCACAACGTTTTCCACATCTCAATGCTACGCAAGTATGTGTCAGACCCATCTCACATCCTCAAGTACGATATGATAGCACTCCAGAAAGACTTGAGTTATGAGGAACGACCGGTTAACATCCTGGATACGGGGTGAAGCAGTTATGGTCCAAGAGTATTCCAATAGTCAAAGTCCTATGGAGTAATAGTTCTGAACGAGAGGCAACGTGGGAGTTGGAGGAGGACATAAAAGGCCGGTATCCGGATTTATTTGGTAAGTAAATTTTGAGGATGAAATTCTTTTTAGTAGGGGAGAATGGTAGAGTCCAAGAACTTTACTTAGCTAGTTAGGTAGTAGTAGTAATAGTAATAGCTAGTAGTAGTTGTAGCATGTTTATTACTGTGGATTTTGGTTCTAGTCGAGACTTAGTTGGACACTCGTAGCAACACTTGTAGATTTTATAAGTTTAACCTATAGTTTAAGAATATTAATTATAACCTAAGGTTTGATTAATATGACTGATTATGAAGACGATATTTATTATACTATAAGGTTTAGATAGAACCAATAAGATATTAACACTTGTTATGTGTATGTTTAATGAGAAATTAAGTATTTTTGAGGAATAGTTTATTAAGAGTAATATTTGAAAATCCCAGAGTCTGTCAGCAGCTTTGAAATCGTTAAAGGACTTAGTCAATGTTGTTTACTAAATTCAAATTAGGCTGAAAAAGTGTAATTACGTGTATAATATTTCAGCGTATGCTGATATATCGCAGCTCTAGAGGGCGATATATCGCCACACAGGGATACGAAAAACACGTAACTCCGCACGACCACCTCAAAAACCCTCGGGAATATGAGCCCAGGCGATATATCGCCTATGGTAAGCGATATATTGGCTCTAGGGCTGCATTTTCAAATGATTTTGAAAGCGAGCTCATTTTAATCCTTAACCTCTTGATAAGTCCATAATCTTTTTGACCGAGTCTTCAGCCTCTGCTGAACGATTATTCAAATGTTTTTTAATTAAAAATCCATTATTTTATTCAAGCTAAATGAAGAAATTTTCATTCTTGAACTCTATAAATAAGACCTAGTACCCAGCCATTTCTTCATTCTTCAAGCTGAGTTTAGAGCCTACAAGCTGCTTGGATTACTTTAGAGTGTTAAACACTTGGGTCATTATAAGCTTATTAAACACTTGGGAAGTAAGGTTTATAGTGTATTTCGGTTTCGAGGTGTAGTTCGGTCATAGAAGCATTCAAGGTATTCCTAATTCTAGTTCCTTTCTGTATTGTTTCATTAGTTCTTATAGCTTTTCTCTACTCAAATCCTAACTCAATATTCTTTATTCTTGGTTAGGCAACTAAGTTCTTTTAACTTGAGGTTCTTGTTGGTAAGTATCTTTTCGATGGTGTAGTTCAATCTTTTCATCTCTTTTCTTTAGAATACTCACCTCTCTATTAATGGGTTTTAGGAGTGTTCCAAAATCTCGACATTGTTCTCATCATCCCGGTATTTTGGTAAGGAAAATAGGATAGTTCTTATGTGATATGTGCTATGTTTATATAAAAGTGTTACGATTATGCTATAGTATGACTTTATGTGTTATGATATATGTATGTTTGCAGCTTATAGTTGTTATATAGCAAACCCTATCACTTTTATGTTTTGGGGCTTATAGTTGCTATATAGCAAACCCCAACACTTTTATGTTTTTGGGACTTATAGTTGCTTAACTAGCAAACGTCATTATAGTACGAGGCTTATAGTTGCTTTGTTAGCAAACCCCAATAGTCACCATGTACATGGGTTAGAATTATGATATATGTTCATAGTTTATGTGTATGATTATGTTCATGCTTGTAGTAGATTTTCCTTGCTGTGCATTAGGCTCATTCCTTTATGTTTTATATGTGTAGGAAAATAGTTATGACGGTGGGAAGGTTCTTGGCAGCTTGGGAATGTGTATTGAGGGAGAATGGAAATCGGTGGACTGCGTGAACGATTCAAGGATGAAGTTTTTTAAGTCTTTCAATCATATTTTCTATGTAGTTTTCTGCATCTGAGTTGTAACGAATTTTAAGATTTAAGTTATGTTATGCTTTATTTTCAAAACAATGGGATCTCATATCCTACTTATGAATTTTTATGTATTTTAAACCTTTACTTTACAGTTTTTAAATAAAGTTATGGTTATTTCATATGTATGTTTTCTTAAGATTAGTGTCTGTGTATAGTAGTTTATTAATGGTCCAAGGTCTAGAATAGTTGGGTCGTTACAATCTGGTCGTCAGTGCCATCGCCAGTGGCACTCCAAGTAGTAGACTCATTTTCATCATGGTGAGATTGCAAAAGTGTGACCATTCGTAGGATGGACACTATCACCAAGCTGGCCAAGATATCCACTCTGTCCATCATGGTTTGGGAAGGTTCTGGTCGGTACTATGTGCCTAAATTGGAGAAACGACTAGGAAGATATATTAAAAAAGGGAACGACAAGAAAGACAAAGGATCAGGATATAAAATATTGTTGTCCGCGCGCAGATCAATCGTGAGGAAATACGCTTGATAGTATTTTCCCATGTTGGATTTGTAGGTTGTATCTGTCAAGAAGATGAGGGAGTTTTCTTGGTGGTATAAATGGAAGAACCTTGATTATTATACTATGGGTTCGACTTGACATCAAATATATAGCTAATCTATTGAGGACTTGGTACAATCCATCTTTTATGGTGGTAAAGGATATAGAGTGTTCATAATACTCTATATCCGTTCAGAGTTTGTAATAACTCAACTATTTCTAAAACCTTGGATCATTAAAACTACTAGACATAGCTACTATTTTTTAGAAAACATACATAAGAAATAATCATAACTTTATTAAAACCCCAAAATAAATATTGTGCAAATTACAAAATAAGATGTAAAATATGGTATGGATACACATTGTTTAATAAAACATAAAACATAATTTAAATCAATTGTTAAAAAACAAAATGCGGAACTACCACTACTACTACTA